>NC_060211.1:53035000-53662500 GCF_021130785.1 Homalodisca vitripennis | reverse complement strand
AATAGTAAACAATTCGCGACAAAGTTGAACTTATTATTATGGCCTATAAATTAAAACGATTGCGTAACTAAGGTGTGGTTATGAATGGCTTATAATAATAATTGTGTTAAATAAACTTTCGAACTCAATAAAGTGTGTTTAGCTAGTTCACTGTTTTCACAAGAGATTCAAAAAAGCTTTCACTGAATGAAAAAACTCATGTTTTAAACAAAAAAAGCCTCAGTAGGTACCTTACCGTATGGTCAGTTTACTTTATATTCATACATAAATTAATATTTTCAAACTTACTATTAAATACGAAACCAATATACAGTGGTATTATTGATAACATTTGACACAGAGCGGATTCAATGCGTTGAATTGATTATTCAACGTGGTATCCCCTTATTGTGCAGTAGCTGTGCACTGTATCTAAAACAAGTTAGATCTTTAAATGAAATGTTTGTCCACTTTTGTTCGTATTCGAAATAACAACGATGCCAATGATGATGTGCGGGAGTGTTACGAAAATACGTCTTGTGCACAAACTCGAATTTTACAAGGTGGTCGTCTGCTGAAGTTACATGAATACCCTACTAGAGCGGAACGAGGACACAGAGTTCAACAACAAACAACATTCTCTTTCTCTAAAACATACAAACTTCCATTGTCGAAAACAATCCAATCTTCCCAACAGTTATTTTTCAGTCACAGGAGAACACATAATGAAGCGATGGTTCTTTTTCATGTGGATTCAAACAGTTTGGGAATTACATTCGAACGAATTTGTTTTTGCTGGTGCCTTTAAAATAATTATTACAAGTGAAGATCATTTCAAAGTTAACACACGTGGAACATTAACATAGTCTAAAACATTTTATTGACGAGAGATGATTTGAAAGGATAGAAGGAATTCGGATATTTACCAATCGTGTATGTTATAAGGAATGACGCACCGCAGTATCACAGGAAATGCCGACATTGATTTTCTTGTCAGTGTTTCACCTTTGGTAGTTCGAGTGTTATATGTTGTTTGTGCTCTTGGTTCCAGTGCAGTGTGCAGTGAAAAAGTTTGGATTCATTCTCTTTACTCTGGAGTTCATGCCTCTCGCCTACTAGTCATGTATTAATTATACCTTTGAGTGGCAATACATTACCACACTTTTTAGTTTATAAGTTTTTATTTATTAGGGCATTTAGACTACACTGAAGAAGACTTCAACTCTCGAGATATAATATACAAGGATGGGAAATGTCCAACACCCTTCTACTCTTTCATTAACATCGTGAAACATTACTCCACCTTAAAAATTTACTTACTAAGTATGGATAGTACCAATTCCCACGTCTTTTTGCAGGGACACATAATTTTGATGCAGTCTACTCGATGTTCCGTAGTCATCGAAACCTTGATAATATTATGAGGAGAACTGTGGTGTTCAGGTAGACGAGAAGAAAATGGCCAACGCTGGCTGATTGGATCAGGACTCTATCCATCTAATGGTCTCAGTACAGGCAGTAGTGCACTGTATCTATGTAAATGTGGAGGTGTGTGGCGGACCCCGGTGGTCACTTCCAAGTACCCTTCTAATTAAACACATGCCCCCTCCCTTACCCCTTTCCCCCAATAATTATTTCAATTGCTCACGTGCTGCTCTGCCCACCTCTCCACCCAATTAATTAAATTAACCTTACAAACCTCGCCAACCGAGTAGGCATTATTTCCTGAAGGTCTTGGTGGCTGGTTTACTGTTCATCTTGATTTGGCGCCGGTCTCGGCCAAAGGTCAATGACAAGTGAAATCTCGTATTTCTAATCCCAATGAGATTCCTGCTGACTTTTAATCGATTGCTGAGCTGTTCGGTTATTACACCTTCGATATTAAAGTTTTGTGACGTTGTTTCTACGCAATATTGAAACTTTCTCAGTTTTGTAATCCTAGAGGAAATTCTTTTAGTTGCATTCATTGAAAATATATTTTACCTTGAAGAAATTCTTCGAACAAAATTAACATCGATATCTTTCGGTTCACACCGCATTGAACGACTGCTTTCACAACTATCTTCTTGAAACGATTCGACTAGGCTATGGAGTGTTTCGGTTTATCATCGGTAGACTGAATATGATTCTCCACAGTGAGGCAGAAATGTTTCAGGGAGGAAGAAGATAATTGTGAAAGCAATTGTTCCATGCGGTGAGAACCGGAAGATAATGATGAAAGTGAAATTTTAAGGGTATTTAGATTCCAAAAAAGAATTGTTCACATTATGTCTGCAGCGGGTAATCGTGCTCACTGTAAGCCCTTTTTTCAGCAACTGAATCTTCTCACTCTTCCAAGTTATATACTTGAAGTTTTGACTTTCTTCAACAATAGGCCACATCTTTTTGCAGAGAACACTTTTAATCATCAGTACAATACCCGCCACAGGGGTAATATGGTCTACCCGATCCATAGATTGACAATTTTTGAAAGGGGCATGCACTATTCAGCTCTACGGCTCTATAACGCGCTGCCTCGGCACCTGAAAAACATAACCAGCTCACAAAGTTTTCTAAAAAACGTTAAAAATATTTTTCTTGAAAAATGTCAGTATTCTGTTCAAGAATTCCTGTCAGATTGCACATGTGAAATAACCTATGTTGACTATTTGAGATTTTATTTAATTATTATTATTATTATTATTTTATCTCCTTATTTACCAATGTGACTTATTTCATGTAAATTTTTGTTATTAACGAAATAAATTATTTCTGATTCTGATGTTAGTAATGACATCGGCCGCGTAAGCCTCCGAATTAAGGTTTTTATAAGTCCAAAGACAGACTATAATACAGTTTGTTTTAGAATTATTAAACAACAAGCTGAACTAACAATATTGATTTTATAATAGGCATTAATGATGTATGTAAGTTAGACAAATTTGAGCCAGATGATTGGGAAATACGGAAATATACTGCATTAAATCGTGAACTAAAGTAACACTACAACAATAATTGCTTTGGTGTTGAAGTCGTTATTATGTTTTCTGATACTAGTTTGTGTTAATATACAATTTAAATATACCGACTTTATAATTCTGTCAATCTGAGTTCCAATTCAGGAATCAAAGTTGAGATGACGAGTTCCAGACGGTTGGCAGTAGATGACAGACACCTCTCCGCCTTGTGAAGATCGCTGGAGCTCTTCTAGTTCTTCTCAAAGGTGTCTACGGCAGAGAGGAGCGGCACGACGGGGCCGGCGGCGGCGACTCACGAATCTGTCTGTGTGTCGCCCGGACCAGACGACAGGAGGACGAACAGCTGCGTTATGTTACTCGAACAATAAAAACCTTTATGAATCCGATGATAAGTGCGTTGTAGCCCGTGTTATTTTAACACCTGGACTTCAAAGGCGTTATTCGTGTCAAAACCGGCGTTTAGGCGAGACGCTCTTCGCCACAGGCTCGCGGCTACCCACTGTAAATTGTGTTAAAAAATAAAATGACGACCAAGCCAAGATTTCTACTTTTGTGTCGGAAACTCGGTCGAGAAGAATGGCATCGGTTCTGGTCCCGCGGCCTGCCAACTCTCTAACTAAGATTCCAAAATAACAACCAAATAGCATTGTTTTTAATTAAACTGTGGGTACTCCGTCAACTTCATACCGTCTAATTTACTACTTACACACTCGGACCCATTTGTTTCCCCAACGGCTGCCCCCCACCCGGCGAGATGTCGACTGTGACTCACCTTTTGTTCTGCCGTCCAACGAATTAGTCTTTATTAAATGTCTCGCTCGCAGCCAGTTTTCTGGCTACGACAACTCTGTACTTGGCTGTTGATAGCGGCTCTGTCAGCGTTCGCAACATAGGTGTTTAGATGCACTTACAACATTCACTCACACACATTGTATGTTCAGGACTCCATTCCATTCCGTTGAATTACTTATTCAAAATTGTTCACGGAGAACAAAACCATATAGCCTACTACACAGTAAGAAATCCATATGTGCTTTTCTTGACACATGCACATAATATTATAAAAGGAAATTAGTTAGTATTTAATTATTTACAATAAATGGCGATATGTGTGAATAAAATAATTACAACGTGATAGGAAGATTACTGGAATATTTTAACACTAATTTTTAACGCAATATTTTTCTGTGTAAATACTAGTTAGTTGTACATAGTGTACCTCTCACTATCTGTGTTGACCAGACGAATTGAAATAGAATTTTTGTTATAAATGGAGGATGGGATCTGTTTTGGATATTAAACAAATTAAGCATACTCCTTACTACACCCTATTTTATAGGCTTTTGAGCTCTGATTATTTTAGTACACTTTTTTTAACTATGTACAGTTAACCGTATCTTCATGGGTACGATAACCTTTAAAGGAACTGCTTTTAACTTTATTTTAGTGTAACTCCATCGTGCATTGTAGACAAACAAAATTGTTTCACCAAAATCTATCCTTTTTTCCGAAATTAAAAGAGAGACCTCTACGTTCCAATTTGTGGAGTGTTTAAAAATCGTAAACATTAGAAATAATAATTTATTTTAAGTCAAAATAAAAAAGAAAAAACAACCATACCTTGTAGCATATCAAATTAAGGGTTGATAAAAACATTTTTGGTATTTACATCTTCCCCATATAATCAATGTTTTAATGATGGTGAAAGGAAAACTAAATTTTCAGTAATTAGTTTTGTAAGTTGGCAAATACATAGTAATTTATTGAAACATTCATACCATTAACTTGACACTTATTGCATTGTATATATAAAAGCATTGTGTTCGTACCTAATAATAATTGTAATTAAAACAATGTTATGCTAAAATAATCAGGGTTCGAGGATATTCAAAAGAAGACCACAATTTTCTAATAGTGTGACGTAGGAGTATGTAACAAACTAAAATGGGATTCCTGAGTTATTTGGGAATGGAAATATAGGGTTACAGTTGGAACAAAGATTTTATTTCATTTTATTATTTTGGCGGATACAGGTTGTGGTTAGATACGTTCTTTAAAATTCCTCTGAACAAATAAACGTTTACGGTAAAGTATAGTTGCTGTATTTAAAAACAAATATTTTAGAGGTGTTGTTACGGCAGAGAACAGAGTTAAGTACAATAATTATGAGCAAGTTTTCGGTTTACACTAGAAAATTGTGTACTCACTAGGGAATTTCCGCCCCACTATGTGCAACGCGTAGTCAAATTCTTGTCTCTCAGGAGCAAAGTGGCATTTCCCCAAGTTACACATTGGGAGGAAACTATCACTTAATGCTGAAAAAGAGATTTGACTAAAGACGTTTATTCCAATTTTTTATGGGTCACTTAATTAGATATTTTCAGACTGACATTGTAGCTAAAAGGAAACGATGTATGAAATTATTATTACTATTATTATTTTTATTACTTCTTACTCCTTGCAGTACAAATGCTTTAGAGTAATTGTTATGAAGACAGTACCCACAATCTCATATTTCCTTTTGTTGTCCAAAAGGCCGTACGACCGATGACTGAACGTCACATCATGATGATCGGAAGTGTTTCTAAGGTCATCAAATGTTGTCCAATCTTGCAGCAACAATTAGTGTGACATTTAGGCGGGAATTGGTAGGGGAGGGAGGAACAATGAGAGTGAGTGGACGTGGCGATACCGTCCTATTATCACGCACAATACAATAATAGAACAATAGCACCCATTACAACATTCCAGGACCAATGCGCGCCCCGGTCTGCGCATCTGCATTCCTACCAGTGTCTTCTACAATTCTACACATCAGTACATCCCCTCACCACTCACCACACTCCCTAACTCTGTCGATTCATGTTCACGAAATTCTTCACTTTAGGGATGAAACAAAGGGGTTTCAAAGTAATGAATCGGTTGCTTCTTTAGAAGTTGTTATTGTGAGTGGGGACATACTACGGATAGTTAACCGTAGGAGAAGTAGACGAATTAACATTAAAAATTAATATTTTAATCTTTCCGTCTTATAGATAAAATAAGTTATATTGACTCCAACATATTCTGTTGAACATTGGAACATGATGAGTTATTCAAAATTGAAAGCAGTTACTATATAATACCTAACATAATATAAGTCTAATATATATAAAAAAATTAATTTTGTTAGTTTTCTAAAACAGATTTTATTTGAAAGAGGTTTTTAACAATTATTTGTATCTGAAGGACATTGTAAAACATTTGGGTATTAAACTGCATTTAAAAAAAATTAACTAATGTTTAACTGAGTTTTACGGGCCAGAGAATTATTTTTTTATTGGGAAGGTAATAGTGAAGGGAATCAATCCCTTTAGTGCTATTCCATCCATTACTGTCTACAAGTATTTCCATTTTAATATACGTCACACTATATGTTACGTACATACCACTGAAATTTCATGCAAAATTTCAAACCAACAGCTCATCTGTTCGTTCCTGAGATATCTAGTGGAAATCATGCATACATGCATATACGAGTATATACCATTTATCCAGACAGAAGAAGCATCTTTCCAGAACCCTTAGTGATAACTAAGTAACCTATATACAATTTCAGGTTTACATCTCAATTCCTTCTCAAGTTATAGACTTTGCTAACGTTCAGCTAAATACCATAGAGAGATATGTACGGCAATCGAACTCTATCTTGTCTGATACAACGGAGAATAGAAGGATCCGTGCATCGAAAGTCGTAATAAAAAAATCCAAAATTCAAGTGTACTTGTATGTTAAAATGTCCCTTGATAAAGGATAATAATACCAGTGTAAAAACACCTGTTAAAGTTCGTTCAAATCCACTAGATTGACATGTACCATCATCGAACTCAATCTGTCCTTACATAGAAATGAAACTTCATGCAGTACATCTATAGGACAGTTAGTTTTCAAGATTTCATGCAGACAGACAGACACAAATTAATTTTTCCAGCCTCTCGATACACTTCGCTAACGATCAGCCAAAATGCACTATTTGTAACTTTTACATACAAGGCGATATAATGTGAATGGCCTAATTTTACAAACAAACACTTTCATACAAGGATATCAATAAGAATTTGGCTGAATCTATTCAAAATGAAAAGTTGTCAATATCGTGTTGGTAATAAATATTTTTTGAATATGCGCGGAATTTTAATAATTTATTTCAAAATATTCAGTTTTAGATTTAATATATTACATTGTTGTTGAAAGCAGTTCAGCTAAGTATATAACAAGTCCGGTATAAAAAAGAGAAACTTCGCAAATCTTGTTACCTTTTCAGTGACTCCTTATCAATAGTCTACGTAGCTCAGAACTTTAGCAATAAACTTATTAAACCCAGGAATGTGGTTTAACACCAAACATAAAACTATTTGCTGTTATTGAGTCTATTTGATCTAAAACGAGAACGATGTTTGAAACTTGTAGATAAGTAGTTATTTTTCAAATGTCTAAGAAAAATAAAGAAATACTAAAATATTTTTTGTATAAAGTATGTTTTTATTTGGACTCAATAAACATCTGGCAGTGGTCTGTGGCAGTTTCATTCTTTAATCATCTGATGTAAACATCCAAGAGCCACAAAAAATGTGTTAAAATAAATTGTTTGTTATTAATATAGCCTATTGTTTTTACATTATATGTTTGATTAAAAACTAACGTACTTTCACTTTTGCTCGCTTTTCGTTCTGCATTTTCTAGATTATTAAAGCATTTATTTTTATTTAATCTTTTCATAGTACAATATTTTAAAGGCCACTAATGTTTAATAAAATATACTCTTATAAAATGAAAAATAACTATCGTAAAATTTAATAAAACTGACAAATTAAAGTGGTTCAAATTAGTGAAAGTACAAGAAGTAGTAAAGTCGTAGTAGTTCCTAAACATATAGAAGAATATATATTTAGCTGAGAAATAAAAACATGTGTTTTTTTATAACGTGAGTAACAATTTGGCTACAACTGTAATAAGCGATAAATAGTTGCGTAGTCCCGCCTCGCCTTGACCTGACGCGGAATTTCGCGGGCAACAGTTGGCAGCTTGCCAGTAGTCAACAACAGCTGATTGTTTCTGAGAGGCTTTCCCAGAGGCTGTCAGTCATAAGCTGATGATATCTCGGCAGCGTGCGGTTGGCGGTAGTCTGATCTATAGGCTTGATCGGCGACCTTACGATTGATAGACTTTCATAGTTTACTACGTCAAAATCAAGATTGCTATGCTTCTTGGAATTCTCCGTATAATTCATTAGTTTGGCTGTTACGGTTTAGGCAGATTTATTTTTATATACCAAACAATGTTATAGATTGTTTCTCTACGATTTAAGTTTTAATTAAACTCCATTAATTGTTTATCATTTCCTACCACTTATAAAATCGGAATTAAACCGAATTTTTTTCTTAAATTTTTATAGGAAGGTTGTACTATTTCACAGCAAAATCATACCACATGTACATGTTTTATATTGGCTGAAACTCAGGGTTAGATCAATATTAAATTGCAAACACTTTTTGAAACTGCGCTATTTAAAATGAGTATAGCTATATCTATGTATGTACATAAATAAAACCACGTGTAGGCCTAATACAATGTAAAAAGGAATTGATTCAGTTGATTTTCTTTTTCTTTATTAATAGATTCAAGCAAGCACATTCTTACTCGATATTTACGTCTGAACTAAACAAGAGTTTTCGTCTTTAAGAACAAAAAAATATTCTTTTTTTAGAAGAGCATATGGAATATTTCGATAAAGAAGCAATAGTCATTAATGTCATAAAAAAAGTTCGACAGCCTTTAAAACATTGGTATGCTGTGACCACATAGATTAGTTTTCTACACATAAAGCAGCTATGGTGGGAAAGGAGATTCAAGGTGAATGTTGGGTTTACCTCTGGTTCACCTTCCTCTGACTCAGACGAACATGACTGAACAGATTTCAGGAGTCAAGTCTGCAACAACATCTGATTTCTGATGCTGCACGTAAGTGGTAGGTGAACTAAAGCTAAACTCAACATTCGCAGATTAGTTTTATTAGCCTTAATTTATGGCGTCAGGACACGTAAACTGAGTTGAGAGATGGCCTCGGAGACTTCTGCTTTATCACCCGGCTTCCAAGCTCTTAGCATCTGCTTGCTCCCTCCTAATTCTAGCTTCCCTTGTTATGTGACGATCCTGTGGAGGTATGCTTTACTCTCATTGATTAACATGGCTCTAGAATTATCAGATCTTAGAACTACAGTATCTAGGAGTCTGGAAACAACCGTTCCCTAAGAACCAGTAGCTTTTGGACAAATTTTAGTTCAGGTTTAAAATACACCTAATATATACAGGGTGTAATAACATTTTCTACAAAGCTTTATAATGTTTTTTGCGTTTAAAGCAAGAATTCAAATGCAACCAATGGTCTTTATTGTTCTGTTTACCGCCTTTTAAAAAATTTTAAAATCATATTATAAAACTAATCAACCAACTTTAACCAGTAATTAGTAAACTCTTTTATGTTGATACAATCTATCAATACAACATTTTCGTAAAATTTATAAATTAAATTTCAAAATTGTCGCAATTTAAAATATTTAAAAATTTAGTACATTTAAAAATTATTACGTCCAAAAGTAAGGACATTTGTCAATAACTAATGACACTTTAAATTTTGAAATCAAATAAAAATCCTACAAGTTTAGTCCGCCCATACATTTCCAATCAAATCTTCACAATAAGGTAACGGTGAACAAATAACAGAGAATAACTTATTTTTAATGCATAAATTTATTTACGCTTTAATTGTTGAGCTGTTTTAGGTATATTATCTATCTATATATATAAAAATGAATGTTTGTATGTTTGTCCTTTATGGAATCGTGAACTATTGGACCGATCATGATGAAAATTTGTACGTATATGTATTTTTCCACGGAGAAGGTTTATAAGCTATGCCCATCCCTTTCCCGATTCAGGATTCCGCCCCACTGGTTACAGAAATACCCATAAGAAATGCATTGCAGCAAACATATGTTAACGTCTTTTCAAATTTTTAATCAGCTGTTCTTTGTAAACATATATTACACTTATAGTTTTAAAGCATAGAGTAAGCTTAAGAGAAACGACAAATTTTGTTTAAACTGTTTTTGCAATCACTGTTAAACATAGACTTTACTATCCAGATAATACAATTCAAATTTGAAGTAAAAATTCACCTTTAACTGCAATATTTATTTAATATAAACCATGCTCATGCTTGATCAGAAGAGTAATGCAGATATCATAATTACTATCTTACTTTGGCTACAAATATAAAGAATGTTATAAAATCAACCTTAGTTGTTTTTTTTGACAGAAGTATGGTTCTCAAAACTCCGTGTGTACATATTCTCTCGATCGAGACAACAAAGCAAGCTCAATCGTGGCATCGGAGAGATATAACTAATTTAATCTAAAATTTATTATAGTAAAAAAAAAAAAATTACTAAGTAATATAAGGACTTCGGTTCTTAAGATTTGCGTGCGAAGCCGTGGGTAACAGCTAGATAGAGGCAGGAATATGGTACATACCTTCATAATACGCCCAAGAGGCTCACGATGGAACGACTATCAATTATCTCAGCAATGTTTAGAATGTGATAGAAAAAGAATAAGTGAATATAGTGTACTGTTTTCAACGGGAAATTGCGTGCGAAGCCGCGGGCAACTTTTGCAAAAAATTATTGAAATGCGCAGCAAAGCGCGCCGGGCCCGCTAGTTTTAAATATTTAAATGGCCACAATCTTGAAATTTAATTTGCAAATTTTGCCAAATCTTTTCATTGATAGATCCTGTTAATCTAGAGTTTACTACAAAAATGTTAACGTTGCTTGATTCATTTGGTTGTATTAACTTTTTGCTTCATTCTTGCTTCAAGGAACTATATCCTAAATTTTGAATACAGAGTTCTGAATATTACAAGGTTGTATTTTGTATTCACTTTATCATATTATTCAGGCAGGCTCCCCTGCATATAACACTAGAAGCACTGAATATTGACAAATATGTCTAGGTCAACAAGTGCCAGCATGTCTAGAAGCAGATGACCAGCTAAGACAAGTCCTACAGATGCAAGTAATGCACTGCAAGCCGACTCCACGTCTACCACCACAGCCAAGTAACAATCCCTAGCACAGCCGCAAGCAGGTTTTATAGTCACCCGACACACAAGGTATGATGGAATTTCTCCACCGCTAAACAGATTTATCTCTGGCCGTTAAATGCTGATGAACTATCGCCATTTTCAGTTGATACTTCGGCTCCGACTGGGCGAACCGCGGCCCTGCAGTGTCGTGGCATGGCTTTGTCCTCATGGCTGCCACTCACTCGTTTCATGGTCAAACTTATTTATTCCAAATTCTATTACTCTTCTATTTATTTACTATAGCTTTTCTGTCAGTTTTATTGACGGAACTACCATTTGCTTAACGCAACTGATATTTTTATATGAAATCCAAAATTACCTATTTTATTATTCTGCGTGGCCTGAGAATTTCTCGAAGCAATCAATCAGATTGATCTAATCACAATGTTCTCAACTTGCAAAATTATAAAGGAAATTAATTTAGTACAATAACGAGAATGAAAAATTACAGTTTATATTTAAAATAAAATGACTTATTGTAAAATCCAAATCCAGTAAAGACACCGTATCATTTTACTTTTTAAATTTCCTTATAGTAGGAAACGAAATTTACCGAAAATATCTGCATAAGTTCACCAAACATGATCAAACCAATCAAATCAAATCAGTCACGACGGTTCCCTATGATTGTTTTCAAACGAAATTAGGCCTACGATCAGGTACATATATGAAATAATGTGAATAATTGAATAATAATAATAATAATTTAAATAATAAGTACGATCAGGTACATATTATTTCAATGTTCATGGTTATACGATCGATGTTCAGTATTAAAGGTTGAAGGTCTAACTCTAATATAAAGTTTTGCGCGTATAGGAGTATTTCTGGTTCAAATGACATATGTTTCCGATGCCACATATGAGCTTGCCTTCTGGGTCTACTTACATCCTTGCAATCTTCCTTCAGTGTAAGATATTTCTACTGCTATAGTTGAGTTTACCTCGTTATCATGATGAAGAAAATCTACATATACCGGTACTGTATATATAAGTTTCAGAAACCTACGTCTGTCAATTAGGGTCTACTTACGTATATGGCAATCTTCCTTCAGTCTAAGATATTTCTACTGCTATAGTTGAGTTTACCTCGTTATCATGATGAAGAAAATCTACATATACCGGTACTGTATATATAAGTTTCAGAAACCTACTTCTGTCAATTAGGGTCTACTTACGTATCTGGCAATCTTCCTTTAGTCTAAGATATTTCTACTGCTATAGTTGAGTTTGCCTCGTTATCATGATGAAGAAAATCTACATATACCGGTATATGTATATATAAGTTTCAGAAACCTACTTCTGTCAATTAGGGTCTACTTACGTATCTTGCAATCTTCCTTCAGTCTAAGATATTTCTACTGCTATAGTTGAGTTTACCTCGTTATCATGATGAAGAAAATCTACACATATAAGTTTCAGAAACCTACTTCTGTCAATTAGGGTCTACTTACGTCTCTTGCAATGTTCCTTCAGCCTAAGATATTTCTACTGCTATAGTTGAGTTTGCCTCGTTTTCATGATGAAGAAAATCTACATATACTGTATATATAAGTTTCAGAAACCTACTTCTGTCAATTAGGGTCTACTTACGTCTCTTGCAATGTTCCTTCAGTCTAAGATATTTCTACTGCTATAGTTGAGTTTGCTTCGTTATCATGATGAAGAAAATTTACACATATAAGTCAACTTATATGTAATAGGGTCTCCACGTCTCTTGCTCTCTTCTTCAGTATAAGATATTCTACTGCTATAGTTGAGTTTGCCTCGTTATCATGATGAAGAAAATGTACACATAGTTTCAGAAACCTACTTCTGTCAATTAGGGTCTACTTACGTCTCTTGCAATCTTCCTTCAGTATAAGATATTTTCTACTGCTATAGTTGAGTTTGCCTCGTTATCATGATGAAGAAAATCTACACATATAAGTTTCAGAAACTTGCTCCTGTCGAATAGGGTCTCCTTACGTCTCTTGCAATCTTCCTTCAGTATAAGATATTTCTACTGCTATAGTTGAGTTTGCCTCGTTATCATGATGAAGAAAATCTACACATATAAGTTTCAGAAATAGGGTCTACAAGTACTTACAATCTTCTTTGAATATATCTATAGAAAATCTAAGTATATAAGTCTCATAAACCTACTTTTAACAAAAAGTGTCTTGGTATAATATTACAAGGATATACGCTCTATAGAAACACAACTTAGAATAATCTCCAATTAGTTGAAACTCGGAATAAAAGTGTATATTATAAATATCTCGTCTATATCCGTTACATTGGTAGGTAGTTGGTATGCCAATATGAAGGCCTTTCAAACTTTAAAAAACCATAACTACGTTATTTATGACGTTAGAGGAAAAGGTAAGTGTCCTGAATTGCATATCACATTCCCTAAACCTTTGGTTATAAACAATACTATCGTATCTCAAATGGTTTTCACGATATTGAGTACATTTATATCCCATGAGAAAAATGAATAGCAACATTATTTAAACTGTCACAGTCTACCTACTTCTTCTAAACTTGCCGGAACACGTATTCTTTATCGTTTTTGATTACAAGTTAAATATATATTATCTTGATTAAAATACTAACTTAATATCTTACAGTACCATGATTGAAATGAAATTAGCAAAGCAGAAATAAAATAATTGATTATTGTTATTTAATATAAAATTGGGGCATAACATTTTACATTATAAAAATAATCTTAATTATTAATACCAAAAGAATCGCTTGGTGAAGTTTATCGCATTTTTGAGGACGTCGGATTTGGAGTACGATATAGAGGTGAAGACGGCACAAATCCTGTATATGACCTAACTACGAGTATTATTTTTCTATTGGGGCTGCCGTTCTTTGGAGGGCAATGGCCTCCAACCTCTTCAATAGTAAAAGATGGTTTAAATTTAGTGAAAGTTTATCGCAAAAAACCAAAAAGCGTAATTTACTACATTTGCATAACAAAATATACTTGCAAATCAATTTGTAAAGGTGTTTTGTCACCTTGCAATTTACATTAATTATGTCGATAGACAAGTGTTTAGCCGCTAATATCAGTTAGACGAAGAAACCTTTGCAGACGTTATTCCATCTAGTATTGAATTCGAGTATAATAGCCCTAACTCCATTGCTCATTAACATACCTTTATGAACTGTAGAGCATTATGATCGGGAAATCCAAAGCGCTGAAAGGAATAACGATTTCAATCCAAGGTGAGTACTGACGTTCTATCAATCACAGTTTCATATCCGAGCCACTCGAGCGGCGAAACGCATGGGAACACGGTATGAATTCATAACAGAATAATGAAACTGAACAAGTTGCCGATCAAAAGAGGAACGGAGCGAATGGACGGACGGGTGAAGGCAAGGGAGAGGGGGGGGGGAGGGAATCAAGGACCCTAAAACGTCATAATCGAGAACATAAAGCCGTTGAAACCACTTGAGCTTGTCCAGTTTAAAAGTCCTTTCAGGGAATTTATTGTGTAAACTGGAGAACGTTCCTTCGCATGAGGCCCTCTGGAGTGTGAGATACTACCCGATAGTCGACTTGTTAGTGATTCGTAAGAGTGACGGAGTCAGCTTTCATCGTCTTCAAGTACTCTCTTTCCCTCTCTCTCTATCTCTATCTCTCTTTATCTGTTGAGGCTGGGGGTCTGTTTGTTTGACTTTCAGGAAAGATAAGCTTTGAGATCAATAACAAGTCTTGTCTATTCCTTGTTGACGAATGAGCACTTACTGTGAACGACTGATCTCCTCTTTGATTCACTTTGATTTATAATAACAGCAATCAGTACAAAATTATAAGCAGTGATGGAACATCTAAATATGAACGGCTAATTCTGGTATAGATGTATTCAGACGAGATTTGGTTATGTTAATGTTACCACTCGTCATTCTTCTCTGAAGTCAAAATTACTTTAAGACTTTTTTTATTCTTTCTTGGATGTGAACAAAGAAAGCTATACTACCACTCATTATAATTACATGCTTGTTTACTTAAATACACAGCAATGAAGTGTAATGAAAATTCATGATCTATGGACTCGGGAACTGTACATTGAACTAAAACTATACCTTGTGAAAACAGTTCCAAATGTTTCTGTATGTTTCTTGTATAGAACCTTAGTTCCGGAATATGTAGTGTAATCCTACAACATTTGGCAGTGTTGTGACAAGGTATTGTGCCATATCTTAGATATGTAATGACTTGAAAATTAATATCCTTGTCTCAGATGTGTATAAACATGAAAAAAGTGTGCAAAATCTTCATTGTTTAGTAGTCTGTACGCGAGAAAAAGTTAGGATTAACCTTCGAAACTAGGAAGGGTTCCCCAATTAGTAATAAATCAATTACAATAAAAGGTGAGATTTTAATAAATACGATGACAAACTCGTCATTATGATTCGAAATTGCATATAAATTGGAAACGAAGAAGGAGAAAAAAAGGCCGGGATAGTGCGAAAAAGACTTTTTCCCTACACTTTTAAATAAAGAAACCGCTAGAACTTAACTTAAGACTTCCCAACCAGCGTTACCTTATCATATGTGCCACCAATATGTTACATTACAATATGATATACGAGATACTCAATTTGCTTACAAATAATTTTTAATGTTGCTATTATCTATTTTGACTTTTTTTACATTGAAATAAATTCTATAGAATTATACCTTGGACCAAGAGGAACCTTTTTCAAAGCTTTAAGGGCTTTTAAGAATTACCTTATCGCACAGACGGACGGACAGACAATAACGTAATTATAATAAGAGGTGATTATTTTATCATTAAGAATTATGATTACTCAATATAAAAAAAACCAATTATACACATTGCGTTAATTTTAAACCACCACTTAAAACACTGATTGATTACATTTTATCATATTTTTTCGGAAAGGTATTAAATCTCTATCTTAATAGGCAACTGGAATTGCATGTTTATGACACTTGTAATTAATTCTAGATGTATAGAATTTGTAACTAATAAAATATACCTAAAGTAGGATTTTCACAACCAACTTGGTCTGATACTCTGCAAGACTTATAAAATGGTGTATAATTGTTTTAAATTCAGAAAGTTTAATGCCTTACTGGTTTAGTTAATTAAGGCACAGCATTGCAGGGCGGAAAGGTTTTTGGACTGGAGAGTCGGTCAGAGGGAAGAAGAAAAAACGGACTGGAAGAACTTGGTTCGGCAAAGAAAGAAAGCTCGTTCGGAAAGAATAAAAAGTGTGAGCATAAATTTAATAAAAGCTAAATCAGCAAGGAAAAGTTGAATGGTAGTTCCTGTGGTCCGACTAGACCACAAGTGAAAAAATAAAAAAAATATAAGATTATAATTATTTTAAATCTTTGTGTAAATAATTATTCATTTTCGTAATTGAGGCGGGAAATATTGGTAGCCAGTACTACTAACACTAGTTTTATTATACAACGTTCAATACCATTACTACTCTAGCTATAGCACATTAGGGCATAGCTATTAGGCTAGTTATTTACCTGAAGAAGAGATCAGATTGCAGATCTCGAAACGTAGTGTTACTGATTTTTTGTTTCACTGAACGATGGCAAATGTCCGAAAAATCCTGTTTCCTTCACTAGCTATAGTATACAACGTTAAATACTGGTACTATTATTAGCTATGAAAAAGCAACGTTATGGTTTATAACGAAAAAATTTTTAAAACAAGCTCCAACCACGTCTTCAGATTCTAACAATTATTTCCAAATTGTCTGGTGAAAGGAACCAATATATCTGGAGCGTCAGGTGAAAATAGCTATATAATATGACGAGGAGATTAAATGTAATGGTAGACGCGTGCAGCGTATGATTAGCATTGGATTAGGCGATCTAGCCATTACCTTAATGTAATGGCGGTGCTGTGCGGTGTCTGCTTCCCGCGTTTCCGTAGGTCCTTCGATATTGCGGTCATGTAGAATATTGATGCGTTCATAGCGGGATATCTCGTCGCTGAGTGTATCAATATCCTTATACGTCTTTAGTTACTCAGATATTTACTCAATGGAACAGAGAGTAGTTGTAGAACTAAGTAGTTTTCTCAACTACTATATAATCTACTGTTTCGGTTTTCCTGGATCTCTTCAGGAGTACGTGGAAACCAGATTCCAGGGTTATAGTTTGTGTTTCTAAAGAAGATAACTGGAGACGGGTCTCGGTAACCTCTCTCACACGCTAAACATCTCACTTCAAACGTCTCCCATATTAAAATATACACCTACGTTATCTCGGATGTAACCATTTACTGATAGTATTTACCCATATACTCGAGTAAAAGAAAAATATTGTTTGTGCTGTTTTAGATTATAATAACAAAAAAATTGAGAAAAAACATTTTTTTGTTTAAAATTTAAGCTTTCTACACTTTAACTCATCATTATCAAAAAAATAATGACAGAAAATATTCTTGTACAGTATTTGTTGAAGAACAACGTGCCGAAAATTGAGAGTTCCAAGTTAGTAATAAATTACTAATTTTGTAAACTCTTACGAAATTGGTTATTAGTTATTATTTTCAGGTTTTGAAAGTATTCATGTTTTATGCTGACTGTGCGTGTCACAACACTTCGGTATGATTTGTTTATTTTAACCTTATTGTAGTTATGTGTTGGGTTAGCTATTCAAATGAGGAAGAGATCAGATTGCAGATCTCGAAACGTAGACACGCATAAGTCAGCATAAAACATGAAATAGTCTACATGAATTTCACACACAATATGTTTGTTGTGATTGCTGACATGCGTGTAACAACACTGTTTATTTTAACATTATTGTAGTTATGTGTTGGGTTAGCTTATTCAAATGAGGAAGAGATCAGATTTCAGATCTCGAAACGTAGTGTTACTGAGTTGTTGTATCACTGGACTACGGTAAATATTTTCCGAATATCTAATTTCCTTCACAATCCTTCCGTCGTCAAAAACAAACTTTAAACAACAAGTTTAGGAGATATTTCAGAATGATTACGGAGGATTCAGTCAACTGCAAAAAGGATTATGTTGGGTTTCTTTTGAAATTTTGTCTAGAAAAGGGAAGCAAGAAGACAACTGTATTATTTATGTGAGAGGAACATTGACACAACGTGGGCATGCTCTGTAAGGCTTCTGGTGTCCTGATCTAATCTGTCACTGCGGTTTTAGGCGTCAAACCCCCCCCCCCCTCACCTCATCTACCTTGTTTCCTTCTCGTTGTGGCTGTAACTAAAACGATGATTCAAACCATAGTGTTTTGCTCATAGCATTTGTGTTAGTGCTCAAGGACACATTAGCCATAACTGTAGCCAGAAATACATTTTATGGCTACGCCCTCCTCAACGGCTACGGTCTTGTTAATGCTCATTGCAAGAACTTTATACTATCAGTTATAATGAGAAGTGCATACATAAGAAATTTAATATCCCACTAATATTATAAATGCGAAAGTTTGAATGTTTGGATATTTGGATGTTTGGATGTTTGTATGTTTATATGTTTGGAGGTTTGTCCTCGAATCACGCTGAAACTGCTATACGGAGTGTGCTGATATTTGGAACAGGTATAGCTTTTGGTCTGAATTAACACTTAGAGTGCTTTTTACCACCCATAACACATTCATTTCACTAAATAAAGTCGAATTCAAATTGAAAAATTAGTTTGTTTACATTCGAATGTTATGATAAGAACGTAAACGTGTTTTATATTGGATCCGACAGACTGCGCTACGACACGTAATACAAAGCGAACTGATACTTAACTGCTGTTAATAATTTCAGCTGAAGTTCATCTATGAAGCAAAAACATTTGTTTACATTTAAAATTTAGAAAATTAAAGTATTGTAAAGTGCTCGACCAGTAGTGTAATGCAGGTTGCATAGAAGACGTCATTGCTTAATTTTACATTTAGATTGCACCAATGATCAATAAACTATCTAATGCAATGAAAATATTATTAAACGCTATTATGAAAACAACCTCATTGTACAAATCCGTGAATGTTTGCACATAAGGTAATAGAATTTGGTTAGATCGAAGGTAAATGAAAAGAGCCGAAAGAAGACGCTTTATGATCGAAATTGGTTTTCGTTGATACATTTTCTTGAAGGCACATTCCTCAATAATACTGGAAATATCTTAGACAGAAAATTAATTTTAACAGACCGAATTTGATTTTTTATAACCTAATTAGTTTATCGAGATTCCTCCATATAAATTAGTTGTTCTGAATAACTTATCAATACCTAGCAAAAACCACGAAAAATACAGGCCTGAAATATGGTACATACCTTCATAATGCGCTCAAGAGGCTCACGAAGGAACGACTATCAATTATCTCAGCAATGTTTAGAATGTGATGGAAAAAGAATACGTGAATATAGTGTACTGTTTTTCAACGGGAAATTGCGTGCGAAGCTGCGGGAAACTGCTAGTATTTCTATAAGAGCGTGATAATTATTAATCCCAAAGTACTTCTATGGGATATGTGTGTTTCTTAATTTTTCACTAGGTATATAGATTACCCCTAACATGACAAACAAAAGGTTTTATATTAAAAAGAACATAAATACTGTGTAATAAATCAATAAAATTAATCCATTATAATCATAACTAACTATTCCAGAGGTAAAATCTTTAAATATGTAAATCAAATAATGATCCCAAACGTCTTGTCATAAATTTCTAGAAGATTACTTGTCATGTGTGTTATTGACAAATACGAGTGATTTTCTTCATTGCTTAAGGTGTCACACGTCGAGATGAAATGTATGAAAATGAGTGAGGTACCATGTGTAGTCTTTTTACAATAACGTGAGCCACGACCCATGATTGTATTGGCTGATTGAGAGGGTCAACACTCTATTCTCGCTTAATCGAGGTCCAATTGATAATAACCATTTCCCTCTTGAAAAAAAGAATCAAATAGGCATAATAATTCGTGGGGGCGAGAATAATAATTGATTGTAAAGTAATCAAGAGGTTTGAGCGAATGTGTGGAGCTTTGTTTTGTTTCAAATAAGATACACGGAACACTCAAACTCTTCAAGTGTCCTAAACGAATTTAATGGAACTCGTTTACAAGTTTGTGCAAGTGTGTTATAATTTGTTATAACCGTGCCCATTTTAAATAGAGATTATTCAGAAAACAGTACTTGCTCTGTCGGTACTCGAACCCGGATCTTCCATGTGAGAATGCTAATCACTATATCCCTCGGAGGCCTCGCTTTTTATTATTCAATTATTCTAAATTGGGCTGTTTCCTTCACACGTGTTCTCTTCGTGTATCATATTACGATTTTACACACATAACAAGTATTACAAAATTGTGGTTTTCCTGCAAGTACTGACACACAATCCGACATACAAAACCAATAATCTGCATACATAAATTAACATAAGTGTAGCGAGTAAAGTGTGTTACTTTAGAATCTAATACTGTGTGATGTAGTATATGATGAAAAAAATGAACTATTTGCAGTGCTCGATTTATTTAGACGTACGTAAATAGAACTTTTCAATTCAAACAAAAAAGCTAAGATTTTAATTTATGAACAAAGAAAATGTATTTAAATCGATATCCGAATCAAACGCGTTTTAAAGTACACATATTTATATATTCATAAATTTTTGACTTTGCTAGATTTTACAAGAAATTTAGGCCAATAACACTAATAAGATGGATTGTAGATTAATAATCTGATACAATGGTTGAAGGATCCGACGGAACCTACCGAAAGGCACCAACCAATTCAACAACGTGACTTCATCACACGCGTTGGTAGCTTACTCAAAAATAGCATATGATTGTATTCACTTTGTTTACAAATTTGTTATTTTGCATTTTCTTGCGGCCATCATGGTTTTCTGTAAGACCAACGTAAAAATGTTAGAATTTTATTTGTATCTTTTTTACCTTTTCGCCTCAAATTCAGAAGGGTTCTTTCTTGAACTAGGAGGAATCTATATTCCAAGTTGCAGTCTCTGAGACCTTCTTATCAAGGGTTATTTATTGCAGGGTCAGGCTGCCATCGAAAAATTGATCGTGTTGAGTACTCAATAATTGAAATTTTAGATTGTTACAAGATTTTAGTCGGGAGTAACGCTAACAAATGCAACTCAAAATACAGAAAAAATAGGGCCTCTCTATCTGCCAGTACACTTTCGTATTTTAAAATGTATCCCCCAACTTCCTCGGAATTTGAGCAGGTCTCTCAATTACAAACAGGCACTTTTAGGCATATTAAGATGGACGAAAAATGAAAAACGATGAGCACATTTCTTGGTTACCATGCGTTCTGGTGTTAGACTTAGGTGTGTAAATTACAAGGTATTTTTATCGTATTTTGATTTTAGTGTCATCAGGAGCTCTGACTACCAGCAGCTCTCATCTCGAGGTGCCAGAGCGTGCTGTGGCCTGTGTAAAACTGAGAAGTATACAGTGCAAGGTATCGCTATAGTTCAGAGTGCAGTGTCATCATCCCTCGCCACTGACCACAGACAGACAGGGGTCATCAGGAGCTCTGACTACCAGCAGCTCTCATCTCGAGGTGCCAGAGCGTGCTGTGGCCTGTGTAAAACTGAGAAGTATACAGTGCAAGGTATCGCTATAGTCTCCAGAGTGCAGTGTCATCATCCCCCGCCACTGACCACAGACAGACAGGGGTCATCTGGAGCTCTGACTACCAGCAGCTCTCATCTCGAGGTGCCAGAGCGTGCTGTGGCCTGTGTAAAACTGAGAAGTATACAGTGCAAGGTATCGCTATAGTCTCCAGAGTGCAGTGTCATCATCCCCCGCCACTGACCACAGACAGACAGGGGTCATCTGGAGCTCTGACTACCAGCAGCTCTCATCTCGAGGTGCCAGAGCGTGCTGTGGCCTGTGTAAAAATGAGAAGTATACAGTGCAAGGTATGGCTATAGTCTCCAGAGTGCAGTGTCATCATCCCCCGCCACTTACCACAGACAGACAGGGGTCTTCAGGAGCTCTGACTACCAGCAGCTCTCATCTCGAGGTGCCAGAGCGTGCTGTGGCCTGTATAAAACTGAGAAGTATACAGTGCAAGGTATCGCTATATTCTCCAGAGTGCAGTGTCATCATCCCTCGCCACTGACCACAGACAGACAGGGGTCATCAGGAGCTCTCACTACCAGCAGCTCTCATCTCGAGGTGCCAGAGCGTGCTGTGGCCTGTGTAATCACGTGGTAACGCCGCCCAGCACGTTCCTCGTAATCCGATCACATCCCCAGTCACATTCCTGATCACATCAGGTGTGAATGTGATCCAATTCGGTGAAACACGGCCTCATAACTAGCCTCTTTCCGAGGTGATTTGCTTTGACGGCGGGTTCTTGTTTCCCGCGGATAATTTGGTGGTTATCTTTTTTGTAATTTATACAAAGATAATAATCTCCTTTGACTAAAAGTATACCTATCGTAATCATCATTTCTATTAAAAACTTTCTTTTATAATACCTGTGTTTAATAGTTGTTTTATTTATAAATTTATCTATGACTAGAATAAAAAACAATATGAATGAAACAATTGTGAGAGTTACACAAATCGGCGTAATATCGGTTACTTACGGTTGAATACTTGGCTGCATTTTTTAGTTCATATTTTTATTACATTTTTTATTTACATTTGTTTTTAAGAAAAATTATTTCTAATTTCACGTTATTTCTAATTGTTTCCACCTGTCTAACGCATTTATTTTTTAGAAATTTGGAGGGTAATTAGAAATGCTCATGGTCTAACTAAAACTTAAGCTTAAATTTTAATATAAAACCGAATAATAGCATTCAATTATAGACTCTCTGTTGTTACAGGTTTTCAGTGGCCAATACAGAACGTTTTTTCTTAAAATTGAAACATCCCCAACACAAAGAATGAACAGGATACATGTTCAATTTTATAGAGCGCATGTTGAATTAATATAATGAATATCTCGAGATTTTTAACTTAAGATTTCCTGGATGAGTTTCTAGGTGATAAGGAGGACGGGATATTGGGCATCCACCGAATATACAATGGAACAAAAATGTTTTGTTGAATTTATTTACATGAAGTACAATGAGAGAGAGAGAGGGAGGGAGGAGAGAAAGATGGAGAGAAAGAGGGGGGGAGAGAGAGAGAGAGAGAGAGAGAGAGAGAGAGAGAGAGAGGGAGAGAGAGAGAGAGAGAGGAGAGGGGGGAGAGAGAGAGAGAGAGAGAGAGAGAGAGAGAGAGAGAGAGAGAGAGAGAGAGAGAGAGAAATGTTTAATATTACTAATACAAGTTTTCGAGCAAATTGAGCATTATTTTTATGTTTATTCGTTTATGATTAAAAACACAATCCTTTAGGAGTCAGATAATCTACCTCTGGCCATCACAGTGTGACGTAAAACGACCCAGATTGAATATTATTTATGTATTATTATTTTACGAGATGTATTAAATTATATAACGTCACATTAACATATTTACATTTTTTTTGTAGACAATCTAATTAATATGAACCAAAAGAAGAATACCATAATTATAGAAATAAATATAGAAACAACGGTTTAGTATTAATATAATTACTAAAATAATGTTTTAGATTTAGTATTAATTTTACAGATGTTTACTTGCGAATAATCAAAATTACTTTGAAGTTTAAACAAAACTAAGGTAAAAAGAAGAATGTAATTATTGTTGGGTCATGCTTGACTAATGATCTTTTTTTTAATTTGGAGGTACGCTTCCATTGAATTACATTATATAATATTATTTAAATTAAAGCATTCCCCGAATATGTAAGAGTTAAATAGAAACAATACATAGAGGAACAAAGGATTACAAGAGGATATTGGAAATTCAAGAATGTCAGGGCCATATCGGTAAAGTAGTTGCCTGTTGGAGGCTAAGTTACGGCCAAAACGATCTACTCCGCCCGCCCAGGTCATTTGTGAAGCGCCTGAGGACCGGCGAGAATTAGTGGAGGAAACCGAAATACTTTATTTTTAAAAGCTAATAACGATTCCAGGTTCGATCTTTAATTATACAGAGAGGCTGGACTGCTCGACTCCCCGCGCAGGCCGGACCATCTCTCTACAATGTAGTCGCTCACCGGAGATACAGTGTAGGCAACACTACTCAGAGCTCTGTTGGATGGTACAGTCTATCTTCTGGAGGCTTTTTCACTTTTCAAGGTTTAATTACGGGTTTGAAAAGAAATAATAATGCAAGTTGTTCCGTTTTGGTCCTGTGATCAACAAATGAGATTAGGTTTGCCTTTCGTAACAACCTGCATGTCGCGTAACAGGCTTCGCTGAAAAAACTTGCACAATTTACAATATATACCTCATCACTTTCATTCTCGAGGTATCCTGCGTACAGATCCCCCTTCCGGTAGACAAAGGAAAAATTGTGTCAGCCCCCCGAGTGATAGGCTTCAATGACGCTCAGACAAATTCCATGGAATGCACCATCATAGAACTCTTATTCTTGTCAGTGTAAAAACGAAGATTCATCTAAAATTTCAAGTCTAAATTAAATCCTATTGGAATTATCTTTCCTCATGGTACATTCACATTTTAGTTCATTAAGATAGGTTTCATAACTGTATTCAAATAATAAAAATATTTTAGTGGATACTACACCGCAAGAGTATGCTGAAATCAACTTGTCACCGATTTTTATAATTCACTTCCCAAATTATTATATTTATTTTTAATCTGTGAATAAAAATGTCATATGTTGGAATCTCATGTGATTGTACTTAGTTTGTTTACAATTTTGTTTATTATGCTGTTTTTGTTTTGTTATCATGGTTACCCTTAAGACCAATGTGAAAATATTCACTAATGCTCAGCCAAATTACATAGAGTGACATGCACCATCATCGAAATTTTTTCCCATACAGAAATAAATCTCCAAGCAAACTTCCAGGCACACAGGTAGACAAACATACAGAAAGAAATAACATTTTTCCAGCCCCTCAAACGATAGGCTTCACTAACGCACAACCAATTATGATCCGATCTCACTAGCCTTGAACAAATTTCTAAATTTAAACCTCATGGTGTAAACGGTACAACTCTTCACTAGTTTGAAATGAGGTTAATTGATGATAATTTTATTTAATTAGCTTCAAAACATTTCTAATATTTAAACTTCTTAGTGGAAACATTGTCATTCTCCACCATTTTAAATATATGAGTGGTTTTAAGTCTAAACAAACAATTTTTGGGGGCTGGTAAAACCGGTAAATGTGTTAGAAGCACTGCTGATAACCTGGTTCTCTCCTCAATCACAGATGCAACGTCGTATGTCAATGCAGTTCTAGTCTGCATTCAATGTAAAGAGGTTGCAAATGGCATGCATTCAAATCTCTTGTCCTGAAACACATTGAGATATCAAGAAAGAACACGAGTCAACGAACTGTGTTCATGTGTTAAGTGGGGTAGGTGTTATATTCATGATATCTGTTAAATAGATAGCCTAACAATGTTAGGATAAATTAGGATAAAAATGTATAAATAAAACATAAAAGTAAGCGAGATACTGATAACGTCTGTTCAGTGATTCAAAATGTTTCGAGATCTGCAATCAATCTTATTTATTATTGTTATTAATTATCTTACTTATCACTCTGTAGGTGAATAAGTGACCTGATACACAAATAGAATCCAGATCAATATCAACAAATCATAAGTTGTAATACGGGAATATCTGTAAAAAATAAAACACTAAAATTATTAAAATCGGCTGGTCTGCTAATTTAATGTACGAAGCCTTCCACAAATTTCCTTTTGAAGAATTGAGGTACTCGTATTAATTAGCTTCATCCCATTTTATATGATGATCTTCTGACCAACAACGATGTGAAGTTTTCGACTTTACTGATCAAGAAAACTACTGATTACTTACTGATTACTTACTGATTTCTTTACTATCATGATGAAATAAATGCTACATTTTTCTTACGTGCGATTGTGTGATTATGCAAACAATCAATTTACCAAATACCAACCAAAAATTCATCAACTGATCAATCAAATTGCCACTTCCATGGAAGAGAATTTACATTTGGATGGGGTATCCACGGTTTTACAGAGAACTATGATTCACCACAGTGATTATTTATTTTTATGCATGAAAAGAAAGAATTCACTATTAGTTTACACACCGTAGTACATCACTAGACCAGTGTAAAAATATTCACTGACGCCCAGCAAAATCCCATAGAGTGACATGCGCCACAGTTGAACTCGGTGTCCCTCCTACAGAAATGAAGATTCATAATTTCCAGTCTATAGTTCAGTTCGTTTCGAGAATCGTGCGGACAGACAGACAGACAGAAATGAATAAAATAAATATATTCGTTAACGTTCAACCAAAAAACGGACCAAATTCTTAGCAAATGTGTCTTGACCTCCTTGGGCACGATTCTGCTACGACTCAGCTACCACTGTGTTGAGAAGCTGCCGCGCCGCCCTAGAAGCTATGTTTGTAGACGGTCGCTTCTACTGGACGCACAGTTGGCCGCAGAGGCCAGCGCGGGTAACCGACCGGCAGATTTCTTCACGCCCAACCACTCACGAGCTGCTCAGACCAAATAAATCAGCGTCGGATCTGTTAAGGTGATAATTAAATAGTGCGTTTCCCGTCAGAATGCGCGACAGACGGGCTTATCTCAAGTGCGACATTGTTTTGAAATTATTGCGCGACCGCTATTCCTAATATGTAGGCGATTCTCCGGCGTCGATCGAGAACACGGGGCTTAATGATCTGTCGCTGTAAGAGCGCCTGGAACGCGCGACCGTCTTTGTCCCCGAGTCGAACAGGAAAATGAGAGTTGACGATAAAGGATGATTCGTTTTTTGCTGGGTTTTTTCAGTTTTGAGCCTGGTTGCCATGAAAGCAGCATCGGTTTTCCAGTGCCTGTTACTCTTTTTAGAATCATCTCTCTATTCTTTTGATTTTTACAGCCTGATATGGACTTTTGAAACAAAAACTCTTCTCTTCTATAAAGACTCCCTATAAAATTAAGGAACTATAATTTTAGTTTACTGTTTTTACTGTTGTATAATTATTCATAAACACAAGAATCGATGCGTGGATATTTCCTAAGATCAGGTGATGTTATATGGATACGTATGTAACCAGCTTCATTCAGGTAAAATAAATGACTAAGTATATCATGTAGCAACAGCAGGTGCAGCAGTGGGTGGAGCTACAGTAGCACACACACGGTTCTCAGGTGACCAATGCCTTTGGCTGTATTAGTTACTCAGTAGATAACTCATCAAATGCTCTGGGAAAAGTGAGCGCTAGGAATGCCCTCTGTGGAGTAAGAAGCTAAGGCAGTTAGTATTTGTACGGTAACAATCAAAGTTAAGTGGCGCAGCCCTAGCGTCAGACTTCGAAACTAATTGATATATAATCCCCCAAACCTCAGCATTACTCTTCCATATGAATGATTTATCTAATATGACTACAATCAAAGCCAATTAAAAAAATCAATGAATACTTATAATGTCTGTAAGATTATCGGAATTTTATGACATGTTCACATTAAACCCATAACATACTAGTCTAGAAGGCGATACCATTTTCTACATTTTAAGAATGTAGTATTATTGACTTTTGAATGCGAAATTTGAAAGCTTGCATTAAATTTATATCAGGCTACGAATACAGTAATATTTAACATAGTTTACACCAGTTACATGACTAAATTCATCGACCAATGTGAATATAAATTTAAATTTTGGAGAGAGATATAAAATTAGTTCGTTAAAAATTATTTTAAATTTGATATTTCTCACAAGAATAATTATTTTTTGCATCTAATACAAGGTAATGCCTTTATATGCCTGTTTTGGGACATTTTCCATTAACACAATTTTATTCAAATTTTAGTCTTTCCTATAACGTGATGTCGAATTGTTAAAACCCCATATGTTGTCCATCAGACACATTTCAATTTCAGCCCACATTTTCACAAATATCTGACCTTGAGACGGTTTTGAAGTTTTGCACCATTTTGTGTTTTATAGGCCTATATCGTCACTTTTGTGTTGCTTATAACATGGTTGCACTTAGACGAATACAAGCTAAATGCATAGCAAGATATGCAATTTATTACTCTTCTTAAGTACGCAGGCCAAAAATTCAGAATATCTTATCCTATATGATTCTTTTAATAGTTTTTTTTAGATAATTGTGAAGTTTTAGCTTCACTTTAGCTTGTTAAGTCGTGTTTAACCAAACAAAATATATTATAATTTACTATTTCTTTCCTTTTCTTGTATCTCAAGACCTAACATTTGTATTGGTTTTCCTGTGTGGGATGGATGATATTTATTAGATTTTCTTATAACTTTTTAACCAACAACAAAATACAGATCAGAAGCTAACTAAAACTCACTCTAAGGCCTTAAGTATCCTACTGTAATCTTTAAGATACATTTTTGTTTGTATATTATAAGGTCTTTGCATGGTTCCTTACGTTTCATCACTTTTTGTTCTTCGAAATCCCACAACTTTCTTGCATTGGTTTTTAGATATTAAAGGATCAATGATCATATTATGTTTTATATAACCCGAAATGTCTTTTTCTATAGACAAATAATAATCTAACAGAATTTTAAACACTGTTGTTGACGACTACCAAGAATCAGTGTTACGGCGTTATCAGTTAAACTACCAATCGTCTTATCGCTATAAAGATAATGGGCTTTAAACTGGTCAGTCGGGCTTGGATCCAAACTCTTTTTTATAGAATGAATTCAATCATTCAAATGACTTTACAATATTTGATAGCTCAGCTATTTGCTTTGAGACCCTATAGAATTGTATTCTTTACGTAATAGGGACTATCTCGAGGGATATTTTTCTTTTGTCGCCATCAGTGTGAGGTAAAGACACATTGGTTTTGTGTTTGCATACTGTAAATTGCTCCTCGCCTCCTAGACTAATGCTCTATAATCCAAGACTGGACACTGCTTTGCTCTTTGGAGCCAAAGTGTTAACGTTATTGTAAAACAGTTGCAAATATTTGATTAATAACGGACCTTTCACTCCGCATGGTCAGCTACTGGTCAGGTAACTGGACAAAAACACCACAATAAAACACCGTGTTTTGTAATCTGTCGAGTTATTAAATCAAACAAGTCTTAATTTTAATTTGAATCGGCCATGAATCATGTCTGATAAGACTTCCCGTTGTCTTGTAAATCTCGATAACGGCTGCGGCCGGTAGGCAAGGCGCGAGCGTGAGCGTGTGCGTGCTCGTGTGTGTGCGTGTATCGCAATTCTAATGCTTTCTATCACCAAGAGTCACACCTTTACATTAATTTACTTGATCGAACTTTGCCCTATGCAAATAGCCGGGTTATGCAAATGCGGTGTCACTGTTTCGCTTTTGTTTAGCCTGTCTTTAGCAGCGTGTCCTGCCGGTTGGGCGCATGCGCAGTCCTGTCTCACTTACATTCCGCCATTCATGATTCGAGATACTTACTCACGATTTGAGTAAGTAGGCACGCACAATGTGCATTCAGGCTAACTTTCGCCAACTCCTGACAAATGAGAGAAAATTTGGTACTTGAATACGCTGCGTGAATAATCACTCAAGAAGCTTTTAGAGAAATTATAGTGTTATTCTTCGATCTGGCTGATGGTAATGTAATACATGGAATAACTACATCAGTTATACAGGGTATAAAAAATTTACTATCAAGCAAAAGCCCAGAGGTAAAGTACCCTTAAAGGTACTCAAATAACCTAAAACATGTTACCCGTTTATTTTTTACTTTTTTTGTTTTAGTTATTAAATTTTTATGTTTTTTAATAAAGTCTTTACTGGTGTAAAGTTATTGGCTGTAGCAATGTAAATTGTTACAATAATATCTAGAATTTTATTTTTCAAAACTAACTGACTTGTAAATAAATATCTGACGGATTTAAATTTATCTCCATACATCAATCCATGGTGTTTTGAGAAATCATTGTATGTTAGCAAACGTGAAATCCTCAGCGACTTTAAAATCTTTGAAAGAAAATTAAAATAAGAAATATTTTTTGTTGTTGTCATAATAAACAAGTGTACATTCTGTCACCTATTTACCCTAAAGATATAACAGTGCTATCCTAATCACATCATAACTCTAATTCCACTCAAAAAAGCATAAGACAGAAAATTCCACTTTTATTAGAAAATTGGAAAATCATTTAAAACGCAATCAATTATGATTCCTATAATTTGTATTCATATGTTTTAGCAGTCTAATAGAAGTAACGGTTCTATGTGAAAGCACTGTAAAATAAATTAGTAAATTAAAAAGAGAACAAAGTCAATGCTGCCAACTGACAATCTCTAACACCAAAACATTGTCACAACTTTAATAATCAACAGAGTACAGCTACATAAATTCAGTCGAATGAGTGAAGAGGTGGTTGTTAAGAAATGAACAACAGAACAAAGTCAATGCTGCCAACTGACAATCCCTTTTTTCATGAATGGAATATTTTCAAAGTTCATATCTCGTTAACTATCCCCTTTTGAAATAAAACAGGATTGATTAAGAGCTTTTTAAAAATATAAACTATCAAAAACAAATTGTGGTAATCTCGATTTTTTCTTGTATTCTTCATATTGTGTGAAACAACATGAAGAATAATTGTAATTATAAAATAAAAGTAATGAAAATGTCAATATATAAAGGCTTAATGATAATGAATGCTCTTCTTGAACAGTTAAACTCTTACATAAAAGTACATAGCCACCGTGTTGTGCTGAGTTTTCCAACTGACGGCAATACAAAAGGAGGCTTCAAGTTTGTATTGCAGGTTGCAAGCCACTTTAATATTTTCCAAGTTTGATATGCGACGATCTTCTGATTTCGTTAGATCGTAGCTTCTTCCAAATGAAGACTCAGAAGAGCATATATCTTCCGCGTAGACAGCTTCACTGGCTTAGAGCTGTCAGACAATATTCATTCATCGGCAACCTCCTCACTACAGGCAGAGGTAGAGTTTTGAAACCAACGATCTGTGCTATGCATAGTTTCTATGCTTTATTATAGTAGATTTAAAATTAATAAAATAACTGTGAAGATCAATTCAGAACCATTTTTACCTATTTCTTATTTATTTTAAGAATATTTAAAATTTACTTTAAAAAAATCAAAATGTTTTTAACGTGTCACTCTGGTGTGTTAAGTAATATGTTTGAGACTTTGCAAAATAAAACATTTAAATGTGGAAATATCCATTTGAGAAACAAATGTAACATTTCTTGTAGTTTCAGAGTATCACCACAATGCTTTTCTGTATTTTTCACAATTGAATTGAAATTGAATTCTAAAAATATGACCTCATTTATGGATATTGAATTAGTTGTTTTCTGTTGCGTAAAACATATAATATCATTTAATTTATAAGAAATCTTAAAGTTCAATAGTTTATTTCATATTATCCATTATTTTAAAACATATTTGGCCCCATCTGTGATGACAATTTAATATTCAGTGAGAAATTTCTTTTTGCAGTTCAGTAAATTGCCAGTATTTATTTCCATTACTTTGCAAGACATGCTTATTTTATATTTTTCTGCTCACCATTATAATGTCACTTTTCAGCAAATCCTCAGAAATTTAATTTTGACTGAATGTACATGCAGAACTAACAAACTATGAAGCATTGTTGTAGTTAATGTTATACTGTATGTAGTATAATCTACATGTATAATATAATGATATAATACTGATATACTACTGACATAATACTGTGTGACGTAAAAATAAAGCAAAAATCTGGTACTGCACATCTAAAAACGTATGTAAGTACTGTAAATACTAGAACAAGGTTTACCTAATTATAACATTTCTTCGGTTCTGTCCACTTCTTACACTAAACCCTATAAAATGTCCATTACTTATCGGGGGTTGGCCTTGATAAGGCAATGCCCAATACATATGTGGGGCTAAAGAACAAGTGCGCAGAACCAGGCAAAAAACTTTGCCGGATACCGAAAACAGAGAGCGGGAAGTGTTAACAAACATTCCAGCTCACATGCTGCAATCCTCAGTGGCAGATGTCCGTTGGCGGTTGGAGAAACGTGTTGGCAACACTGGAGTACATGTTGAACTGTAATTGAATAATTTATAGGAAAGGAACCTTATGAATTAAGCTTTCTTTTTATACCATTTACAAATTTCACAGCGTGACAAGCACACAGAGAGACAAATATTTTCAGGGGAGAAGCTTCGCTTACGCTCAGCCAAATAAATACAGGGAGAAAACCAAAACGGGATTAATCACAAGTACGCGACGCGTTGCGACGGGAAGGTCACGCTCGTAGACAAAACAATGCATGTAGGACAGCTTGGCCGGATATGTGATTGTTAAGAGCGTGACATTTCACATGTCAACTGTCACAAATAATGTGTGTAGCTGCAGACCCTGATACCACGGCTAGGAGCGTTACTGTGTCCGATAACATTATTAGAATTCTTGAATGGCTAAGCAGAGAGAAAGTAATGTCACCCAACTCCTCCCTCATCATCACATTATTCTCCCACAACAAATTGCCTCGCCTGAAACTTGGCAACGCTGACTGTGTGACATAAAAATAAAGCAGAAATCTGGTACTGCACATGTAAAAACGTCCCGACTTCGCATAATATAACTGTGATGTATAAATAAACCGGTACTGTGGAGTATTGAAGGACGTAACGTATCGAATGTGTTATTATGTCACATGACTGTCTTCACTTTGTTTTAAAATTTGTTTTTCTGGAATTTTCTCGCCCCATCATGGTTACCCATAAAACCAATATAAAAGTATAATTTTTTTATTTTTACATATAATTTTGACCTTTTGATGTGGACCAAGAGAGAATCTATGTGCCAAATTTCAAGCCTTTAAGAGCTTCCTATAAAGAGCTATCACACGGACGACAGGCAGACATATGACGGCACGATTAAATTAAGGACCTGACGGAGGTCCTTAAGAGGGAATGCTAGTTAACTGCCGACCGCTCAAGTGAGGATCTGCTTTGAGCATGGGGCTAAAGTTTAACACCACATTAGAAATAGGAATTCGTTAAATCTATACATTTTATAATAGAAAACCCTAGAATATAGAGCCTCAATGCTAATGAGTAATTGTACAAATCATGATTATCTTTTAATATTTTTTGTTAAGAGTCCACATTCAGTATACATTGTCCCCTAAGAAACTCTACTGTATATAAATTATAAACCATTAAACCATTAGTATTAATATACACTCAGTATATTTTACTATAGTATTTTTAACAATTCATGAAAATTGCAACACTAAAGTTTAAGTTTCTTTGGTGAAAAATGTATAGGTTTGTTGACAAATTTATATTTATAACGCAGTTTTAAACTTTAACCCCATGTTAAGAGCAAGCATCAGATGTGCAGTCGCCAGCTAACTAGCATTCTCTTTAATAAATAAAAAAATATTAAAACTTGTAAAATGTACTATGGAGATGTAAGGTATGGATGGTTTCAAAATTGATAGTTTACTATCGATGATAGATAGTTTGAAAAGATCATGCATGGATTTCAGATTTTTGTCATGTACTATGTTAAAAAATACACATTTCGATAATCATAGAATCTATAATTTTCTTCAAGTATCAAAAGATTTAAAGCATTCAAAAAGCAAAGACATTTAAACACTGTATGTAGCATTGCGATGAATTAAAAAAAGCTAATTAACAAATACATACGTCGCACTATTTTTGTTTAAGAGTAGATCTTTTAACTCTTCACTCTCCTCATTCCCCGTAGAACTTTTTCTAACGGAACACTATGTACATTGTACGTGAGCTCTATAACTTTGTAAAAATAAACATTTTGAAGCAATTTTTCAATCAAGATTTAACCATTTGACCGTGGATCGAATATAAAAACATTATTACTCAAGAACTTTTGAAATAAGGCACTAATGATCCAACCTTCCATTAAAAGTTTTTCACTTATACCCATTTTAATTTTGTCAAAGTAATGATGGGCAAATTTTGGTGAATATATTCATGTGATGTACAATTTTAAAGGGTATTTATTGCAGATTTAAAATGTACTAGTTTACCAGTTTTTTTAAAATTTTTATGAAATATAGATTATCCCAATGTTTTGTTCCACCACTTTGAAGTGATAATGTATTTAAAAAAATTCCACTATAGTATTTCTGTTGACTAGAACTTAAAAATAATGTGCAATATGTCATAGGTTTACATTAAAACATTTTGACATAAATCCACGTACCTCAAATTTTCGTAAAATGGAATGAACTTAATTTAAATAGATTATATGATTCAGAGCAGTTGTATTTTGTTTAATTATTATTGCTCTAGACGTTACCCTAATGAACCCTTACGCTTTTACGCCTTATCTGACCTACCCTTTGTTTATATATAGAGTACGTCTCACTACGTGTCGCATACCAGGATTGACTGAGATTGCAAGCAAAATTTCTATTTTATAGCTCATTTCATTCTCGAGATGTCAGGCAGGCGGACATAAAAGTCAATTTTACAGTTTCCATGCAGACAGAAGATAAAATTTATAAGCCAACTGTGTATAGACTTCAATGATACTGTGAATGGACATGCATTGAACTCACTCTTGTATGTGTAGGAATGTTGCATGCAAAATTTAAAGTCCGGAAATGAAATTTATTTCGATATATCCGGCAGATAGTTAGGCCACGTAAAGGTTCAGCAAAATTCCAATAGAGGCATAGCTATCACCAAAGGATATTATAGGATATATATCGCCCAAGTTTCAAGCCCATTGCTCAACCCTCTCTTGAGATATCCAGCGGAAAAAACAGATAAAAAATACAGATATAAGGTCAAAGAGAAGATGAATTTTCTAAAAGATAATTTAAAAAATCTCAAATTAATAGCTGAATTCATTCCTGAGATATACACTTTGCTATCGATCAGCTATCATTGAACTCTATCTTTCATACATACAAATAAACTGATACAACTGAGTATTGAAGGATTCTATAAGTTTTATTCACAAGAGCAAAGTACAATTTTGCTAACGCTCATCCAAAGCCTACGGAGTGACATGCACCATAATTGAAATCGATGTTCCTCGTTCCGAAATAAATTTTTATGAAAACACGTCAAGGCTATAGGCTGCGTAATTTTGTTCTTAAGACATCGTGTGGATAAATAAACAGGCAGAAATTAAATTTTCCAGCCCATCGAATGATGGCTTCGCTGACGCTCAGCCAATTAATCTCTATCACTACGTAAATCAAACTATGTGATTTTTCACTTCCTATTATTATTCTTGTGTTAATAGTAAAATTGTCGAATGGCAGAGGTACATATAAAGGGCTTAGCGCAGAACGGCTTATTGAGTGTTTGGTGGCTACATTATGGTCGTAGCGACCCTACCCTCCGGTTTACGACAAACACGACCATCCTGTCCTCTATTGAGTAGTATCGTACGTCGTATATTGTCATCCTACAAGGTCCATATTAGTATTGTCGTATAGTAGGCGATCATTGATTCTGCTATATCTCTATTGGGGTATTTTAGGCTTAAATGGATTTTTATCGGAAATGAGCCCAGTCAATAATTAATTTAATATTTAGTCGATAATGTTTTGGTTGGAACTTTGGAAATGCACGTTTTTGTTGAGTTAAAATACGTTTTATAATTTGTTTACTTTGTTCTCTGCATCCATCAAGTCTTAATAAATATAAAACCAAAAAAGTCTTTAAAATTAAGACATTACATGAGTTAATGACTGTCCCAAGAATTTAAATTATTGTGCTTGTGTGTAATATTTGTAAGTATGAATGTTTTACTGTAAAATGCACTTAACTATTGTTATTATTAATTACACAAAATAATATTAAGTATTGACTTTGAAAACTTTGAGAAGTACTAAAACATTAATAGTTCATTACTTTTTAAATATATGCTGTATACGAATAATACATTGAAAGTTAGTAAACGATTTTAACATTTAGGTTTCTCTAAAGATGTTAAGTCCTGTGGATGTTTTTTAGAATTCCTACTACTCAAAAACTCGCTCTCCGGTCAATCACGTCACAAAATAAGGATAAAAACATTTTTATTAAATAACTGTCATCACAAATATTAATACATTTCATGTTCCTGTGGATTTTTTTAGAATGCCTACTACTCAAAAGCTCGCTCTCCGGTCAATCACGTCACAAAATAAGGATAAAAACATTTTTATTAAATAACTGTCATCACAAATATTAATACATTTCATGTTCCTGTGGATTTTTTTAGAATTCTTACTACTCAAAAACTCGCTCTCCGGTCAATCACGTCACAAAATAAGGATAAAAACCTTTTTATTAAATAACTGTCATCACAAACAGTTGTAAAGGATTTCCAGTAATTCTTATATTCACTGTTCACTGGAGTGGCCAGGTAAAAGAATACATACCGTTTAAAAGAACATAATTTTATATGCAAATTTTACGAAAGCAAAATCGTTCCATTTTAAGAAAAGGAAACAATAAATACAGGTTGTCATAAATTCCACTCAGGTTAAATTTCTCGCGGAGCGGTTTCGAGGGGAATAAACCCAATCTAGAGTAATTTAAAGTCCGGAAGCACGACAATTCCGCCTGCAATATTAATACCAGCTTTTGGTTCATGTTAACGTCAAAAGGTTAATTTCGTTAGACTAATCTGTACGAAATATAAAAAGATATTAAATGTGGAAATCGCGTGCCGGCCGCGTCGGTCGATGGCCATTAATCAGCGTTGTGGTCGCCCTAATGTCTCTCGTTAAAGGGCTTTTGGAATATTTCTTTGACATGATTACAAGAGTTGCTCGACCAGTTGTCATTAGACCGGCATTAAGATATTTCTGCAAAGCGTCTTCCAGGCTTAATGCCCACTATTTTTTGGCCCCTCATCGTTTTTAATTATTCATCGAGCCATTCGACTCCCGAACTTTTGATCGCAGTTGTGATTGCACCATGTCGTGTGATGAAGTACCTTTTCGGTACAATCGGTGAGTGGTTCCTTAACGGCTGTTGTTTCTGTTTTATACGTTTGTGAACAAACCCACCGCTTATTAAGTGATATCTTAAATGGCGTACTACAGCCATTAAACGTATAAGGCCAAAGTTTTGGGATATGATATTTTCACACTTAATTTAAAATCAGAGATCATTCATTACAATCGGTACAGCCATTCTGAAGTTTTAAATTATGTAAATAACCTGAATGTTTACGTATATACATGCTTGTATAGTCGTTAAATTATAACTGAGTGACGGTTTCTTTGATTTCATGTATATACAACACTAATTTGAAATTAAAATTACAACATATAAATAGTTGAATTATTAGTTATTGCTAGCTAATAAATTAAAGAATATAAGTAACGCAATTCGCAACTACAAGAAGAATACCGACACACACACACACACACACACACACACACACACACACACACACACACACACACACACACACACACACACACACACACACACACACACACACACACACACACACACACACACACACACACACACCTTGGTAGTAACAATATTTACTACTTACTACCAAGGTACTACCAATATTTTTGCGACCTACTACCAATATTTGCGACTTACTACCAAGGTACTATCAATATTTTTGCGACCTACTACCAATATTTGCGACTTATTACCAAGGTACTAACAATATTTTTGCGACCTACTACCAATATTTGCGACTTATTACTAAGGCACTACCAATAATTTTGCGACCTACTACCAATATTTTCGATTTCCAAGGTACTACCAATATTTGCTACTTACTACCAATACTAGCAGCGGAGACATTGAGCCCCTGGTAGGGTCATATCAGTGCTGACAACCACACCAAAGCCACCACAATACACACGAACAACCTGTAAGATTAAAAAAAATATAAGGGTTAAACCAGTATTTAATTATAGGCCAACTCATGCAATTCTAAAAAGACACTTAACCAACCCGACTTAATATATGTCATTTTCGAGATATCATAACAAATCTTCTTGCAAAATATTTACCTAAGATGGTTTTGTCCTCGAGTGTGAATACTTTTGTCAGTTTTATCACAACCAAAACTTTTAAGGGAACAAAAATATTATTTAGAAAATAATTACCCGAAACAATTGATCTTTAATGATAAATACTAGGTAGGCAAGTTGTTACATAATCATTACGTTTAAGGGGACAGACAATATCATCTTACACGATAACCCTTAATAATAAATACCTGGTAGTCATTTTGTTACAAAATCACTACTGTTATACAAACACAATTATCTTATACGATATATACACAAAATAATAGATCCTTAATGATAAATATCTGTCAGTCAACATGTTTCAGAATTAATAGGAAATCGTATTACACGATAATTACAGAAATTAATTGGTACTTAATAATAAATACCTGATAGTTAACTTATTTCAGAATCATTACGTTTAAGGGAACATAGAAAACCATATTTCACACTAATTACACAAATTAATTGATCCCTAACGATAATCAATTTATTTCAGAATCATTATATTTAAGGCAGAGTAGCAATACGTGTTACACGATTGCTACCTAAGATAATTCGTTATTAAGTATAAAACATGTTTATACTTAATAACACAATATTCGTCTTTTCAGGTTTAAGACTTGAAACATCATTTTTAAGCAATCAAAATAATAACGATTGCCTAACTGTACGATTAATTCTTGGAAGGAATATATCAACAAGCATTATTAGAGACTTCCGGTTATGCCAGTCAACTTTAAACATTTCTTCTGACCCAGATACCCAGAAGTAGTGGAACCATTACGAGAGCCAGGGTCTGGTTCCGTTTCCAAAAATGTGAAGAAATCACAACTTGCTTCACAGGATTGATAATGAATCCGGGACCGGTTTTGAGTCACTTTCCAGCAAACTGAGCTGTCCACAGCATTAACTTTCTGTCAGAAAACTGGATTGTGAGTGATCATTTCCTACGATATCTCTTGCGGAATTTTACGTGTTCTATTCATTATCAGAGTTCTCAGATTTCTCCAAAGAAAGGTGTTACAAATTGTGTTCTTTGTTCACTAGGACAAGAATCTGAGAAATCTCTCACCGTAGTTAGTCCTAAAAGGACCTTTGTACTTGATTCCGGAGTGACAGGATATTCAGGACGGATAGGGCTGGGTGCAGGAGCCATGCCTTTTCGAGATTCGGTGGTACATCCAATATGGAGCACAGTATGGGGGTGGATAACGTGCATTATATCTCAATCATATCACCTTGGAGGAAGGGAAGGCTAGCTCTACTCTAGTCTCTTCAATCAAAACGGGTAGGAGACAGCATTTCCTCCTACCAAGGAAACTTTCTTCTGAAAGACACAACAAAAGTGTTACCTACTGGACAAATCCACGTTCGACAGCTTATTTAATTACTACGGGTTGGAATAGTTCCCTAACACAACGTTGCAACTGAGAAACTTCCCATAAATGAGTTTTTATCAGAAAAACGTCGTAGAATTATTTTGCATTTTGTGGTATATTTTGTTTTGCATAAAACCCATGTTGGCAATCCTAATCTGCTGTTAGAACTGGCAGGAAACCTGGCCTTCGCACACTGAACAACGTTGTATATAGATAGCACGGTTTTAGCCATTTTGCAGATATTACTTCATCCGATTTTAAATGTAAATTAAATGAAGAGAAAAGGGATATTAAAGTGTTTTAGTGATAAGAAAGGAAACACAAGAAGACAAGGAATGCAGTGAACTCGTGATTATAAAATTAAAAAATTATTGTAACAGGAAAATGAGGTCCTTAAATGGGAAGTAGAGCAACGTTGTATCTCCGTCTATTAAGCATATAAAACACTATTATTTTAGTACTTCTATACCACCAGTACGTTTTGCAACAAATAATAATACTCAAGTCAACACTCAATAACGTTTTTTACTTAACTGTAATTTTAATTTTAATATTAAAGATAATAACACCTTATCTAAAAGTTTTCTGAGAGAATTATTGACTAATTAGAACCATTACTTGTTTGTTATATAATCTATTTAGCGTTTTAGTCTGTAGTAATATCATATACTTCTTGTACCAATAAATTGGTTAAGCATGCTGTATTTTCGTTTTTTCTCAAAGCCCTCTATTTGTTCTTTGTAACTAACTTGTCCGTAGAACGTTGTTCGCTGACATATTTACTTAAATGATCGGTAATAACTCTATAAATAAAAGATAATATCGTCATACAATATTTTTGTTGTTGAGTTAAATATACTGTACGTAGAAAAAAATCCGGGCCACAAACATTAAACTCATGAATAGGTTTTTTTATTTATAAAATTTATCTTTTGTCAGTTACAAATCAAACAAATAAATTAAATAGCTAAGTAAACTAAGTAAATTTAGTTTTTGTCAGTTGTCAAGTTACGCTGAGAGCAGGATTTCTTCTTTCACAATCTTTATTGGAGTGAAATAAACTAAAGTAAATTACCCTCGCAAACGTTAAATTTCCTTAAAACTTGAAATTAATTTTCACTATGAATTAGTTACCTACAATCTTAAGCATAGCAAAAAATAGTTGCAAAATCGAAACCGATCTCTTGGGGCCAGTATTGTTATTTCCTCGGAGCCACCGACCCCATAATGAGGTCACCTCACACCTGCTCACAAACCTACAACGATCGGAGAATGTCCGCACCAAAGAAAGTGGCTGTAACCAAAAATGTTAATACAGAGAATTAAAGGCCATTAAGTTAATAGCAGCCATTAAAAACTCATGTCCGAGATCGGAAGTTGGGAAATCTGCCCGAATTTAATTCCAACGGTAAAAAATTACAAATTGCCAACGTTTTTCGTCACCTCATTCCTTTCCTTTTTGAGATGACTTCGCTCAGCACTTTGTTGTGAATTCACTGACCAATCTGCTCAGTGGTTTCACTTCAAGTATTTATTGGTGAAACCGCACCGATAATTTCTTCTGTTGACGAAAAGTGAAAGAAGCTCACTGTTGGGCGGAGAATAAAATAAATACGTGAATAAAACATGTCTCTGTTCTCGGTTTCTTGATCACAACACAATCGACCTTACGTTTCAATAATGTAGATAATCATAAATATTTTGTACATTGAAACAGGTAGTTAAGTTATAATTCAAATTAATAATAATTAATGGCTTCACTAAAATGATACCAGTTATGCAAATAGAGCTCTTAATTTTAATTAACCATCGTACATATGTGGATCTCACCTGCAGGAAACTTGGCTTTGTCCAAGAAATTATTTCTGTGCACAAGAAAAACGCTAGCTGTTTTTGGTATCACTAAATCTAAAGAAAGCCTTCTAGGACCAAAGGTATGCCTTGAAAGAAAATTATAAGGAAATGTATAAAACCTTCCATTAACATTTTCAAAATGAAGAGTTTGAATTTACAGTATCTCATATATAACTGTGTGATATACAAGTATTTAACTATTGAAATACTTTAAAGCAATTTTGCTATTTAATATAATATATTATAGAATACAGTCAAACTCGTAAATGTAAAAAATCATTTTAAATACTTAAAATAAATTTGTTAGTAGCACTGTTCCGCGATGAATCAGCAAAATTGCTGACGAAAATAATATTGATGACGTAATATTATTGGTTTTTAAGAAATTCTAACCGATTTTCAATTACACTTTTTCATAAATTTTCTTGCTGCTAAAATTCTTTGAGCGTATTCCCTAACATATGAACCAGTAACTATTACCTCCAGCTGTGCATAGATTTAACCGCGGTATCACAGAGGCATCGTTGATAGCCCATTTTTATTTTAAAAAGAGCAGATGACACTTTTTAGTATTTAAAGAATTTCTGAGATAATTTTTGAATTCATATCTTTTCTAGAACCAATGCATAATCATCGGTGTCTATTTTCCACTAAGGGAGGGCGGATCGCCACATGGTCCAAGACGGCGGTCTTTGCGATTGTGAGAGACGTTGCTCAGGTTAAAATCACGTCTGTGACCGCAGCATTTTTTAAGAGTACTGTCGACATTCTACTGCACCAAGTATTTTTTTATTATGTTATATAAGACCCACACACCACACAGGCCAGATGCCCATGAGGAAAGGCAGGCTGACTAAAATTTTCTTGTTCAAATAAAGGAATAAAAATATCTCAACTTGATTTGAGTATTCTGACAATCAATTCTAAACTCCTGTTCAAGAATAATATTGCAAAGTAATAAAAAAACGAATCTCTTAACATTTTACATTCTTAATATGGTCTAATACGCTTTTGGCTGTAATAAATTTAAAAAGCCGTTAGGCTGCATGTATTAATTTCTGTTGCCCACCAAAAGCAACCACACGTATCTTACAAAAATGCTGTGAGGATGACTTAAACCCAATTTATTAGGTTTAAAGTATAGCCAAGCTGTACACCCGTTTCATATCAGCTTCAAATTTAACTCCTTTGAGAAATAGTAAAACCTAAACTCGTTGCAACCCAACCGTCCGTAGGATGTGACAGCTGTCCTCGAAGCCTCGTCTTCGGCAGGACAGCAACATCGTGACAAATGACAGGCAGTCCCACGCGAGTTAAGACGTACGCCAACATGCACATTAAATAGCTGTACACCCGTTTCATATCAGCTTCAAATTTAACTCCTTTGAGAAATAGTAAAACCTAAACTCGTTGCACCCAACCGTCCGTAGGATGTGACAGCTGTCCTCGAAGCCTCGTCTTCGGCAGGACAGCAACATCGTGACAAATGACAGGCAGTCCCACGCGAGTTAAGACGTACGCCAACATGCACATTAAATAGATCCGCCGCTCATTAGCCCAGATTTCTCTTTTTCACAAATATGTGTAAACGGGCGAATTCTTTTCAATGCAAATACTCCCATTGTTCTTGCAGATGGTAATTAATGCATAGAAGTATGTAATAAATGGTTACAGAGCTGGGCTGGGCTGAGTGAACTGCCTCATGTCGGCGTTGTCGGAGTATTTCCACTTTAATTCTTCTCGTGTTCTTATGTTCACAAATTCTCCATCCAGGTATGCAAAGACATTCGCTTAGCTGTAGTTTAAAACTATTGAGCAGATTAGTAAAAAAATTACCGCGATTTTACGACTCTTAGATAAACTATTTTAACCATTACTATCAAATCAGTGAGTAATTTTCATAGAACAAATAATATCCACGCAATCCAACCGGATATCTAATGACCGTCTAGTGTTACCCACGACCTATAAAGTGATGACTTAAAATTTTATTGGACAACACCATGTACACTTACGGCCATGGTAGTGCCATGAATCCTTAGTTCGTTTAACAATTTGTTGTAATCTTAATCTACTGAAAAGACAATCAATTTTATACTGTCAAAAAATGAAAAATTGCACGAACACTGTGGGTGGACCACATTATAGTAGTCGGTGAATAAGGCTGTTTGATCACTAAACAGAAGTTTTATTTTTGTCTGAGTCTCTTTATGTTGTCCTCCTAAAGCACAAAACCTGCTTTAAAGTTTTTCCACCTTGCCTGCACTTTTAGGTAGCTATTTCGCAGCCGGTTTCAATTATATTAGCGGGATTTTCTGGAAACGTTCATTAACTTTCAAAAAGTAATTTGTTATCAGAAAACTTTGTATAAGTTTATTTTATTATGATTTGTATTTTAAACAGGTTTTTTTTAAATTTGTGATCACAATAGAAGATATCCCTTATATATTTTGGCTTCTTGGAGAACACAAACCAAGATGACCTGACATATATGAGGTACTCTGAGTTTTATGCGGTCTCAAAGTTCCTGCGGTTTTATTCCTTTGAGTTACGTCGTAAGAAGGGAGTAAGGAAGAATAAAATCGATAATTTTTATTTTGAGGTTTGTTGATCCTAACAGTCCCCTTATTCCTGAGCTGATCATGAGGGAAACATATACCTGGGTTCCATTAATTTATCAGGATGTAAGACCTCTCAGCCTCCTAAAATGGCATTACCTGGCCCTGTTTCTTAGATAGTTAAATATTCTTAAGCTTGTCTAGGATCAAAGAGAGGAAGAGTTATCTCTGGATCTCTTGTCGTTGCATAGAATCAAACTGTAAGTCTCGTCAACAAAACTTTTTACGACAAACTATGTTGACGGGGAAATGATCCTAAGGATTCCTTCTGTTATGAAAATGGTGAAAATATTGTCAGAATTCCTTCCTACAAAGCCCAGGATTCTATCGGGGTTGAATATTAGATTAAAGCTTTTAATCATCGTCCAGTATGACTAATATAATTTCTTTATTAAACGCTGCCAGAGTTTTGATAATTTGACTCTGTCCACTTTGTGTAGTAATTATTTCTAGAATATTCCTGTGAATTCTTCTTATACTTAATTAAAGACGTCACACCATCAATTCAATTCTTGACATATTTTGGTCTCGCTAAGAAGAGGTATCTTTAGTAAATAGATGTTAAACCGAAACTGCCAATAATACACATCAGCCTGCACCAGTGAGTTGAAGAGGGGGAGATGTAATGTAGTGTGCTGAACCTCTACAAATGGCCATTTTGATTTTGTAATTATTCGAAGCTATCTTCGTTGAAATTGTTTTTTCATTATTTCTGTCTCACCATACCGTAGACAATAGTATGAAATCTTTGCTAATAGTGTTGTTTTGTTGTGATCTATTGTATGTTTTATTTTATGTCTATGTTCTGGTATAGCCGATATTTCCTTAACGCTTCGTGTACCGGTTTCGGTGTATTTCATTGTGTATTCATTAACTCATGTAGGTATTAATTATTTTATATCCCCAGTGTAGACTACGCCACAACTATATGATATTTCGCAGACACCTTGGGTATATAATGGAATCGTGTCCTTAATTGGCCTCTAACAGATCTTCAATGATTTTAGGCCCCTTCTTTATGAAGAATTGCACTCTTTTCATATTTCAAAACTCATATATGTAATTATTTACCTTTATAGTGTTTACTAAGTATATATCTTATGTTGTAAATAAATATATCAACTTCTTAAGTCGCAAAGAGACCAAAATTTTAATACAATGCAAAAATACAATGTTAACGAGTTTTAAGAAAATAGAGTTTAAAACTCAATTAGGAAAAGTTTCACCCGTTGTATGACACCCTTATAAAATAATGTCAACCCGAATAAAACAGGAAACGAGTCAGAAACGTCTCGAGTCGAGAAGTAAAATTATCTTAATTTGGTTTGAATAATCTCATACTTCTTATCACTCATGTGATGTTCCGAAAATTGTAAGAAAGTCTCGCAAATTTTGCAACGTTAAACGAGAAAACGCAATTCATTTACCAACCGAATAAACCGTTTAAAGCGAGACGTGTAAACAAGATAAAAGAAACGTCCGGCCGGCGTATAACTTAATGTGACAACGGATCCGTTTTTTGGGGACATCTGCGCCGTGTCCAATTTAGCCGAAGTCTGTCCGAGGTCTGGGCCGGCAGTGTGCGCGCGCACCCCGTCTTTGATCCCTCGCGACGCGACGGTCGGCTTCTCGTGAAATACTCTCGACAGAGGATACCGGGTGAAAGTTTGTTTTTAATCTAATGCCACGCTCCATTAACGACACGGGCGATATTTTTGGATTCCGAAATGTTCTGGGCGAGTCGAATACAATTAAAGATGCCGGGAAGAGCGTTATGTCCGTTCGACGGCCGTTTGTTGGATTTATCTGCGGCCAAACCTCATTTGAGGTGAGTAACGCGCAACGCGCCCCAATTAGGCCCCCGGCTACTGCGATTGTAATGTTGCGGACGGCAGTTACCGTTTTTGCTTTGTAAGACCACGAGGAATTCTTGTGATTACGACCGTGGACATCACGGCCAACAGCACAATCGTGGCACAGGTGTTCTGTGCTCAGCTCCTTGGATTACGGGGGTTCAACTATTCCGTGCGTTTTTATGGCAAACACTTCATTACAGTGGGAAAACTGAGTATGTTCATCCTTTTATCGCCGGCCTCTAAACCAAACGATGATAGATGGTAGAGTTCCTTAATGAAGTAGAAAAATCTACAAAATCTCTTGTTCTTGCTAAGGGGTTTTTTTTAAACTGTGCATCTATTTAATAAAAGGAGAGACCTATCTTCTTTTAAGCCTTATTCTGCCTGTCCGTATGGATCAGTGTCCTGTGCGAGGGCCTTGTCAAGCAGAATAAGGGGAAGTCGAAAACTTTTTATGTTAATTCTATTGATAAAAAGTGCTGATCAAAATTTTAACCTGTGCAATCCCTAACTCAGATCCAAAGTCCGACATCTCGGCCATCATTAGAAGTGCCCAAAGGGTTATCAACAAAATACAAGTGTATTCCTATTACAAATATCCTAGTTATTGCTACGTTAAGACCGATTACTTAACAAGATCTCTTGGAAATAATCAGCGAAAATAAGACACATTGATATTATTAAGTTGCTATGAGAAGAGATTCTTCTTTTATATGGCTTCACTTCCAAGAATTTTTTTAATATTACGTTTAATGATAATTTCAGAAATTGCATCCCTAATGTCAGCTACAAGGCAATATAAAGTTTGCATAAGTGATAAGGCTCATTTTCATACCTATGATGGAGTATTTGTGCACTGCCAGCATAGACCTGCTTCTCATAAGAGTGTTAAGACCCTCTGACCGCGAAGACGCTAGGGATCTTTCTGGCAAAAATACAATACTCACAATCCACCAAAGCAGCAATGGTCAGCAGATGATTTAAAATGGGGTCTGCGTGACTCTCACCGGTTAAGCTTTAAAACAACTCTAATGCTCCATATCTAAGAAAATTCTCGGCGTTGGAGATGCTCCAAAAAGTAAACGGTAAGGAGTATCCGAAGAACGTAGATCGGTGAGTGGCGGCTAATAGCAATGAAGACACTGACAAATGGGAAGTCCCAACTGAGAGACTTGCCACTTAAGAGCCAGAGGCTTGGTGAAAAAATACTGATAATAACAATAGATATTAAACTCATTCCCGAGTTCAGATCCATTGTTCAACAGGACTCCTGTAGGTAATCAGCGTAAACGGAACAGAACAAAGGAAGCCTACGGATATGATTTCTTCCCGATCACACATGGGAACTGAAACATATGTCCTTGTCAGCAATCAGGGCACAGGCGACCAATAACAGCGGTAGAAAGTGTATTGTTACGATTGGGTTATATTTCACGTTCGCGGATTTCTCCGCGGTCGCCATAAACCAGCAGCAAGCAGGCCCGTACCGCCGCGCAACAACGCCGCCGCCACTGCCGCTGCCGCTATCCGCACGCGACCGCACTTGCGGTAATCAAGGGGTTTAATTACAGTAATGTTGTCTGTCCAGTTAGTACGGGGGAAGTCCGCTTGGCAGCGTCGCTGCAGCACTTTATTCACCACTTTGTTCCTGATTTTGTTCTTTAGTGCTACACGTGATAGTCTAATTATTAGTAATTTAGGAATTATTTATTTCCACTAAAATTGAGGTACCCAATAAGTTGGTGAGTATTGTTTGGATAAATAATATGTTTTAATGCTTCGTCTAATTTTATTCTGTAAAATGCAGTTAAACACACGCGCGGTTCTAAAAAAACACCTGCTAGTGCTAATTTATAACACAAACAAGTAATTAATTGACACGGAACAGACTCACAATTGGTCAATTTAGAATTCAAAGATCAGCTGTTTTAAAAGCCGAGCTTGAAATAACGTGTTAGAAGAATGTGAGAAGGCAGTACATATGAACCGACTGCTAGGTATAATTAAATGCACTTGTAAACTTTATTAAGGCAAAAAGTTAAGAGTTTCCTTAGCTACAAGCGGTTTTATGACCACGAACACTAAAGGTGTGAACGTAACTGCATTGCCAGGCCAAGGGTCATCTCAGCTGTCGGCAGGTGTGCTCCAAAAAACGCGCAATAAACGTACTAATCTGCCAACCTAACAGATATAACTACTTGATATTTATTTTACGTACGAGTGCTAATTTAATTTTCCACTTGGACTTGCGCATGCGCTATTTTATTACACCCAGCCCCCGAAGTTCTGGTGATCATCTTGTTTTACTTAAAAAATGTTTGTATTATAGTCAAAGTAACTAATCGAAATATTATGTATAATATGCTGTCAATAGTGCTGTGTGGTCAAAGTGATTGATAGTACTTATACCTTTATGTATACTAATAAGAATATCTGTTATCGTAACCTAAAAAAAACATAGCCTAAGCTAATCTAACATAATCTAACCTAAACTAACCTTATCTAAGCTAATCTAACCTAACCTTATCTTAGCTAACATAACCTAACCTTTATCTCAGCTAACCTAACCTAACCTTATCTTAGCTAACCTAACCTAACCTTTATCTCAGCTAACCTAACCTAACCTTATCCTAGCTAACCTAACCTAACATTTCTCTAGGACTTTTATTATTTTAGCCAAATCGATATAAACTTAATGAGTGACTAATCAATGAATTTGACATATGTTTTTCTTTTGGAGAATCCTATCGTGATTTCTCTAAGCGGTAGAGACGACTGACTGTTGTACTCTAACAAGACCTGACCTCCTGACCAAAGTGATCGTTCATGATGAAAAACTGGTGGTATTACTGACTCTTGGTTTTCGCGCACATGGCAACTTCGAGGCGTGCAGAACGCGCAGCACTGAGACCCCACTCACTCTCTACCTTACCGTCCACAATACACCGGTCTTCGTACTTTTGCAAAGCATATCGCATCTACGGTTACTTTCTTGTATGAACAACTCTTAAGCAAACGGCCACTCGGCATTCAATAACACACAGAACCACTCCGCTTGAACTGATGAAATATATTGGGTTTGAGCAATACGAACAAAATTGTATCAGTCACCATTTTTCCTGAGTACAAGAAAAATAGAAATACACATAATAAAATTGTAGGCATTCAAAGTAATATTAGGAATAAATTTTAAACCGGGCTTGAGAAAAAAGAGCTGAAGATTATGATATGGCATTTTTACAGTGCGTGTATGAAATATAGCTGAAGGGTGACTTGTATATATTGATTTGATGTATTTTTTTATAAAAAAATGTAACTTCCTTCAGTAATAGTTTATTATAAGACATAATGTGTTGAAATTACAGTTCATTAAATGGTCATAAGTCATACAAAAACATGACATTTCCTAAAGTCATGAGTCATATTCCTGGTGTAGAAAAATCACATACTTGTCTTCATCAGTTATTTTCTTGAACTTGCATACATAACTGCCTAACATCATTACTGTCAACATAATGCTTATATACCCTATAGTGATCAATAGATTTTAACATATTGTTTCTGCAAGCCGGGAAGTTGCCAAAATAAAAAATTAAAACACGGTAATTGACGCAACCATCATGCGTTATTTGGCGTCTTTGTTGTACGTAGGCGTCGTGGTAACCGGATCTGCATCGGACACTTAATGCTTTAGTTGTTTTTTCTGCATTAAGTATTCTGCTGAGAATTGAGTATTTAACTAGAAAGTGTGAGTTCAAGGAAAACAATCATGCGCAGAGAAAAGGGTGTGTCTTCCCTTCCTACTCATAGAAGGAAGAGCCCAGGACAGAATAGTGAGAGGAATCTAGGACACAACATGAACTGATCATAAACTGCAATCACAAATGGAATTGTGTTTTGAATAATATGCTGACGCATTCGATTACCAGTTACTGGAGCTCTTCCAATCCCCGTCAGGGCACGGGAAGCCAAGGATACGCGCATAATTAGTCAGTTTTAGCAGAGTGTGACTAACGCGTATTTAGCGGACTGTAGCAGTTGCATATAAACCTAACCGGATCGTAACTCCACGAGATTTCATTTGCACCTCCGTCTTTGTTGTCCACCGTAGCCGGAGCGCGAGGCTTTTTGTCCGGAGCTGTTATAAATCAACCGGACTGCCCTTGCCCTCGGGTTCTCAGCGAATATCAGAAATAATGATCCCGCAGTCGGGATTTTATATTCCTATTGGTATTTCTATATCATTTTAACAGGTTCAATGCATCAGTCGCTAGAGGAGGAATGTGGCCGAGCGGGTAGCGCTATTGTATTACCGTGACATATGATCCGGTAGACTACACCTTCCGCTCTCCGGCGACAGTCGGTACGATGTATCTATCGTACGTACGCTGTGCCATTTGTGGAGCTTGCCAGCTTCTTCTCGCTTCTGACCGGGGAAAAGTGTTTTGAAGGTGTTCGATCACACTTGTCTACAGAGAGCCTGTCACAGCACACAACCTGGATTTCTGAAAAGTAATTTTTACTCCTAAGACTACGTAGGGGTGATCTACTGTGGTTATCCCACGTCCGCAGGATAGGCGTGTAAATCTCGAGCAGTTAAATCGCTTTCAAACAGCAGGAAAAATTGTGCGGTTTGAAATATGTTTTAAAATCATTAAAATTACATATTAAAAAACTGTTGAGTCGTTACCATATGATGGAATGTAGTCCCAAGCGTCCTCATCAGCCACGCTAGTTTTGGTGGAGGTCGAAATGGGAAGGTCTCGAAAGGGTTAAGAATACCAAACAGTATTTTTTTCTGAGCTAATATTTTTCACAGGTTAACACACTAAAAAACTATTATCGGACACATAAATAACAGTTTTATCACCGTCAGAGTATTAGACAAAGAGACAAAGTCGCCACTTTCAGGTAAATAGTAATTCCTCGCGGCTTTTTTTAAATGTGTCAAGCAACAAAAATTGTACCAGATAAACAAAAGTCACTTGTTTCATATTTTTAACCCTTTCTATACCCTCTACCAAAACTAGCGCGATTGGTGATCGATTTCTTTATTAGAAGAAATTCTTTTACAAATTTCAAGAAAAGCCAGGTTGGTTGCATACAAAATACAAATTGGCTCCCGATTCCTGACATATATATTTTAAACTAGCAGTTACTCGCGACGTCGCAAGCAATTTCATAGGCTCTGCACGTATGTGAGCACTTCTGATTCGAGTGAATCATATTTCCAACGCCAGTGTTGAGTTTGCTTTATCCACGATATAAGAAATATGTCAAAAATTGTGTACTCTTGGCCAATTTAATTTATTCCAGTTTTAGTATTTTTTGCATCATAGTTGATTTTGGCTTGTTTCCCCAATCAAGAAAAAATTAAATTGGGTACAAGGATAGATATGAGACATTAAAGTAAATTGTCAAACCAAACATCATCGTGTTACCTTCATTTCATATGAGTAAAATAACAGATAGTGGTGTACTAGTTATACAGCTTGTAACATGTTATTTTATTTATCATCATTTAAAAGATACAACTATAGAATTTTATTTAACCTCCTATTGGAGTAAAAGATAATACATGTAATTTTCTTGGATTACATTTGCATTCCCATGCAGACTTCAAGATATAATATATCAATGAAAACTGTATATTTATTTGTACCATTAGAAAAAAAATATTGAATTAATTTATAATTATTAACTTGAAAGTGATTAACTATTCCAAAATGTACATATTAAGAAAGATCAATACATAAAATCATGAACAGCTTTTTAATCTTACAGTCATATGATTATTCATATCGATATTGGTTATTATAATAACAGATGTAAATAGTAAATTACACGAAAGTAGAACATCAGTATAAAGATTTAAGTTTGAATTATTTTTTGTAATGCCACAGAATCAGAAGAGCTAAAAGTCCTAGTTCTGCCACTGCGCTGGATTCTGCCGACTGAGTCGAATTCCCAAGAATGCACCAAAGGGAAACAAACAAAAACACATTTACTATCCAATGTTTTATGGCCTTATTTGGAAATATATTGTCGGGTCGAGGTGGACATTTAGACTGTGGCGGTTGGCAAAAAGTCGGCTTCGCAGAGCATACTCCGGAACCGGATTTTTCGGTGGAAAATTGGCAAACAAAGCCTTCGAGTTTAGAATGTTCGCTTTTTGTCCGATTTGGGTAAAAATACGAGCGACGTATTTATGACTTCATTATCATTAGTTTTTGGCGGCGCTGCGAAGGGCGGAAATCTCATTGCAGCAAATGCCGCAATTGATGTAACGAGTTCGATGAAACCTCGCACGTTAGTTTATATGTTGTCCATTCGTACATAATAATATTCTTTATTACGTGAAACAATTACAATATTGCATAAAATATTGCATTGCATGTGTCAACGTAACTGTATAAAGTACATAAGTACATCAGATACATGATGCTGGTCAGGTAAATACATACAATACAATACAATTTTTGTATGTATCAGAACCGGGGGTTTCGTCGTTGTTGTTAATTTCAAAAATTTTGATCCCAGCGGCCCATTATGAACTCATCAGTTGAGTAAAATGCCTTTGACGTAAGAATATGTTTTAGTCGATTTTTTAATTTTTTGTTTCATAGAGTTGTTTAATGCCCTCAGGGAGCCTATTGATTAGTCCGACTCCAACTTGTGATGGCAAGTGTTCGAAAGCTGCCGTTTTGTGCTGTTCGACTCGAAAGTTATCCCAGCCTCTAGTCCCGTATTGGTGGACATCCCTGCTTTGTGCCAACTCGCATTTAAATCGGCAGTACAGGGCCACCTCGAGAATATAGAGACAGAGCAGGGCCAGCTCCTTAAAGGCATCTTTGCACGACTCTTTGGGGTTTAATTTTGAAAGAATTCTTTCGGCTTTCTTTTAAGATCTAAAAACTCCTTCAAGTCTGTATTTTAAGCTTTCTTAAAACATTGTTAATTAATAATATTTTGATATGATATACAAGTGTTTTAGTTTCACCATCAAATGACTTTATAGAGAAGAAAATAAAACAATCCCACCCTAGCCTAGTATTTAGGCTTTTTTAAAAGATTTTTTGGAACTGATAGTGAATATTTGAAGAGGGAATAAGACTCTAAGTACACTAAGTGGTTTACAGCCAGTTTGAAATAATTTACTAAAGGGACTGCATTTCTATATCAGGATTTAAATGGTCTGGTAATAGCAGTTGCCTATGGTTCTGGTATGAGCTGAGAATAGAATAATGATTGATGAATTAAGAACCAGCATGATGAATTTTGGGGGCGGAATAAGTCTCAAACTTGCCTAACCTCTGTACAAATAAGTCTCTAAAAGTCTTTTCGAAGGCCACGTCCTGTCTTGTTGCAAAGTACCTCCCATATTATGCCAACATGTATTAAGTAATCCGATAACAAAAAACTGCTGTCGTTTCAACAGTTTGTGTTGATATCCGATGTCTAGTTACCAGTATTGAATTTCATATCGTGTTTGATATTCTTTGATTTATAGAATCCAGAAAGAATGTAGGTCACAATGCAAATGAAGTTTGACGAAACTGAACGATTGATTTATAAAATCGTTCTTCTTGCACTGAAGGCACTCAATTCTACGCTTAAATTTCCGAAACAAATTTATCCTGGATTTCTCAGCTATGGTGAAACAGCTGTATAATTCAATTACTGCCCAGGAAAATGTTGTACACATCTTAGTTTCTAAACTCAATTTCTTAGATCCTTCGGACCAGACCTTGAGTAACAACGTACTATACTATATTATACTTGATTATATTATACTTTATATGTTACTTTCAGACTACTTATTTCTCTGATATAATAAGAAATGATAATGACAATATCCTTTACTAAGTGTGTTTCACCTGATGCTCGCTTCTTGCGTATGTTAATTTATCACAGTATGTTGCTCAAGGTCTATTCGTAGTCTATGAAGGTGAGGTGAGTATATTCATTGCATCTTGATTGGCTTCTAACATTAGAGGCGTTTGAAAAAGATAGCTCGTTTCTTCTTCCTCTCTCTTTCCGCAGTTCTGTGTTAGCAATGCTAGGCAGTTAAAGTAGTTAGATAGCTTCATCTGGCGGCTGCCTCAAATGCTCTTGGATGGTTTACTGGAATTATACGCGCTACAGTTGTGGTGGTGGACCCTTCTTCGCTTCCAACAAACCGAAATATGCTTGGCAGTATGCAAAGATTATACTACTATTAGTCATCCTCGGTCCTTGAATCAATTTTAGGTTTCAGTTCGGATGATAAAAAGTAGTTTGTGCTGTGAACTATCGAGAAGAATCTTTGATTTTGCTCTATCTCAAAAGTCCAAAATTGGACAGCAATGTCGAGCGTAGCTGCTGCTTGGATGAGTGACTGCTGGTTGATGCCTTGCTTGTACAGGAAGTCACCTTTAAGCAGTTTCTCCCTAAGTTAAATATTAACCATAACATCACCTGATAAAATGAGACATCATTTACTTTTACCTTTCCCCGCTTCCAAAGGTGTTTTATGATTATGATTAATTGTGCATGTTCTTAAATGACTACGTTTAGCGAATATTCTTAAGGGGTTTGGACAATAACATCGTCAAGAGCTGCTGGGACACGAATGAAATAAAATATCCTCAATATTGAGGGAAAAGTCAATGGAAGGATTCAAATTTCATTCGCGGGCATATCACTATTTTCTTCATGTATACTATGTTCGATAGAAGAGAGCCAGAAGCAAACGCTCGGATCATCATTTCCCTTAGCTTATGCGAGGCTCGGTGCAAACATTTACAAACTTTTTTGTACTATAGAGCTTTTAAATTTAGCACCCTTTTTGCACCTCTGTTTTACTAGTAATAATACTCTAATAACTATTAAATACTATTAGAAAATAAATTAGGCTATTAATAAATTTAAACAAACTTACCATTAGTGAATATTTTCACTTAAATATTGACATTTTCCTATATAGTTAATGTGATTTTTAATTTCCAATGAATAACAATAATTCATAACCATAAATCCATAATAACGTATTCAAAACTAGCAAATATAAAGTTCTGAGCTACAGAATTTATATATTATATCAATTTACTAATTATTGCACGCTATACTCAAAGTTTCCTGATGATTTTCCTAGCTGGTTAATGCATTTATTACAAATTTTGTTTCCCATTGTAACGGATAAATAACGATTGAATACCACGTTTTGTGGTCGCATGACATGCTAGTATGCAATGTAACAATACTATCTGTTTGGTGTTATAGTAGCGGTTGTGTTTGTAAATCCCTTTTTTAGTATTTACAAGTCATCTTTCAAGTTTTTGTGCGGGCCCCTTAAATGCAGGGTCGCACCTGCCCAGGGCCGGTCCTGAGCGTTATCTTGAAACTGAAAAACTCTATGACCAGTTATAACTTAGTTACAAATATTTAGTAACTAGTAGGAAATAATAGGGCAAATTCGCTAGAATTTGCGCTACAGGAACATAAACTGCGCTTTACAAAAACTGTACGTGCCAATATGTATATCCATGTGTGCTACTTCATTACAGATATAGTAGTTCTTCATTATAAATTAGAATAGTTTAGTTAGTCTTCCACATCTGGCGAGCAATCCAGGAGGGTCATGCCCCTTCTACTGCACACTTCTCCCTGAATTAATTGGGCCCCTGATTAAATCTAGCTCTATTTTAAATAGTACCTTTCCTTTTTGAGTTAAAAATAACAAAGGACTCTGCATTCTTCGCCTGAGGTTGTGGCAGGCAGGTGATAAAAATATCAAACGCAGGCGTTTGTAAATGTAACAGAACCAGTTGTGAAAGTGCTGGAGGAGGATGGTGTTGTATAAAACAACAGGAGAAGAAGTAACGATTCTTAGAAGAAATAGTTACTATTGTGTTGATTATAATGCATTCCGAAAACGTAACAGGAAATACTTATACATTTAATTATTTTTCACCAGTCTATTTAAAAAAACTTATGTTGAAATTGTAGAAAACTATTTACAGCCTAATTTCCCAAGTCAATTTAGTAACATAAAACGTTGCGGTTAAAATATTCTACTATACTTTAATATTACATTTTTTTCAAAAAGGTTACAAATTTACTCGAAATAATAGGATCCTAGGAAAATATACGGTAAATCATTAATGTTTAGGTGTGAATGTTGTTATTTTACACAACTTAAGCGCACTCGTGTAGTACAGACAGCAAACGCTAGATATTATATTATGTACTAGATTTTTGAATATGAACAAAGATATATTCAATTATTCTTTCTGAAGTTTATGCCTATTGAATAGGTTGTTAATATGCTATAACGTAAATATAAAAAGAAAGATTTCAACAAGAAAATTGAATGTTTACATTTTTAATGGTGGGAAAATGTTCAAAATCCACTTATTCTTGTATCATATTACGCATTGTATATAGCTCATTGTTAATACAGAATCGAATCTGAAGATACAATTGTTTGAACAAAATTGTGCCACTCAAAATAATAGTAAGGTTTTTTGGAATTTTTCGTGAAAAAGCTTTGAAATTTGTAAAATTTTGACATCGCGCACGTTTGATTTAATAACAACAATAAATATTAAATTAATATTTTACATATTAACTCATTTTAAATAGATTTATAATCGCTTTGACATGTAAAATTGATTTCCATAATTCTTTACAGTATTATTATAAGTTTGTAAATGAAACCATGGCATTGGAAGTATTTGAAGCACATCAGCAAACAAAAAGACACACATAAACAAATTAAATTTATATCAGGAATAGAGTTTATTAGTTTTTACTTGATTACTTCTTAGGTTTATTTGGTTGTTTGTTACGTATTTCCTTGTACATCATAGACTCCCAATCTAGTTAATGTTTACATGTCACTTATGAGATACGTGACTACATTGTGCAATTAATTAATTAAGTGAATTGCACAAATTTCATTAATGTGCCCTTATTTAAAAATAACTACAAAATTCGTCTTATTTAAAATTTTGGCACATAATTATTTCTTATGATCAGTTTCAAATATAACATCGAATTTTAAAAACAAATTAATATTACCGCCAAAACATTTATTTTCTTTTAAACGTTGTATAACACAGAAAAAAGGTTTATGTAATAAACAGGTAAGGTTCTTTTGTAAATCCCCTTGATTTTGGTTGCATACGACGATATTTTTTCCAAACAAGTTTGCTGATACAACAATCTGCACGAGCAACATTAGTTGCAGGCAAAAACGAATAAAAAGTGTGCTGTACAAGTATACATGGGGGGTCTGAAATCAAATCAAATCAAATTCTTTATTGTTCATTGACATGAGAATGCATGGAACATGGTCAGAGATTATAAAAAACCGATTAATACTAAACAGAAGAATACAACATCACACATTTACATAACAGTTAAAAACAGTTTAAAACATAAAATATTACAACTTAAACTACAAACTATCTTATCTATTATCGTCCACTAGGCTGGAGCACCGCTCACCAGTTCGTTAATGGAGTAGAATGCTTGTCTTATTAGGTATTTTTTTAAGTTGTTTTTAAAAGACGTCTCAGTCTCGCACGCTGTGATACTAGAAGGCAAAGCATTAAAGATTTTAGGGCCCATATATGACATTGATTTTTTAAATGTGTTATTATGGTGTTGCGGAATGATTAGAGCATCTCTGTTTCTTGTAGAATACACGTGGTTAAATGATGGGAAGGATTGAAGGTTCTTAAATGTAAATGGGGCAACCGAATATATAAAAAGTGATGGCAATGTCATTAGGCTTTCCCTAGGGAAAACCACCCGACAGCTCTCACGATGACCCAGACCACACATCAGTCGAACAGCCCTCTTCTGCAGTTTAAAAACCCTACCGATCAACCCACCTGAAGCCGTCCCCCAGAAAATCAATCCATATGTTAAAATGGGCACAAAGTAACCAAAGTACACTAGCCTAACGGTATCTCTAGACAGAAAACTTGTTAGGTACCTTAAAGAGTAAATGCTGGCTGGCACCAAGTCTTTGACAGACATGACTGATGTGATTTGACCAATCAAATCTGGAATCAATGTGGAGTCCCAGGAAGCAGACCGTTGAAGAATGCTCGATAGGTATATTGTCAAGGAGAGTAACTAACGCACTCTCATTCTTGTGGGGTCTAAAGTGAACTATTGAGGTTTTTTTCAGGATTGAGAAATAAATAGTTAGCAGAAAACCAAGAACTAAGACTCTTGAGTGAAAAAGCCAGCTCGGTGGAAAGAGATTGAGCTGTGTCAGCTTGAATAAGTACACTGGTGTCGTCCGCATATTGCACCAAGTGGCCCCTCACAGATGAGTTAAGGTCATTCACGTATATATTAAATAAAAGAGGGCCAAGAATTGAGCCTTGCGGCACACCAACCTTGACCGGTAAGAGAGCAGACCTACCCCTACCCCCCTTTGTTGGTGATCTCAAACAAACTGAGAGCGACCAGAAAGATAGGAACGAAACCACTCTAGAGGGATGCCTCTGACCTTTCCATCTTGTCCAGGAGACGTTGATGGTTGACGGTGTCAAAGGCACGGGAAAGATCACAAAAAAATGCCCGCAGTAAATGTGCATCAAAATTCACTCCACCTTCTCTTTCATACTTTGGAGAGGTTTTAGCCCCTGAAACACACTTTCCCCGTATGATGTAATTGATAGCTGGTTAGCCACTCCATACATATGAAGGAGACTAATTAAGTTCACACTGGAAACTTGTTTTGTTTTCAGATCAGGAATACTAAGCCCACATACCGCATTCCGTTGACGCCGGAGGTCTCATTGATGCCGAGGTATGAATGTAGCGTGTTTTTACAACCCGAGGTGCACAGAATGGCGACAAAGCACTTCTCGCAGTAAGCAGCCGAAATATCCGGGTTGTGCAAACCAATGGACAAGCACCCGCCACGCCGCGGCGGAGGTCTCATTGATGCCGAGGTATGAATGTAGCGTGTTTTTACAACCCGAGGTGCACAGAATGGCGACAAAGCACTCCTCGCAGTAAGCAGCCCGAATATCCGGGTTGTGCAAACCAACGGACAAGCACCCGCCACGCCGCGGCGGAGGTCTCATTGATGCCGAGGTATGAATGTAGCGTGTTTTTACAACCCGAGGTGCACAGAATGGCGACAAAGCACTTCTCGCAGTAAGCAGCCCGAATATCCGGGTTGTGCAAACCAATGGACAAGCACCCGCCACGCCGCGGCTGAGGTCTCATTGATGCCGAGGTATGAATGTAGCGTGTTTTTACAACCCGAGGTGCACAGAATGGCGACAAAGCACTTCTCGCAGTAAGCAGCCCGAATATCCGGGTTGTGCAAACCAATGGGCAAGCACCCGGCACGCCGCGCGGCCCCGCCCATGTTTGTAAACATCGCTTTCAGTTTCCGGGCGGTTGCGACGATTAGGCGCGAGTTCTGTGGCGAATATGACGTCACTGGTAATATGTGAATTGCAACCTTCACTTCCGGAGGAAATTGAGTGGACGCTTTAGAAACATCTAATTTTATTTGCGGGGAGACTGATCAGAAAGGATAACGATAGCTTATTGTGTCATAATGTACAGTTTTTAATGTTGTAAGAAACTGTGTGAATGGATAATTCGGATTGTTACTATACCGAAAATAGCAAATAATATTCCAGGATTTTAATGGACAATTTGTATTGTGTAAACTCATAACATGGTCTTCGTTAGATTGACAGAGAACATTCCCCTGAGAAAGAAATCGATCCTAAGCCGCGCTAATTTAGGTAGAGGTGAGAATGAGAGGGTATCAAAAGGATTAGAAACAACAAATAATAGTTTCATCACAAATCGTATTTTGCTAATCTTGACACTTATAAGCAACCGTTGAATACGTAAATAAATTTTACACTATACCAAGCAAACACATTCAGTTACGACTTTTAAAGTAAGAAGCTTAAATGATCTGTTAAGACTTATGATCTGTTAGTTAAACATTATATCTTCCAGCTAATTCTAAGAGTGGAGTGCACCCATTTAGTTAAAGTTATTTAAATTGTATAAAATTCATCTGTCGAGGACATACACCTGAATAAGAATGCTACCTCAACTCAGCTTTCCGAAGACAAGAAAAGCGAGACTTCTAGAAACCCCATTACTGTCTCAACATTTTATTAAGTTAAGATCACAACAAAGAAAATTTCATTCCACAGACAGAGAGAGGCTCGTGTAGAATCAAGGATGTCGTGCGACAGTGCACTATTAGTTGTGTAGAGCGCGGTCTGAAGATGTAGCCTGGGGTGCCACTCGCTTTATAACCCCCATGTGGAAATTAAATGTTCGCAAAATGCAATAATATTTAGCGTGAGCACTCGCTCTCAACCGATCATTACACGAGTTAAACCCTCCCCCCACCCCCTCCCCACCACATGTTTGCCGTGGAGATGGAGTGCCTATCAGAGGAAAAGTCCCCAGCGGGCTCTGCCTTCATGAGTCGGACTCGAATCGTCTTCACCATCTTCACATCAGTGAGAGTGTCACCATCCAGGCCATCTGGTCTTTAAGTTTCAAGGGACCATCATGTCTGAGAATGCAAGTAAAGCTGTCAACTCTACATTTTGTTTATAGTTCCCAAGCGTCTTCCACATTCACGCTGTTTTTTTTTTTTTTTTTTTTTTTTTTTTTTTTTTTTTTTTTTTTTTTTTTTTTTTTATTTGAAAGGAGCTTACAGTAGAACCTAGACTTCTTCAACTTGTTTTAATGTTGTTATGGATTTCTGCGTATTAACCTTTACTGCAAATCTAAAACGTTTAACTTTATGAAATTTTCCGCGTCGGTAGAGAAATCGTCGTTGAACCAAAACAATAGTGTTGTCCTGTCCTCAAAACCTCAAGAGATTACTATCACAATCAGCAAAACATCTAACAAATTCCAAACAGTAAATGTGTAACAAACTAGTGGTAAATCCCTAAGGCTCTGTGAAAGAAAATCTCCTAAAATCACGATTTTGGTCTACAACATGATATAATTTGAATGAGTTTGATCATTTTTATATAATAAAAGCTTTACTTTTTGAATACTGCCCTTCTGCTTTCTATAAAAACTTTTAAATAATTCTTTTTGTGGTGTTTATTTTATTAAACTTTTTACGGAATGTAGACACTATTAGTTGAGGAGCGGGATCGTAGTTGCTAGAAGAAACCGAATTCAGACATTTAATATGAACGCCGATGAACGGTTTACTAAGTGACGTCAAACTGCAAAATTTTGGATTTTGTTTTTGACGATGGGAGGAACATAAAGGAAATAGAATTATTCGTTTTATTTTCTAACATGAACGTCCTGAATAATCCTTTTTTTAAATATTACTAATAAATAATTTGTGGAAAAATATTGCACTACTAGTGCAATAAAATTTCAGAAAAATGATTAATGATTTTTAATAAATTTCTAGAACGAATTGAAATTAACTAATTGTTAATGATATAAAAAATTAAAAAGTTACGTGTAAACTTTCTTTATATATATATATATATATATATATATATATATATATATATATATATATATATATATATATGTGTGTGTGTGTGTGTGTGTGTGTGTGTGAATATAAGTATTTCATATGTTATTAACTCCACTTATAGGGTTATCTATATATATTAATGTAATGAAATTAACTAAAATCCTTTAAATTAAATTTTTTTATTACATACACGTGTTTCGGTTTTTAACCATCATCAGTGTACATTAACCTCTAAATAAATAAATAAATAAATAATAAACAATTAGATATACACATGTGGACCTTTTAAACATATGTTAAATTTAAATGACACAGTTCTAATTTTCTTATTAGTAATCCGTATTTAATATTTTTATTTTTTCAAAAATTGGATTTGTTTTATTTAATTAAATTTAATCCTTTAAATTAAAAAAAATTAATTTAAAGGATTTTAGTTAATTTCATTACATTAATAAGTATTTTCTAATAATTTTTCTGAAATGTTATTGCACTAGTAGCGTAAAATTATTCTACATATTATTTCTTAGTAATATTTAAAAAAAGGATTATTCAGGACGTTCATGTTAGAAAATAAGACGAATAATTATATTTCCTTTATGTTCCTCCCATCGTCAAAAACAAACTCCATAATTTTGCAGTTTGACGATATATATATATATATTTAAATAATATTTTAGTTTTATAATATTACGATGTATGTATGTACAGTGTGTTCAAAAACCCTCCGGTGATCTTTATGGACTTTGTTCTTCGATAAGGGCAAATTAAAATGTAATACAAATATTGGTCAGAAATGCTCAGTTTATTGCCTGGCTGACTATATGTGATTTAAATTAAATAAAAATATAAACATATTTATGTAATCAGTAAAGATAAAAAATCATATTTCGTACAATTGTTTTTGCAGTATAAAATGTAGTAAAATTAATATTAGATTATAGTATCATGTTTCAAGATTAAATGAAGTGACAAATGTCTTTATTTATATAGGCGAAGTTAGGAGTAAAATTTCCTTTCTTCCGCTTAACCTCTAAACAGAAATAAAGAAAATAAAATAAAATAATTCCTATTACAATATTGTAACTGGCTTGTAAAACTAAACTACGTTTAATAATTAATTAATTACGATACGACGCAAAACTTTACATTTTAAAGTTCAACATTTAGTAAATTGATTGAACTTTAACAAAAATATATTTAATACAATAAGCAACTAGTAGAATTATGACATCCATATCAGCTTACATGCCCAAGTACCCCAAATACCCCAAGTGCGACCACAAGAACCACTAATCGTCACTCCCGCCAAGTCCGCAGCCCCAAAGCGATAGTAATAAGCATTGTCAATAATTTTGATATTATCTGGGAGAGATTTCCACAATCGACATGCGGAAGTAGTGAATGGTTAATTATATAAAGCTGTACGATGAATTGGAATTGATAACAACGATACACCCCTACGAGTTATTAATTATGGATTATTGCATGCAACAAAATTAATAAATGAAGATTTCTAAGTTCTTTGGGTTTTAACAGGGATAATTGAAAGAAAATGGTGGATGATTTAAAATGTAAAACTTAATAACGTACAATCTAATGGAGTTAGGACAATTTGAAAGAGAAATACAACATTTTAAATTAAATTTCAAATATTTTGACACCTTTTTTGTAAAAAATATATCTGCAAACAATGTAGGTACAAGCTTTTAACTGTTTTAATTCAAGACAATTTGGTCGTAAACATGGTAATCCCGTGGGCGTGTAATCCCTGTATAAGCTATCATAGGACACATTCTGTCCAGAAGAGCTATCGAATGTCAGGCTCATTACTGTATCCAGATTAAACAAATACTCGATCCCAGGGGAAAGTTTCCGGCCAGACAAGAATCAATCCTAACAGTCATTTTATATCTCTCATTTCCAGCTCCAGCTGTTCCACGATTTATCGAGCTCTGTGTCTGAGAAGTCGCAGGACGATACGCGATTGGACGTTTAATGGTGTCTGCAGGAGGCCTGAAGACCGTGACGTTGACATATCAATCCGGACTTATCAACTGTTGACATCTGGGCCGGGCTGATGTGGACTGTGCGATCGCGGTATCGGAGGCTCCTACGGTCAGAGATGATTTAATGTTGACACTCTGTCAAAATCAAGGGATGTAGAGTCGCTCCGGGGCGCAGGGGATCACAGGAATCGTTCCATATATTAAGGAATAAAAGAGAATACCTACAGCACAATTGCTCCTGTCTAGGATAAAGAATACATCTCTATTGGTTGGTTGTTTTGAATTTAGTTTAATACGTCTTTGGCTAAATGCCTCCTTCAGTAAATACTTTCTTGTAGTATCACGCTACCAATAACATCGGTACGAAAAACAGGAGAAAGGTACTAACAAAAATTCAAAAATTGCACATTATTTTTCATTTCAATGCCATTGTTTTAAAGTCAAGTAACATTTTACATCAGGGACTTTGATTCTTTAAATGAATTTAATCTAGGATTCTTGATTATTTAAATGAATTTAATCCAGGCTTCTTGATTCTTCAAACGAATTTAATCTAGGATTATTAGATTAAGTTAGCGGAACAACCCATCAGTCAATTAACATTTTAATTAGGCCGCTTTGGTTGCCAATTCTGAAAAAAAATGAACTAACAAGAAAACCAAAACTATTAAATAAGTTTGAAGTTTGAAATTTCTAATAAAACCATGTGGAGCACACTATGTTTTTGAGAAATTAATCTAAAATTAACCAATAATAAAAAAGACCCACTCGTGTTTTCTTTTCGCAGATATGTGATTTTCTATTGGTCTCTTGTCTGTTCTCAGTGATTGGTCGTGCAGTCCAATCCTTTCGTGAACTATAATTCTTATTTCGGTGTTTTTATAGTTAGTGTTTTTTTTATTGGTGCATATTATAGAGATCGTGTGCAAAGAGTTGGCACAAAACATGGTTGTTGTGATTCCTGACTTACGTATGTCACAACGCCCTGGTATGATTTGTTTATTTTGCCCTAGATTGTAGTTATATGTTAGGTTAGTTATCCTCCTGAGGAAGAGACTAGATTGCGGATCTCGAAACGAAGTTACAGGTTTATTGTGTCACTAAACGATGATAAATTTCCAGAAAAATCCTGTTTTCTTAACAATCCTTTCGTAGTCAAGACAAAATTTAAACAATGAATTAAAGACCCGTAAGGTTCTTCTTAATTTGTATGGTTGTCTGTGTGTGCGTTAACTTGATGGAAAGGTTCTAGAAACTTTAAACTTAGTACATAATTTTCCCTTGGTCCATAAGAGAAACCTATTGATTTTGGGGTAAAATGGTAGGAAAAGTCATACATTTTCACTAATCCATGAAAAGTTACAGTCAGCTCAGTGAAAACTTTTAAAACGTTCTTTCGGTTCCTTCAATGCACCTTTGTATCGGTCAATTTGTTGTTAACCGTAAGTACATTATGAGGTGGTATTTTCCAACTCCAAACCCTCAATAAGGTTATGGTAAACCTAAGCGAACTTAGTATTTTAGTTTGGTAAGCGAGTTCAGGGGTTCTTGGCAACTTGAAATTCAATTAAAAAAGCCACATGTTTATGGATCTTGCATTAGATAGGTTTCTAAACATATTAGTGTTTTAGAACATACTAAGATTGTGTTCGGGTGGGGCTTTCTCCAAAATAGATATATGGTACCTTATTTGACCAGTAAATATCCTCAAACAGAAATTTGCTAAATTTATCGGTAAATTAACAATAAATACAGGAACATTTCCTAAATAAATACTATGTTTCTTTATATACTGCGTGTATTGTTGAATTTGGGGTTTGAAAACGGGTAGTGTTTTATAAATGACAATTAACGATAATGCAGATATCACCTAGAAGTCTTGCTAAGGCTTCATCATATTAAAATGCAGTAGAACTTGCCAATCATAATTATTAAGCCTAGTAGTGGTAGTAGTAGTAGTAGTAGTAGCTCTAATGTGTACGTTTCTATTAATTGCACTTGATTCATGCTGGTTTGGACTCTGCACTCTTCATGGAGTCTGAGATTGCCATGTTACACTGTTTACATACTAAATGTATTTTTTCAACCTAGTAAAACCTGTTTACTAGCTGAGCATTAGCGAACTCTAGTACTCGAGGAGCTGGAGAATTATCATTTTGTCTGTTTGTCTGCTATCTAGCTATCTGTACGCACAATACCTCGAGAAGGAATCTCTCTAAAAATGTTTAATGGAGCAACAAGGATGTCGATGATGGTGCATGTCACTCCATGAAATTTGGCTTAGCATTCATACTCGTATGTCCTATTGGTGACTACTGATGTCAACGATAAAATCGCAGAATAAAATCATTTGTAAATAAACTGAGTACAATCACATGACATTTTAACATGTGACATAATAACGTATGTAGTCTAATTAAATGACTATATACTTGAAATTTTGCATGCACCTTTCTAATTGCTCAGCGACTCGTGTCCGTATGTCTGTCAGCACAATCTTGCAAGAACAAACTGAGCTATACATTGAAATTTTACTTCATTTCTATATAAATAACATTGAGTTTGATGATAGTCCATGGTACTCCTTAAGATTTGGCTGAACATTGGCGAACATTCTCAAATAAGTTTTACGGGTTACTATGATAGCAACGAGAAAATCACAGAATAAATATTTTGTAACCAAATTGAGTGCAACCAAATAAAATTAGACTGTTATTGGTATAGAAACACGTGGAGCATAATGAGATGAGCTATATATTTGAAAATTTGCTAGCAATCTCAGCGAGGCCTGTTGCGCGACACGTGGTGTGGCGTACTCCTACCTTACGAAACGAACAAGACCCCAAATACCATACACTTCGAAGCATTGTCAACATTGTTGCGTCTTGAGTTATAAAATTTCTGATAGTCATGAGTATGACTTTGACATTATCTCGTGAATTTTACACAACAGACCCACAGAACATTTCAATCTCCCTAAGTAATAAAAAATTCAGAGACCCTATACAGCAACGCTTATAGGTCACACTTAACATTCGAACTTTGGAGCCTTGTAGGACGTTTTCCCTCCACTGCAAAACTCTAAGTTCGGGTTTGTAAGTGATGAAGTGCGAGCAACATTGTGACTCCTACACTCTTACGAATTCTATGTCCTTCATATTTATCAAGTACCATTTCTCTAACTTCAAAATATTTCTTGAAACTCGTACATCTAATCATATTGCGGTAGAAAGATGTTAATATGTTCATATTTAACTCATTCCAGACTTGGTTTGTCCTTTTTTAATGCTGCTACAATGAAACTAAACTAAATAATAAATAACTAAACCGAGAAAGAAAATAATAACCAACAAAGGAACAGGTGTATTTAATATGCCCTGAATAAGTATGTGGACATGACAATGTCTAAATGATAAGTTCTAAATGATAATTTATTTTTCTGTTATTAATTAAATTTAAAAAAAAAAATATTTTACTTGATAACATCTTAATTGTTTTTTTTTCTTTTAAGGGCTCAATTTAAATTTACGGTTCTCTGAATAATTTGCGCATTGTCGTGATAACTTCTCTCCACTTTCCGCTCAGTTAAATTGGTCTTCGACATCAAAGCCAGAAGAATTGTGAGAAAGGCGAGCCCATAGGGTTACTGGAATGATTATTATCGCTGTGGAAACTGAGCGCTGGTCTCAAACCTTCAAACTTTCTTCCAACCTGAACTTTAGAAGGAGGAGTATCCCACCGAAGTCCTCTAGTGCAGCAGTGAGCAGATGAGCCGCCCAGCGGGGGCGGGTTGCCGCTGCTTGTCTAATTGCTCAGCTGAATTAAAACCCGATTAACAAGAGTGGTCGGTCACGATTCCATTGCGCATTTGTGGCAACTGGAAACCGTCTGTCGATTGTAATAACACGTTGTTGTTGATGAATCGCGTGCGGCGAGCCTGGCTCGTTAGCGGTCAGTACGTCATCTCCGTGCGTGCCGTGCGGTGCGGTTAACTTATAACTGTTCTATGTTTCCAATTAGACATTTCTGCGTTCCCGAAAATCGTCATTGTCGTTAGAATCGAGGACAAATGCCAAAAAATGACAAACATCCACAGCTCATAATCTTGGTTAGTAATCACCAACGGCGTAGCCAGTATATAGGGTGTTCAAAAATGTAGGGAAATAACTTTTGGTAGGGTTGAATTGGTGGAAATAAACAAAAATGTTCCTCTAACACAATGGTCTATTTTGCATTTGTTAATCTTTTGTTTGTGTTCTTTAATACAAATTTTCATAACTCAGAAACTGCTTCAGGTACGTCGTTGTAATTTAAATTCTTTTATCTTTTATCTTGGTGTTACTTTCTGGCGAAAGAAAGATCTATTAATAGACGGTTTCCGTTTAGAAACTACAAAGCAAAATGTAATGATAAGCGGTAGAAAGGGGAAATTTTAGTTTGTTAAAAGACAAAAAGTCAAAAGACAAAGAATATCTTATTTTACCTGGCGAAGTTAGGACTAAGAAGCCCTAACACAACCTAGGGATCAACGGCTTAAAGGTGACTTTCGAACCACCACTAAAGGCTGGGCAGGCGAGCTGCTTGCTTGGGCAGGATCGCTTAGCGTCTCCCATTCAAGCAGCAGCCACGCTCGACGTTGCGATAACCGCCAACCAACACTAAAACTCGTATTACCAACCCTATCTTCTGGGGGTAACTACTTCATAGTTAGACCTACCTAGACCTCACTCTCCCTTTACTCAATTCTGGGCTTAACCGAATATGGTGCCTACTTGTAGTACGGCAAGTTTAATGCTAAAGTCTGTGAAACCCAGGAACCCAATAACCAATTATGATGTGTAATGTAATAGAATTTGCCCTCTCATAAAAGATGTCAATATTCTTTTAGACCATGACGTAAGGATGCTCATAAAGTGCAAGAGAGCAACAACAGAGGTTTAAGAACTCATCTGGGATCTTTTCGAGAACACGCTTTATCCTTCCGTTTTTCTCGGTGATCCAGATGAAACATGGTTTGTTAACACAAATTAATGAGTTGTTATGATATAATGATAGATCGACTGCAGTCACATTGCTGCGACATCGCCTCCGCGGGGGGCTCGGAGTCAGCCAACATCCCCGGTCTCGATCGCGGTCGCGGTGGCAAACTCGTTCCTCCGAGTCCAAACAATCCATCTTCGAGCGTCTTATGGGGAGTTTATCACGGCATCCTCGTGTCGCGATGATCATTCATGGTCCGCCGGCCAATCGTTACAGACTGACGTCCACGCGGCCAATCGCAGGCTCCTCCTCGCCTTCGGTTTGCTGCCGCGTTATGTGATGCGAATCGCGATTACTTGCTATTGTGATCCCGCGTACCCAGACGCGCCTCGGATAGGATGGGTATTCACGGTTGTTTTTACGTGCGGAATGGTTAAGTTTAGTAGTCGGCGTTAATGCCGTAACAACACATTCTGTAATAGCGCTTGCGGATAGTTGGGGCTCGGTGACGCTGCAAGAAGCGGAGATCGTCTTCGCCACTATTACACGCTGTTTAATATGTCCCCGGCTGTCCTATCCGTGTCATTCTTTCTTACTCTTCTTGTTAGTGCGAGTCGTATAAGTGGGAAGTGATTGACCGTTACCGCTGATTATGGAACAATAGAAAGACGATAAAGTTGCACTAACATTTGTACATTAGTGTTTATTCCATACCATAAGAAAGATCCGTATCTGAAATAAATAATTACTTTACAACATTCAATAATTCAAAATTATAAAAGTCTGTTTTTGTTTTATAAGATGAAAAACTGCTCATTAAATTTGGTCTCAGCGAGTCATTTTGCACTGCTACTGGAGTGACAGGATGTTTAGGATGGATACTGTTGAGGGTAAGGACCGCATCCTGTCGAGACCCCTTGTTACATCTACCATGGAGAGGTAACAAGGTCAATATGAGTCATGTCGTATTGGATGAATGGGAGGGTAGTTCTAGTTCAACCTCTTTCATGCGAAGCTAGTAGGGAAACAATACCCTCAATGCTTTGCACAAACCTCACCAAGGGAGCTCCGCCCAACGCAATAATCATCCTTCGCAGTAAACTAGATTAGCCTATTAAACCTTTTACCATAATATCTCGAAATTTGCGGTTAGTGATAGGCCGTTCCTGGACTTCCATAGGATTGCTCAGATGTAAATGACGCATCGGTACTTCCTGCACCAATTGTAGGTTCCATTGCCAGGCATGATCGAGCCAGAAGTGAAGCCTTATGGTGATAGAAATATGTCGGTTTAGCAGTGAAAGAGGTTGTTACACTAAAGTAAGTATTTAAAAGTTGCCGATCTCCTTTTAAGCCTGTCCTTACCGTCCTCATGGCAACCGGCCTGTACGAGGATCTTATGAAACAAGGTAAAGAGAAGAGTCGACACAGTACAAGGTCAATGGTACCGATCAAAAAATGCTAGTCACAGACAGGATTTGAACCTGCGCTATCTCTAACTTAGGTCCAAAGTCCATGCGGTCATCGGCTCTCAATATATTTGTGGAATTTATTTTTTTGGAATATTGTCTGTAAAACTTTTTGGGAACTTAGTTACAGTTTCTATAACTTATCCAATTCAAAAATCAAAAATTTTTTCAATAATGCATTTATATAGATGAAAGTATTTTACTCGGTCCACACGTCCTGTTAAGCCTGATGAATAAAGTACCAATCGTATTAAAATGTCTCTTATCCTAAGCCTTTAAGATACAACGCAACAGAAAATTCTGTGACAGCCACGGAGGTCAAAGGTCAAACGTGACTCACCCCAGAGTAGGAGACGACTACACATGTCGGCACCTACGAATACGATTAGGAATAATAACAAAAATCAGGGGGCAATTATGAGGTGTGCGGCGATGTGCACAAAATGGCGCCTGATCAGAGATTCAGCAGAGTGTGTCTGTGATTGTGTTTCCTTACTTAGCGTCTATTGTCCGCCTTATGCGGCCAGCACTGTCATATCCTGGCTCATACGTATGCGGGCCTCCTCCTCGCTGTACATGCCATAGCTCGCAGTCCGTCCCTGTCACCACTATGCTGATAGCTAGTCAGCTTACAATGCTTCCTCGAGTACCTCCTAATATATATTGCGTGCACTCCTAACGAACTACTAAGTTCGAAGTGTACATGCCATACCTCGCAGTCCGTCCCTGTCCCCACTATGCTGATAGCTAGTCAGCTTACAATGCTTCCTCGAGTACCTCCTAATATTGCGTGTCACTCCTAACAAACTACTAAGTTCGAAGTGTACATGCCATACCTCGCAGTCCGTCCCTGTCACCACTATGCTGATAGCTAGTCAGCTTACAATGCTTCCTCGAGTACCTCCTAATATTGCGTGTCACTCCTAACAAACTACTAAGTTCGAAGTGTACATGCCATACCTCGCAGTCCGTCCCTGTCACCACTATGCTGATAGCTAGTCAGCTTACGATGCTTCCTCGAGTACCTCCTAATATTGCGTGTCACTCCTAACAAACTACTAAGTTCGAAGTGTACATGCCATACCTCGCAGTCCGTCCCCGTCACCACTATGCTGATAGCTAGTCAGCTTACAATGCTTCCTCGAGTACCTCCTAATATTGCGTGTCACTCCTAACAAACTACTAAGTTCGAAGTGTACATGCCATACCTCGCAGTCCGTCCCCGTCACCACTATGCTGATAGCTAGTCAACTTACAATGCTTCCTCGAGTACCTCCTAATATTGCGTGTCACTCCTAACAAACTACTAAGTTCGAAGTGTACATGCCATACCTCGCAGTCCGTCCCCGTCACCACTATGCTGATAGCTAGTCAACTTACAATGCTTCCTCGAGTACCTCCTAATATTGCGTGTCACTCCTAACAAACTACTAAGTTCGAAGTGTACATGCCATACCTCGCAGTCCGTCCCCGTCACCACTATGCTGATAGCTAGTCAGCTTACAATTGCTCCTCGAGTACCTCCTAATATTGCGTGTCACTCCTAACAAACTACTAAGTTCGAAGTGTACATGCCATACCTCGCAGTCCGTCCCTGTCACCACTATGCTGATAGCTAGTCAGCTTACAATGCTTCCTCTCGAGTACCTCCTAATATTGCGTGTCACTCCTAACAAACTACTAAGTTCGAAGTGTACATGCCATACCTCGCAGTCCGTCCCTGTCACCACTATGCTGATTGCTAGTCAGCTTACGATGCTTCCTCGAGTACCTCCTAATATTGCGTGTCACTCCTAACAAACTACTAAGTTCGAAGTGTACATGCCATACCTCGCAGTCCGTCCCCGTCACCACTATGCTGATAGCTAGTCAGCTTACAATGCGTCCTCGAGTACCTCCAAATATTGCGTGTCACTCCTAACAAACTACTAAGTTCGAAGTGTACATGCCATACCTCGCAGTCCGTCCCCGTCACCACTATGGTGATTGCTAGCAGCTTACAATGCTTTCTCGAGTACCTCCTAATATTGCGTGTCACTCCTAACAAACTACTAAGTTCTATGTTCATGTAAACTACGAGTAATACATTATCAACCGGTGAAAATATGAAGATGTAGTACATCTTAAGGGGTTTTCTTGTGTCTAAAGGAATAGGACCTTTGTTATGTCCTGTATGACATTGTTGAATAAATATTCCCATTTTCTTCTTTAATCTATCCAAGGAAGATATGCACTTTTAAATATTTTTTAATTAACCAAGATTACAAAATTCTAATGTAAAAATTCAATTAAATGATCAATCACAATCTTAATTGTTTTCAATAGTTTTAAATAATGAAGTTTTGTCTCATTAAACCTAAAATGTGTTGACAATTTCAAAACAATCCATTAAGTGTTTGAAAAGTTATTAGTTCCTTACTAACTGGTAAATTTCCCACTTAAATACCATTAATTTGAATAATTGTATTGTAAGTCATCATCCCCTATCACTTTTGTAAGCTATTCTAATGGATGCATTTACATTATTAAGTATTGTATAGAAAACAAATAAATCAATATAACTTCATGAATACATTATAGAAATCACACTTTTTCCTAACCGGACATGCAGTACTTCCTCTTAGAAAAACCAATTAATTTCTTTCTTTTGTTGTGAGACTTTTTATTTTCGAAGTAGACACTATCAAATCCTAACAAACCGAATATATGTGTGTGTGTGTGTGTGTGTGTGTGTGTGTGTGTGTGTGTGTGTGTGTGTGTGTGTGTGTGTGTGTGTGTGTGTGTGTGTGTGTGTGTGTGTGTGTGTGTTGTATTATTAATATGGGGAAATATAATGCATATTTTAACAACAGATGATTTTGAATTTAAATGAGTTACGGTTTTAACATCCGAAATTAGGGAAGCTTTCATTGTTTTAGATTAATTTAAGAAATTATAACCAACGTACATTGACTGGCCAAAAAAAGTTTAAATGTAAAACACAGAATAGTGGAAATTGGAGCATATTTTAAAAAATCAGCAAAAAGATAAATCCGTAATTAAATAAATTCAGCTAAAGCCATGAAATCATTCTTTTTACATATAAAACATTCATATACAAATTCTAAAATAGTAAGTACCTTGATGATTGTTTGGTACCAACTAAAATAATTTGGTAAATAATAAGTCGAATGGTCAAAACACCGTTATTAGGTTTAATTATTAATAAAATTTAAAAAAAAATATAAAATTAAAAGTCTTTGGAAATCAGTAAATAATTTAATCAATTTATGTGGGTCGAAGACGAATTGTTTAGAAAGAAAAATTATACATGAAGAATGTTTTATTATTGAATGTGAATTTTAATTTAGGAAGAATATGAATCCATAATTTTATTCAAGCTCACATTCTTACATTCTACATTCTTAGATAACCTGATTTTACAACTGGCAACTGAGCGTGGGTCGGTTTGTAGTCGAGAGAGATTCTTGAATGGGACATGAAACAAGGTCGGTATCAGCGGTGGCAGCAGCATCAGCAGATTCCTGAGTTGTGTGAACTATCGCTGAGCGGACGAGTATACTCTACCACACGGGTGAGGTGAGCTATTATACCATATACCAGATACAAGAAGTGACAACTACATACCAATTATAGTGTAGGAGCCAATTTGGAAATACCCATCACCTGGTTTTCTGAAAATCGTAAGAGGATAGATCGTCAGTCACTTTATTTTTGGTAGAGGTCGAAAAGAGAGGATATCAAAAGGGATAAAAATATATAAAGAAAGTTTTTCTCAGTTTATATAGTTTCTAGCTTGACACACTTAATTAATACAGACCGTCAGACCACTACAAGAGACTGAAGGCTGCCCCTGACTGTTATGGTCTGTGTACGGTACCTGACTCTAATTTAAAATATGATACGAAAGAAATCGTCTTCTCATATTTGTAACCTTTTTGTCAAACTCCACCAAAAATAGTGGGACAGAAGATCGATTTCTTACTCAAGGGACATTTCTTTATTGATTAAAGAAAATCCAAGCTATGCCTTTATAAAAGGTAGATTGTCTAAAAGACTTTCTAGCACTAGAATGGAGATAATAGATTGCACAAATAAAGCACAAAGCCTATATATATATATATATATATATATATATATATATATATATATATATATATATATATATATCCTTTACTGCACATCAGAAATTGTATCTCTCCATCTCAGCACACTCACAAAATCTTTGTGATACAAGTTTAGGATGTATTTTGATTTCGCATATATAAATTTGAATTGTTACACATTTTTATACCACGGTTTAACCACGTGTCAGAATTTTCTTGTGAAAATCATAACTCATTAGGGAAGATAAATTGACATTTACAACAATGGGTTGGTTCCCTCGAGATCACTATATCTTTAAATTGTATTCAAAACTGGACATAAGTCACATTTCATACAAATGTGTACTGTCTGTATTACTGTTTCTGTTGCACTTCATCCAAAACGGAAAGACTGATATCTTTTGAACGAACATTTTCAAACAAATTCAATCTATTTTGTTTTATATAATTCAGTGGACAATAAATATTCAAATTGTTATAAAATTAATTGGAATAATTCAATATAGGAGAAGTTCAGATTGGAGACAATCAGGCCAAGCGATGTTACTGTACAGGAGACAAGAATACAAACAAGTATTAGGATTTTGACTCCTGTAGAAGATCGTATATTTCAATCCTCGAAACTTATTGTTACACATTTCCTAACCTATAACGATCGTTAATTTCCAAAATCTCACTATCCTTTAAGTTAATGAATCCTAATTTCTAAATAATGTACTGGTTGCACCAGCAATTGTTCAACACCTTATAGCTTACACTACGTTTTCTAAATGGATACTTTCAGGGGTGAACATACATAATTTTTAAAAGAGATGTTTTGTCTGTAAGCTAAGTTTCTCAAGACACACTGACACTTATGATAGACAGATTCAGACGTCAGTATGGCGGCCGAGGTCCTATCATTGGGTTGTAAAGGTGAACTATAAACTCCCTTGTAGGGCCGGCCACTCCCAATACGAGGGCTGGTGAAAGGGTTATGTAAATTGAAGGGCTGGAGAACACCTAGATGCGTCTTCGGATGAAAGGGAGCGCCCTGAGCAAAAAGGAAGTAGTCTTCACTTTGTAGTCTACGTCCTGCCGACCTGAATTCAGGTATTGTTGGGGTATATTGAGGGCCAGAGCCGTCTTTGAGGGTTTCAGTCTTTTTGTGACTGCATTCGCACACTGTGGGTCCGAATTGAAATCTTCTTGCAGAGTGATGGATAACTGTCAGATGTACGAAATCTACACAGAAAAATCTACTCAGTAGAAACCGCTGGATTTAAAATTTGGTTTAGATGAAATAAATAATTAGTGAGGATAAAGAAACCTATAAAAGTATATAAAATAAAATTATTACGTTTGTAAAAGTAATTGGAACAATTAGACAAGCTTATTGTCTTATTTATATATAAATAAGTTTAACAACTTTCTATTATATTGAGGGTAATAATTCTTGAATTCATAATCATAATTTAACCATTGATTGCCAGATTTACCAATATTGCACCCTCTTAAAATTCTAAACGATGAAACGTTTTAAAATCCTCCTTTGGGGATGTATAATAACATGATCTGGGGATTTCTAAAGTAACCCCCCACTTCAAAAATGGTAGATGAGGAGACAAGGTAATGTTTAATGAAATATCATACAGAAACATGATTATAACGTGTTTAATTTCGGCATTGTTCCCAAATCAAGATAAGATCGTAAATTCCCACAAACCTTGGTAACTTTATTTGTGCAAAATATTTGTTTCTGATGCAGTTTTTATGAAATTTAATTCATAAGTAATTAATTCCATTGGCATAGGCAACTCACAATGGTTGACTGCATTTAATTATTCTTAAAGATTACTTCATCGATACTTTATTATAAATCTTAGTATCGCATTCAGTTTGAATATTACATTTTATGCCTTTGTCATATTGCCCAGTGGTATTGCCAGGAAGGAGTCCTTGCGACCCAGGGCAGCCGTAGGTGCTGAATAAGACATGAATGGGTAAGACCCCTGAGGCATCCTCTGCTGTCAGTTCACCATCATTTCCATTAATTCATTCATAAAATATGTCTTTACACGTATCACAGCTGTAGTGAACTATGGAGTTGAACTCAACAGCCGTATATGTGTCTATTGGCAAGGAATCTCAAATGAATTTCGATTGTTAGTATGAAAGCAGTAAAATCTATACTTAAAATAAGATGTGATAATCAATCCAAATGGGCGAACCATTGCTCGTATATGATGTTGTTATGTGGGTACATTAATGAACAGTGGACCTAGTTTGTGTATACATGCAACAGTACACGAGTATACAATATTTTATTCAAAGATATATGTTATTACCTATAGTAGACATACTAAGAGTCACACACACTGTGTAGGCATACACAACTAAATTATTAATTGGCAAAGTACGAATCTTCCCTTTGGTTTGGTAGGAGAAAGAAATGTGTAGGTCGAGCAAGTCTAATTTTGGGTATTCAATAAAAATATCCGCTGTAGGAGAAGGACCAGTCAGGTATTACTTAAACATTTGAGTGACTGTAAAATGGTTTTTTCACATATTAGGGTTGTATGACAATGGCAAAAGTCCGAAATCCTACTATCCATTCAAAACATCCGTCGTCAATAACAACCTTTAAACGGAGAATTCATGGATTGTTTTTCTGCAAATAATAAAATTGTTACTTAGTGTCGAGCATGTTCAGATGATGAACTCGTAATTAAATGTTGTGGTGACGATTGTATGATGAGATGTTATAATGATTTTATGATGCGATATTTTGTTGATTATTAATATTTTTTCAGTAACTGTACCAATGGTCGAAACTATATTTTTATGCTGGTGGAAGAACGTATAATAATGGTCAAGAATTATGTATTACTGCAAGAGACAATAGATGAATTGGAATTTCATAAAATAATCAAAATAAAATTAAAATGTTCAATAAAAGTGGAAATTGTTATTATTGCATGTGTAACACAATAATAAATCATGCAAATTTACAATCTCATATTATTTCATTCAAGTACACTATTTCTTGTTGTAAAAGTTAAATTGATGATATAAAATTTCAATAAGCGTGAAAAATCATAGATACAAAAAGTAAAGTAAAAGTGGACTATTTTGAGGAACTTGGTAACATGTCTTAACATTTTATAGTTTGGAATTATGAAGTGAAATACTGACCACAAATACAAAGTATTGAACTGCTAATAACATTAGGAGGTGACCTAAATAAGTGAGAATAATAACTATGAGTATCTTAAATTCCAGGTACTCTCTGCCTCTAGACAGATATTTATAAATACCTGACAGCTAAAAATACAGTTATTAGAAAACCAATTAGTCGTTGTATAGAAATTATTAATCAAGAAATATAAATTGAGCTAAGAGAATATTTCGCACCCAGCAATATTTTTCATCATACTAGTCGTTTCAACTATTTTAAAATTATGAACATTTTGAGATCCATAAAAAGAAAGGCTGGAAATGATTTTTACGCCTCAGTAACGTTTAAATGATTATCCCGGAGCCAATTTAGACTGTGTAAGCAATCTTGTGTTTCGAGAAATCGACGAGGAATTTTCACTAAGAAGAAATCAATCGATAGTCAGCCGCACTACTTTTGTTGGGAGTCAAAATAGGATATGCTTGATTTTTTTGTTTAAAAAACCAAAATTAACTATTTTGTTTTAAAAAATTAGTTATATGATCGTCAGCCAATTTAATAAAATGAAAGTCGTCGTTTTCAGTCAAACATTCGGTCTTAATGCGGTTGTGTGACGTTAATTTTATTTTATTTACGTATCTGACACTTAAATTTAAGTCTGTTAAGCTAAAAAACAGCATCTAAGAAAAAATACATCATTCAATATTTGACACACCGCTTTGACAATTTGGCACAACCCATTACTCTTATAAAGTGTGAGACGTAGTTCCTCATTCAAGTGTACCAAAAGAGAAATTCTGCATGACATAAACTCTATTTTTTCAGCAATTACTACGATCTTAACAAAAATCCACAGTAATTTTATTGGTTAATTTTAATGTTCAAGCAAGTGCGATCAGATATGTCGAAGGCCTAGGATGGACGCAGTGACTTGGATGACAGGTACAGGTATAAGTGTTTATTAATGAATGAATCTAAATTTGACATAGATACCGTATGGCAAGCTAAAAGAACAGAGTCCCAGCCTAAAAACAATATTCAGCAGCACTGTTTTAGGAGCATTTAATGAAGTGTCTTATACAAAACTTAACATAGTGATTTTATAGATTTATTCCAAACTCAAGGTAGGAGCACCCATTACACATGGCCAAAAAGGAGTGAAGTCCTGAATTGAATAATTTGTCTGAGCCCCTTAATTCAGCCCAAGACGACCAATCTCCATATTTTCGGAAGTCTATTCTGTGGCTATGCCAACACCTATGATATATGTATTAATTTGGTTTGAGATCAAGTGGAGCAGAACTTAAGCGAGAAACCCGTTTTTACACACCATACCGGGACATTTGTAAGTGTAAAATTCACGGCAAAACCTGACATACCGCCATTTCACGGATTGAGTTCAAGGGCAACACGTGATTTGGAACTAATTCCTCGTTCACCATATTGTATTATTCACAAAGCGTACGACTCATAAAACATAATAATAAAAAACCCACATGCGAATTAAATAGTGTCTTCGGATGTTATAAAATATTATTTAACACGGATAAAATTAGTCCTATTTAAGGCGTTACAAAATATACTTTTTATTATACCAGTAAGAAATACGAGTTATGTTTGCAGTGGGTTCTTGTTTTGTTTTTAAAAACTGATTATTATTATTACTGAAAAACTAAAAATTTCTTTACCAAAGATTGTCAATATATTGCTGGACATCTGATTGACAGGCCAAAATTGCTAGATGATCGTGTGGTTGCTACGTATTCCAGTCTCTCGTGCTTCACTTAATATTACTATTCAGTAAAGGGTCACTTTGCAGACCTAAGTAACCACTTTTCAGATCAGGAATGCTAAATACTTGTGGAACAGCCAGGTCTTCTTTCTTATTTAGTTAAAAATGCAATAGTAAATTGTGACTACTTCTCAGCTCGTGTGAGAATTTCCTTACCAGGACTGGTTATCACAAAATTGTGGACTGGTTCGAGTCGGACAAAATTTTAAATTTGATTTGTTTGCATTTTCATTTTATTAAAAAAAAAGTATTTTTCTGAAGTAAACATAAAATAAATAGTATTTTCCATAAGCATAAGCCATAATAGCAAAAATTATTTGTTTGTTATTTTCCCCTTCAAAAAGGTTTATGACAATACAAAAAATTTTAATTGTTTTTCAATTTTAAAATTTACATACATGTGTAGCCTATATAAATTTACATTTGTTCTGAAAATAAGACTTATTATCTCAAGTAATGAAAATAGTGACAAAGAACTAATCGACTTCCTAAATAATCCCGAGCAATAAAGAAAATTAAAATATACTGTACGAATTATTATTCAATTTTTCTTCCATTTCCCGTTCCGGAAAAAAATAATAGAATAATTCTTTAATTTTCTTGTACAAGAAGACAAAACCACAAATAATCAAGGAGGTTCGGTTTTGTACTCGTGCAAAAAAATCGCCAGCGTCCAAATGATGACATTGTAAAGTTATTAATATTTACAGCGGTCGGGCATGGCCGTGTTTGCATCTGCCCGACAGTTCGATTGTTAGTCGGTGAAAGCGCAATACTCTGGCTTGTACGCGAGACGAGCACAAGACGGGCAGGAGGCAGGCAGCAGGTGTAAGACAGATGCGCAGTGGACGTGCGCAGAGTGTCGGAGATCGTTATCGTTATCTTGTGTACTCAGGACATTACGCTTTTATGGTCCGCTGAAAGTCCTGAATTAAAATATAATTTATGTCTAAAAGTGATGGCCACGTAATCAGTGAAAACGGTCTTTCCTAATTTATGTACAGTCCACTTCATATTGGGCCATTAAAATCGTGTAGGTCCACCAAAACAGGTCGTTAAAACGCCAATATATTATTAAAAAGTTGCTTTTAGTTAATATTAATTTCGGCCGGTTAGTTTGTCGCCGGCGATGAAAACTACACCGGGACTAACAGGTTTGGCTGTGACTCGTGAGATACGTGTTATTACCCCAACACTGTGCAGTTGTAGCACGAGACTTACGATGTTGATGCCGCGTTACCTCCTCAAATAGGTCTTCAGCGACACTAAATATGAAACTGTACTATGGGAAGACATACCTGACCGTTTGTGCGACTATAAATAGAAACTGCTACTTATGGCAGTTTGTACGCACCGGTGTTATTGAAATAGGGCTATAATTTCTCCCTCAATGTCATTGCCTATCGTACCTTTAGAAAATTACTTGGCTCACATTACTCCAGAATACATTTGAATTACAAAGAAAATGTAAACGCGGTTGCTGCACAGGTAATTTGTTTATCCTGACACAAATGGTTTACTTATAGTTATTTATTCAGTGTCGTGCGTTACTTTTACAGTGTTTTCTTGAATAGAGCACGTGCAAACTTGCACAGCGAAGTGGAAATTTATATAAAGAAATTGGGGCGTTACTTATGCAAAATCGTTTCACCGTGAATGGGACTTTTTCTCCCAGTTTAGGTAGATTTTGTTTACAAAATCAGCCTATTGCATTATCCTTGTGGTAAAACTTGGAAAACGTATCCTCATAAATTCGTCGAACATGACCTCCAGAGTCAAAGAACCACCCAAACTGTATTTAACAGGGATTATAGAAACAATATATGTCTAAAAAAAAAATTATGGTTGCCTGTAAAGTCGGTTTTACGGGCGAAGATTTTACGTGACAACGTCTTTTTCTCGGTAGAATATTTATTGATATGAATATTATTAAATTGCACAATAGGAACAAGGAATTGAATGAAAATAAGAATTGCACAAATTTTACCTATAGAAATATATTTTGTTTACTAAAACATTGTACATAATTTGAAAATAATTAAAATTTGTTATTGTAAATGGTAAAGTTGAATAAAACATTTACTAAAATTGGAATTTGAAATTCTTGCTAAACACAGTTAAATTCTAACTCCGCGCGTGGTGATTGGTCGGTTTAGTTCGTTTGTTTGGTCGCAGTGTTATGACAGGTTAGAGGTTATAATTTGTTATTTTAAATGTTTGACTAGCAATACGCGCTGTTTCTTCTTCTCAATCGACTGAATTACGATTGATTGCAGAGTGATTTAAACTAATAATTTACTTAACACTATCAACATTTGTCAATAGTATGACATAAACTATAAACTCAGTTTCTCAACTTTTGTGTCAATCTAACAATTAATCAATCAATCATAGTTTACGATAATGAAATATCAGTGTAAGTTACAATTATTTACCTTTATTGTTGTAGTTGTTGTAAATGACGAATCTAAGCACTCCACATTTTCACGAATAAACATAGTTATCTGCTTTATCCCGTGCGGCGGACCCACATTTATCTGCTTTATCCCGTGCGGATCCCGTGCGGCGGACCCACTGGACGGGCATCGTAACGTTACCGGGCGTTACACTTTTTCATGAGTGACTCCGAGCCGCAACCTAATTTAAGACGTTGTCACGTCAAAAACCCGAATTAGTTGAAACGTAGAGCAAAAACGTATCTTGTAAAAATATCTCTGCTAAGTTCGTAGCCTAGCTTGGAACATTTCGTTCCCATATAGTGACCGCTAAAACTAAAAATAACCCCAACCCTCTTATGTAAGGGCCTAAAAAAAGTGTTCTGGAATGCTTATAGCATTTCCTAAACTTTTGTAAACGTTTTTTGAGATATAGATTTCATACAAATTCTATAAAAATATCTCGACCGCCTTGCCGAAATCGACCAAAGTTTTGACCTAGAGGATGAAATGCTAAAACATGTTCTTAATTTGAACAATATTTATCCTATAAATATCTCGGCCATGATCATTGGACAGCTTCGTACGTCATGTCATTCAATATGGTAGCCCTTTACACTTTAGAACAATAACAGCTCTCTTACTTATGCGTCTGGAAAAATATTTTTTTTAATTTCTTGAGCCATTACAACATCTCCTAAACTTTTTACTGTTAACTTTTTTTATCTCGAATGATTTTCGAGTTATTGATTACGTGTAAATCCTACAAGAAATAAAATATTAATATTCCTGGTTAATAAGTTAACCTATTTTTTCCTGCTGAGCTTTAACACAAGATAACACAAAATTGTGGAAATTTTAATTCGTGTTTCCAGCAATTTCAGAGGTGGAGCTGATCGCCATCAAGCTGCACATGCTCAGGCCCATTCTATTGTCAGACTTTCCGAGAATTGGACTCCTTCCAGGAACATATGTTGATTGCCTGCCATGAGATGACTGATTTGAATACGGTTTCAGCTGTGATAGACGCGCTTGTCGTATAACCTGTATTAGTTACTCAGATTCTCAATTCTCTTCAGACTGTGTTAAATTATATCCACCTGTATCGTTTTGTACAGTTTACAACTTGAAACTTGCCTTCAGAAGTTCAATAAAATAATAAGTATTGATTATTTCTGCACTAAATTATAATATAGAATAACTCAATATTTTTCTGAAAATCTTTTCAACAATTTGAAGGCCAATAAATCATGCCACGATCTCATAATAACTTTCATGTAAAAAATAAAAAATATATTATCTGTTTTAAAATTTATTTCTTGTACGGTTATCAAAGCAATGTAATCAGACTAAATGTTAGGTTTCTATAATTTTGGGTTTAAATATACTTTATAATACAGTAAATGCGTTGGTGAAGGGAAACCCTCTACACGAATAACCATATGTAATCCAAATTTGACAATAATAACCATGTTCCGCCATTACCATAAGTAGAAGTACTCATAATAATGGAAAAACGTTCAAATTTTTCAGCATACCTCGAAAAATATTGTCCAGTTTACGAAAAAACGTTTGTTTATATCTACTACCGATATCTCAACAACAAGTTGAACAGTGGAGTCCCGCTAATCCGAACACGTGTAATCCGAACGTCGGTTAATCCGAACAGGTCCAGGAGGAATTATTTATAACGATAATGAACAGTTATAGGAACTAATTACATAAAAAATGAAAATGGGTGCATCATTTCGTACATAAGCAAAGAAAACTTTAATTAAATAGACATACTGTACAGTATTTTATTAAGACAAATTGTGTACGGTACAGTACATAAATAATGAAGTTAAATACAGTATCAAATTGAAACTTATAGGTTAAGTATGAGTTAAATTACTGTATTAAGAAGTGAAATCAAACGAAAATTGGACGTACAGTACTGATATTATTATTGAGTACAATATTAATTGTTAAAAGACATAAATTCAGTTATTGTCTTCTGTCGCATTGAAGAGAGTCTATTGGATGACGCGTAGTTTCGTACAACTATTGAACGCGTGGACCCGTACAATATCCAGTACGCTCACATTGCTTAACAATAGAACTCTCACACTAAATACGGTAAATGTGCTTAGTATTCGCAAACACTTTTATTTGTCAAGAAATACAATGCAACAGTCAGAAAACATGTTTTAATAAACAATGTTGATAATTCTATAACAAAATAGACCCATTCTCAAGTTTAAAACCGTATTTTTCTGTAATTCTGGCTAATCCGAACAATCACATAATCCGAATAGGGCTCGGTCCCTATTAGGTCGGATTAACGGGACTCTACATTCAATTTCAATACAAATTTAGGGTAAAAATTCTTTAATTACAATATGAATTTTAGTTATAGAGTCCCTAATAAGACCAACGATTAAAAGCCGGCTTTCTAAGAACAACCTTAGGTTTTCCTCCATAAGAAAAATGTCACACCAAACACTTTTAAGACCTTCTTCTTAGTTGTGGAATCATGGAAGGTATCATAGTTTTAAACTATGATTATTATGGATTAAAACACTTTATATTTTTTTAAAGACTGTATTGTCTATTTAGAAACAATATCAAATATTTTTTTATTTCAACGTTTAAATGCTTATACGCTTTATAAGGTAAACTAAAAGGTGTTTGGATACGTATTCATCATACTTTTTAAAATTATACCTCTTCCATAACGCTGCGATGAAAATAAGGGCACGAAGCATTGTTTTGGGGAATAATTGAGATTGTTTACAAAGATGAGTGCTGTCCATTTGAGGGGCATCCACAATCGTTGTTGCTTTATTCTATTACCTTGCTCTAGATAATCATTACACAGGTGAGACAATGTCAAATTGTAGCACATGAGATGAAATCAATCTCTAATTCTGGAAGAGAAACTAAGCCAAACTTCGAGACCGTAACGAAGTCTTCAGCACTTACGCAGTTCCCAGTATCTGAATCTCTTCTACAGAGTAGTAGATCGTCCATTAAAGAAAGAAGAAGACTAGATCTTTTGATATAGAGGTAAATGAAATGTGATAACCTTATAAGACCACTAAAAAATACCAACTTGACGAAATGTTAGTGGTATGTATCGTTTTATCTCAGTCAGTAATGTTTTTCTGATTGAAATCTCCATAAACAACAAAACATGCACGAATAGAAATTGACGATAAGTGTCTCCTCTGGCATCTAGAATATTCTGCCCTCAATGGAGCTGTGACAAGTATAAGTCCATAAAATTAAAAATAATCTCTTCTAGCCTTGAAATACAGCCTCGTAAAAACTACATCCAAAGAGGAAAAGAGCTTTCTTGCAACCATAATTCAAAGCATGTCTTTGCCATAAGTATATAAGATATATTTGAATTATATGCTTTTGACATTGTTTAGGTAGAGTTGTTGAAAGAACAGGTTCCTTCATAAACTGCAGCAGTAATGCCGATTTAAAAATAAGGCCCATTGTCTTTCTCTAATTTCAGATTGTAGTATAGCTTGGATTTTATGCACTTTATTAAATAGGGTTTGAGTACATTTCATTTTTGAAGAAGCTGTTTTGCTTATGCACACTTTCTGGATGATAAAATATCTTTATCTACCTTTAGTATTTTGATTATCTTTAATACATAATATATGAGACAGTAATCTTCCTCCTCCTCATAAAATGGGATTTAATAGGATTGACTCCTCTCAAAACTCAAATCCTGCTCCTCAATCTTCTTCCTTCACTTCACACTCAATAACAAATACTTGTACTAAAATTATGTTGGACTTCCAGCTGTAGGAAGTTTAGAGGTGTGCTCATTAATTGAATTTATTACAAACATAATAATTTATTAATAGATTATGATTTATTGAAATCTAAAATAATTAATTAATCAGAACATAACTAATACGATGAAAAGCCGTAGTGCAGTAGAGCTTCCGTAAGTGCGACTGTTGAAACTGATGAGCTGCTTGGGAACATTACAATGAGAACAATAACTGTCTCGTCAGCAATATACGTGACTGAAGATTATACGAAACCAGGAGGACTCGATTTCTGCACCCAGACGGAAATGTGAAGCTGTCGCCGCACAGGCTTGGAATCTGCTTCTGCATTACATTTTCTTAGAATCTATTGTGAATGCTGATTCTTTTCTGGCCTCCAATCAAATGTTGCTTGTGTTTATATTTATAATGAGATTCAGGGAAAATCAAAGATTAGTTTAGTATAGTAGCTCATGTGTATGTTCGGTTGTTTTTAGGGAAGCTTGAAAAAAGTCCATATAATTCGATATACCGAATTTGAATCTTAAAAACTTTCTTACTATAATATAAAATCTATTTAAGATTTTAAATGTGGAATATAAAATGCCAAAAATGAGTTAACATAAGTAGGAGCATATATTTCACTCACTGGTTGAGCGTTAGCGGAGCCTATAACTCGAGGACTTGAAATATTTTTCTTTTGGTCTAACTGTCATCATTTCTAGATGAAGACCGTTGAGTTCAGAACCTGAGAAAAAATAACATTTCATATTTTAACCCCTTTTGATACCTTTTAAAACTAGCGCGGCTGACAATTGATGTCTTACACAGAGAAAATGTCTTTCTTAATTTCAAGAAAGGCCAGGTTGTGTGCTTAAAAATGAAAATTGGCTCTTGGCTCCTCGACTGCATCTTTGTAGAGAAGTAGTCGTAGGCAGTGAAAAATATAAAATATGATTTTAATTACTACGCTAAATCCATGTATATTTACAGGTAAATATATGTTAGAAAATTATAAAATATATTTTGGTTTAATTATGCACAAACTAAATTATTATATTATTTAACAATTACTTGTACAAATTTAAAAAAATAATTTTAAGGTTGAATCAGGTTTATTCTTTAGATTAAGCCAAATTGGTAAAATATAAAAATTATTGTTTCATTATTTGTTTTTAGTATCACATTTTCAAAGTAGTTATTACAAATATTTTATAAATTTTGAAATTGTGCTGGGAATATTGTGTTTTGTATGCAAGAATAGTGTTTTCGAAGGTGGGACATACAATTCAGTACAATATACATATTATCATCTACCTAATTTATAAACAAACACTCAAATTATTATTAAATTTTAAAATTCAAAAAGGTATTGGAATGTTTGTTTATAAATTAAGTATTATATTCCAACAAAAATAAGCTGGTAGAATATATTAACTCATTGTGTCACTAAGTTTACATAAAGTCATGAAATATCCTAATTCTCTGATTTAATACGAACAAGCAGACTACAGTACACATCCCATAGCGTTCCAATAGTTACAGAAAATTTTATTTTAACTTTACATTAGGATCAGGAATTTTGGATCAGTACATTTGTAGCTACTTTGCTACAACCAAATAATAACATAGTTGTTTGATCCGGTTTTTTTTGTTTATCATTTTATTTATTTTACTTCACTTTTTTCAGGGTGAGTGGAAAATGCTTGGTTAATTCGTACTTTTATTAGTAAACATTGCACCGAGTGAAAATTCTGATGTTTTCAAACGTTATCTAGTGGAAAGGAAAACGATACTTATTACAAATATATTACGGGAAAATAATAAAAATGTCACGTTAAGTAAACTCTGACAATATTAGAAAATTAAGAAGATTTTTTTATTTAATCTATAAAAATTAATTAATTACTACAAGATTAATAATTCTGGATCGCAATTACAAAGATTAAGCACTATGTACGCATCACCGAACAATATTTCTACTGCACAATTTCTATATGGATGGTCTATTCTCTTTTAAAGTTAAGGATCATAGTGAAACATAAAATAAACGAAGATCAATAAATGAAGATGAAACAAAATATAAATGATTCAACTTTAGTTATTTATCAATATATAGATTGTAGGAGTAGCATTAGAGCTTAGTTCTCCTGATGTGCAGAGCAGCATTAAACTTCCTTTAAACTATGTACGTTGCCGCAGAAGAATTCCTAAAGCTTGGAAAGTGTCTACGCTGCAGCCACCGCGGCAGCTGTCACAATCAGCGGCTGCTGACTCAGCGGTTCTGCTGCAGCAGTAGATGTGTCTCAGATACCATTTACATCACACTTTATATTTGTCGCCCGCTGGTGAGCAGGACGGCTACAGGACGTATCTAATGGATTCTTCAAGGAATGCCGTATTTGTCCAATTACTTATCGGGCACCTGCATCTCACCTGTTTGCTTTATTTTACTGCAGCCTGGCTCGCTACACCTTCCGCGAACACATGTTGCGGCCGTGCTCAGGTTACCGTTCGTCTTTCAGGCCACGGTGATGATCTTCCGAACTGTACCCAACACGCAAACTCAACGAAACAAACAGAAACTAATAGCTTTGGATATCTAAATGGCACACTACATCTCCAAGAACGGAATCTATTCTCTTCTTCTTGTGACAAAACCCTTAGTGCATAGGTAAATACACAAAAAAGGCTGATAAATATTTGCTCTCACGTCATAGTTAGCAACAGAACATGACGTAGGCAAAAAAAGCTCGACCATTTACTGACGGCCCAGGATGTTCTAGAGCAATTAACAACCACGTCACTACACAGAAAAGGAGCACCCAATAAAGGCGACCAAAGACAGGAAAAATAAACATTGGCACTTTCTGTAGCTGCGAAGCCCATCATCTGAAAATTGGACGGAATGGTTGGGAAGGGTAAACATCTGAAAAGGGGGATGGATACCAATCTTCCAAACGTAACGTTCCATTTTGTAAATATCTTCAACAATAAAAACATTAACTACTTAAATCTTGTATTGTTTTCGGTCATCAAGACCTGTTGTTAGAGGTAATGTTAATTTTTGTACTTATTGTTTTGAAAAATTTAAATTCAGTTGCCTAAAGAAGTTGATAATGATGGAATACTCGATTCTAAAAGGCCTCGCAAAAGCAAATTAATATTGGAATTTGTTTTGTAATCCACTTGTGGCATTAATGATAATTAGTTTGTTAACAGGAATAAAGTGTATTTTTTTGACGTTATCATTAGTAAATACGTTAGTCGTTACTATCGTTAGTAAATACTGCCACAGTGTAAGTTTGATTAGTAAATCTATGTCTTCTAATTTAAGGGTTTTTAATTGTCAGCAATCTCTTATCATGGTAAAACAGGTTCTCCATACTAGCAGCAAAATAAAGTTATATAGCAAATGTATTAGATATTAAAAACAATTTAGGCCCATTTCATTCATCTAGTATTAAAGGAAATCTAAAAATATTCACAGGTGAATCCAAGTTCTGTTTAGAATCTTTGTATTTTGTGACTTAATTCTTTCATCTTTGTAAAGATAAATCCAAGGTCCATGTATTCCACATCTGTATGAATTTAATTGACAATCTAACTGGTTGTTGTTCGTGATTATTTACAACAAGCAAATCCACAAACCTTGAACATTGTCAATAAACAATCGTAGCAGAAATAATAGTACACTCACACACTCTCGTAGATTTATTTAAGACAGGCCAAGCCTGACGAATGTAAGTTACTAATGGGAAATCATATGCTCCTTATTCAACTCCAACAACTCCATAATTAGCGTTAGAACTACTAATTCTACCTTATTGCCCGTTTACCTTGTACAGTTTCCATTATTTTCAGACTTAAATACCGTGCAGTTACGTTCAATACTAACATAGTATGAAATCATAAGTAGTGAAAATATAGAGTATTAACTTTAACGTTCTACGGCATTACCGCAATATACCAGTACTTTGATTTTTGTATACATTACCTAGCATGTATCCTGCATATGTGAAAGGAGATCTATTCTCTTTGAAATCTAACGCTATCGGCTTAGTCGCCGTTCATTTTGGATAAGAGATTAGTAAAACGGACGAAAAAAAGTTTGTATTGTAATGCATGAAGTTTTTCCACCATCGTAAAATAGAGAATGCAGGAGTAAACATAACATAGTTCGACGAAGAAAGAAACATAACGCTAAGAGCGGCCGAGAACCAAGTGGCTCTTTAAAAGCTATCGAAAGAGGATTATTTCTAAGAAGAAAATCAGTCGTCAGCCAAGCTAGTTAGTTTTGGTGAAGGCCAAAATTATAGGATACCGAAAGGGTTAAAATATGAAACGATATTTTTCTCCCAGATTATATTTTTCCTAACTAGATCCTCTTAAAACCAACCTTAAGATACATAAATAATAGTTTTTTTTATTCTCTTTTAAGCCTCAGCTCTTAGGCTATGGTGGCTTGTTTTTGGTCACTGTAGCTATTATTCCTCTCGTAATTGGACCTCCACGGGATTTGAACCCGTGATCTCTCAGTTTGAGAGACGTGACTGTATCCACTAGTCTACGGAGGAGTTATTTCATCGCCAGACAACTAGATAAAGAATCTGAAAGTCGTCACTTTACGAATCTGTATATTACTATCTGACGCTAGTTTCTCATTTATTTTCCTGTATTTCGGTTGGTTTTAAGCGTGTAAAGTTATAAAAAAATAACGTCTGAGACACAAAATTATCATTTCATATTTTTAACCCTTCCATTTGACCTTCACCAAAAATCGAGCTTCTGACGGTAAATTTCTGTCTTAGGAGAAACTTCTGTATCGATTAATAGAAAACCCACGTTGTATGCTTTCATAATGCTTTCTGCTCCTGCATTATAATAACATATTCGTACAATACTTAATTTCGTTTAATATCTACGAAAATAAAAGTATTAAAAAGAATTAATAAAGAAAAATACGAAGAAGGGCCAAGATGTTTGGACGTCTGTGACGCTGACTATATAGTTACTTACATTTTAAAGAGAGCTTTTTCTAAATAAAATTTTCATTTTAATCGATTACTAATCTTTTAAAGGAAATCTGCCCTAAAACCAATTGCAAATGTTTCACCTCCTAGGGAATTGAACTCGTCACGTTTCATTTAGAGCCGAACCCTTGCCGTTGCGGTGAAGTCCACTTCTGTTCTTGTACGCATTGTTTATGAAATAACGTATATTCGATTCGACGTGCTACAGATATTTTCTGCTCACCGCCGGGGCAGATCCAATGGAATGGATCTCAGGTACTTCTATGGCGTAACCAGACGGTTAATCTCCAGACATATCTTCACACTCCTCAACTTAATGCACCATGTAACAGGATACTTGGTTATAGACACCGATAACAAATTTACTAGTGATGCAGAAGAAAGAGAATGATCCAGAAATTGGCCAGACCTGGTCGTGTCGGCAAAGGGTAGATTAAATTATCGGCTGAACTCTGGAGAAACATGTTGACGTTAATCCTTTAATTACGCATACAATAAACGAGAAGACATGATAAAGGGATGGAGTAGACAGAGGCATGGACATTCCTTATATAACTATAGATGTCTATTTTTAGTTACAAATCATAAAACCTGTCCCAACAGAGATACTGCTTCTTCACAGGTGAGCTAGGTCTTTCTCTATGAAGAGATTCTGGCCTCTAGAATCCCTATACCGTCTACACCTGAGCTTTTTGGCATTACACTAAGGTAGAAGTGCAGCACAAGCATCCTTTATAGTCATTTATTTAACTTCTTTTTTGACTATAGTAACTTAAATAGATCATGTATGTGCCATTTAATTACCATAAAGTATGATTTGGTTCAGCCAACCAATTTTAGACCTATCAGCGTCAAAGTTTATAAAACGTTTAGTATTATTTTTCATGATAAAGTGACATCTACTCAGTGCCTTTGAGAGATGAACACAAAGTATTTCACATGTGCTGCTTTCATTGATGATATTTACAAGTATGTAGAATTGACGTGGGATCTTCAATTTACTCCAGATCAAAGGAGCATGCGTAGTCATTGGAGTAACTTCTTGTAGAGTATTGTTTTGATTCTCTTGCTAGGAAAGTATGAAGACAAATTTCTTTCCCTAGATTTCCGTGCATGGGTGTGTTTGGAAATGGAGTTACACTGCTACTTCATAAACTCATCAAATTCCAAATTTCAGCTTGGTTACTTTGCTATTGATTGTTATACACGAGATGAGATGATGAGGTGATGGTTGGGTTATTCTTTCACTGGATTTTAAGTCAAGGTGCGATACCCTGACAGTGGTTTTGATGGAATCTAGCTGAAAGATGCCATCAGCTTTACTCAGAAAGATGAGGTATGTATGACTCTAATAGCGGTCTTATGCAGCTATAAACTGGAACAAGAGTACCACGTAGATTGCGGGAGCTGCATGAGATCAGATATTCTGTACATCCATGCCTTGTGTCAAAGTTTGTATACATTAAACGGGTTACTAAATTAAAAACCAGTACTCCACAGACATCGTATCTAGAAATATTATTGCACTCTATTGAGCACCTGATGAGACAATAAAAATACCATTATGTTTGTACTATATGTGTCACTGATGTCAAAACGATGTAAAGAGTTCCTTCTTCGCCAACTGTTTTTGGATCCCTCCAGACGAACATCAATTCCAAGAGTCAAGTCTGTGACAGTGTCAGATTCCAGGTGTTGCACTGAGAGGAAGGTGAACCGGAGCTAAACTCACCTTCAAATTGAATCAGTTTTTCCCACCACAGTTGTAGGTACGTTACGCGTAGAAACCAGTACTCCACCATTCATGTTCCCTCTTATTCCACACATCTCCGAGTATTCTCATTTATTTTGTTTACAGTGACGTAACTAGAATGTTAAAAGGAATGCGGTTCTTTGACCGAGGGTTTACAAATGTGTAAAACGTATTAACTATAGCAAAAATCAAATAGTTGTTTATATCAGCTATAAATTAGCTTAAGAAACAGTTACAAAGTCCTTAAGTTTCTCCCAATACTTTCTTATTCTTTAAGATTTCCTTAGTAGATTTCTTATGAGGGAGGGGGGGAGTTGCAATCCATAAAGAACTAAAGAGAAATCTTTATAATTTCCATAACATAATTCCACTCATAAAACTAGCTTGACTTGTAAAAACTTGTGCAATAAAATTAAACAATAGAAAGTGTTTTTACTTTACTACAAGTAAGTATGTATTATGGCATCAGTTAGTTTAAATGACGTGAAATTACAATATTGATTGATTGTTTTATTCTTTGTTTTTGGCGATGGAAGGATTGTGAAGGATCGTACAGAAAAATCCGTAACACTTTGGTATGATTTGTTTATTTTAACCTAGTTTGTAATTATGTGTTAGGTCAGTTATTTACCTGAAGAATAGATCAGATTGCAGATCTCGAAACATAGTGTTACTGATTTTTATATCACTGAATGATTGTTTTAATTGCTATTGAAGGCTGTATAGTGTGACTCATTTTCGACCAAGTACTTCTATAATTTCTAGTCTATACTAGTATTTTCTTCAACTTTATTAATGTTTTTCGTTCTCTTTGATCCCTATGTTGGAGTCCACACCTCAATTAGTTTTAGTCGTTCTCAAACAAATCAATCAGATAATTTACTATTTTATAAAAATTATATGAAACCTATACCGGGTACTGTAATTTCAAAAACTCAATATTATTAATTTTAAAAGTTTTGGCATAATTTTTGGAGGCTGTTGATTACAAGAGACTGGTTTTATCACATATGAGGATATGATCGTCAGGATGAACGACTCGGAAGTGAAACCAGTTCTAAATGATTATATCTACACCTTTGCACTAGAACCGAGATGCGGGCATGCTTGCAAACAGAGTGAATGTGTTTCTCAAATGTATTGATTAGGTTGGTAGGATAAAATAACCAATCCACTACTTAACTGTTGCCAAGGATGCACACATGCGTCGTAATCGTGACGTTGTCAGTGCGATATGTCATGACAGAAAAGCCCTTATACAAAGGCTCCTCTTAGTCCAAAGTAGGAACTCTGTTTTTGGGGTCACATGATCACATATTATGCCTCTGGGAAATATGATGTACAGATATTCTGTGCCATACTGGGCACCATATATAGACATTTTGGAATCCATATATGTATAAATGTATAGAGGGTGAGTCATCTGAGATAGCAAAATATACGTTTAGGACGCCTTAGCTACCTTACCTGCATATATATGAATAAGCACATGAATGAATTAAAGGTTTAAAAAAGTAAAAGGGCTGCAGAATTGCCATTTCATGAATATCAATTCGGTAAATATATTCGTATATATATAAAAGTTGGGTGTTCCATTTTATCGGTTTATTCATTTTTAATTTCCATCGCAAAGTGGGCTGTGATTATTATTTTGGAAGACACGCTATATTGGTGTTCGCATCATGTGCATCGAAATAAACAGTGAACTATCAGCTTCAAGTAAACAAATAGGGATCATGCGGAAGTTGCACACTGACTAACTTCAATTTTAGGGGTAAATTTATCATTTACATTTTCGCAAACGAATTCCAATTTCAATTCCTTTGTAGGTCGAATCATTTAACCACGATATGTGTGCTCACCTATGTAACTACCTCCGTGCATACAATTATGAGAGATTTAACAACCTCAAATGAACAAATTACACAAATGATATTTAAGAGCGACCGGGTTAATGTGACGTTGTGATGTGTGTCGCCTATAAACACTGGTAGGGATCGTGTCCTAGCCTAGTGCAACCAGTTCCGTATCTCTCAACTGGCACTCGGACCTGGCCGTTATGGCTGTGCGGTACAGCGACCGCATAAACTGTCCTCGGTGTGGAATAGACAATAGCACACACTGTGTCCTGGCTGTGGTGCCTTCAAAATATTGGGGGAAATTAGCTAACTGAAGAACCGGCTTTGGTGATATGACCTTGGCTTGTACACAATAAGAGCAATGTTAAACATACACACTTTAACACCGCATAAACTGTCCTCGGTGTTGAATAGACAATAGCATACACTGTGTCCTGGCTGTGGTGCCTTCAAAGTATTGGGGGAAATTAGCTAACTGAAGAACCGGCTTTGGTGATATGACCTTGGCTTGTACACAATAAGAGCAATGTTAAACCTTACACACTTTAACACCGCATAAACTGTCCTCGGTGTTGAATAGACAATAGCACACACTGTGTCCTGGCTGTGGTGCCTTCAAAATATTGGGGGAAATTAGCTAACTGAAGAACCGGCTTTGGTGATATGACCTTGGCTTGTACAGAATAAGAGCAATGTTAAACCTTACACACTTTAACACCGCATAAACTGTCCTCGGTGTTGAATAGACAATAGCACACACTGTGTCCTGGCTGTGGTGCCTTCAAAATATTGGGGGAAATTAGCTAACTGAAGAACCGGCCTTGGTGATATGACCTTGGCTTGTACACCATAAGAGCAATGTTAAACCTTACACACTTTAACACCGCATAAACTGTCCTCGGTGTTGAATAGACAATAGCACACACTGTGTCCTGGCTGTGGTGCCTTCAAAATATTGGGGGAAATTAGCTAACTGAAGAACCGGCTTTGGTGATATGACCTTGGCTTGTACACAATAAGAGCAATGTTAAACCTTACACACTTTAACACCGCATAAACTGTCCTCGGTGTTGAATAGACAATAGCACACACTGTGTCCTGGCTGTGGTGCCTTCAAAATATTTGGGGGGAAATTAGCTAACTGAAGAACCGGCCTTGGTGATATGACCTTGGCTTGTACACAATAAGAGCAATGTTAAACCTTACACACTTTAACACCGCATAAACTGTCCTCGGTGTGGAATAGACAATAGCACACACTGTGTCCTGGCTGTGGTGCCTTCAAAATATTGGGGGAAATTAGCTAACTGAAGAACCGGCTTTGGTGATATGACCTTGGCTTGTACACCATAAGAGCAATGTTAAACCTTACACACTTTAACACCGCATAAACTGTCCTCGGTGTTGAATAGACAATAGCACACACTGTGTCCTGGCTGTGGTGCCCTCAATATATTTGGGGGGAAATTAGCTAACTGAAGAACCGGCTTTGGTGATATGACCTTGGCTTGTACACAATAAGAGCAATGTTAAACCTTACACACTTTAACACCGCATAAATTGTCCTCGGTGTTGAATAGACAATAGCACACACTGTGTCCTGGCTGTGGTGCCTTCAAAATATTGGGGGAAATTAGCTAACTGAAGAACCGGCTTTGGTGATATGACCTTGGCTTGTACAGAATAAGAGCAATGTTAAACCTTACACACTTTAACACCGCATAAACTGTCCTCGGTGTGGAATAGACAATAGCACACACTGTGTCCTGGCTGTGGTGCCTTTAAAATATTTGGGGGGAAATTAGCTAACTGAAGAACCGGCTGTGGTGAAATGACCTTGGCTTGTACACCATAAGACGTGTATGAGCACTCGTTGTTCCAAAACGAGAGAGATAGAGGAGAGAGAGAGAGAGAGAGAGAGAGAGAGAGACCAATTTTGACACCAATTTTTTTATTTTACCTGCCCCGGTTTAGAACCAAAGGTCCACTCTTCCACCGGGACAGGTACCAAAACATTACAACACAGAACATAGGTCGTTGTCTTACAAACGTTTGACCTTACAAACATGATTTATACATTCTACAAGGAATACATTGTTAATTAATATATCTAGTTAAATATATATATATATATATATTTTGAAAATCGAATATACTATATCATGTTTCTTACGTAAATATAATTCCAACACTTCATTTCATTACATTGTAAATACAATCTACAAAACAAACACATAATATAAAGAAGAAAACAATTATAATCCAAATTACACTTCAATCTATATCAACAACTCAAATATAGCCTTATTTTATTACACTGTTTATCTTAAGCATGATTTCATAATAACATTTTTATTTTCTAACCCTATTCACACTATATTTTAAAAGCAATAAACGTCTTACATTTTTCACAAATATTCTCTCATTTTGCTCTTCTTTTAATGTTCGTTCTAGTTTATTTAATAATCTAATTGATTGGACACGAAAAGATTTAGAATATATCACCGTTCTATGGATTGGAAATTGCAAGATATGATCACCAAATCTTGTTTGTCTCAATGAACATCTTGCATTCTAACAAATTTTTCATACAAATATTCTGGCGTTTTTATATTTCAAAGTCTTAAAAGCTAAACTCAATATACTTAACTCCCTCCGTTCTTTAATCTTTAGCCAATTCAACTCTTTATAATACCCTAGTTACATGATCATCCAATCGTAGATTGAAAATATACCTAATGCAAGCATTTTGTGCAACTTGTAACCTATTACTTAGTTCGTCATTTATATCACAATATGCTGACATAGCGTAATCAAAATGTGGGAAAATCAATGACATCACAAGCTGTTTTTTTTGTATGAGTTGGTGGGCTTGAAACATAAACGTTTGAATTGATACAAACTTTGGAAAAGCTTTTTACAAACATAATTTACTTGCTTTTCCCATGACAAGTTACCCATAATTCTAAGTCCTAAGTTTACAACTGAATTTTCAAACTTAAACAATCTGCCCATTGATTTCTATAGGCGTAATATTGTCTTCACTAATAGTATTCAACAATCTAGAGGTTCCTAATATTAATCGGCTTACACTTCAAAAATATTTAATTGTAACCCATGATCACTACTACACCAAGAGAAAACATTAGTTTAAATTCTACGTTTAATTGATTAACAGCATCATTTATTTTATCAGGTGTACATTGAACATATAACTGTATGTCATCCGCATACAACATAATATTACTAAAAATAACACATTCATTAATTCGATTAATGTACAAAGAAAACAATAATGACGACAAAGTTGAACCTTGTGGTACACCTAGAGGATTAAGTCTCCAGTCAGATTTCTTACCTTCGACAGTTCTAATTTTGCTGTAGCCTCCCTTCCAAATACGACTCAAACCATTGAACAACATTATAACTAAAATTATAAGATTTAAGAATTGAAACTAACAACTTATGATTTACACAATCGAAGCACGGCTAAAGTCAAGTAACATTATTACAGTAAGGCACCCTCTATCCATCCCTAGTCTTACATCATCAGTTATTTTTACTAAAGCAGACTGTGTAACTAAAATGTGTTCTATAACCTGACTGATATTTATTCAGTATATTTATTGTCATTAACATACTCAATAACCTGCTTATACACCAATTTGTCTAATACCTTTCCCAAAACACATAATATATTTATAGGTCTATAATTCTTACGTTCTATAGGATTTACAACTTTAGGTAATGGTAAAATCATTGACCTTTTCCACTGATCAGGATATTTAGCACACTGCAGAGAGAAGTTAAAAATATGCGAAATTACAGGTTTTATATTTTCAAACACCAACTTCACATCCCTCAATGAAATACCATCACTACCTACTGCATTGGAAGATATCTCATTTAACACTTCAGATATATTTTTATAACTAACATTTGAAAAATTTCAGAAAAGTATGATTATTATCATCAACATCTCTCAGAGCTTCATAATAATCTACTAAATCCCTATTAATTACATTATCTATACCACAAAAATAATTATTTAAATCATTTAAATCTTCAACAGGTTCACTTAATTTATTACATTGCTTTCCCGCTCCTTGATTTTTTATAACTTTCCACACATCCTTGCTAGGCTTATCTACTCGTAACAACTTATCAAAGTACCTGTTTCTACCATCTCTAGTCAATCTCTTCACCCTATTTCTTATCAATCTATAAGATTCCCAAATAAATACATCTTTTGTTCTTATATATGTTTATATAACCTATCTCTTTCTTTCATTTGAGTTTTAATTTCAGAATTAATCCATGGACATGGATTTCTATTTTTTGAAATCTTTCTTTCTGGAACATATTTATTAAGTAATTGTAATACTTTATCTGAAATAATATCAACTTTTTCATCTATAGTAGTTTTCAAATACATTTCATTAAATTCAAATTACTACACTCATTATTAAGTTCATCTATTGCAATATTTTTATAATCTTTAATCACTATTAATTCCTTATTATTTGCTAATCGCAACCTTCAAATTCAATTCAACATATATCATGTCATGATATGAGATTCCTGGTACTGTTATTTGACCAAGATTCTTAACTCTATTAAAGAGAGAGAGAGTAGAGAGAGAGAGAGAGAGAGAGAGAGAGAGAGAGAGAGAGAGAGAGAGAGAGAGAGAGAGAGAGAGAGAGAGAGAGAGAGAGAGAGAGAGAGAGAGAGAGAGAGATGTGAGAGAGAGAGAGAGAGAGAGAGAATGACTGACAATGACAATGGTTTTATTTATCCTGCCCTGGTTTGGGCCAAAGGCCCACTCTTCCACCAGGACAGGCTCAAAGATTTACAATTCTTTTTACATTAGTTGAGGGTTTATATTACACAAATAGTATTAATAAATATAATTTCTAATAACTAATAATAACTAAGAATAACACACAATTTACGATTACATTATTAAAGTATTTTACCTATTATTTTCATAAACTAACAAGATTTGTGAAATCGCTAATTATAAATATAAATATTATTATTTTTATCTCTCCAAACTTCAATTAAGATACACACTGTAGAATATGTTTTTATTACGATTAATCTCCATTTATACAGACATCACATCTTTTCTAAGTACATTTTAATAATCTATTTAATATCTTCTTAGCAATACCTCTTTTAACCTTTTGGCAAAAATATTGACACTAGGAGCATCCTTAACATAATTGTCTAAAGAATTCATAAGCCCGAACTGATAATACATGAAAAGACCTATTATAAATTAATGTTCTATGAATTGGAACTCTCAACACTACTTCACCATATCTAGTTTCCCGTTGGGTGCCCTTCTCCTAACCTTTTATAAACTTCATATAAATACTCTGGCTTTCTATTAACTAACAATTTCTTGCACAGATTCAAAACACTATACTACCCCTTTTTTTTTCTTTAACTTTTTAATAGTCTTAGTTCCTTGTAGAATCTAGTTACATGGTCATCTAATCGCAAATTATACATATACCTAATACACGCATTTTGTGCTCTTTGTAGCTTAGTTGTTAAGGTTTCATTTAAGTCGCAATAGGCTATATTAGCGTAATCAAAATAAGGAAAAATTAAAGTAGTAACTAACATTTTTTTTAATCATAAAAGTTGGTTTTAAAATTCAATCGTCTTAACTGGTACAAAACATTGATAAACTTTCCTATGTATGTAATCCACTTGTTCCGACCACGATAAATTTTTGAGTAATTCTTATCCCTAAGTTAACAACAGATTTTTCAAATTCTAAAACTGTACTATTTATTTTTATAGGTAACATAGTATGATGCTCTATGCTAGAAAGTAAGCGAGAAGTGCCCACAATCGTAGGTTTGCATTTCAATACATTTAAGCCTAATCCATGGTTTGTGCACCACTTAACAAGGTTTTCCAAGTCAGCATTTAAATTAGTGATAGCTAATGTTAATATCCTTTATACTAGTCTGCAAATACAACTGTACATCATCAGCATATATATGGATTTCACTAAATGTAATGGATTCTATTATTCTGTTAATATACAATGAAAACAACAACGCAGACAGAGTGGAACCCCTGAGGTACACCGGAAAGGTTAACTTTCCAATCTGAAAACAAGCCTCCTACGTTTTAATGCGCTGCAATCTATTGTCTAAATAGGAACTAAACCATCGAACAACATTTGAGAGAGAGAGAGAGAGAGAGATAGAGAGAGAGAGAGAGAGAGAGAGAGATACGTGTGTTTTAATTATATATACATATTTACATACAAAATTAAAATTTCTATTTCATAACATTTATTACAAGATTTTTTATGTAGACGCTTTTCTTACATACTTTATCAAAGACCTAAATGTTCAAAATATAAATAAAGGTGGTATCTTTATTTTGGACTAAACAAACTAGTTTAAGACTAATCTTGTATATTCCTAGTATATACTTTACCATGCCAAATTTACTAACAAAGGATATGAATCCTAACATCGGCATATCAGGAAGTTTGCAATAATGTTCAGATAAATGTACCTTCAAGTATGTTTTTGAAAGGTCAACACCTTGAAGGAATAGCTGGCATCAATCAGGAGCTGAAATATTAAGGTGATGCCTGATCCTGTCCTTGGCCAAATCTGGCACAGCAGTGGGTTACCGCGAGACAATCTCAGGCATTGGCGCGCCTCAACATTGTTCCTCATCTGACAATTAGCATTATTTTGTAATAAGTCATGGAAGTCGCCCATCTCTCGCGGGTCTGCACAGGTACACCTGATGCTGTGGCCTTCAGGCGAGTTCGCAAATGATAACAAACTAAAAGTAGCTAGAGCAGCCTGCACCAAAGTAGTCCTAAGACATCTGAGACGCTGTTGCCATATTGCTACTAACCAATATCTGTTCCCGCTATGATGTGATTATAGCATTGCTATCTGAATCAAGAATCAAGAACCTTTATCTCCAAAGTAAATAACAATCATTTTTTAACAAAAAATATATCACAACAGTAGATACAAGTTCAATGGATAGGCACCTCTGAACTAATAGCTGAGTTGAGGTTGCCATCACTAATTAATTAAAGGCAGATGGGCCTGGCAGCTCCTCTTTCAGAGTAAAATATTCACAATTGGAACAATTAATAAACCATACTAATATTTAAAACAAGCAGACATAATTATTAATTTGTATTTTGTAATGAATACAATACATTATATTATAAATGCATTACATTGCCACAGTAAATAAGAAAGAAATGAAATTACTACATAAATTCACACATATATACATAAATTTACAAACACGTACATACACAAACATACATAAACTACAAATGTACTTAGACACAAAAAATAATGATGTAACCATTACAAATTCATGCAATAAATAAACTTTAACAAAGTTAAGTTATATTTATGAGTGAGTCGCTCTACATAAAAAATTGTAAAAAGCTTCCTTAAAACAGTCTGTTTTATTAAGTTCTTGAAGTAATATGTTAAAATAAACTTATACGGCGGAGTATCGACGGATCTGATATACTATATCCATAAAATCAGACTATACCCGTATATGGCAACCCACTTGACATTGAATACCTGTTAGAAATGCCGTTAGGACGTTGCTAACTAACTTCACTGGCCTTTGACATTTTGAGTTTGATCAAAAAGCGATCTTCCTTGGGCAAAGGATTAAATCTGTAGGACTGTAAGATTAAATCTTTCTATCAAGATTTTTCACACAAACGGACAGACACACTGGCGACACGATTATAAGAAGGATCTACTGAAATAAATAGTAGTTAATTCACTTACAGGAAAAAATTAAATAAACTGTGGCTACTTTTTTACACCAAAGCAAATTTTACATGAAGATGTTACTCTGCTAGATTCAAGGTAGGTTATCACAGAAATTAAAAATTTAAGAGTCATTTGATTGATTTTACAAGCACGTCAAAACATAAAATGGACATATTTTGATTTTTTATACCTTGAAACAAAAAATACCTAGAAAATCTTCTGTAGACCGTGGCAATTTTTTATTGTATTACACAAAAAGTAAAGAAAAGAATATCTTATTTTACCAGGCAAAGTTAGGCCCTCTAACGCTTAATCTGGTGACCAACGGCAGGTGACTTCCGAACCAACACTAATGAATGATCGGGCAGGCGGGCTACTTGTAAGGACAGGATCGCTCAGCGATCACCAAGCAGCAGACACGCTCGACGTTGCTTGATTCGGTTATCTCGCAAAAACTGCCATACTCGCTACACTGTGCCATTGGCAATACGTATCAACTCATTCGATAATAATAATTCTTTTGTAAGAATTTCTATTCCATCAGGACGTTGTTAAGATATGATGTTCTATAAAAGATGTTCTAGTCTGCGATAAGCAACTATGAGGAAGATAGAAACATGTGAGCGATCGATGGCGATCAGCTCAGCTGCGGCCGAACGAGCAGCTGGAAACACTGATTGGAAGAAATCTGAGATACGAATCGAGCGTCAGTCGAGCTCTATGCGGGTGCGGCTGTGAACCAGTTCCAAAAGTGATCGCTCCCCCTCCCCCCCCCCGCACACGATAGCGTAGTCACGAGCTTGCGAGATGCGTGACTACCGTGTGTAGAAAAACTGGTTGTTTTATAAATTGACGAAATTACGTTTCCATTCATCTCCAATGGACGGACGCATTTTAGTGGTTTTTTTTTCTTATGCGAGTCACGTGATGTAGCAGGATGAATGAAGCAGTATTTTAAGCAGATTTTATGGTATTGCAATAGTTCTCTTTGGTTATATTGGAAATACCTATAAAACAGATACTTAAAAAACTTTTGGCAAAAATTTATATACCGTTTAAATATGCGTTGATAAGTTTCTTCTGTGTATGTTATCATATTTTGTGTCTATTCACCTACGAATGTCTGTCATTTCTGACAAGTAATAAACAAGAAAAGCAACATTAATATTACTGTTGCTAGAGCTATCGGTTGCTTATCTGTATCTTTACTGCCAACAGCAGAGCCAATATTTACATATAAGATTAACAATCATCATTCGATAAAGAATAAAGTAGTACTAGGGTATTAAAGTAGTAGATAACAAATGGTACCAAGATATGTTTTATAAAAATAGCTAACATAACAGCAACTGAATATGTTAGCTATTGATTAATTGTTAGTATTATTATATATATATATATATATATATATATATATAACATAATAAATATATTATATATTTATAAATAATATATAAATTTATTATTTATAAATTTATTTATAAATGGCTCCGTGGTGTAATGGTAGCACATTCACCCGGCAAGTGAGAGATCCGGGTTCGAGTCCCGGCGGAGCAAGTGCTTTTTGTGATTCAATGTTTATAGAAATTATATAATATTATTATTATATAATTATCGATAATAATGATACTAACAAAAAACACTTTATTATAACTTAATAAAAAATAAATATAAATAAAAATATAACACCACACATGCGCACATTAAATGTTGTGCATAGTTACAATGTATGAATTGAAAACGAAATTTTAACTCGACACATCTTATAGCATCCGATGCCAAAGTTGAGTTTGCCGTGGTGCCTCGATCATGGAAATGAGTCAAAAAGTTAATATTAATGGCCATTGTAATTTACTCCGGTCTTAGTATTTGTTAGCCTTAGTTATTTATATATACATAGGTCTGAGAAGCTTACTTCTGTCAAAAGATAAACATGATAGGTTGTTATCTCAGAACAATGAAGTTCTTATATCAGAACAATGAAGAGAACAATCTTTAAATTTTAAGTTTATCTTTGATATCTGGATTATAGTATTGATCAAGTACTGTATATTTAATATTTGCTAAAATGTACAGTTAAAAGTATACTTTGACGAAAACTTAATTTTCTTATCAGAATATTTTTTTAATCTGTGCTCAAAAGGGGTTTCAGGAAAGGTTAAAATCAGAAGTGTTGTTACTATAAAGCTTATTCTATTAGTGGTTAAATTAATTAAACATGTGGTTGTGTTCCCATAAAACAATGTTTACAACAACAGTACATTGAGCAGCCCTATAATAATATTTGTTTGCTTTAATGCAATTTTGGAGACCAAGATTAGTTTTTTCCCAACTTTAGAGACCAGAGGGACGTAGTCTAGAGAGATTTTTGAAATAAGAATATGCCTATAAGTTAACCAGAGACTAAGAGTGTCCATGTCAAATGTCAGTACAATAGGTCCAGCCGTTTTTACGTGGTTTAGTAAAACATGCACAAACACCATTGGGTTTTTAAACAATAGTATAGATATACATTATAGTGTGATTATTCGCCAGTAAGAGCATATACCCTAACTCAATTTCTAGAGAGATAAAAAGTACTCGCACCGTCGAAGCTCGAACCCGGGTCTATGATTTATAATTTATGTACTTTATCAAGTCAAGAATGGTATACATTAAATAACGAACAAACATATATACCAGAATAATGGTGACTAAGATAGCGGAAATAAACACTTTGTAGACAATCCAACAGAGTTGCATTCCATTAAATAGACCTTGTCATTCACCTGTAATGCATTTATAATGTACCTCCGGCTGGATACGAGCTATAATGCTGTGTGGTAAGTTATAGACCCATTTCTGTAATATGCCGATAGTTAAATAAGCTTAAACTGCCAGGAACGCCTTGTCGTGTCGATCCGGCGACATTCCACAGCCGGTACTAGGCCACTGTGCATTGGCAACCTTGCTGTATACGGATATTTTCTTGTCGTTGTACATAAATGTACAAAATTACTCTTAGACAACAATCCATCTCTTTTTTGTGATGATAATTTTGGAAACTTGATTTGTCTCTTGAGTCAAGGTGCTTTTAATAAGTTTTTGTTTTACAGCTCGGTTACTCAAGATATCAAAATTAACGTTATGTACATATCTGGGTACAACAATATTCCGTTAGAGCTACTGGGGTTGCACAGAGTCAACTAGTATGATTGTTTGATTTATTTATTTCCAAAATGTATATACAGTGTAAATAAAATACATAAAAAATATCTTTATAGGAAATTATCCCCACATGGGCATCAGCATGTGTGTGTGGGGAAACGAGTTCATCAGTCTTCAGTACCAATAACACTAACAATTCTTAAATCAATATAAGGGAACTCAAAAATCTAAAGTTAAGTCCACCCTTGCAATGTAGCAACAGACTGAATAACAAAAACTGGGGTACGCCTTTCATAACTCCTTTCTTTTCCCTCCATTCTCCTTTCATTTCCGTTAAGGAAGATGGCAAAGAGAAACATAAAATATCAAGCTACCCTGTAGTATGCCATAGGACTTCACAAACATTATGTAATAACTTGGAAATGTATTACGTTAATTTAGAAGCGCCATATGAACATTCCTCAACTAGTTAAGAGAGTAACGATTACATACAATTTAGTACATAAGTACAGTATTTTTATTTTAATCAATTTTGTAAGGGACAAAAAATATTTTCATTTAAAGCACACAATTATTTATTACTACTAAGTAGATTTAATTTCTTGTTTTCCTTGTTACCTTATACTGGGAATACAGTATTAGTAAATAATACCAATGACTGAGATTGGACCAAGGTAGTTTCACACCCAAATACACGCAGAACTTTACACACAAGTGCGGGGGATTAAGACATCCACCGTAAGATTTCATCTTCCCTAATTAAACTTAAATTATTTTTATTTTTAATTTGATCCTAAATTGATTACCATACACAGATTGTAAACATCATAACGAGAAAAATGACACTAAATAACGTATTGTACACAGAAATGGCCACAAAGTATTACTTAGTGATAAGTCAAAGTTATTACTAAGCAACCACTTTGGGACGGAAAACGACAGGTGCCGGGCTGGCACCAACCCTCTGCGCTCGTGAGTGTGGAGGTGCGTGCGTGCGAGGCGACTACCTGGCCCTACAGCCGCTATACCTAATAGCTAATAATATAGTTCTAGATATTAATTTGGGAAAATAATTACTATAATATATTTTTACAAAGCGAACTTAAAATTGACAACTCTAAAACAGTTTAAATCCAAAGAAAAAAAACGCAGGATTAATTTATTAAGGTTGCATGTAACGATAATACAATACGGTTGTGAGTTTTTTATATTGAACAATATTGACAAAGTTTCTAGTTTTCTGTAAAATCGAAGTTATGTGTGAGATAAATACGTTCCATTCCATGAGTAAACTATCTTTAGGTACATGACAGATGTAGTTGCGGAACAAATTGAAAGCCTCGGGTTGCCAAAGGATTATGTTTCAAGCAAACATAACCAGTTTCTCCTTCTCAGAGAGATACAGCGTGTACTGGTAATGCTCTTTCCTCGCTATCAATACAACATATGGGACCCAACGTACCACAAGGAGAACGGTAAGATATGTTCCGCGCCGACTGGCAAATTATCGACCTGTATCTTTAATGCTCGGCAATCCAAAAAGTATCAAATGCAAGCGGCTCTGCAACACTAAACTGCGCAGTGGGACTGGTCACTATAATACCATAGTGGTAGTTATATCCAGTGTATTTTTATGACGTCAGTAATGGTGACAAGTAAGTTTATTTTAATGCCTGCTACTAACCGCATAGAATTCGTTACACGCTGGTTCTTTACAGTACCAACTGAATTTTTAAAACCAGTATAATTTTACGTTTTAACTGTAGTTATGAGTTAAATCTGTTTATTTATACATCCTATATGTCAAAAAAGGAATTTTCAGAAATCATCAACCATTAAGTAAATATAGAACAAGGCCAAAAATGTTCATTTCTGAAACATGTTCCGGGAGAAAGATTTGGTATTCTTTCCCTTTACATCATTATATAATAAAAACTATGTAAAATATGCAGTCAGGATGAACTTTAATGATGAATAAGTTATACTTAAATTACCCTTCAATATAATTTATTCAAAACATAGAAAAGTATAAACTGTTATACGTATAATTTAATTCTCTACAATAATATATTAGAAGGTCTGTTCTGAGAATATCAAGATTAGTTAAGACTACAGCAATGAGTCCGTATCTCACGAACCTCCATTTATGATCTTTATTTTAATTCGATTGCCACCCTTTTTCCTATTCGTAAAACATCAATTATTCTTTTACAGAAATATCGTACATTAAAATGAGACAACTTTTCTATCTCTATACTAATGGCTACGTGGTTGACACTTTAGTGGTTGTTAACATTCCCACTTCCCCTACGAATGAAATTTGGTATAATTATGACCCGCATGATATGTGTTGAGACCAAAGGAGATATTATGATTGAAGTAGTCAATAAGTATTAATTTAATCATTTGTTGTGACATCATACACTTAAATGTTAAGTGGATTATATGATTGCTTTTTCATGGAAAATCGAACTTTTCCATTTTTAAAGGACCACTAATATATATTAGTCTCCTCATAAGTTAAAAATAAAGTATTTATACTAACTAAGGTGGAAACCCAGAGTAGAATGGGGATTATGAGCAGTAAAAATTAACTTTAGCCCTGGGACGAAAGTTTACTATACCAACTATGATATATTTAAATTATAAGAGAGGAGTGTCTATTATTATCTGCGCTTGTTATACTTTCATTAGCAGTATGTTGCAATGTAGAATGATTTTGAGTAAAGTCACTCTGGAACTGAACTGCAGAACTTTCTTCATGTTCTGAAACGAAGGTTCAGAACATGAAGAAACAAGAAACCCTAGGGTAAAATAAACTTTGGTATAGTGCTCTAAAATGAAATTCTGTATGCAAGAATTTAAGGAACACTTTAAGAACAATTTTTGCCAGATAGTGGATAAAATCAATTTCGTTACACAGAGTGAGGATGAATATGTTCTATCCCAAATCTAAATCGTAATCCTGAAAAATAAACATGGAATCACAACATGATTAAGGAAATTCCATTTATATATAATTATCGAGATGTCCATCGAAAAGATTGGTTCAAAATTAACTACTCTTGCTTTATTAATCTTTGAGAATAAAATTATATGGACTAAAATAAGATATTCATTGTTTGTGAGATTTCCCAGAGCAGTAATGATTATTCGAACAGGACAAGGAATGGCAGATCAAACAATGAAGCAAAACAAAAATATTAAAACTGATCCCTGCGAAATACCGGTATACAAGGAACAAAATTAAGAAGAATAATATTTATTTTCTCTTACCCACAAAAATACTTTTTTCATACAAACAGAAGAAAACATGGTATATAAAACTTATTGATACCAAAATAATCATTAGGTACTTAAAGAAATTAAAATAAAACAATACTAATTACTATAAGCGAGTATCGTTTAAACAAAAAATATTACCTTTTTCAAATAAAATACAGAACATTTAAATACAATTGACATCTTAATTGCTGGCGAAAAAAATTTAGGACATCAGAAGGCTAAGCCTGATTATGGTTTTAATTTTTAACATTACATCCATAAATGAAATTAGCCACACTCATACATAACTAAAAAGGAAACATACATACAAGTGCTAAAATAATAACATCAATACTCTTATCGATCAACATCATTATACCATTTACAATTAATTAAAATTTGTGAAATTAAATAAAATTGCACAGACATGGACTGTTTTCATGAAAGAACAAGAAATATCTATGTTATACTCGAATATTCGTAAGACTTTCGAGGTTTTCTAAAGATAGTTAACCACTATTTAAGTTTTAAACAAATAAATATTTACTGTTTGATGTTTTTATATAATCAGGATTTTTTTTATAGAATCTGGGTGCAAAAAAGTTGTAGGTTTTCGTACAAAATGTATTGTATGGTTTAGACGTAAGTATTAGTTTTGGATTTCTAAATCTGTTCCGTATAAATTATACAGTGCTGAGGAGCGTTTCTATTTTTGTTGTAAAAAAGTCTCAATATTTTGTAAACAAAAAGGTTTTTTAGATGTGATATTTTTAACTGTTTGAATAAGTACAAAGAAGGTTCTCTTTTGACGTTTTTATAATCTTCTAAAATGTATTTTATGAAATTCCCAGATATGTCCAAAAAAACATTTGGATGTAACTGAAGATCCTAGAAGTGTATTAAAACTAATTGTTTTTAAGAAATGATTTTTTAGTCACACTATGATCTAACCATTGGAATGAGCAGAACTGATATAGTCAGTAACACAATTGTTAAGTATCCCGTTAACATTTGACGCAGATGTGACCCACTAACCAGTTGAGGCCCGTGCCGCTCTAATGCACGATTAACCGGTTCCCTCAAGATCTGCTTCTAGACACTTGTCACACGTAACTGTACAAGAACTTTATTAGCATCGGGCCGGGTCACTTGTTGTTATTCCACGGCCATGTAAATTGAGCTCCGCCAACATTTACATTTTAAATGTTATTTAGACTGCAACTGAACTTTAATAAAGTGCCGCTATTTATAGAGGCAATCCTCCGGAGTCGGGAACGTGACGACGGCTCCTGAACCTAAACCTCGAGGAATTCACGATTTTTGTACCGGGTAGCGGATATGCTGATGCTTCTACCAGATTATGCTTTTCTGAGAAGTGTTAAATTTCACCATCGTTCTCGAGATTCAAGATTGAAGTAGAATTGTAATAAAATACAAATCTATTTCTAAAACTTCACGATGATTTCCGGGTAGCGGATATGCTGATGCTTCTACGACATTGTGCTTTTCTGAGAAGTGTTAAATTTCACCATCGTTCTCGAGATTCAAGATTGAAGTAGAATTGTAATAAAATACAAATCTATTTCTAAAACTTCACGATTATTTCCGGGTAGCGGATATGCTGATGCTTCTACGACATTGTGCTTTTCTGAGAAGTGTTAAATTTCACCATTGTTGTCGAGATTCAGATTGACCTTACAAATGTAATAAAATATAAATCTAATTCTAAAACTTCACGATATTTTCCGGGTAGCGGATATGTTGAAGTTTCTACGACATTGTGCTTTTCTGAGAAGTTTTAAATTTCACCATTGCTGTCGAGATTCAAGATTGACGTAGAACTGTAATAAAATAAAATAAAAATCTACTACTAAAACTTCACCATTTTTGTACCGGGCAGCGGATATTTTGTGGATGCTTCTACGACATTAGAAGAGTTCAATTTCACCATTGTTGTCGAGATTTATGGTTGACCGAAGAACTATAATAAATACAAATCTATTTCTAAAACTTCACGATTATTTCCGGGTAGCGGATATGTTGATGATTCTACCAGATTATGCTTTTCTGAGAAGTGTTAAATTACACCATTGTTTTCGAGATTCAAGACTAACCGTAGAACTGTAATGCAAAATAAATCTATTTTTTAAAAACGTTTCGTATGTCAGGTACGTTTTGTGTGATTCCCACATGTTTACAACAATCGTATAACATTGAAGGCATTACAGCAGATGCAAAATCGGGTAAGCATTTATTTGACGTACTTTATTGCTTCGATTTGAAGTCGATATACTTCATTTAAAAGCTTAGTGCTGATCTAATCAAAGGTTAATACAATAATCAACATAAATTCAATTGATTACAACGGTTTCAGTGGTACAACAACTGATTGTATCTATATCGCACACATGCGATATCTCAATAACATTTTTATTACGATATTTCAATTTCTGGAATAATTAACGAAAAGTGAAATCCTTTTGTATCTTTCATCGGCTAAGCGTTAGGGAGGTCTATCACTCGAAAAATTAATTTCTGTCTGTCTGTCTATCTGTCTGACAGTCTACATGATATCTCGAGAACAAACTAACTTACAGACTATAAATTGTGCATGAAGCTTCATTTGTATGTAGGGAACACTGAGGTCGATGATGGTGCATGTCACTCCATGGGATTTGTGTATGCTGAGCGTTAGCGAGCATTCATTTTATGGGTAACCATGATGACAACGAGAAAAAACCGTATATTAAATAAATTTATACACTTTTCAGTACAATCAAATTAACATGTGATATAGTAACACTTAATTATAGTCTAACGGTCCCAACACATAAAACAGGTTTTTTACTTGAAGAGTAGACTTTTTCTATTTAAACATTGCCGTTAACTCTATCTTGATGAATAAAAAAAGTGAATGTAGCATATTGTGTCAAGATATTTCGATAAAGATTTTATCTGTAGACATTACATTTTGTTTGAACCTTCTTTTTACTTTAACAAGAACAAGTAATATGACGGTGCATGACCAATCATGCCTTTTTGGCTGAGCACAATTTGAAGCCTATCATTCAGTACACTTACGCCATTTTTTGCCTATAAGATGGATGTAAACATTTATGTATGCGCGTACGCCTGACTATCTGTCAGCAGAACATCTTAGGAATGAAATGAACTGTAGATTTGGATTGTTGCAGGCAACCTCAGAGAATACTGTTAAGCGATACGTGGTGTGGTGTGCCTCTACCATGTTATTTCAATAGTATTATGGAGTTATGATAGTAATCACAGAATGTTTTCGTTTGTAATTTAACTGATCACTAAAGATCTGTAGTAGAAGTGCAATCAAGTTAAAATTATGTACGTATTCTGTCGTATTCTACTACTTAATTCTTGTCTGCTTAATTAATCTAACGTGGGTTATTTTTACTCAATTAAAAAATATGCCTTATTTATGTACTGATTTTATAGTACTACTTCTAACCCACAGTGGCAATTAAGAAAACTGGTTAATTATTTTGTGATATACACTATTTTAACAAAGAGTTGGAATTCATGCTCTCACAGTTTTACGCTTTTCTTAGATACTATAGAAGAAATAACAGTGACTCTTATTAATTTAAAAAATATTTAAATTTTACTATATCGGTTTCTGATGGCTACTCAGCATATTTCTTGCCCTCTGGGGTTACTAGAAATAAATTACACCATCTATAGAACTGTCTATTGACATAGGGTATGTAATGAAGAAAGGCATTTAAACAAAAGGTTGTATCCATGTTACAATCTGAATCGTCGATTAAAATAAAATTCATAAAATCATTGAATTTTGTGGCCTAACTTATTACCTATAAATGTTAACTGACCTTCAGTTTATATCCAATATAACCATTTATATCCAATATTTTTTTCTGTAAACAAAATACGAGGAAATTTTTCTATTTTTTACTAATTTTAGTCAAACCAGTGCTAATATATTAATTCATAACTGTGTAAACCCTATCCTCTTCGTTTAGTAGCTAAAATATTAAAAGTTGGCTTCTATACACATATTCTGTTAGTTCAACATAACTCATTTCTCTCCCTTCATCAAGAACAGGAAGCAAATCAATCATTTTCCCCAATGTTTTATGATTGATAATTGATGAAATTATTTCAAAACATTGAGTAAATACAATCATCTGCATAGTTTCAACACAGCCGTAAATATGAAAAAATTAAATATGATAAATATTAATGACATGATATTATAGGCCTATTAGTGCATTAGTAAATATTATATTAGTATATTATATTATATAACAGTACATTATATTAGTAAATATTAGTGACGAAGTAATACAAGTTTTCTTGCTCAGACCACCAACTACATAGATTATTAATGCAAAATTATATAGGCTAGTTAGGAGAAGAAATGAAGAGGATTGATGTGATATATGCTGTTAGTATTTTTTATTTTATCAGTACAAGAATACAATAACTTTTAACGTGGACACATTATGAAATATCATGACAGAAATTCGACTTCTCCTTGTCTCCTTAAAACAAGTGTTTTATGTAGTACAAGTTAAAACACGGTTAAGTGATCGCAAAAAGCTGTAATCCGGGACTGCTAAAAGTCAGCCTCATTATGAAAGATCCTCTTAAGGTAATTAAACCGTGATTTAGATCGAGTTATTTAAAGAGAATTGAAGAGGAAAGTGATTGGGCGAGAATTCGGTGCAGAAAGGGGTCACCCATGTGAATGACAGGCGTGGTGTTATTATTTTGTAAAAGCACAGAGCAACACACACACACACACGCACTGAGACACACAGCCGCGCAGGAATGCTAATCACACGACAGACAGACAATGTTCAGGCGTGTCTCAGTTCCCACCACTTGAGATTGTTCACACATAACCCACCGACCTAGGAGTGGTGGTGGCTGTGCTAGTTCTATCCAAGGACAAGAAGAAAATCTCATTCAATTACTCTACATCTCCACTTCTGTGCGTCATTGGGAATGGTCTAATACAGTGTGGTCCATATTGAATTTGAGTGTTACGACGACATTTATCTTCCTATTTCCCAGAAGTAACACTGGAGATAAGGATAAAACAGATCTGAAGAAAAGGACACTCGTGGTTTAACATAAATAGTGAATTGTTACTATGATCATTTATTACTGTAAATCAATGTGACCTAATCATTATAGATGTAGCCTACCGAGTTTTAACTTCCTTTTTAAAGGTTTTTACACTAATTAACAAGATAAGAGTACCGCACACCACGTGCCGTGTAACCTTACTTAATATTTTTAACTTAATATCCACAGTTTTCCTCCTTAGAAAGAGATTAGACTTTAAGGCGAATGTACCCAAACTTATAATTAATATGGTAAAAGGGCGAAGATTTTGCAGACCAATTTCTACAAATTAAAATTATTTATAAGTGTATTTTATTTTACATTTAAGTTTGTTAGTAAAGGTGTGCATTTATATGTTTTATCTAAACACCATATATACACTAAGGCTTTTTCACAAATGATAGTTTTTGCAGTTGATAAAAATTTTAAAACTGCTCCCCTGAAAAATAGAAATTTGTTGGATTCGCCCTTTTTACATAACACCGACGATATGACGTTATAATACCACATGATTGTGCTCAGTTTATTTAGGAATTCATTTATTCTTCGATTTTTTCATTGGCATAATGGTTACCCATAAAAGCAACGTAAAAATATTCGCTAACGCTCAGCCAAATGATATGAAGTGACATACACCATCATTAAACTCAAGGTTTCATTCATAAAAATGAAGCTTCATCAAAATTTTTACAGTCTACAGTCTACAGGTCAGTTCGTTTCTAGATATCATTCAGACAAACAGACAGACAAAAAGGAAATGTTTCCAATACTTCAAGATATGCTTCCAAGTCCAACACCGTCGTTTTTCTGAGCCCTCGTAAACAGTAGATACTTGATCGCTGGAGTATTATCAGAGTTTCTTTCCAGGGAACTTTAGATCTAAGATACCAGTACAAAGGATACAGTTACAAACGTAATCGCACTTACTCTACCATCAATTCCACAAATGTCCGATAATAAAGCACTGGAATTAGAATAAAACTCATTGGTACTTTGCAAACACTGGTACTACAATAAAGTACTGATACTGATACTGAAAATCAAAATTAAAAATCGTTTACTTAAAATTTAAATTATACTGCATTTGTAATAAAACATAACATTAGTGAAAGTACTGATACTGATACTGATACTGAAAATCAAAATTAAAAATCGTTTACTTAAAAATGAAATTATACTGCATTTGTAACAAAACATAACATTAGTGATGATATGAGATTAAAGACACAATTGATATAAAATAAATAGCACATAGACTAGAAGGAAATCAAATCATTAAGCTAGTATGCATTAATTAGGAGCCTAGAGCCAATTTGCAGTTTATAGTCTCGCAACCTGGTTGGTCTTTAATAGAGTACGTTTCCTGCGACAGACGTTGATCGCCAGTCGCGCTAATTTGGGTAGAGGTCGAAATGGCAGGGTATCGGAAAGGTTAAAAATATAAAACGATGGTTCGTATTTTTCCTAGCTAAATACACTCAAAACCACTGTCGGATACGTCGATATTGTTATCTTCAGATAACTAGGCTCTTTGGACAGACAGCTGACGCTGATTTAACATTTATTTATTTGCGTGTCTGACAGTTCGTATCAGGTGTTTTAAACTTGTGTGGTTATATAATGTAAATTGGCTCAGGGTGCTGGACTATAAATGAAGAGTCATTAGTTCACTCGAGGGTTTCCTAATTTCTCGTATAATATACCCTCATTGGCCAATGTTATTAGGATGGTCGAGGCGGAATTGCTAAAGTTTTTTTTCTAATAAATACTAAACAGAATATTATTTAAGAATTTAAATTCGTTCCTTCATAATTAGAATATATGATTACGTGTTTAAAACATTGACTGCAAAAAGGTGCATTCGAAATTTACATCCGGTTTCGTTTTCACTGACAGTTTGAATCCCTATCACTGTATTTCACTTTCATTTAAAACTTTTACCTTTTTCCAAACTCTTTTTGTTTTTTATTTCCCAACACTATTTCCTTACAGAAATCCATAAAGTGTAATTGTTAGATACACTTTGTAATTACTGATTAAACACCCGCATTATGGTTCAGAACTCCACATTTTCATTATTCGAGTAGGCCATCTGCAAATCTTTTAAATCCAAATTGAAAATATTGGTGTATTTGTTGCTATATTAACTATGGTTCATTATGTACAGTTTTAGTTCAGTGTTCTAGTGTATAAACTGTTTAAAAAAGCGTGAAAATTCAATGTGTAAAGTGTGCCAATTCTAAAACTAGTTGAATTTCTTTTCAGTTTCAGGAGAAATAGACGTTAAATTAGTAGGTGACCGTTTTTTTAGAACAGGTGAAAAACCAGTTAATTATTACGCTCTACAACTTTATGCACTCGTGAGCTAGTTTATTTTGATTTCCTTACCCTACTAAATGTTAATAATATATATTTATCTCCCTGTACAAAATATTATGTTTTTAACAAATTGAATTAGGGCATCAGCTACGAAAAGCAGCATGGCAGTATTTGTTTTGTTTGGTTTAAATATTTTGAAGATGCAGCACTTGTCAAATCCAATATATTTCCTTTAATAAAAATAATATAACAGTTCTATCGTTATAAAAAATTACAGAATACTCAGAGCATAAGGAGACATTCAAACAGTTTTTTCTTCAATATCCAATATTTTTGTAAATAGGATATAACAGGGTTTGCAATTGAGCAAATTACATCTACTACGGAATACATGTATTTGATTAAGTATACCACTGATGGTGCCAAGGTTGCTTTGAGTTCCAAAAGTAATGTGTATTAAGGTAAACAACATCGCCGAGTTCGCTTGTATAATAAGTACACCTTTGCACCCGTTTTCAGAGTTCAAGGGCTGGGCCCAGATATCAACACGAGGCCAGCTACAAGCTTAGGAAGATTCATGACGACCTCTGGCTGCAAGAGACTCTATTAAACTCCTTTCTATTCAACGTATTGCAGTTTAAAATTCTGCCATAATTCAAGCAGCATCATAGAGAGATATTTATTGATACTTTTAGTAGCTTTCTCCTCATATTGATGACAAAATAGGAGTTCGCCACCTATTTTAGCCTTCAAAATTTACTCAATAAGTGATTTCATTAGGCAACATGTGACATTTAATGTTTTACGTATATCTTCATAGTAATGATAACGAATATCTTAAATTAACTGATAATATTTTATTTAAAATCGTAAAGAACAATTAAAACACTCTTTTACACACTTTCTTTCCCAGATATGTAATTTAATTATTGCCTTCAATGAGATTTAGTGGTAAGCTTGGCAATCAGGACTGAAATTAGATTAGACAAGAAACTTGTAGTTTAATATGGTATTAAACTAAAACAGGAGTACGCCATACCACGGGTCGCGTAACAGGTTTCACTGAGGTTCTATGCATACTTTTAAGATAGCATGCACCACATGTAAAAATGTGGCATGAGTGTAATCAATTCGTTTACAAATTATCTGCGTTTTTCTCGTTGTTATCAATTGTTACACATAAGACCTATGAAAAAATGCTAGCTAACGCTCAGCCAAATCTTATGGAATGACGTGGACCATCGAACTCAAAGTTGTTCTTATAGAAATGAAGCTTCATGAGACAGACAGACATGAATTTTGTCCAGCCCCTCGAGTAATATGCTTTACTGAAGCAACCAGTAAGAAAGGATACGGTTGCATTACAAATTTTCAAATTATTTTCCCGGCAGGTATCCTTTATATAGGAAAAGTCTTTGCATTAATCAAAATATGAAGAGATACGTTTTAGTAACTTTCATGTGTTTCCAATGTACTGAAACAGGGTGGAAACAAATGCAAAATCGAAAGCAAATATATGCTAAAAGCAAATCAATACAAAAATTAAAAATATCAATAAAAGTGTTTTATTACTTGTAACAAGCTGCCATTGGACGCTAGAATGTGAGCGGATAGGGGAGTTACGTAGCTAGGGCTAGGCGGCTTATTGCAACCTTAAATGCACCGCGGACACTTGGGGAGAAGCCCTGGCGACTGCAGTGATAATGTGATTAGTAGGGCTAGTACTAGGCCTACACGTACCGACATGGTGATTTTCCATTTACAAGCTTACAATGTAAGTGACAAGTCGGAGTGTAATAAACCCCTCTTGTGTAAGAGGAAAACTTAATTTACTTCTATGGGTTTATTATTGAACGGAATAATATGTTAAAAGGTTAAACCGAAAAGACCGGAATCGAAAAACTGTGAAATTCATGTGCTCTTTGAACAAGATTGGTTTGAAGATGGTGAAGTCGATTAGCATGCATTGCATTTCAACTCAACTTATCTACATCATAAATTTGTGTTGAAATTATTGGCATAGAAACTTTTAATGTCAAACTCTGAATAGGAATAGCCACATAGTTTTCAACATGGCTGACCAACAGAACTGCTTATAAAGCATAGCAAAAATGGTACTGTGTTATTTGAGTCACATACTCTAAGCTTCTTTGCACCGATGAGGGTAAATCTATATATATAAAAATGAATGTTTGTATGTTTGTCCTTTATGGAATCGTGAACTATTGGACCGATCATGATGAAAATTTGTACGTATATGTATTTTTCCACGGAGAAGGTTTATAAGCTATGCCCATCCCTTTCCCGATTCAGGATTCCGCCCCACTGGTTACAGAAATACCCATAAGAAATGCATTGCAGCAAACATATGTTAACGTCTTTTCAAATTTTTAATCAGCTGTTCTTTGTAAACATATATTACACTTATAGTTTTAAAGCATAGAGTAAGCTTAAGAGAAACGACAAATTTTGTTTAAACTGTTTTTGCAATCACTGTTAAATATAGACTTTACTATTCAGATAATACAATTCAAATTTGACGTAAAAATTCACCTTTAACTGCAATATTTATTTAATATAAACCATGCTCATGCTTGATCAGAAGAGTAATGCAGATATCATAATTACTATCTTACGTTGGCTACAAATATAAAGAATGTTATAAAATCAACCTTAGTTGTTTTTTTGACAGAAGTATGGTTCTCAAAACTCCGTGTGTACATATTCTCTCGATCGAGACAACAAAGCAAGCTCAATCGTGGCATCGGAGATATAACTAATTTAATCTAAAATTTATTATAGTAAAAAAAAAATTTACTAAGTAATATAAGGACTTCGGTTCTTAAGATTTGCGTGCGAAGCCGTGGGTAACAGCTAGATAGAGGCAGGAATATGGTACATACCTTCATAATACGCCCAAGAGGCTCACGATGGAACGACTATCAATTATCTCAGCAATGTTTAGAATGTGATAGAAAAAGAATAAGTGAATATAGTGTACTGTTTTCAACGGGAAATTGCGTGCGAAGCCGCGGGCAACTTTTGCAAAAAATTATTGAAATGCGCAGCAAAGCGCGCCGGGCCCGCTAGTTTTTAATAATAATGATATTAAACTTAACTTCTATTCATTTCTATGAGGCGATAATTTGAATCTATATTGTCGTGAACATTTAAATAAGCATAAATTAATATCTCTCGTAAATGAAGACAATATTAATTTTATTATCGAAAGGCTTTTCGGAATCACTGATTCCATCATCAGGACTTAACAAATGAATAAATCGAAAGGCCTTGCAATAATAAAATTAATATTGAAACATTTGTATTCATTTACCAGTGATAGTAAACTTATTTTTCCAATTCTGCAAAATTCTTCATACTAGGGTATGTTTTATTATAAGGACCTTGCCAACATAAACTTTTAAATTTATCTTCATTGCATTTTTCCAATTATTTATTAAAATTAGATGTTGGTAAAATCATGTATGATTTAATAATTATATGACTTAAATCTGAACGATAAAGTTTGTACAAACAAGTACTAGGTAATGCCAAAATCTACAATGATAGTGATGGCTACAAAGCGAGATCGAAACACAAGATAAACTGGCGTTAAACTATGCCTTGTCTCTTTGTTTGAAGGCTTTTTTACGACGATGGAAGGATTGTGAAGGAAACAGGGTGTTTTGGACGTTTGCCATTATTCAGTGATATTATATTGTCTTAACCATAAAATGAAATACGAGTATATTACACTGTAGAAGCTCTTTCTTATGCTTATCACGCCAATAATACAATTTTTATTTTTGTAAAAAGTAAACATTTTACTATTGCAGTGTCTGTTTTTAAATTAATTATGATTATATTGTATCACTGAACGATAGCGAATTCCCAGAAAAATGCCTTGTTTGCTAGGTTTTCTTTCAAATTTAATCTATGATATATAAATTATAAAATATAATTTACACTTTTAAGTATTATAATAAAGATTATCTGGTGTATTAACCATTAAATATTTTCACATGTAGGCCTACCTATACATTTAAAAATAATAACAATTTTGTAAAGTAAAATATACGTTCAATAGAATAATGGGCAGTAGTATCCTACTAAACGTACATATTTACGACACAAAATATAATATAATAGTAGCAAACGTCTAATAAAATTACTATAAAATGTGTTTCAATAACTCCATGTGTTCTACCTGGTGGCATTTCTATTGCTATTATTCACGACGAAAGCTATTGTTTAAAAAATTAACTATACAGAAACCCAGGATGCTCAGAAAATTCTGTTTTATTCGAAATACATAATGTGTTCAATAGCATATGAATATTTTCACGCTTTCCCGCTTACATATTTATAATAGCGATTCATTAACTTTACTGTTAATTTATTTTATCAATGATATTACATTCAGTAAAAATCAAACACCGTATACATTTGCTAAGAAAATAATAGCCTATATTTTGATAACCCTTGACAGTTGTTTTACAAATATGACAATAGCGAAGGTACATTGTAGGTGACCGACAAGATCTCGAAATTGCAAGGCGCGGTGAAGGATTGAGCAGCCGGCCAGGATTGCGCGGTCCTGCGCCTGCAATGTGAAGAAGAAGGGTTAGCACAAAGGGCCGGAGGGGAGCCCAGCGTCTTTGTGCGTATTATTTGGAGAAGGGTCACAAAATACACAAGAAGCGCTTTTTACCCCGAGATCTCCAGATTCCCAGGCATGTCTGCTATTGCCTTAACACAGCCTCTACCTGATCCTCTCCCGGACGGACCGCTGGCAGCTGGTGAATAATTACAGATCCACGTCCCCAAAAAATCGCGTACCTGGCGTAATTTGCGAGGTACTCTATAGGGTGAAACGTAACAGCTTTCAAAATATGTCACCACTTCCAAGGCTCAGGAGTCTCAGATACTTCCCGGTTCTATTGTCAGAGAAGGGTTACGCCCATCACTCTACTCAAAATATGTAAAATAGCTTTCATATGTTAATACGGAATAGCAATATGTTAGGAATGTAAGATGGGAACCTTCATAGGGATATTTGTGGTTCCTATTTAAGATTACATTTATTAGCGGCATTAAACCGTATGGGATGAAATAAGACAATTTTTGACTTCCATGCATTATGAGTGATATTTGGGTACATGACATTGTGTATATGTAGCATCACTTTTAAAATCGAGTACCATAACAGTATTATAAATTATAAAAATAACGTTCCTTTTTAATTACTGCTATTTCTATTTTTTGTAACTAATTTTACACGATGGTACGAATAACAATGTTTACTTCTTCCTGGCTGATGGTGAAAATCAAGATCCTGCTGTACGAAAATAACCTTGATTTCCCCATAAGAACAATGTTAGACCTCGAGTACTTTTATGGCCGTATTTTTAGTAGTGGAATTATGGAAGATGTGTCATTTTAAAGATGTAATTAATTCGCATCTAAGCGCTTTTTAATTTTATTACGCGTATACTTTCTGAATATTTGAATCTACAACGTTCGTTTTTAGTTTTTCTTAAATTTTATACTTTTGAAAATTTAAATTATAACTCTCCGAGCGCCCATCATATTTTGTTAAATGTATATCTGTTTTGTGAGGTTTTAAAGGCTGTCTTTGTAAAATTTATAATAAATCTAAATATTAACTTAAATATAAAGTGTTATATACCAATTTTTATGCAATTAACCGTGCTTTCAGACTGTGTAACTATGAAGTTAGAAAAAACAATTTCTTTCTTTAGAATGTTAAACAAAAACTAAAAATAAATCAAACTTTGCAATAAAGGATACATATGTATTTGAAATATTACACACATTCAAAATTCAGAATAGCCAAATAGTAGAAAATTTTGTCCTGAAGATAACAATGTAAAATTATATTCTGTCCTACTTGCGGTAGTTATATAAATCGGCAAAATGAATTTAGAGACATGAACGATTATCATCAAAATTGTTGATGATATCGTTTAGAGAAAATCCGAGTTGTCAAAAATATTGATGACGGACGCTTGGAGGGAATTACAATAAAGTTTGAGATTTTTTCTATATCACGAAAAAACTATCGAAAAAACTAAAAAGGCTTTGGATGCTTATTATAATTATATCTTTAGAGTTATCTGCCATAATTCTACGACTAAAGATAAGGGCATTAAACAGCACGAGTTTTAATACTGTTCTTATTGGGAAAACTCAAGATCATTTTACTTCAGCCGGTTCTTAAGACGTTTTTATAGAAAGAGGACATTAGAACTCATTAGAGCTAGTCTCTCAATTTAATCTTAAGCTCAGTTAGTAAGAACAATTAATTAATAACAATTCCAATAGCCTTATTTTGACAAAACATATTATTGAATTAAAAACCACTAAACCAAACCGTGTGGTGTACAAGAAGTTTTAGGCAAGAAGTATAACCTGGGAATGTGGTTTTGGGACTCAGTTCGCACCTGTGCTGATAAACGGGTTTATTGTATGTAAATGTGTGGAAGAATTGTGTCATCCTACTTCCAGGAATTGTTAAAAAATAACTCACAAACAGGAGATGGACTTTCTTTCCAGTATAAAAAGTTGTTTCTAAATCAAAGGTATCTTTCATCGATGCCGACGCGACGACAGATTATAACAGTCTAGGAAATTGCGCAATATTGCCATACTGCATAAATAACAGCTGTGTTTGATACCTAACTTGGTCCATGAAGTGGTTATTTTTCGTTAAAAATTTATAAAAGAGATGCGAAAAATCATCTGGTGCACAAGTTTTTCAATGGGTAAACCTTAAACTTGTTGTTTTGTCCTCCTCCGTATACTAATGGTTATAGTCTCGGCTCTCTAACCAAGAGTCACGGGTTCAAATCCCATCATGTACTTTGACAATAAAAAAACCAGTGCACTTCGAAGCCGGCATAACTGACGCTGAGTCTTAAATCATATTAAAGAAATAAAAAAACTTAGTTGTTCTTTCAGTATAAGTAAATAACCGCTACAACAGCAATTCGTAAACTTGACAGTATGACTATTTTGAGTTCGCCTATTGTGTAATAAAAATGTACACAAAATAAAAACGTTAATTTTGTTTGTTATAAAATAGTACATTTCATTACTACTCTCGAAAATGGCCATTTGCGGGGCGAGATTGCATTTTAGCATCACGCGAAGCCGTGTTGCTATCGAGCTCCGAAATAGATCATACGCGTCAAGTAATGAACGATACTTTTCATCAGGATGAACACGAAATCTGTTAAAAGATTATCTTACATTTCATAGTCTAGTAATTGTTATTCTATAAGGAAACGTAATAAAATCTCATAGCTCATTTTTGTGTTAAAATTACCTGTTTGAACATAAGACTGTTAGAAAAAATAATGGAATCCAATTGTTATACAGGAAAAGGGATGTTTACATAGGGAAAGAATTGTTGAATAGGGAAAGTAATGTTTGGGAAACAGAAAATCAGCTGACTGAGTTACGAGGGAAACGATAGGCAGATGTCAGGTATTGGAAAGTAGCCCATTACCATACAGAGTGATAAAAAAATTCTTAATGAGTTATCTTGTTGAACCTACGTTTCGTAGTAAAATTGGTCTACTTATTCAGTCTGTGTCCTATTAATTTCCTTAAATTAAAATTTTCTTTTCAGATTGATATAGCACTTGCTCAAAACCCAAATACGAGCGCATCGAAATTGTATTATTAATGTATAGCCGACAAGGTGTTGCAAGACATAAAAATATATTTATTTCTTTAATATTGGTATTAGTTTTATATCTACTGTGATTAATTACATTGTTTGTAATTATTTTAACTGTATTGTTAAATTGTCTAATGAGTTACTATAAAAATGGTAATTTTTTATCTACGCTCGAAAGCAAGACTTTTTAAATATGAGTGTTAAAGATGTTCGTAAAACAAGGAAAATATTGTTTTTGTAAAGTTTGTTTTTGTCACTTAATTTGTTACTATAACGAATGAATGGAACGAAAAAAGTTGACAATACAAGAAAATATTGTTTTTCACTAATAGAACAACCGGAAAAAAAACGTCTACTGTACTTCTATCAGGCATTAGACAGCTTAGACTTCTTTTCAAAATGTTATCTGCAACATCAGCATAATTTAAAAATTTGGCAGGAAATTAATACAATTTCATCAGGCTTGTTTTATAGGATTCAATCTAATTGAGAAAATGATTTTAGATGACGACTAATATTCTTGGAGACTTCGCAATAGTATCAGACCTATCCATTTAGGTAATTTGATCCACTCAGGGTTTCTGACTATGGGGTAGTTGAAAATACTGCACAGTATTCAATAGGATTCTCGTTTTTTTTCCTCTCCCGGACCTCCCTGCTACCCTGACGAGACGCGGGTGAGGAGAGTGACTCAGGCCCCGAGCCGCGGACCCCAGGACACCCGACCCGAGGTCACGACCTTCGCAGCTAGACAGGGTCCAGACGGTCGCGCCCTTCCTCTACCTGCTCCCGCTGACCAGGACAGCTTGTGCGTGCGTCCATTCATCCTTTAGTCCTTCGACACTTGTTCCACAACAACAAAAAGTCCACACCCTCCTTCTACCTTTTTTGCAAAGTTTGTTTAAGGTTATCATAGTCGTTTGTTGTGTTACGCAAAACCACATTAAAATGTTATTTATAAAATAAACTACAAGAACTAGAGGACAGTTATTTTTCCAAAATTCTTGTTGTAAAGGCTAGAGAACCGAGAGAGTGAAAATTATAATCTTGTACAGAATAAAATTACATTGAAAAGGTTTTATTTTATTGATGTCCCTTTTTTCCGACTAGGGTTTTTTTAAATCGACTTACTGAAATAAAACCAGCATACAAGAATAACAATTTCCGGACAGGTATGACTTAGCGTAATTTTAACTTTTCCAATTCTTACTATGACCATTAATTTCGATTTTTCGATTGTGTTACGGTGTGTTATTTTAAGAGGAATCAAGTTAATTCAGATAGAGATTCAAAGTATTTGCATACAAGTGCTTTGTGATAACCAATTGTGGAAGTAAGCAGACCAATAAAAAAATCTTAAAATATTTAATACTTATTGAAAAATTTAACGCTAACAATTTCTTCTTGTGTCTTCAGACTCCAAAATTATAGAGAAATACTATGCAAATTTTGCAATTGTGCCTTTTAATTCCATAAAAGTTCGTATGCCTAAAAAAATTCAATGGACAGGAAACTCCAGTAGTCAACAGTAAAATGCTAGTTATTACATTATAAATACTTTTTTGTAATATTATCGCTAACTAACGATATCTGTATGGTTGAATGTATTGCGTGAAATATTAAGTAAGTTACTTATTTTGCCGCTAGATCGGACTAGTATGCCGTCTATCGCGTGTAATGTACGCTAGCCGATCAGTCGGTCTGAGATTTCCAGAAGAACATGACACATTATCGCAAAAATAATTAACTTCACCAATAATAAAGGATCTAACAAAATTAAGAGGCGGCTGCAGGAAAACGACATTGGGGTTTTCTCCATAAGAACAACGTCAAGCCTCATGCATTTTTACGATCAATTTTGATCATAGCGTTACGGGAGATGTATCATTATAAGGATATAGCTGATAGGTATATGTAATTACCCACCTTAATAGTAATTGTTTATGCTGTGATAACATGGATTATTTTAGAAAAAAATCCTTAAATTTGTTTGTACTTTATCTTTTAATTATTACAAAAGAATGGACTTAAAAACAAAAACAAAATAAAAGCCGCTTGGATGCTAATTAATTATATTTAGCCTTTGCACGCTTTATGAGCACTCCTGGTTGGAGTGAAATATATTTCCGAAGCCAATATTGAGTTTGCCTTGTTACCAGTATCAAGATATAATATGTTAAAAAGTGTATATTTATGGCCATTGTAAATTTATTCCGGTCTTAGTATTTTTGTTCCCTAGTTGATTTTGCCTTGTTACCCCGATGAAGCAAATATATATCATAGGTTTTATAACAGTCTTTAAATTTGGAGTATGAGTCAAATGGTTTCTTTATCTTTGATATCTGCATTACTGAGCAAGCGCTGTATGCATGAACATATTTGCTAAAATGTAGGCCTACAATTAAAATTATATTTTTCTCACAGTTTAAATTTTCTTATCTGGATATTTTCTTACTCTGTGCTCAACACTGGTTGAAATAAGAGGTGTTATCACTATCAAGAATACTCTATGTTTTGAAGCTATGAATGTAAACAAACTAAACACTTTGATTAAATGAATTAAACTTGTAATGTCATAAAACAATACTTCCACATATCAGTTGATTACATTTAACGGGCCCTTTCAGTCTATACTATTATACAAATTTCTTTTTCTATTTACTTGATTGTTTTCGAGTACTGATACGATATTATAATAGTTGATCTGCGATTTGGAGTGGAGACGAGAAAGAGACCATTATAATCGGTACAACCATTCTTGAGTTATAAATGGTGTAACTAACCCGACTTTGTTTTTTATATACAGATACGACTTGTTAGTTAAAACCTTTTGAGCCTTAGCTGCAGTTATGTTTAGTAACCTATATCAGGGGACTTTCTAAACCGTGCTGGAGAGGCTGATAGTCCTGGCCGAAAGTGACTTGGAAATGTTTCTACGTCACGACGATCGATTTCAGGGGAGGGAACTCCATGCACTCCGGAAGCTCAAATTAAATTAACCACATCACGGCGGTGTCACCCTACGTGTTTGCAGCGTCGCGTTGCAATATCAGTATAACAAACATTGAGTTTAGAATGTTAATTTTTACATAAAGTAGGGCTACGCAATGGGGACTATATTTTAATTAACAATTAAATTTGTTGCTGTTAGTTAATAACTGTGTTACTCGGTGTATAAACTGTTCACACACCGTTTCCGTATCTACATCAAAGTATCTTTTAAGCGGCGTACGCCAATAAACAAATCTTTGAATTCAGAGCTTATAATAATCATTTATGAATTGAAACCTGCCTGGGACGAATCGCTGGTTGACATAGCCCTTAAAAGCATAGCCCTGAACACGTCCGTAATGTCAGCGCAAAGTTCCCAAATAGTTTGCCGTGCAAAATACTTCCCTTTAACTTGACTCCCCTGTATGTTGGTGTTCGTCGAACCTGGTTACCTCTAATGTCGATCACGAAATAAAAGCTGCCATGAATTCTGAGATATTGTGATATGATTTCTGTGAACCCGAATTTTAACCACATCCGTCTAAAACAACCCCAAATTAATTAGCTTTAAGCCTATACATAATTAAGAAATAAAAACTGCTTCGGCAGAAGGGCCAATCACGTGCAACTGCAATACTGGCTTTGATCATCAAAATTTTACACGTATCAATTGAATTACTTTTTATCATTTACAGTACAGTACGTTCATATTCATATTTACAAGATGTGTTTAGCCTTTTTAAGTGTTTGCTATTACGGACACAACTCGCAGGAATATGGTCTCATGGCTTAGAGAGGCCAATTAATTTGACTAACAGATGTCCCTTACACTTATACCGGATACGGGTGTTTAACTCAGACTTATTGGTGACAGTTTATATCGCACTATCAAATATTGTTGGCTGAGCTTTAGCGAAGCCTATCACTCGTGGGATTGAAAAAAATAATTTCTGCCTGTCTATCTGTCTGTAAGTCCGCACGACAACTCAAAAATGAACTGACATATAGATTTAAAACTGTACTGAAGATTCATTTCTATATGAGGAACACTGAGTTCGATGGGATTTGGCTGAGCGTTATCAACTTCTTTTACATACGGATAACCATGTTGGCAATGAGAAAATACCAGAATAAATTAATTTGTAAACATAATAAATACACCTATTTGAGATTCAAACTGTGACATATTTAAAAATGTAGCCTAACTATCCCAGCACATACAGCATTATTTTATAGTGACTTGGGGTGTGGAATTGTATAATTTAAACATTGATATGAAACCCAATTAAATATTAATACAAATCTGAATGTATCACGTGGCAAGGTATTTTATGAAAGAATGCATACGTATATTTTTATTTTTTTGCATGGAATTTGATTTCTACCAGAATAAGTATACATGTGTAATTTTCGCGTCAGCTTATTTTTGATTTCTTTCTTTCCAAGTGCCCGCACGATATCTCGAAAATGCAATGAACAATAGAACTGAAATGTTGCATACAAACTCAGCTAAGCTTATTACGCGACAAGTGATGTGGCGTATTTCTACCTTTTAATTGTTACATGTGATAATTTTTTAATTTTTGACTATGCGTTATGTTTAATTAAATGCTTTACTGGTAGGTATCTTGATATTATCCCAATAGGAAATATATTAAAACTTATGCATTTTTACGACCCATTTTTATTATGGGAGACCTATAGTTGTAAACTTAATTAAAGCGTCAAAACGCTTTCTAGTTTTTTAGGTATTTCGATTGTGTATTAAAAAATCATAAGTTTTTTTTACATTAACATTTAAATTTAAAACCAAGTAAGAACTTTACAATAAAAACTAAAAACGTTTGGTAACGTATTAAATCACATATGCACCTAAAATATAATACTTATTATAATCTCACTATTTACACCACATGTCAATGATTTTTGCTATTAGGCTACGTGTTTTTTCGTAGTTTCATATGTATGAAAGTAAAGTACGATGTATGAATTTTTTTTAGAAAAACATTGTGTAAATACGTTTCCATTACATTATGTTCATGTGTTATATTTAAGAATTAATTAGTATTTTGTATTTCTGCGATAGGCCTACACCAAAACCAAGAAGAAATAAACAGTGTAGTATCAATTTCCTTGAATTCCAGTTTTCCACTTCTCCATTCAAAGTCTATAGAGATAATTTTATTCCAATTTTAAATTTTAGAAGGAAAACGAGCAAAAACTAGCTGTACATGACGTAACTATGGTGGAAGGGTTGATTCAGTGTGAATGTTGATTTTAGCCCCAGTTCACATTCCGCTTACTACTGCAGCGTCTGGAATCTGACGCTGTCACAGACTTGACTTGATCTGTTCCCGATGGGACAATGAGAATTCCTCTTTATCTAGATTACACTGTATTTTGTAGTCCAGGTGTCCCTCGTGTCGACACGATGTAAATAGTTCATTTTGAGCTTTAGAGTTATTGAGCATTTTGAGTTCATTAGGAATCAAGCCTGTGACAGCATCAGATTCCAGACGCTACACAAGAGGAAGGTGAACTGAAGCTAAACTCAACATTAACAATTTGCTATGAAATTGTCATCGCTGTGAGTTCCAGAGTATTGTACGCCACGCTGATCGCCGAGTGCCTAGCCCAATGGTTACAAGCTGCGCGAGTGAAAGCCGTTGAAACTTGTGAAGTGCGGTCGCTGAGATAATAAACAAAACGCACCAGGGACAGCATACCAATATTTAGACAACTCTAAGGCGAGTGTATTGGGCCTGACTCTATTTTCTCTAGGCCAGTCTCTATGCTAATATCGCTTGCGTTGGACCTGGGCCGATTTGTTGCATTTTTCAGTGAATGTGTTCTTTCACCACTATTGATAAAAACCAACAATTCATCTTATAAACTTAATCATACTTTAAGAGCGTTTTATTTGTCGTCACTTTTATATCAACATGGGATTTGGAATAAACATATTTCAATTTACGGACATAGTATAATATTTATTCTCTTTAAAGGGACAATACTTGGGGAATTAGCTAAAATCTAACATTTTTACGTAAGTAAAGCTATAAAGTTTTTGGGAAGTTATAGTGAGATAAGGGATGATGTTGTTAGAAAATGGAATTTGGACAACCTTGATCAATAGCTTCCTTTAAATTTGTTAGAGTTTTGAATATTTAATTATTTAACGCGATTGAAAGTAACTTTTTGGCAATCAAAGGTGAAAAACTGTGAACCATCACTTAGAAGTGGGGTGCGTGCACCATTTTATACTCTTATAAACAAAATCGCAATGAAGTATTAATTTTATTTTATAATCAGCTATAAAAGCTAAATATTGTTTTTCAATCAAAATCATTAATTTGTTTGATAAATTCCGTGGCGAAATTACTGCTCACTTACTAATTATGTTTTGTTACTAGATCTGTATCTTTAAATGTGTATTATTTCAATAACAAATATTAACGCCGATAAATCAAATTAAATAAAGTCATTAATAATGTAATATTGTCGTCATATAGTTAAATTTATACGTAATCTGAAGAATAGGTAATAACGTAATGTTCAAACGAAAAGTAACTTCGTTTCTTTTTTCGATTCTGTAGAATGTTTGAAACGATTACATGAAAAATAATACTATTTTAAAATTATATAAGTACACTAAACATATGTTCAAATTTAAAATATATAACTTCAATAATTTCTTACGTTTAATCGGTACATTATTATTGTACACAAAATTAAAATCATTTTAACAACTACCGTTAAATTACATTTTAAATTCAAAATAATCAATTACAGGAAGTTAAATATACATAATTTTGATAATAAAATATGTTTATTTTAAACATAGGTACTTTGTTAAACTGGGCATCATGATGTAGGTCGAAGAAGTACTTCCAAATGAGAGACTATCATATAGTACATTACTATAAAATATTTATACTGTTTGATTATAAACATCATGGTTTATTAATAAATAAATTAAAATAACCATCATAACATAAGATCAAAACCCTAAAAATGAGATGCTGTTTAACAACACAACAAATTCTATTTCGAGTTTCGTCACTTAGACTTTTCGGTTACGTATTTTTCAAGCCAGTAGAGGAGCAAGGAGCACATCCTCACCCGAGGACGGAATTCCTCAAACTGGTGAGAATTTGACAGCAAACAACCCAGGGCCGGGGTAGAGAAGGGGATACCTGTCCTGGCGACAGGTTTGTTGCCACAAAAACTACCCCCTCCCCCAGGGGCTACCCTCGCGCGGGAACCCGATACTATACCGAGTCTGCCTACCCTTTACCTTTACACATCAACATGATTTATCACCTTTCTTTACTCATTCCTTTTTTCAAAAAACGTCTTTTTAATGATTTCTTCCGATAATCGTTCTCACGTTCGGTTAAAAATTCTCTCTTACCCCTCCCTCCCCTCCACCCTTGTTACAGACCCGTTCGCATTCGGATTCTAGGGTTCAATATACTCTCTAATTTCACAAATTTTGTTCTTTAACAATTAGTGGAAAATTACATCTGAACATTAACATTTGCCTTGAACAAACTGTCAGAAAGCAAAAAATATTGAAGGGAATATATAGAACAACCTGCACGGATAGATTAACATTAACATTTAATTATTATTGTTTCTATTTATAATAATTAAACAAATTTATAGCAATTTTGTAATCAGGCTAAAATTAAACTTCTACAGATAAACATGTGAAATTTGTTAAGTATGTACAAATTATAATTTCAGGAATTCAAGGAAAAATTTATTTCATAAAAATATAAAAAGCACGTTATTTTCTTAAATTATAATTATTTAATTACAACATCTAATATCCTTCATAGATGTAATCAATTTACAGTTGTAATTTAAGATTCACCATTAATTTAGCTTATTATTATTTAGATACTACTGACCATCCTAGGGTGGAGAAGGTATTGTATTACACTTTAAGCACCTAGTTTTTTTAGATTTTATTATTCTGAGTATAAGGTTGTAAACTGAATTTTTATCACCACGCCAACAAGAAAAGAATTTCAATTACATAGGAATACAAGGAGGCATGAAGGGAGTTTTACTATAGATAATAAGGTTTTTTGCGAAAGTATGTTTAACTCATGCTTATGTTCTTACATCGTATACAATTTTTGAAAATATTTTCCTGTGGTTTGGAAATTTGTAATCTAGCTCGTGGTCTTGCTAGTAAACTTCACTGTTGTAGTGAGCCTATGTCACATGCGGACTTTGGGACAAATACACATAAATGCATATTTTATAAATACAGTGAAAATGGTCACGCTACAATAAATGTTCACTCTTTACAAGTAATTGTTATTTTAATATTTACGGTATTCTTACGTAGTGATAACTATTTATTTATCACTTTTTAATAAAATACACACAAATAAAAAATACAAAAAACCGTTGAAAACATTGATTCATATTTTCCCGAATTTACACATTATGTAAGATGTGAGTAGTTTGAGTGCACTGGCATTGTACTGAGTAATATCAAAAAATCGACTGTTTATAAACATTTAGTAAATATTTATTGAATACTTGAAATGTAAAGCTCGTCGCAATTGACACAAATAATTTGTTTATATTTTCCAATCCATCTTATCATCATTAATATTAAACAATGGAATATAGTAAATGTTGTCAAAATCCACAATTTTTACGTCAAATTTTATTTATTTATTTTTTGTAAATACAAGGACCTACCTCTATATTATTCTCCATCTTGTATACTATTATTCGGTATACATTAATATATATATATATATATATATATATATATATATATATATATATATATATATCTATATAATAAACATCAAACTCCCACTCATTTGAACTGATGTAGTTCAAAACTAATTAATTTCACCTATAACTGTGCTTTGTATAAAGTACAAAAATAATTTAGTAGGCATAGTTAATTTTGTATCCAACTTCAAAATACGAGGGCTGTTTTTTTTTCAACTTCCGATCGTGCCGCTAGATGGCTGGGCGAGCGGTATCGGCCAGCAATGCGCGGCAGTCGACTGCGCACCTCTCCCACTACAACCTCACTCAATTTCAGACGGCCGACGCCATTTCCAATTTATCTAGCGACACATAAACATGGCTACCATGATAGAATCTCCCGCCAAGTGTGAGTTGAGAAGTGTCATTCGTTTCTTGCAAGCTGAAGGGTTATCTGCAGCAGAAATTCACCGTAGAATGGAACGAGTATACGGTGAAAGCTTTATGAGTGACAGTGCAGTGCGTGATTGGTGTAGGAAATTTAAAGATGGACGAGTTGACATTCATGATGAAGGGGGCCAAGGACGAAAGTCGGTCGCAAACGAAGACCTCGTTGATCGAGTTGACCAAAGTGTAAGAAGCAATCGAAGGTTTACGATTACGGAGCTATCCAATCAGTTTCCTGAGATTTCAAGGTCAGCCCTATACTCTATCGTAACTGAAAAGTTAGGCTACAAAAAACTTTGTGCGCGATGGGTGCCGAAGATGTTGTCTGATGACCACAAAGCTCGGCGAATGGCGTCAGCAACGTCTTTTCTGAACCGCTATGAAGCTGATGGCGAAGATTTTTTGATCAAAATCGTGACAGGAGATGAGACATGGGTTCTGTACGACACCCCAGAAACGAAACAGCAGTCCCAACAATGGATGCATTCAAACTCTCCAAACAAACCCAAAAAATTCAAAAAAAACTTTCAACAACAAAAAGATTATGGCCACAGTGTTTTGGGATCAAAAAGGTGTATTGCTTGTTGAGTTTTTAGAGCCAGGTACCACAATCAATGCGGAAGGATACTGCGGTACGTTACAACGTTTGCGGAGAGCTATCCAGAACAAAAGGAGAGGAATGCTCACATCGGGAGTAGTGCTCATTCATGACAACGCCCGTCCTCACAGTGCTGCTTTGACAAAGCGTCTTCTTGACGGTTTTAAATGGGATGTTTTTGACCATCCGGCGTATAGTCCTGACTTAGCGCCGAGTGACTATCACCTTTTCCCGGAACTGAAGAAGATGCTAGGAGGGCAGAGCTTCCGAACAGACGACGCGCTGCGAGACGCCGTGAAGACCCATCTCAAATCACTGGCGGCAAACTTCTATGAAGAAGGTATTAAGAAGCTTGTACCCAGGTATGAAAAATGCCTCAATTTAAATGGCGATTATGTTGAAAAGTAACTAATAATGTACCTAACTTTTGATAATAAATTTATTTAATTACTCTCCCTAGTTTTATTTTTATATCACATCGGAAGTTGAAAAAAAAACAGCCCTCGTATTTTAAATAGTTAGGCTACTATGTTTTTCATTTTCTGCTTTGTATCCTTGGTGGAAGTAGGTGGGTTTTAATGGTTTTAATGGGTTACAAAACAATGTAAAAACTGATGATGCCTTAACCGGCGAAAGCGCTATTTTTAATAAATTTATTGTGGAAGTATCTAAGAAATGTCTTTTCCATTAAAAAATACTATGTTTTGTGACTAAAAAACTTATGCTAATAGAAAATCTTTTGCTTATAGATTTAATTAAAATGTTTTTGTTTATAACACAAGAACATTGAAAGACACGTTTTAGCAAGTTTTCCCTTCTAATTGTATGATAAGAACTTGACTCATACACTTATCCATAAAATGAGTAATATTTGATACCTAATTATTTTATAAACAACAGATTCAAATACCGGTTTCATTGTACATATTTTGAATGCAACGTAACGTAAATATATTTGTGACCTAAGGTCTATAGTACGATACTATTACCCCTCTAACTGTTTACTGATTATGCGAATAATAAAACATCATTAAAATAATTTAATGACAGTGTTATAGTAAAAGTTTAAACATTATAATTAAAAGGTTAAAACGGGGTTTTAGAAAAAAAGTGCGCGGAATAATTAATTTAGTATGAATACTGCATTTGCAGTAAGTAGTGGATACATTTCTAATTAATATAGAAGAAGGAATAATATCGTCAAACTCCAAGATCTGTCGCATAATAGTTAATGAAAGCTATCAATTAAAACTTAAAAAGAACCTCTTTGTCGTGCAAATAGAAATTTTCAATGGAATTGAAAACATTAATTAAGTCTCAGGGATTTGTTAATTATGCAGCGCTCATTAGCATTAAGTAAACTGTTTATCTCATATCGGAAACTCGCTGATTTACTCACTTTAGTGTTAATAAGGCAGGAAATTGATAAGCAATTGTGAATAACGTTATATCTGGTACTACCATTACATCATGATGTTGATGTTATATCCTCACGGTATTCCGCGAAAGGTGTGTCATTCTATTCATTATTGACTTGTCACCAGTTTAGGAACGGTTGTGTGGGAAACATTATTTCAGCAAAGCCGTCTCAAAATTGCACTGGCGGTGGTGGAGTTATATTTGGACGTCGAATTGGGCGATGAAAAAGTAATTCAAATCGCCCGTAATGATACAGCCGAAAACAATGTGACTGTAACAATAATATGTAATTTTTGTCTGTTTATCAAGTCACCAGTGACGGGTGTAGGTGTCACGACGAGGAGACACGCACCCATCCGTCCAGGCAGCGTCCGGCGACACGTTGTGCGACCATTAATAAAATATCGTGCCGGGGGGAGGGGATAGTGGACGATTTTTAAAAAGTTTTTAGTATCGCGGAAAGGCGCGGGGCGGGAGGGGCGCGGGGCGGGGGGCGCCGGAGAGGGGATGCGCACAAGTGTGTGCGCGCCGGGCCAATCCATGCCTCGCCGCGGTCCCGCTCTAAATGGATTCAAAGAGTTTTTTAGCTTTCAGTACCCGTTTGAAATGGGTTGAAGGCAGATCCGCACTGGAGGTTATTTTTTGTTACGATTTAAGTTTATGAGTTGTGGGCCCGATTCGGAGGGAGGGGGCAGGAGAGGGGAACGTCTCAGGAGGGGAGTTTTCCGGACCGGAGATTTTTAAAATTTTAGTTCAATTTTGGACGAGTGTCGCCGAGGGTGTGCTCGGGACCGTACAGTGTGTGAAGGGTTGACAGTGGACAGTGGTAGACGGTGTGACTCGACTGTGTGCAGTTTTGGGTTCGGGTTCAGGCGCTGCTGAGAGGTGAGGGGAGAGCAAGGGAGGAGATAGGGTAAGGATGAACGCCTAATCGATCGCTGCAAGACACAGATGCACTGAGCCCACCTTCTGTACAGGTATTGTACTCTCGCTTACCGTATTATTACTTACTCATATATTCCGTACCTGACCACCGATTTCTCTCTGAGGATCTTTTTAAATTCTTATCACACTTGTGTCTTTTCTTATCAGTCACATTTTCTCCTGTCGATATCGTCTTATTTGGCACGACTTAGGTACGTGCCCAACTCGGGGAGTGTGGTTCTTTTAGGGCAGTTTGAAAGTTTTTTCCCGCGCGCCGCTGGAAAAACTGAGCAACTCGTGGGGTTTTCCGATACCACCCCCTGCCTACCCTTCCCTCTTTTCTTTGCCGCCCGCTCTCCGCATTTTGTTTGATCCCGCCGCCCGGTTAGTTCATACTTCTCTTCCCTCAGTACCACGACTTTAGGGAAGATTTTATTTTATCCATACCTGTTTTAGTCCTAAGGATTATTACTCACTTACTCGTCCGTTGCTGTTCGAGGTCGAGTTCTGAAATTCAATTATCGATTTTAATCAAGGTTTATGCGAGAACCTACGATTCAGTACGTGTTTATTCATACACATTTATTCATTTATTCATACAGTTATATAGTAACGCGGCTGAGTTATTCGTTGAAATCATTCATTATTTACTTATCGTCCGTTCTAAATTACTTAAATGTACTATTAAACATATTGTACGCCTCATAAACATCTAAATAATACTCGTTTATTTACAAAAGGAAAATACCATTTATTGTTAATCTACAATGGGTTTATAGAATAAAATTAGAATATAATTATAAAATTTAAAACGCTTCTGATTATAAAATAAATTAAATAAATTATAGGAAAGAATAGATGTACAGATTTGACTGTGTCTAGTAAAACATATTTTTTCTATTATATATCCTAATATATTATCTCATATTTTTGTATAGGGTCACGTTACAATTAGATCCAACTGATTATCAGTATATAATGAGATCACTCGTATCACGCTAAAGTAGATTACATTGTTTGCAACCGTAAAAAAAAACAAATATCAACAAAATTACTAATCTCTTAGTTACAGTTAGTTAAATAAGCTATAAAAGGCACACTCACCTTGTGACCACTTAATAACAGACAATTAAAGCAATAATTGGCCGATCGTAAGAAATTAATTTAAATTGCTTTATAGCATTCGCCAAATTAGATATCATTACGGAACTTACTTCCACTTTTTCGCTTCGATCTCTCAAAAGAAAACCATGGGAATCATATTAAGGACAAAATTGTTACAATGCAACGTAATTTTTAACTAAATACAGTCGAATAAAATGTTATATGTAATGTATCATACTAATTCAGTATTTACGTAATTATAATAATTTATGGTAATTGATTTATTTCGTCAGATATTATAGAACACTGATGATCTGTGGAAGCAATATTGGCTATTTAAATTAATTTATAAGATATTTCAAATTAAAATTTTTAACATGTGATACAAGTAAATTTTGTGACGAAAGTTCGTACTCTGGTGCAGTGCTGTATACAAAAAAATAAATTATATTACCCCTTTGTTTCAACTTTTACCTTTTTCGTATACATCAGGCGTATAAAATACATTTAAAGGATTATAATAATTTTCTTAAAACATTACTTTAATTATATTATTTATCAATTTAGCTATAAATACAAGACGTATACAAACCACAATGAAGTATTTGGAGGGATGTCAGAAAAAATGAACTAACATAGAGTTAAAGTAGCTGAATTAAAACAAACCATAAATACATTAACTCTCAGATAATACAAATAAATATAATGCTTCTTAACCAAAAGAGGAACAATAATCTAATATAATAAGGATATATTTACCGTAAACGTACATGAAAGTTCAATACACGTTAGGTATATAATAGTTGAACAAATTTATATATATATGTGCAACTCCTTGAGTTGAGGATATGAGCATTACTTCCATCATATCCATTTATTCTGAGTAAACCCTTTTGGCGCCAAAACAGGAACTGCCTACCTAGACAACAGGAAATCCGGAAGCAGCCGCCTAAGGGGACAAAGAGGGAATAAAGTTGACAATATATATCCCAACATCTGCCCTATGCGAATGTAGCTGTTTTACATATTATGGAAGGTTGACGTTTCGTGGTCGTGCCCCCACCGTCTTCACTTCACCATTTGCATTACACGACTACCTCGTGCCAGTATCTAATATGGGAATAATTCAACAGCCAACCATAAACTATTCTCTCCTAATTATATACAACAAGATGTATATCGTGGCAGTGCTGCCGCTTTCCTCGAATTCAGCCCGCAAGAGACAAAGATTTTCATCTTCAGCAGACCTAATTTATTTTTAAACACTACACACAGAATTCTTTTGACTTTGTCTTTTTCAAAATGGCTGTAAAGAAGATTCAAGACAAAATCTTCATTATTGACTGGAACCTGACGACGCAAAACCAGTTTTGACTTCGGTTAGTTAAGTCACGGGAATTTCTTATTTTGATAATCAAATTGTCATAATTATAGTCAACCCTAAAATCTAAAAAAACTCCTAGAAATTGTATGGTTTAATTCAAATAAATTGGGGCCAATATAAAATTAATAATCACTGATTATTGAAGAGAAACGATAATTTGATTGCATGTTACGTGAAACTTTGTAAAAGTAATGAAATATAATATATAGAGTAGAAAAAACCAATAGAGACAAAAATATAAAACTTATAAGAACGGGGAGTAGTATAAAACCTGTGCATGAGATAAAAAGTAAAAAATATGGATTGACGTAAATATTTGTCTAAAAAATACGCTAAAAGAAAGAATGAAAATAAAAGATAATAATAATAATAATATAGAGTACTAAAAAACTTAATACTAACAAACATTAAATTAATTTAAGTAAATGTCATCCAAGAATAAGTTAGTATAAGTTCAATAATAAGTTCAAATTGGTGTCTTTGTTTTATAAATTGAAAGGATGATAAGTTAACGAAAAACAATCGATAAAGAACCAAAAATACACAACAAGAATAAAACAATTAGTCTCATGTTCGCATACCACAATTTTGTGTTAAACTAGATCGATATAGAAACCTATATATCATTTTATTTTTCCCTCTTATCACCTTTTCTGATTAAACGTTTTTTTCCATTAGATAAGTTTGTCTCACTAAGCCTGTTTGCAATATTGGTTAGATCATGGATTTTTATGGATGTTTTGTCAAGTTTTAATTATTAGGCTCTTGTAGATAAGATAATTTTATCCGTCTATTTTAATTCAGTTTTGAGGAAAGCTCCCGTGACGATTGTAGCGCCACAGGTAAGCTCTTAGTTTCATTATTAGCTTATTATCGTACGTCGGACAACCCGAGTTTCCTGTTAAGGAAGTGGGCAAGTTTCCAAGATTACCTCGTTTTTGCTCTTTTCTGTTTATTTATTTCCTGGAAGTAATGTGAATAACGACTAGGGAGTTTCCTTGAATATGAATAATCGTTAATAATGTTTATAGTTTTCATGTTTATAAAAAATAATTATTATCTAATTAAAAATAAATTATTTTGCAATTATAAAAAAACAAAATTAATGAGAAACGTTATTTTATTACTATGATAGTCGATGATAGTATCAAGGAATAAAAGTCATTTTGTTACATGTTGTTGTTCTGGAATGAAAAGAAGTTTATCACATTATTTAAAATTCTCTTGTGGGTATTAAGATTTTTCGTGAGACAAGCCCATTCCCTCTCAATTGTAATGAATTATCTGCACATTTAGGTGTATGTTCTTCATGTATAACTAATCATACCTTCAAAATCAAAAATACTTGCTCGTATCAATCATGTTCTGTTGGTTTTGTAATTGCTTTAAATAACTCCTTGTTTTTGGAGAAGTTGAGTAAGCCACATAAAAATGCTTTACATAAAAATAGGAAGAAATATGCTTTTTTTCTCGCTCAGTTATAGCCAAAATCTAAAATAGTTGGATTTTAATATTATTTCGTTCCCCACCAGTAAATTAAATTTAATACTTCTTAATTTATAAGAGGTTTATCTTTAACGCGGTACCTAGCTTTAATTTCCATTACAAAATATTAATAAATTTACAGGTATTTTTTTCTTTAGTTGATATGTATACAAAGTTTTAGTTTAAATATACTTGCGTCGACAATATTCCCAGTTAAGCAAGCAGAAGCAATCTGTTAGAACATAGTAATTTATTAATCACACCATTTAATCTGTAGAAAATTATGTTAGTACGTACAAAGTAACAATTTGCAGCAGTTTCCACAACTATGTGTGGGCTAGATGTTGACCTCTTATCTGATCATATCTTATCAGAGCGATAAGGAGAGCATATTTTTGTCGCGTCACTGAGTAATTTGTCCAGACGTCTTCAATCAAGTCTAAATATAACCGAGTTGTAGTCAAACAGGCAGGCCTTGGTTGTGCCATACAGCCTTACAATGTGTCCGTTATACATCAATCTGGTGGGCTGTATTTCGCCAAATTGCGCACATATCGTGAATGACCTCTTTCACAGAAGTTGATAGTTTATCCGCAATGACTTTTTTATTGTGGCAAAACCATTTCGAGGTTGAAACGATCACTTTTATTTGAAGGATTTTTAGATTCGATAAGAAATACGATATCTTGAACTCGTGTTAATGTTATTACTGAAATTAGTACGTTATGACCTGTAATATGATAATTTAAAAGTTATCTAGTTAAAGTGTTGACAGCGCGTGTGGTCTTTTTGAACGTCCAGTAATACTTTTAAAAGCATTGGCGTTTAACATATATTATAGAAATACGACATTAAGGTCAATTAGCCATTTTATGTTGAAGTAAAATATTGTTACAAAGAAATAAAAAACACAATACAATCAGAATTTACAAGTTATTACGTCGTAGCGTCTTAGTATCAATAAAATGTAATTACAGTGTAATAACAATAATTTAATATTATAATAATCTTATTGTAATGATACAAATATAGTCTATAAAAATAGAATACAATATTTATGTCTACTAGATCATTTTAACAATTTTTTTAATCCTAAGGGACAATTTTTATATTAAGCTTCATGGTCTTTTGGGATTATTGAATTAATATTGCAAAGAAGTGTTTTATTGGTGGAGATTTTACTCCCTTACAATAATTTTATTCCCTTTATTATTAATTGTCATTTTGGCGGCAACTCCCACCAAAAGGGTTACCTTAGAAAAATATAACAATATAACTAGAAGTTAAATCATTCGGGAGTTTAATGTTATATAATCAACATAAACAAAATTAATTAAATAAGACACTCTAAAATTGTAAAGCCACAATTCATGAATAAATTACTGAATATAAACAACATTAGCAAAACTAATCATTTCGATTAAAATCTTTTGAGAAACTAGAACTTCTATAAACCAGATCATATTGTTATGAATGCTATGAGAATAAACAAGGCAAAAATATTAAGCCTGTTATAGCAAAATGTAGAAAAACTTTTCCGGAGACTAGTTATGAAACGTAATTCATATTTAGCTTTCAATCCGACATCTGCAACCACACAGAACTCCATTAGCATTTTCAATTAGCGATTACCAGAATACCAAGTTATGAATAATTTCACAAAACGTTAAGAAGTAGCACGTTTCCAGAAGTGGTGAGACGACGGCCTCGGCAAGAATGTTAATGTTTTGGGCCGTGTGGGTTCAGCTGTAAATCAGAAACAGCTGAAGGCAACTCTGCCTCCGCCACAGCCTCCTCGAGAGCGTTCTTCTTCTCGCCCAGTGGTAGCCGTGCAAAGAGATATTTACATATCTGTGATTTGCGGCCATCCAAGTAGAACTGGACGATCAGCAGGAGTGTGTTCAGATTGATTCAGCATCATCTACGCCACAGCTTTTTCAATTCAGTTCTTGTAATCTAGAGCTAGCTGAGATTTGTGGACATCCCAGTGGCACTAGACCATTAACAGAGTATCTGACCAGATAATCCCACCACCATCTCCACTAAAGCATCCTCAACACAGTTCTTCTAATTTAAAGCTACTTGAGATTTGTGGACATCCCAGTGGTACTATACCTAGACCACTAGATCAACAGAGTTTGTGACAAAATAATCCTACCACATCTTTACTAAAACCTCCTGCAACAAGATAATTTTTTTCACCCAAAGCTAGCTGAGATTTGTGGAAATTTCAAAGACTCTGGAATTTCATCACGGCTTGATTCCAGATAACCCCAATATAACCTCCGCTGTAGCATCCTCAACACAGTTCTCCTTTTTAACTGGAGGTATCTGAAATTTGCGGATGTCCCAATCCTGCAACATTAGCACCACGTAACCCGACTGACCCCAACATCAACTCGTTACAGCCTACTCAACGCCATTCCTCTTCTCGTACATATGTTGCTGCGTCATGCGATATTTACGCATCCGTAATTTGTGAATTTCCAAGAAACATTGGACCATCTGCTACATCATTTAACCTGACTTTTCCACAAATTATCAGATTTGTTGAAAGGAATTAATTGAGAGTTTTGGTATAATCTAGACTCTGAGTTTACTAATTGTATTTTTTGATACTTCCTCAAGTAATCGTGCTATTATGAGTTTGAATGGATCGTAATAAGACCATTAGTTCTTTATTGGAACTTTTTGGATGGCTTTTCTTTTCTTCCAATCATTTTGGTGATTTCAACGAACGTCAAAATTATTTCAAGTTTTTACCTCATCTTGTTTATTTTCATTTCAAAGCCATTACCAACAGTTGGAGTGTGTATAAAAATTTATTTAAAAAGCCGTTCAACATTCAGTCAATAATAAATTAGACTATGTTACACTATAATCTGTATCACGAGTAGCCGAGAAGTCACTCCAAGCGTGGTGTGGGAACATGGGACTGGGACAGCAGTTAGTCTGGGAACGGCCGACAGTCAGACAGACATTCTGTTATCTGTGATGTAATGCTGTTCTATTGAGTGAGGTTAGAACTTTCTGATAACAGTTATCGCCCGGTCGGCATTTTATCACTTGTAGACAATGTGGTACTTTGTCTGGTTTGTTGTACTCTGAATTTTTAGGGGAGTTCGTTATCGTCAGCGCTTTGCAAGGATCTCTTTGATTCTAGTGACTCTGTAAATACTTCTTTAGCGGGTATTTGGTAAATAAAAATTGATCGAGGGTTTTAATTGGTGCACGCTTAATAAACTTACGTTTTATCTGCGTAACTACGGGTTGTTTTGGTACGAAACTGGCTTAATCTTAGTGCCTATGGTAATTTAATAATAATTTAGTTATACATTTGTTTTGTAAATCGAACATAAAGTGGTTAACTAATTTAATTAATCATTTATAAAAATAATAATCATAATTGAGTTAATTTATCGTATATTTTGCATAAATTTTAGTTTTGATTTAAAAAACAAATTAACCAAAATGAAGTTTCAAGAATTTTTAAAGGCTTCGTTGAGTCTAACCGCTATGTTTTATATATTTTTAGTAAAACATTGGTTCACTTTTTAAAGTCAAATAGCCTTGTAAGTTTTTCTGTAAATAGTGTTGTTAAATTAAAAAATGTTCAAATATTTACTCACATACGTATAACGAAGTTATAGTGAAGAGGGTTGATTCGCATATACTCGTATACTAAACAAAGCGGAACAGGATGTTAGAAGAAACATTGCTATGTAATCCAGTCCATTTAATAATTTATGCAATGTTTGGTCCACCTGTACTCCACCTGTATTCTTAGTAACAATAACATTAAAAGGTTTATCTTCATCTAACGCAACCTCTCCACCAATTTAATTTTACATGATGGTTCTGACTTCTTCCCCAAAAACTTAAACCATGACTACCTAATGTTATTTTAACAACCTGTACACAAAGCTGCGATTGTTTGAGAACAATGGTTTAAGATATGGTGCGACTGTTATTAGAAATCCGACTAAAGATGTTCGCCGAGTAAAGAAATGACAAATGAATCACGAATTGTCAAGAGGTCCTGTTTCACTGGAAGGCAGGACGTGATGCATATGCCCAAGTGGTTCCAGGAACCCGCGGACGGAAGGCCCAAACACCGCCAATTGCGGCTGAGTGGGTGCCTGCTCCACTCTGAATTGGGTCTAATTCAATGAGGAGATTAGATTAAAATCTCTCACTATCATTATGAGTGATTTCCTTCTCTTTCTGCCCATTAAAATGCCTGACTTGTTGCTTTTTCTGACAAAAACGCTCTCTGATGACAACAGGCTTTGAGATGTGGAACGAATCCCGTTTTTAGGAATTAATGGTATGCTATCCAATGTGCGACAGACAAAGGCGTGAATACTAATAAATTATAGGCGACAAAACATTTGCCGCTCGGAGATTTTGGAGGGCTGGGATTGCTTACACGTCTTTTCATGAACTGTAATATTTCTATGTAATATTTCTATCACATTAATTAAGCTGTTTAACTCCAAAATTTAATTAAAATGCGTTCTTTCACCATCTGTTTTGAAATTAATACTACTTGCTATTCAACCTGGGCATTTGTTCTTTTGCAGAAATTAGATTCATATGATGTTGAATATTAATTCCTTTTGCAAAATTATATTTATATGATGTTGAATATTACATAATTACTTTTGCAGATATTAGATTTATATTCAACGTGGACATTTGTTTTTTTAGCAGAAATTAGATGTATATGATGTTGAATATTAACTCCTTTTGCAGAAATTAGATTTATATGATGTTGAATATTAATTACTTTTGCTCAAATTAGACTTATATGATTTTGAATATAAATTTCTTTTGCAGAAATTAGATTTAAATGATGTTGCATACGAATTTCTGTAGTATTGTAATATAAAATTATTTCTATTTAATGTACAGTTTAAATTATAGTATATAAATTCAGTTATTAAGTAAAGTTAGATATTTAAATCTACCACATAGATAGTTACCTACGATGCTTTCAATCTTGTTAAACACGAAAGGACGTCACAAAAGGCATTATAATGGTGCCTTAACAAGAATAGGCAAAACTAAAAATATCTTGTTCTACAATGGTTTTGATAACTTATCAGCGAAATTTATGGCTCGAACCTAAATAACTCAAATTCCACTGCCTCCACAACAATCCACACCATACTGGCGTACGCTCGCTTTACACATGCTAATCTACTCTGCCGTCACTCGCTCTGGTGTCCCCATAAATTTGTCAGATCCCCATAGTAGCCAAGATACACGGTCCAGTTCGCCTTTTACCGTGAGTCCGGCCTCGCCTCAAACCGGCCGCACCGGTAAGTGAATATCTGCATCTATTACGTTACTTGCAGTACTGAGCAAAGTTATTGTGTACATAGAACTTATGTTCACTTCCAGGAACGAAGTTCCAAGGGAACTTATATCAATACCTATAACTATACAGAAAACCTCTACTGTGTTGTTTACCACTAAGGCAAATCATAAAATCTCAAAGTATTCATAAAGCAATATTTTAAATATTCATGATAATATATTTAACCGCTTTATCACGCATTGAAAATTATTACCAATAATTGGAAATTAATATTAAATGTATACAAATTTCCATCGTTATTTTCTCAAAAGAACTACAATTTTATGATAGGATAATAAATTATTCTCTTTTATTGGAAAATTGATATGATGATGAAAACAAAGTATTATAACACTTTTAAACCGCTAATCAAGTAGTTTTCAATATTTAAAACAATTTCTTTTTAACATTTTTCTACTTACTAGTTTTTGTGAGCTGATGAATTCATTGTAATTACCATAACTGTAACACCTCAAGCTAAAACTCATGTAAGTTAATTTTACATCAAAGGTTCCAGATTCTGGGTTAACAACAAGGAACATACTTGAGCACCTTTTTATTTCTCCAATTTCATACCAATTTTAACCCGTTAAGTCTAAAAAATAAGTAATTAATTCCATGGTAAAATTATATCATTAGTTCGTATAATGGGAGGATTCAAACAACTAAAAACAGCTGTTTAATAATTATTAAATACTTAATTATTGATAATTTGAGTTAATTACGTAGCTAAATTAACTATTTTTTATAGCACCCAAGTAGTAAAACTTATGTTAAGGGGCGCTTAGGCTTTACCACGGCTGTATTGAGATTGCCGCTTACCCCTTGGACCCGGCAAAATACTGTTTGTCTTTTAGTTTCCCCGTAGCACAATGGGGTTGATTTTTTGTAAATACAGTGTTGCATCTCCAAATGAGTATATATTATCATCTTTTCGTTGTTTTGGAGTCGTTAAATTGATTGACGATGTATAATTGTAAATTTGGTGCTTTAACAGGAGTTTACTTTAAGAGAGTAATCATTGTGACATTGTTATCGTTCCAAGACGGTTTCCCCGTGTTTATCCCGTTTTCGTGGTTCCGGTCCGGTCCGCAGTTCCTCCCAGCCTCCGCCGCCCCGTGCCACTCGGAGACCTCACGTCCTGCCATGACGTGTTCGCGCCTCGTATGTAATTGAACGCCAAGTATTTGGTGTCGACCCGGTCCTGGGTAATGCTACAATTCGCTAATTGCCCCCTCCTCACCCCCTCTCGGGCCCTCCCCCCCACCGCGGTGGGCGGCCCTACACCCGCCCATCTCCGAACCTAACATTCTCCTGCTACACTGTAGTGGCACTCACGGTCTACTGAGTTCTCGGTGTTCGGAGTTATCAATCATTGCCTTGGTATGATTACATTGTGCCCGACCCGACATGTTAACTGACCGCCAGGCTGCTATATCGCTGCTACTATCAACGAAATGCTGCTTCCAATTAAGCAGAACCTGGCTTTCAGAAGTTAAACTCATCGCTAAATATTGAAAATGCAATTTATTGCAAAGAATGCAAAAGTTACAGACGTGCTTAAGTAAATCATCTAACTAAAGATCTATTAGTTAATTATTTAAAATGTGCTGTCACTAATGTCACAGCAATTATAAAAATGCTGTAAAGTTTGCACAACTCGAGTAAAATCTATTTAAATAAGTGTATTGGCAATGATTTATTATTAACAACAAAGTATCGTTTTCTTTTATTGTGCATCCGTTATGGTTGAATTTAATATCAAACTTTTTTCTATCTTGTCAGTTTTATATTTTGAATTACAACCTCAGTAATTTAGTTTCAACAAGCCTGGTAATACAATAGCAATAATATATGTTGAAGTATGCGTACATTTTACTCGAGTTTCATTTGTTCTAAGACTCTGATGCGTAGTTTTCATTCCAAATGGACAACTTTCCATTTTGTCCCCATTGAATTCAAAATAAATAAAGTGCAACACATCACGCGTAGAGGTATTTTTGAATATTTTTACATGTTTAAAGTTTTTGTCTATAAACTAGCGTTGGAAGTAGGTATTGAGAACAAATAATTAATCATGCTGGTGAAAACGCAATCATGAAAATAACGCAAGTAATCCAAGATTATAAATGTCAGCCGTAACTATATGCATAAAACTAACTGTAAACATTTGCAAACAAGTGTGCCAGTAAAAATTAGTAAATCACTTCAAATTACAGCTTTTTTTAGGATATAGTAAAAAGTACAATATCTTTAAAATATTCTTCTTATTATCGCTTGATTTCGAATAAGATACTCGTCAGTGGTATAATATTGCTTTTGATAAAGGAGTAAAATAGTTCAAGTCGCTATCATTTATATGAAATCCACTTATGTATGAAGACCTTGGCATACTTCAGTCGGCACTTAGAATAATTTATTGAACCATTCAAGTAATGTCATTCATGGAAACGTTTAGATGCAATATTTATACAATTCTGAAACCTTTGTTTATTGTAAGCGGGCGGACTAGTCAGCAAGAGCATTTTCCAAATCAACCGTGAACATTGTAAGTCAAAGAGGTGCAGCCGATTTTGGGTTGGAGTATTTTTTTTATTAAAGAAAACTACGTTGGTCACACCTCTTTTGGATACAATTTCTGAAGGCTAGAAAATGTATATTTTATTCTTCCACTAGGTGTGGTAGGTGTTTGAAGCCGAATTTCGGAACATATTTGGAAATTTAGCCAAAATAATGTAAAATGTTTTTAAATAAAAGCATTTAAAAACAAAGAAATCAATAAATTATTAAAAAAAATAAAAAAAATTATTAATGTTGTATAAATATACCAAATTAATTTATCAAGAAACTGTCAATAAAAATATAAAAATTTAAAATTATATTAATTAACAAATATAATTTCTATAAGTTATAAATTAGTTAAAATATTTAGCTCTCTGAAGCTACAATTCATGTACATACTGTAAACAATTTATCTTCATCGGTTTTAATTATGCCTGATTACAACAATATTACCAAAATGTCTTACTTTTTCTGTCTTTAGGAAAGTTATCTAAAAAAGGCTGTGAATTTAAAATTAAAAAAAAAACATTCACAACCATAAATCGTCTGAACCACCTTACCTATATTGTCTTAGACCCTTGTTCCGACAAAATGTAATTAATTTTGTACTAAAACCATTACTAATTAATTGGAATAAAACACTGTAAACTGTTCCACATATGCTATAACGCGGCAGTACCAACAAATGTGCGCTTAGAGAAATACCTACGTCAGTGTCTGCGCTTGTGACAAGAGTGTAGTGATGTCAGTATATCAAATATCGGCCGGCACAATAGCGGCAGACGACAGTCGGCGATCCATGCACAACGTTGATCGTCTGCCAAGCGCAGCAGCATTGTAGTGGGAAGCTAGCTCAGTGCTCGGCCGCTCACTGCATATTTCACCTAAATAATGGCTCTTTTGGGATCCTCGAGCTATTTCTAAATAGTCTGGTTTTGCCAAAGAATGTATTGTCCGGCTTTGTTAGCATTTTGTGGCAGTTATGGCTGGTTATTGTTTCGGCCTATTTTGTTCTCAGTTGTGACATTTTGTTGCCAACCAAACACCGGAACTGTTCGCCGATAAAGATAACGAAATAAAAATTATTTTAATTTTACCATTCGAGTTCTTGAGTTAATACAGAACTGTAGACCTAATAGATAGGTGTGAACAGACTATCCATTGTTTGGAGGAGGTTGTATCTAGTTAGGAAGTTTTTCTACCACAAACTTTTGGAAGGAATTAAACGGAAATTGTGCGATGAAAACCTATTACCTAAATAAATGTATGAGTCGGTTAAATTATTTAATCAGTATTTTCGATCAACAAATTATAGAATTTTGTGTCTATACCAGTGGTGTCACTATATACTGCTAAGTGAACAGTTAACCAATACATGCCTACTTAATGACAAATCCAAATATATTTCGCTGATTTATGAACTCAACACTAGTTTTTTTTATCTATGCCCTATTTAACCGACCCTCACTCCATCGGCGTATATTTATCACAATATCTCAATTTGTCCCTAGTACTATTGTGATCTTCACACAATGGTCAGAAAGAGTAATATTGCCGGAGCGTCGAGCAGCACATCTGTTTTCGGTATTTGAATAGGCCCAGTGCATTATCGATCATCCGCAGCGAACGAAGCGGTTTTTCCCGACATCCGTAATGAACAAAGCGCTCCTTATCCGAGGATCTGCAGCGCGACTGTCAAACCACGTTAAAAATGACGCCCCCACCCCGGCCCGCCCCTCCCGCGGGCTGAGAGGGTTATAATAGTCCCAGCGCAGTCCGAGCACGTCCCGACCAAAAACTAGATTAATGCCGGGAATTAGCATAACTTAGACTGTGGATTAGTGCGGGACTGTTTGTCAGTGTGGCAGCTGTAAAGGCGCTGCCTGGACAAAACCCAGAAGTGGAAACACCGTTTTCTCACGGACTACACGCGGAAAATGGACAGCTTACCATTGAAACTGAGCTCATTCCATTGAGGACACCTGGACATTTGCATGTCAATGGTGGTTCGGGTTAATTTAAAACAAACTGTAAGGCAACCTCCTGTCGTGGGTGTAACTGAAGCACTTGACAAGCTCGTGATTGATCTTAGTAAACTTCCACCAGGAAATCTTTCACACAAAAAGGGCCACTTTTGTTTCAAACAGTCACAATTCAGAAGTCAATTAACATTTCGGATAGCGTCGATTTATTATAAGGATAACTTTTAAATGCCAAAAACAATTCCACTAATTATGCACACCTCTTGGCCAGAACTAATTTAAATATTTATCAGGTTAAAAGTTGAAAACGTCCTCTATCTAATTTGCAAATAAGGGCAGAATCGATTAAAGGAACGTGTGTGCCGAAAATACGAGGTTCAGAAATGAGTTTGTAATATAATCCTGGAAGGGGCGGGCCTAGGACTGGTCTCGTCTAAAGGATGGTCCAATAAAATGTGTATTTATCATTGAGAGAGATCTGCGCCATTAGTTTGATACCTAGCGGTCGGGACGCTCGGTTCGATGTAAGCTTCCTTAATGGATACAAGGGGTAAATCTGCATTCTGGAATTTGACGGAATTAAATCCTGTCTGGAATATTGTTTGTGTTAATACCCCTCGCCAAACTAGCCATGTAACGTAGTGGTGTTGGATGATATTTCCGTTAAAAGTTGCATTAGAAGAATGTAATTTACGTTACAAATAATCGGATGGATATATACCATAGTTCAGTGCACAAGAAGTGGCAGATGTCAGGAAAATCCCGTTCTCTTCACAATTATTCCATCGGCAAAAACACACTTTCAACAAAGGATAACAAAGGATAAACAATCTGATTCCTATAGATAATAAAAGTGTTCCGTATTAACATTATTATCGTGATACACACCTAAGGAATATTCCGTATCTTAAAACTGCTTTCATGGTAAATGACACTGTTTACACATGCTTGTTGAAAATGTTACAACAAATTGAGATGAAATTTTAAAAATCAAACAATCCTAAATATAATAGTACAAACATTTTCCGTTGGTGGATTTGTTTAAATAATGCACTCTATGGTGTAAAATGTTAATTAACTCCTTAAGTGACAGTTAGAAAATTGTGCAGTCCTCAGAGTCATCTGCAATAGCTGTAAGTAAGGTAATAATATGATGTTAAAGAGCTAAATAGTGTTTTAAATAATAACATGGTTGTTACTATCACATTGTGTATTCATATTTAAAATTATTTTGAAGAATATCATAAAACTGACTATTCTGTATATCAATTTTATAGAATATTGCAGTATTTGTTTCTTATCTTTTTCCAAGTAGCGTTTTGGAACAACGATTTTGCTTCAAAATAAAATTTCTTTGTTCCTTGGTATATAAAACACTAAAATATAATATCTATCTTCCATTGGGATTGCATAAAAATTAATTAATTCACTCCGGCATACAATTAAAAAGTTAAATTAAATGAAGTATATATAAGTCTCATTACAGCTACCGTGATCTTACATCAGCGGCAGAACCGATGAGATGGGTAGACACGGGATCAATTTCCGCACAAATCAGGTAAACTAATGCCCGTCCAAGCCGACTGTCCCCTGTCCATTGTGTGTCACGTAAACAATGTGCCTCGTAAATTGGTCCGGATAGACTCGACCGATGTTTATCGTCTTTTGTACGATCTCGGCCTAAATAAACCCATAAACAGGGCATAACACGCCATTGTGGAAACGGGCCTTTTGACATCTGTCTGAATATGTAATTAGCCTCGGTTTTTATAGCTTTCGACAAATAAAGGAGGAGCGCGATAGGTCGAAAGTTAACGATAACGTTTTCGTCTCCGAATAACCTAAAATGCACCATACATCAGTTTTAAAACATCCGATAGTACAAATAGCCGATAGTATTAGTCCATTGGGAAAAAGGTTTATTATGTCGCTATGACTGTAATATTTACGGAACATTGTAATGTGGTTATTACAGAGCAAAGCGTATAAGATTTTTTGAAATAAGCAATATTTTGGAATCGAACGGCTTTCGAGATATTGATTGCATTTAACATCCAAAAGAACTTTTCTATAACCAAGATCTGGTCATAGAAATGCTGGAACATGTTGAAACTTGCATCAAAATTGTACCTTAAATACCTTGACTAAGATTTTTTGGCTATCTTGATACGCCATTTATGTAAATTATGACAGTCTTTATACTTGTTTTTTTTTTTTTTTTTTTTTTTTTTTTTTTTTTTTTTTTTTTTTTTTTTTTTTCACCTCTCCATTATTTGTAAATCTAGAGAAAAATAAACCGTCCTGTAACGCTTACATTTCCTACAATTTGTGTTATAAAAATTGGTTGCATAACGGTTTTCAAGGTATTGAATACATGTAAATCCCATGGAAATAAATTAATAATATTTCAGCGGTCACAAAATCTACCTACTTCTTCCGAATTAGTCGGAAGAACCATTAATAATGTTTTTTCTCGTTTTCTAACAGTTTTCAGTCAGTAACATATATCAACTTACTAACCATTCAACTTATCTGTGAATTGCAAGCGTAAGCGTTAACGCATGTTATGAATAAAGTATATAAGTTTATTCATTGATATAAGTCTGCTAGTTCCAGCTAAATAATGCCTTTTTTCAACAATAGCCTCCAATACTCGAACGTTAAAACACAACGAAGTCACAATTTTAAAAGTGAATTCAGTGGTATGTATGAAAGGCATCGTAAAACGCGTCTCGTTATGCATACAGGCACGATATTCAAGAGTGAAGTTACATAAATTTTACAAAATAGGTTACACAATTCGGGTTTCTATTTTATTCAGCATGTTAGCAGCGCGAGTCACGGCGGTCGACTTCGATACATTCGTTAAGTCAATCGACTGTTCGATACTCCCTACGTGCGCGCTCCGGGGACCTGTGAAATTTGAAGAATAATTTTGTAAATTTGTTTGTGTAATTCGAGAAATTGAAACGCGCCCGCGGTCAACGCGCTATGGTGTCGTCACGTCCGATCTATAAATATTTTGAGTAAAGAGCTTTGTTGTCGGATTCGTGTTCAATGCTATCACGTAACTGATAGACGCAGTCGCGTCGCCTAGTCGACTCTCCACTTTACACCCGACTGTCGTTAAATCGGTGTTTGGAATTATATTATTGGTACAAAGCCTGCCACGGTGAGTGCTTCACTAATCATGCCTGCTTCAATAGTTTTCAATAGAGTTTCAACGTTGACTTTACTGTTATATTCTTTGTCTCTAAGCACTAGTAGTTAAACTTTATTCAGTGTGAAGTTTTTTGTTGACACGAATTATCTATATTCATTCAATAATTTATAACGCATTATCTTCCACTTAGATTAGTGTAATTCATTGCATTGTGTAACTAAACTATTATTTTAAACGTACAGTAAGTTATAATCGTGACATATACCACTTCTGGAGAATAGCACATTTACTAAGTTTCGTAGAGGAATTAGTTATAAATATTTTAAGTTTTGTGATAGGGTATTTGAATTTACTCTCTCCATTTTAGCATTCAGTATACATAGTGAGATATTATTCTATTTCTTTTTTAAACGTCATAAACAATTGTTTATTATATTTTTGTCGACCACACATTGTACCCGCCCGACCTTGGACCGTATACCGCTGTCATCGCAATTTTTGCCCGGCCACGGCGCATTACGCAACTTCCGACTCCTTTATTCTCGCGTTGTGCGCAGTTCTGGGCTAACCCACATTTCAGCAACGAGAGCTACGCTTGCAGGTTCCACCGTTCATTCAGTAAATCCACTAAACGATCCACGCATTGAACTATTCCACAAGGGCCATCAATGAGTGATCGTCCATTCATGGTACAATTTCGGTTTAGACCAAACTATTACTAGTTCCTTCACAACAATGACTTACGTAGGGATATTTACATCAAAGCTCAGCCAAATGAACACTCATTCACGTCTAACGCTGTAGCTTCATTCAGTAGAATGTCCAGTCCCAGATATATTATTTTTAGTATAAAAATAAGAAATTAAATTCCTTTCTAAACAGCTAATATTTTGTAAACACATGTTTCGGCACTGAGCCATCTTCAGTGTACAATTTAACAACCTCGAAACAAATAAATAAACAAATAAGTAAATTAATAGTGACATAATTGTAATTTTGATCAGATTTCTTTATTTAATGTTCAATTTTTGTCAAAAATTTCGTTTGTATTGTTTTTTTTAATTAATATTTAGAATAATTTGAGGATCTTTACTATAGTATAAATAAACATGCAATAATTCTTTTTGTTCAATTTTTCTCATTTTCTTTCAGTAATTACAATTTCCATGTTCTTTCTTAAGGTATAATTATTAATAACTTACTCATCCAAACGCCTTTTAGTTTTTTGTAAAGTGTATACTTTTTTGCCATTTAAACAACGAGTGCGACAAATTTTGTGATTTTTTTCTGGAATACCCCTAAAAATTACTTGGTTTTGTATTAATTATATTTTTAAATGAGACATCTTCATCATTCTCCAAGTAAATATAAGGGCGTAAACTGCACTAGGTTAAAAGTAAAGGTAAAGAATGTCTCATGTCACCTCTTTGATAGTTAACCTGAGACCAACTCCTTAAAGGTGACTTCTGAACAACAACCGACGACAGGCAGGCGGGCTGCTTGCAAGGACAGAATTGCTCAGCGGTCATCATATATGCTCGACTTGATTTGATTATTCTTGCTGGGAAAACTCAAGGTCATTTTAACGGCTGGCTCTTAAACGTATAAATTGTTTGGAAAGTTAATATAGGTAAGAATCTGTGTGACGGAGCAGTATGGAAAGTGAACCAGGAGGCTCACTCGAGCTACTTCCATGTTCAAACAAACGACGCGACGAGACGTTTACTGCAACTTTCTCCGCAGTTTGCGACCTTTCAACTGCCGATGCAACATCAGCAACATGAGCATGTTATTAATCCTCTGTCGCTCCCGTTTTATGACTAATAGCGGTCACGTGGTACCAGGAGCTCTGCCACCGGTAGCCGCTTCTCCGGCTGTGGACAGGTGCTTTCTTGATTTACGGTCGACAATTAGTCAGTAACAAACAACTGTTTCATAGAAGGTGTTACTCGGAAAGAATGAAATTGCCCTACACAACACGTTTATAATGAGGGAAATGTTGTTTTTCAATGAACTTCAAGTATAAATATGAAATTGTCTATAGATTCTTGGAGACTATTATTTCTTCTTATAAAACGTATACAGGGAGTAATTACCAAGTAAATTCTATTAAACCAAATATTGAGTAGGCCTTGAAGTCAAATATTCGTAAACAAAATATATTTCCTTGATTACAAGAAATTCTATAGCATAAAAACAGTTAATAGTCGGTTGAAATTGATTTGCTAACAATTATTTAAAAATTATTAAAACTCTGTTTATTTTGTATTAATCATATATTTTCATTTTTGGTATTGGACCTTTAATTCATTCACAAGGTAGGTTAATTTTAACTTTCAAGTTATAAGTAATAAATGTTTAAATACACGCCACAGCCTCTTAAATCGTTGTGCAGTACATTTACACTCGGTGTATGGAAACTTTCACAGAATTCCCAGAATCGGGACCGCGCCGATCCCACGCATTCTCTATAATCCCAAACAGGATTTCCTCGGAATATTCCTGGAAACTGTATTAACGAGTACCGCCTCCTTTGAGGAATTTTGCAGGACGTGGAATCCTGATGAATATTTGATAACCAGCATCTGCATCATCACGTACAGGAATTTCCCGGACGCCACACATCCTCACATCCTGACAATAGGCCAAGCATTATTCAGACGAGGGAAATCCTCACTTGGACTGTTCACGGTAAGATCGCAAAATGCAAAAACTCCTTAATTACCCGGACACATAAGTCCTGGAAGGACAAGATGCATGTGTTCAAAAACACGGAATCGTTCTATCCTGTCGTTATTCGCTAACTTATAGCAAATTCGTATGAAAAGCTCATTTGAAAATTATAAATTGTTGTTTGCTCGTTTCAACTTCTGGAACTGTTTATTTCTTACTCAATGTACTTTTACCTTTCAATGTACTACCTACCTACTACTACCACCTTTTTAATGCTGATGGCTGAGAAGTCTTGAGACGTTGGACTTTAGTGTTGAATTAAAGATAAAGCAGAATCTTATCCTGTGTGTGAACTTAGGACTTTTTATCAGCACCACCTACTTCTACTATATCGCTCTCCTCCTTATTCTGTTTGATAAGATTCTCGCACAGGCCACCGCCCATGATAACAGGCAGGATAAGGCTGAAAGCCAAGGAAGGATAGGTCTCTCCTATATAAAAACAATTTCATTGTTTTGGTCCCATTTATTTCTCTGTCTTGAAATCAAAGAACAGAGTAGTTTTATTGAATATTTAAAAAAGTTTACAAATGATTGTAAGAAATTATACTATTGAAATGTTGCTATTTTTAATCAAACAATGGTGTACCATCGGTGCTTTATAAACAAATGTATGCGTTGTTCCATTCTGCCTGCAAAAGCCACACACGCTATAAATAATATTAAATCACCATTAAAAATTTAGATTTTGAAATACCAATCGGATTTACGTATGTATGGTCTATTGGTTATGATTCGGGGTTCTTTAATGAAATTGCATTAAAACTTGGGTATAAGGGGCGGGATGGTGATTTATAAAATGTGACTATTCAAATGGAAACCATTTATGACTCGGATATAAAAGATTTTCCATTTCCTGGCTCGATAAAGGGTGACGCCCTGGGTGACCCTCCCATTTCGATTTCAAGTCTCTGAAAATAAATGGGATTGAAATTTGTCCAATTACTAAATTAATGTAATAAATGTTTAATATAACCGATTTTCTAAAGTGCGATTGCTTGTGAAATGGGTTTAAATTTGTTAACGACCCCTTCGAGCGTTACCCTTTCTATTAAAATATATTTGTCATCAGTTTCGTTGATAGGGGTTGGTAAGGGTGTTTTGTAACAAATTGCGTTTTCTTTTATCCTCCAACTGTCATAGTTTATAATTTGGAATGACAAACAAATAAAATAAAAATATCAAATAAAATGATGTAGCTATATAAATACCGAATTTTACAGGTAAGCGCTGTTTGAACGATTAATAAAATTACAAAAATATTCATTTAAACGCGCCAAACCATTACTTACCTGCACTGAAGTAAATAAAAAAGCACATCTTGATATAAGTTCCGGTTGTCATTTCAAAGATATAAATTAATACGCATCCAAGCAGTTTTTATTTTTTTCGATATTTCTATGACTTAATTACTATAAGAAATCTCAAAATTTGTTATACTTCATCGTTTAAATATACAAAAATTTTAACAACAAAAAAAACTAAAAAGCGTTTGGATTTAAATTAGTTATATATCTTTAAAATGAGACATTTCCCATAACGCTACGATAAAAAAAGGCCTGCTGAAACTGCTTAACATTTTTCTTATGGTACAGAAATAGTATAATAGTTATTTTACGACAGCTCTTAACGAAAAATTATTCACATAATTTTCCGTCGTCAATACAACACTTTAATTGTACTATAAGAACTTATTACACTATTAAATACGCGCAAGACAGATAGAATCGATGATTTTAAGAAGCCAGTTCCCAAGGAATAAAGCGATCCGCGTGGGGCAAAGGAACAAGTGGAACCGACAGTAAGCAGTACGCTGCACAGATGTTTTACCCATTATTATAGCAGCGGTTGGGGTAATGTAACGGCCCAACGGCCCTAGGCTCTCCGATATCAGGACATAGCGCGTAAATGGCAGACCTGCATATTATTGTTATTGCAGTCTATATACTTTGTAGCGAGTTCAGGTTTTTATCGAATAGTCTAATGGGTCGATAATTTCCCTAGTTTACAGTGTAGCCACGTCACTCCGCCGGGGGTTTATGTGGGGGCCCAGGTTTTCTGCCGTGTTCCAGGGGTAATCAACAGGGTGCATTACGGGCTCGCGTATTGTACTTGCAGTGTTGCCTCTTTTGTTTTCTTTATGGGTGAGGGTACCGTCTCTACATTACATTCAGCAGTCTCATCCGAGAACGCTGTTACGGATAATAGTTTTTTTTTTGCCTGATAAGCGATCTAAGTAATAGGTATTGCACACTAGGCAACTATCGTTGTTCCATTCCAAGTGACTCTATACGTTTGTTCAAACGTGTTATTTTCCTGATCCAGACAAGCGCAACGCCCATTACGTCCATTTGACGTCTCTCTTTACCTAAAAAATAGTCTTCGTGTTTTTCACCATTTACTTGATTCATACACTTATTAATTACGGTAGCCAATAAACGAAGGTGAGTTAAAAATATCGAACTTAGAAAAAGGGAATTAAGTGTCAAAGAGGGTTTTTTAGCCCTAACTTTACCTACTTATAGAAAGGAAATTCTTTACTTTTACCGTCTAATTATGTGGTGGTGTCTTCACGTTATCTTTACAACCCTATTTACCAACCACACAATTTTTTTTAAATAATGAGTCGCTGTTTTTATTTTAAGCTTTATTCTGCATGTCCTTATGTGCCTGTTCGAGGATTTTATAAAACAGAATAAGGGGAAGAGTCGGTGCAGTACAAGGTCGATCATGGTACTGGTAAAAATTACTAAGACCAAAGACACGATTTAAACCTGCGCTGTCTCTAACTCAGATCAAAAATTTTAGACCCCTCAGCCACTTAATTTCCAGTCACATTCAGCCTTTTAAATAATGCTAATTCTTATTATTTAGAAGGAAGGTTTGGCACTGTTTTTGATTTGCAAATGAAACAAAATGGTTGTGCTGTTACATTAAACGACACGAAGTGACAGTCGTTCAGCTCCAGAGGTCAACATTTCAGTGAACCGACTGTGACTGGAAAGAGGTCCAGCTCCAACACTGGCCCCGGTCCAGGGTCCAGATGTCCTCCTACAACTCCGCAACGACTGGTTTCCTCTTATCTGTCCCCGAGCCAATTATCTACTTGTAGTCTTATCACGTAAAAATTAATGCGCGCGCATGTACCACGTATATTGTACGTATGCAAATGGTGAGGCGAGCGCTCCACAATCGCACAATGCCGATCGATAAACCCCCTTATGTAGTAGTCTATAAATTAGTTGCATTAACTTTGTCGTTCTCCATATTGGAATTGCCTATAAAATGACGGATAGTTTTATCTGGAACACGCCTAGATGGCGCGATAGTCGCCGCTGCGCCTTGGCCTGACTGTGTCGCGCCTTATTGTCGTCCGTTGCAACATTAGAATAGAACAAAGTCTTGTGCAATGTCCGCTTTATTGGGGCATAAATATCCCCGACAGGACGGCCGCGACGCCCTGGGCCCTAGATTCGCTGCTCGCTGACTCCACGCTGACTTTAAGGGTTTCATTGACGCTTTTACGAGACCCTGTATATATTCCCCGTTGTAACCGACAACGTGTGGGCCGGACTGCTCGTTACACGCGGTTCTCGAAAAAACCGAATGGGTCATGTGTTCGGATAGTTTATGGCACGTATGAGAAGTTTTAAAATTATCTTCTCTTTTTGCTTACCTCACGACGACGCTCGGATTAATCGCAGGAACAAAGTATTTTACACGACCTTGTGTTCGCTCCAGGAGTGGAATGTCTGCCTCGGCCGATCTGTGAGCACCACTTCATAAAAATTCACCCCCCGAGCGGCACACCGTTTAGATTTCTCATTTGCCCAAACATACAAACCAATATTTAGTCTGCAGTCACATTACACCCGGCATTTTACACAGTTTGAATAAAAGTCTGTGATTAAGTGATTGAACCACTTTGCATACCCGCCCTCCAGCTGGATGTTTATCCTTCGTTCCGGGGAAGTCCGAGACGAATTCGTCCCCTTAGTGAATATCCGCACTGTACGAGTACTTTGACTGACGTTTGTTTTTTGTATCTGAGGAAACAATGATAGTATTAGGTTATTCAGTTGATTAAATTTTAGGTTCCACGAACCTTCCATTTGTTCTCATTTGAACAAGAGTTTAAAGGGAACTTCAAATCAAGTCATATTAAACTTATCAACCGCTGTAGAAGATGTACTATATTTGGGTGCAAGTCATATCACCTAAATAACTCAATCTTACAATTTAAGTGATTAACTGATTATCCTTTATTGGTGATCGTTAGTTAGTCCCTCTTGAAGGCTCTAGAGATAGTCTCTTAGTGTCCTGGAAATCGATAGGCTATGCGGAGTGTTTAGTGTTAGTATTTGGTAGCAAATTGTGGAATAAAATAGCAATATTTGGTAGTTGATTAATATTGGGCTAATATCAAAAGATAAATAAATAAACAATGAAATAAACCTTACCCAAGTGCATTATTACAAGGATGATGAGGCATATTTAACCTTAACTGATCCTTATGGAAGATGACTCTTGGTGATAATTTTCTGTGATAACAGTATTTGATCAATTATTACACTATTTATTTGTTTATACCCACGGTAATGTCATTTAACGTTCGAATATTTAAAATATACTGAATATAATATGACTTAAATATATTAATATACATTAATTCCACAAGGTGGCTTAAATTTTAAAAAAATCATTAAACATCAATATAAATAAACTGATAATACTATTGCAATCATCTAGTAACATATAGTTCTGTTATTTTTTCTCCCTGAAATATTGATAGTGATTTCTTACATCAATGTATTTTTACAAAAAAAGGTCCCAATAGTAAGCTAACGAACACGTATGAGGCAGTCTCACGTATGAAAAGGCCACCAGCATTTTCATTGTATAACAACCCTTTCACATGCGTGGGGTCGTCGAAAAGCAGATTTAAACCAAAACAGGAACAAATAGAAATAATCCGCATTGCGTGCCAAGTTTTCATTTGTTCAAAGCGGACATAACTTGTGTGTATTCATGTTTCACCAGCGTTAAGTAAAAGCGAATTGCCTCAATTTGAGTTTATGTCGGGATAAAATACGCTATATTAACGTGGCTACGTTTTTGGCCACCTTTTCTTCAACACGTATTTTATAGATTTAAGTCCTTTATTGATAAGGATATATAGATAAGAAACTTTTTAATAGAAGCGGCAAATTACATTAAATAAAAAATATTGTCTTTTACAATATCATTTCATTTGTTAAGATTAAATTAATATTAATTGAATTATTCCACAATAATATAATTAATATAAAAATAATTAATTAATGTTAACTAAAATGTTGTGTAAAATTTAGTGTAAAATGCAGCACCTTGCGGTTTACCATATTCATTAGAGTGGACTGTGCATTTAATTCCGGTGGAGCAGATATTTATTATTAATCAATCTTACGAGTATCTCGCCAAACCTTGAGCTATGATGATCATTTTTATAAATATTATGTTAATTTTATTCACTGGAATAAAACTCCCTTTATAATTTCAATCTTGTACTTTTAATAACCACAAGGAAGACACACCCAATGCGGTGCCCAACAATGGTGTAATTTTATTTCCAAATATTTATTGGTATTTTCTGAAAATGGCACATCATGCAACAGATAATTTGCACTATTAGGTTAAAGGAATATCAATTATTGAATACTTTCTCCCCCATATTCGTGGTACATAATTAACCAATATGGTACTAATATACTATTAGCTTGTTGTTGCAATGGTTTTTTTTGCATAAATAGTGAATATACATTTTTAAGTTGTTCAATTAAAGGAGAATTCAGATGTCAGATATGGTGGAAAGACAATACAACTGCAATCTTGTTTTTTCCTGCGCACAACAAGGGAACTTATCTCAGAGCACCGACTCAGGACGACCACGAGTTCTCTAATACAGTAGAAGGATCCAGTGGCTGTAGGCTATAGCCTGGTGTCAATTATCCTTATATCCTTCGGTTGCGGTCTAACTCTACGATCCGTTATTGAGCACAATCGAGTCGGGTATTCGCCGGAAACGGGTTCCGCAAGTATTGTTTCCGATCGCACCTCCAGCGGTCTTTGCGGTTGTCAGATTTGATTTGATCAGTTCTTCTTCCTCTTCTTAAGCCATCCTCTACGATGTGCGACAGCCATTTCCTCCTCTTTTATGTTCTGCGGTTTTTTAAACCCGTGGAGCTATAACAATAATCAAAAATGAATGATCCTTTATGGTTTCTACTGTTTAAATATTAAAATACAATAATTACTTTATTAAAATAACACACCAATAATAACTACACCCGCCATTGAAACTTGATAGAAAATGTAGAAGGATCACATTAGATAGGAAAATATTTTTAAATTTACAAAATTATTTTATTGATGATCTTATAATACCAAGTTGAAGCTATTAGTTATGCTAATGATGTTCATACATACTCTGTACTGAAAGTTATTATTAGCCTACCACCTCAATCTATTGAATGAATCCAACTGAATTCAAATATGTATTTCCTGAAATCCTAAAGCAGAGTAACTCGTAACTAAATAATCTATATCCTAAAATAAAAGTACAGCAATTCGTAACTGATTATTTACATCCTAAAATCAAAGCTGGATAACTCGTAACTAAATAATCTATACCCTAAAATAAAAGGACAGCAATTCGTAACTGATTATTTACATTCTAAAATCAAAGCTGGATAACTCGAAACTGATTATCTATATCCTAACACCAAAGCAGAGTAACTCGTAAGTGATTTTCTATATCCTATAATCCAAACAGGGTAACTCGTGACTGATTATCTACATCCTATAATCAAAGCAGAGTAACAGATTGTACGAAAAATATTGATTACGTTTCAGGTGGTATGTCCCAACAACACATCGCCTCCACCGACAGTCGTAGACGTACAGGGGATCGATAATTATCGGTCCCGGCAGAGATTCAAGTCCCCGATTAAACTCTTGTCTCCTGTAAGACCTTCACCCGTTTTCACGGTCCCCAGTGAAAAGTCGGTGACACAGTGCCTCAGTGCGGCGCGGGCGGCGGTGACGGTATCGGCGGTACAGTTGGGGGTGTCGAGGAGCTTATTTACCCTCCCAGATGTAAGGCTCTTGTCTCTGACTGTACAGTTAAGTAATAGTGGGTGGCATAGTGGGGGTGGGGAGGGGAGGGGATGTGCGTGTGCAATACTCAGATCAATACATGCAATATTGTGTGCTTTGTCTAGCTGCAATTAGCAACATGTCGTGGCCCGGCCCGTCCGCCATCTTAGCTCTGCCTCAGCACCCGGTATTGTTGTTGGTCAAACGGTAATTCTTCGCTTTCTTGAAGGCACGATGAAATGTGAAAACCTTTCTGAACTGACTCACCCGTAATATCAGAAGGGTTTCGCCGATGCGTCGACTGCAACAAACTTGATCTGGCTCAAAACCAATAAATTACCTAATTATATTAATACATCATGAAAAAATATTTTAAGATCTGTTATTCTATATAATTAATGCCATTGTATAACGTAGGGCGATTAAGAGTATCAAAATTTTACAGTTCAAAAACTAATACTAAAACTGAATGATTTGGTTTAAATTGATGAAACTTAAACATTTTCTTCGAGTATTTCCTGAATAGTTTTAGTCAGTGTAAAAACAAAAACAGAATTCATTGACTTGCCTGCCAAAATAGTGTGAGTGTAGTTAGATTGCATTGAAGGTCCGAACAAAAAGACAGAGCGGAATTCCATTAATATATTGGAAGTTAAAAAGCAGCCGCTCCAGAAAAAGAGCATTCCCCGAGTTAAAAAAAACATAATAACCCGTTTCCGCTGAATGAATTGAGAAAAAAGCCTAATCGCCGTAAGAACGGAAAAATAACTTTGAAGAATATCGGTTAGAATGTTTCAATACACGATGCGAGATAGTCGAGATGGTTCTGACCGAAAAAAGTGTCCATAAAGTGATCCGGAGGGCCGGAGATAGGAGCGGCCAATACTAGACTCGTCTAATTGTCACAATTACCACAAATTGTGGTGGGAAAAAGAGTCGTTTCTTGGCAACATAATTGAGCGCTGGGAAGGGTTACATTTCGGCAGAGGCGGAGGCGGTGGCGGGAAGTCGGGAACTGGAGTAACGTGAGAAACGGTTTTTATGGAATGGAGGCATTACCGGTTCCACAGCCACCACATGATCGGACAAAAACACATGCTGTAATTAGTTCTTCATTGACAGCCGAGCACTCGACGGCTGGTCTGTTTTGTGTCACTCCGAGACGCCTGTTTGTCAGCGGCCTTCGACAAGTAGGCAGTCCCTATTCTTTGATGATTCATGTCCACGACTCGAGTCCGCCGATTGAGGTTACCGATGACGAGGATGACGTGGATGAAGCGAATAGCGCTCACTCTAATAAATATGCGTTATGGTTAAACCACAAGGTACTGTATTAGATCCTTTAATATTTCTTTATTTTTTGGAGCTATATTCCACTCATAAATAATTATTTGAATATTATTTCGTACAATTTGTGTAGTGTAAATCTGTGCTCATAGTTTCGAATCCGCATTAGAGCATTTCTCAGAATTACAAGAGACTAATATTAGGACGTTGCAACGTTTCCAACACTCGACATGAAGTGTGTGCTGATTTGTAGCGGGACTCGTACACAGATGGTCACACGCTCATTGAACAAAGTAATCGGCGCGTACATGTTAAAGCGTTTCCCCTCTACAGTAATCAACCGTGAAGGCAGCAGAGAAGAAACCACCTTTATAACCTACTCTCCGGTAAACCTCTGACTAGATTTTTTCGTATAAAAGCAACTAATTTATCCATGTGCTTTATATAAGCTAAATAATACAGATCTCATATATACTGATTAATCATAACTTAAATTTATTTCAGTTATCGCTTTGAAATGTGTGACTATTGACCTCTCAAATGGAACACTAGAATAGAATAAACTCATTAATCATTCTTCCATGACGCTGTTAAACTCTCCGGTATGTCTTTCCAGTGACACCAGAACTCGGAGAGCGGTAAAAAACCTAAGATGAGGATTAAGACGGTCCGGAGATCCTCGGCTCTGAGTTTTTGTGAAGGAGGGTTCAAAAAGAGAGCTGCTGTGTTGTACTGTGACCTTGGGCCAGCATGAAAGAACCAGCTACGTGCGAGCGCATATAAGCGACCCCTGATTGCCCCCTCAATCCTCAATTGCGGGACAAATGCTCCAAAAAAGGAAATCCCTTAATCGAATGTAGGGTCACTGAATCCTGTCCCACTTTCAACACGATATGTGTGCTTTTCTCGCCACAAAAAACCCCAACAATTGAAAACAAAAAGGTTGTAACGTTTTGTCGCTTAGTCCAGTTTAACCTTATTGGTTTAGAGGGTTTCAGTGTTTGCGTACGTGCTCGCCGCATGTTTATGTATGACTTCATGTGTCCTTCAAATTATGCAATGTTTTGCGTGTTTCTTATTTATTTTGAACAACGATTAATTTTAACTAAAATGTGTGCAAAATTGAATGAGCGCGTGTGTGTGATGCTTGTAGCATGGATGGATGTAAATATTAGATTAGAATTTTAACTTTAAAAACTGACGTTGCAAAACAATGTATTATTATCAAAATGCAAAATAAAATGAATTGAATCTGAATTTTTACGTAAAACAGCATTGAATTATTATTTAAACGAGGCGAAAGTGAATTGAAGAAAAATACACCGTAAATAATTGTAAACAAACCTAAAGTAAAATATTTTATTTTAATATACTGTTTACGTTTTTAAAAGGCGATATGACAGAATATACACCAACGCTGATAACAAAAGTTTTCTGTAAATATTGTATACATTCAAATGTATTAGTATATCAAATTGATAAATAATTCATTGGTGGAATATACAACATGGAACGTATTGCATTTTCCATGCTTCCCATATTAAAGGAAAATTATATTAGTTAGTTAACTATGTCATCAGTTCTGCTTTTTATTAAATTTGGAATATAAAACACATATATAATATAAATCTTGATGCCGTATTTAATTTTAATTGTTTAAATGTGTTTACATACTGTACTTTAGGTCATACTTACTATTGTTTTATTTTAAAATTAGATATAAGAATTTTGATGAAACCTTAAGCTCCATTTACAGTATTTATTTAATTTGAAATTGTTTTATTGGTCCATCTAGTATAATTGAGCTGTTGAAACTACTTAATTTGATTTAACCGATTATGAATATATTATTTTTGTGTATAGGCTATCTTTAGAGAAGAGCTCATTAGAATGAATTGAACTTGTACATTCATTATTCGCAATTACAATTAGGAAATGCCATGAATTGTAACCAACTGTATTTTATAGAACAACACAACATTTTTAGTTGTAACTAAAATCAACAATATATGTACCATAGTATCTGGAGGTATACATGCGTTATGATTTGAACCAAAGGTCATTATTAAAGTGAGTACTACTTAAAAGGCATGGGTCATACTGTACGATAGATAGACTCCTAAACATGTCACAATGTGCTGGCGGTGTATCATATTAGCTTAATAATATAGAGAAAATATTTAATTTTTTGGCACAGCACCAGATAATATAGCATAATAAAAATAATCCTGAAAAACTGAAAGAAATAAGTTCAGAAATATGTGTCAACCGTGTAGAAACTAAAGGTGGCAGGGAAGTTGCTGTTCTGGATTTTAATCATTTTCAGGGTAAAATATTACACCAAAAGTTGACTAATAAACTAAGCGGGGCAAACTGCCTCCTAAATCTCAAATATTACCGCTACTGATCTGGGCGTGTATAATCCAGAAAGAACACTGACCACTTGCCGGCCAGGCTGAAGTTTCCGCAACTGGTTTTCCCATAAACCACTAGACGATAATGTCAAGCCGAACCAGTTGTATAATTATAATCCCCCGTGTAAGCTATGTTTATAATTAGCGAATCTAAACCAGTTCCACATCACGACATTCCCTTCGTAACTCCGTAAATGTTTCATAGTAAACATTCCGCGTAGCGCCTTTTCGTACAGGAACGTCCAAAATGTTTATATTATGATAAATGAGCGTGTAAAGTTCCATATTGACATAGGCTGTGGTGGAAGAATCCACATAATGCCTAGAAATAAAATTTTGGGTTTAATTTACTGTTAATTTCAATCCATTATCGAGATTTCATTCCTTTTTGTGTAACTTAATAGAATTTTTAAAACGTCTACATTAGGTTAGGGTAAACCTTTTGAAGTCTGCTTTGCGGGATTGTCTTCTGATAGTTAAGATATATAATTTTACACACATATCGACCTTTGCTTATGTTTAAGATTTTCTACCGAACCCTAGTGGGTCATCCCCTCTGAGAGAGTACAAGATTGGCTATTCGCACTAAAAGCTTGATTTGTATGTCAAATTATGTCGATGTATAACGTTATGCACCTATAAGTGTAAATGATTAGACAACAATAAACCGCTGAGGACTTTTCTACCACACTGCGTTTTAATATATTGTATCTAAACAACATTTTATACTCTAAATAGTAAAACTCCAAACGCTTGTATAGAACCGCATTCTATCCCCATCCCCTTTGTCCCTTTTACACAATAAAAATTGATAATATTGGAATAAAATGCTATGAATTAAATAAAGGGTTGTGAGGGAGACACAAGCCAGCGGTGGTCTTGAATGAATAAAAAGCGAGAAGGGTGGGGGTGGAACCTACCTCAACCCCGGGGTGGAAGAGAGCTGAAAACCTCGTTCCCTACTTTCACCCCCTACTTGCGCCTACTAGCCTGGTTCTGTCAAACATCCCCTGGCCACTCTTTTTGTTCATTTATCTTATCTCCCTCGTCCCTAGTTTAATTCTTTAATGCAGTTCCGTCTCCAATTATTTTCGACCCTCGGTTCATTTCGGTTACTTGTTTAGAGGCCGTCCCACTGTTTGATGTTGGCGCGGATAAGGGGGGGGGATTCTGCCGGCCTCCAATATACTTTGTCCGCCGAGTTTTAAGGTGTACGGTTCAGCGAGTTTCATTAGACGGGTTAGTTACTGAAGAGATTCAAGGCCGAGTTAATTGCTAGACATCTGTTGCTCAAAACGTGTGTCAACGAAGGATTTGCGTTTAAAGAATGCGTGATTGTGATTGTGTGAATGCTTGGTACCCATTTTTGATCACCTACAACATATTTTAGTTTTTAATTTAAATTTAAATTTAACAATAATAATAATTTAGATAAAGCTTTGAAATAATACTCGTATAAGGATATTGTCATATTAATTACTTGTAGCTCTATTATTATACACTTTTAGAGTATAGGACCCATAATTTAATTACAAGATTTGAATATTGAATAGCCTTAATAAGAAACAATAAAACCGGTTAAGAGGTGACATAGGGGAAATTAAGAACCTGTTATCATGTATATTGCTGTATATCTACGAAAGGCATTTCTACTGGTATCTATACTTGGCAATATTAACATAAATAAAGTATTAAGATAGTTCGAGAACGCTTAAAGCGACAATTGTCAGATATCAGCGAGCCGTTAGTAACCGAGGAGGGGCGGGTCTGGAGACCGTGGCGCGCCACTGATATACGGCGCAACGCGTCGCACTCATTATTGTACTCGCATTAATAGCTGTGAAATGAACTTCGTATTTATTTCAACACAACGCATTTTAATTGAGAATTTAAAGTGAACGAGTTATAACTCAGACGGGCTGATACAATCGAAATGTTACGGCAAGGGACACAAACTTGGACTTGTTACGGTTACAGCACTCGTTACAGTATAGTGTCCTCAGTTGTACTGGTAAGAGACTAATGTCTTGTTAGCCCAATAGGACACACACACACACACACACACACACACACACACACACACACACACACACAGAGAGAGAGAGAGAGAGAGGGGGGGGGGGGAGTATGAGAGAGAGAGAGGGAGGGAGAGAGTGTGGGTGTGTTTCTCCAAGTTAACCTAAGATTAGACTTCGTTTGTCTGAAAATCGTCTTCACTTAATAATTTTATTTTGTTAAGGGTTCATAGAGAATTGTACGTTTTATTCAGCTTACCTTCCATCAACTTAAACTTAAATTTAATCTGGGTAAATTCTTTTATTGTTGTTCCTTTTGTAGATATTTCAGATTTAACGATTCCTAGATTATTTTAAACCGTACGTTTTGTATAATAGAGAATTTAAATCGCTCATTTGGATTGGTTGTTGCCCCCACGCCCGACAGCCGAGCACCATGTGCTAAGAATGCAGCCATGATGATAGCGTATATACATTCATACACGTTGCACATCTCGTCATGGCCCGATGCCAAGGCGCCGTAGAAATCATACCAGACCTTTCCTCGCCGGGTTATAACCAATAGACCAAATTGGATGTTCTTCACGTCATTCTTCTCGAGAATATTGTTCGTCTGCTCCACTCATGATTGATCACTCTGAGAAAATAATCACGTCAGATTTCTTCGGTGATCGACGACTAAAAGAACCTCTCAGAGATTCCTCAGAAACAATCCTACAACAGGTCACGCTGAAGCAGGCGGTCGTAAGTAGGTGATGACGTAGCAAAGAAGAAGAAGACGACAGCTGATGCTCAAGTTGACCTCTGGAATGTCTACTCATGTGGCCAACAGATGCAAATGTTTACTCTTCATGTTTTTCACTGACAGATCAGCTCTCACAGTACCCTAGCCGTGGTCAGTCAATGTGCTCATTCATCCAACCCAGATTGGCGTCTGGGAAAAGTAGACTGGCGGATCAATGGGGTTTTGTCGACACTATTTGAGTATGCTTTCTCCATCCGCCATTTAGCACTCGCTGATGAAGAGTCCACTCGTAGGTTTTCCCCCTAAGAAAGACACCGTTCTTTACTTTACAGCCGGATCAACATAATCATGCGATCATATTCTTTAATCATCCATCATTCACGATATAGTATGGAGCTGTTTTTCCTAGTATTTCACGAATCCCTTACCACATCATACTATCACTTTATCAACTATTTTAGATTTCGTAATATAATTGGAATTCTTGAACGGCCAGAAAATGACTGATATGTGATGTATTTTTGTTTAGTTAGGTGCTAGTGTTACAATAGAAATACATATATGTGACTAATTTGTAGGCAGTACTATTTGGAACTATGTAGGTGACCCAGGAAATGTTTGATGTAGAGAACACAATACCAGATGATTAAATACTATTAATGTTATTTTATTTGTTAAAGGATGAGTAGATGGCCTAAGTTATGTAACTTTAAATCCGTTATATATTTAATGTATTATTTTGTCGGCAAGAAATACATACTTATATGAAGTAAAAGAAAAATTACAGCAATGCTACCAATTATGTTTTATAACTTGAAGTACTGTATAATAAACTACATTTTATTTAGGTTCAGGTTTTAAAATAAAGTATAGTGCTAAGTATAGTCTTAACCATATAAACACGTTATGCTGATTTAATATAATTACAACATTTTATGTGGAGGATAATAGAATAGAGGGTAAAACAATAAATTGAGCAAATTCCTCTCTTTTCTCTATAATTTTCCTTCATCAGAAACAGACCCGCATAAGTACTCAAGCAATTATCCTTGAAATAAATATACCCCAGTTTATAGTTATTTCTGTCTCAATAAAATTCCCCGGCCATCTTTCAATAAACCTGTCGCTTTTGTCGTAAATTCTTCATAGCCTCTGTTAATTATTTCTGTATTGTTCCTTTTCTAAGTCATAATAGACTCTTGCTCATAACCAATTTATTAGTCCTGTTCATTCTCTAATTTATGCCCTTGTTTCACGGTGATGGTTTCACAGGACTTAACATCATCCTGATATCAACTATGCCTTTCTGCCTGAGTATCCCACACAATTAAACGGTTTATGTTCTAGACAGGACTGTAACATCATCCTGATATCAACTGAGCATGCCTTTCTGCCTGAGTATCCCACACAATTAAACGGTTTATGTTCTAGACAGGACTGTAACATCTTCCTGATATCAACTGAGCATGCCTTTCTGCCTGAGTATCCCACACAATTAAACGGTTTATGTTCTAGACAGGACTGTAACATCATCCTGATATCAACTGAGCATGCCTTTCTGCCTGAGTATCCCACACAATTAAACGGTTTATGTTCTAGACAGGACTGTAACATCATCCTGATATCAACTGAGCATGCTTTCTGCCTGAGTATCCCACACAATTAAACGGTTTATGTTCTAGACAGGACTGTAACATCTTCCTGATATCAACTGAGCATGCCCTTCTGCCTGAGTATCCCACACAAATAAACGGTTTGACTCCACGATGGTTGCTTTACGCCATAGTGTATCAGAAAAGGTATTGTTAAAATGTTAAAATATATTGTTTTCTAATATTATATTTTTTGTTACAGGTATTACCAACTAGAACTTTACAATATTTGACATGGGATAGAGGAAGATCACATTCTTTTGTAATAGTAAGTTTTATTTTAATTTTTTACTTTAGATGAACCAATTTATTGTGTAAACACTTTCTGAGAATTATTGATTGGTCAAGAAGCTCATTTAATTCTTACCTTCTACGATTCAGTTCTTTTATCTTTTACGTTTTTTTCAATTATGATTCAGACACACTCATGATTTAAGTGGCCCACATACGGTGACGCGAACTCATCCTATGTGAAAGGTTTTATCCGTTTTAGAATTGCAGCATTGTGTTGTTGTTTAGACATTTACAATCTTTTTCATCCTCTTGACTGACGTGGATGCAATTGGTCGACATCTGTTACGCGCAGAAGGGGGCAAAAACTGCATCTTACTTTACATACACCGTATTCTGATCTCAGACATCCTCCATATAGAGTAACGAGATTATCGTCATTGTGATCCTGCAACTTTTTGACACCACAAGTGTGGCCTTACATTCATAACAAGGTGTTTTATGAAGTAAGAGGTATTTTTAATGTTATTTGTTCGCAAATAAACAATTATGGAAAAATTAAAAGTTTTATTGATTGATTGTTTAAATATTTCAAAGAGTAATTACGTACTTTAAAACATTTAGAGTCTAATGATTTCCAAAGATAGAGCCTACAAATTATTTAGTGTAGTTTAAATTAGATTTGTAACGTTTACCTTCCGTTCCTTGTTAATAGTTAACCAGTCAAACCTGACTTCAATGATAAATTTCATATTTCCCAAATAGCTGAGGTGAAACAGATGGTTTTGTCTGTAAAATATCACTTTCAGTCGAATGACTTGACACGAAAGTTGGAAACCCATCCCAATCCGCGTCCCTGTTATTATATTTGTCAGCAATAACTTCCGCGGAGGTAATTGGCGGGAATAAAACTTGACTAAAAGTTCCCAGCAACAGCCCGCAATTAGCGCTCGTGTCGGGAGCGGAGAATAGCAACACTTGCTCCAAAATCGTATTTAAATCGGCATCCAATCTGCATAGCTGTAAATCAGCCGGTCACACCGCAGCGGGATCGTTCCTCACCCGATTTCAGTTTTTGAAATTGCCGAGGAACTGTGCCACAAATCACCGCCGTCGAAGGACCCCGGAGCCGTCGGGTTCGAGTACTATTGGCGTGCCAGAATTTATTTTTACTCGGAGCTTAATTCACCCCGTATCCGGAATTCAATAAATAATTGGATGATCCGAATGAAGCGTCCGGAACCAGTTTGGGGCTAATAACTCCAGAAATTAGATACCAGATAAGCCTCCCGACTGCGACTAAATTGATATTAATGCTCCTTTATTGTGCTTAGGCTAATATACTTTATACGTTTATCGGTGCCAGGTATTTATAGCGGGTTCCAGTGTTCGGTCGCTGCGCTCGGACGGGGCTTGCGCTATTGATCGCTCGTAAGCGTATAATTGCTGAGGTAGACTGTGGTGGTGCTCATACAGCTGCCGCGTACTGCTCCCGGCCTGCCGCCAGATTAACTGGTCAGTTTATGGGAACATGTCAGGAACGAGGCTGCAGACTGTCAGCTACCTAGTGGGGTTTACTGCTACCAGGTGGGAGTCGCTCCTCACGGAATTTCCAGTTCAGGGAAAATTATATTTTACGACTAACACTCAACTTTACTCTACCGCAAAATTCCATTACAAACAATTCATGCGTGCCAAAAAGCCAATTCTACTTCCATCTATGCCTATAGAAAGATTTTACACAAATCAAGAAACAAAGGAGTTGATACAGGTCGACAGTTTCCTAGAACTCTTATCACTGAAAACACAATTAAGACCAATCGTCTGTGGATCATTTGTTATTTACAATCTTACAATGGGCTGTTTCCTCTATTACTCACTAGAATGATATTGTTCTGCTCAGGTCCGATTTCAGTATCTTGTGTATTTTCAGTTTACAAGTAAGTAGCAATGTTTGTCGCAGTCTTATTAGTCTATAAGAGACATCTTTATTTGCTCACTTTCAGACAATAAGTTCGTGTTATTGATAAAAATGCAGTTTTGCCATTTAAAATTTAAATTTAGCACTGCACAACATAATTAGAGTTCACTTTACGACATACATACTATTAGAAAGTTTGACGGTTCTAAGTACTAATAATTTATTGTAAAAATTAACATTTACATTGACTTAATGAGAAAGAGGAACCAAAAAATTGCGCATTTTGATACAAACCGGACGTTTATATCCTTTATTCACAGCTGTTTTGGTTTTCTTTGTTAGCCCACAACAAACCACTCAAACTTTGTTGTAGATTTATATGATTGGTTGTATATTTCCATTGTGTATTTGTGATGAAACCCTCTAAAATATTATTGTTACGTGTTAGGCATGAACTCTAAGGATGGTTTTTGTTTCGGCGTCCCATACAGATGGCCGGAAGTATTAGTAGATAAGATAAGATAAGAAAGTTACCCGACCTCCTTTCTTGCAGAACAAGGTGAGTTATTTTCCGCTGATTATAAAACCTCATTAATAACGGTTACAGTGTGTAGGCTTCATACATAAGCTTAGCAGCGTTCGGTGTGAACTAACAAAATAAACTAGTTCAATCCAGTTGTACTGATAAATCTATGAACGCTTTATAACCCAGATGTGTAAGACTGCAACCACCGTTTGTATCCCAACAAATATCCCTATCAAATCCTATGTATAATAAAAGCCAACTCGACATAAAAACGACTGGAAAGCCACTCAATTGCTTTTAACATCCAAACGTTGGTTCTGATTACGAGTAACGATCGACAATCGCCAGTATCTTGAGGCTGATGCAGACAGACAGACAGACAGTCGGACTGTACAGCTGGCCTGTCTGATTACCCTACGTATTTACTGCAGCCCATAAACTCCCCAGTATCTGCAGATTAGGAAACAAACAAGCGTTATGGTCCACTAGGAGTACAGCTGGCCTCACTACCCTGTATGTCCTGTCCGCCATTCTGGCCGCCATTATTGTCCATAACCCTGATTTACTTGAGCCTTCCATTTTGAATCGGTCCTCACATGGCCCTTCTCATTAATCAATCTCCCCCCCGATAAAATGAGCTACGTATGGTAATTTTTGTTTAACTGGCTCTAGTCCGCCAAACAATAGGTGGACTGGGCATCACTCACGGGTCGTCTGTCCATGCGGGCTCCTTGTCCGCGGCTTCCGGCCCGGCACAGATTGGGTTCTTCAATCAGATTTTATTGAAATTTTATTTCCGAAATTATAATAATTAATCTTGTTTTCTGTGATTAAAATAGATCACAAATTCTATAAACGATTCTATATTGTTCTGTTTAAAATAAGGTGTTTCGCGAGCTTGAGGAAATGAAACAATTTTTTTGACTACGTGTTCGTTTCACACTCAACTCTCTATGGTTTATTTTGAAAAATTCATTTTCAACTTTTAAACATTTTAAACATTTTGAAATAAATATGTTTTAATTCGGTGTGAATAATTATTTACTCCACAATATGTCAGTTTACATTTTTTAAGAATTAAAATAGTATTTTTATCGCTAAGGGCAAAATTAATTTTGATGTTTTTGGTACGCAATCTTGATTTACGAACCAGGTGAAGTCGAAATCTGAAATACGATTAAGCGCCTAAAGACAGTTTTGCTCCGTGCGCTGAAGAACGTTTTAATAGTCACGCCATAGAACAAAACTAAAAACTACAAGTTTTATTTAATTTTAACTACATAATAACTCATCGTAGTCAATGTCTAGTGTACGTATCAGAAATATTTACATCCAATGAAACCTTATCAAGTTTTCATCTATGTTATATGGTAAAAAATAAATAACTTCACGGACCAACTTAACTCTACAGAACAGCTTTTATTTGTATACTATAATAAAACAATATATGTCTTTATACTGATTGAAGGATTTCATACAAAGATATTAAAATACAAAGGTAGACTACAGATTTCATTCCTACATTTTCGATTAAACCACTAAAGTTACTCTCTTAATCGTATTAAAAACAGTACCCCAAGGTAAAATTTAAAATATTTGTTATGCAACAAAGATTAAATGATGTTTTGAATATTTCCTAGCTATAATGGAATGCACTATTTCCTCTGCGGTAACTTTTATAATTATTGACTATTTTGTCAATTTTTCGATTTTCCCGTTTGGTATATCTGGTATATCTTATACAAAGTTTTTCTGCCGATATATAGAAATATTTATATAACATCTATAATATAAAAAAATCAATCATTTTTTTTATTTTTGAGGGAAATTATCATTTTTAACTCGAAATATAATTTTTTTAGTTTTTCAAAAACACGACATGCACAGGAAGTTTGAATAAGAAACGGACGTCGATACTCGGCCGTTGATTTTATAGGCCATCAAGAGCGTGTAACTACGATCATTACGCTCTCCCAAGTTGGTATTCCTTCTTTATAACGAGCGAGTGGAATAAATTCATCCGAATATAGTGCTGTATAAATTCAGAAAGATATGAAAGCGGATTTACAATTGGCCGCGAGCGAAGCAGGCCACATAAACCGTTTATAACCGCGGTAAAACATTAAAACGCCGTTTTAGAAATCCTGGTTCCTTTGTTAAAAGTTATTATTCGCTTCCATAAATAATGTAAAGTACAAGATATGCTAATACTGTGATAACACGGCCAAAAACAATGGCGAGCTACGCTTTAGATTGTGCACAGTCGGGACTGTGTCCGATAGGCAAATTACTTCCCTTGCTCTATGTTTTCCATTCTTTGTCCTCATAGTATCTCGACTGTCAAGATGGGCTATTTTGATGTAACCCTTAATTTGGGTCATCAACATAAGTTACAAGTTGGTACGTTCGTTCAGTTATATATTCAGTTCGAAAAGGTAGACTTTGTTGGATAACTGTTACAATAATTTATGCAATAACAATGTTTTATAAGGAAAAGAAACCCAGCTGATACTGTTAGGCATTGATTTTTTTCTAGCTTAAATATTATAGGTTGGTGCGTTGTCGCGTCACTTGACCAAAGGATCTAATCTATGGTGACTCATTAGAGCTGCTCCTTTACCAAATTGTGGGATTCGGAGGATTTCACAGGGATCTCTGTTGAGGACACGAATGTTCCGTCCTATTCTATCGATATCCTTGCCATACACCTCCAAAAACCGACTCATTTGAGAACATAAACACCACAGAATTACTATCAGAACTCATTCTTGATCTGTAATCACGTGACCACGGTGTCGTGAAGTTATGCACAAACGCGTTCTGGATTTCTTACTGAACTAGACCAAAACTAATTTTTATTAATGCCGCCACCGGGTGAAATGATAATGAGAAAATTCGCCACGGCTTTAAATTAAATATTAAAACCGTTCAGTCGGCCTCTGCACTCAAGAAGGCCACTTCCTCATCAGATCGAATTCCCCAGATCATGAAGCTATTCCGATGACAATGGAAGCCCGAGGCTCGACAAGCCTATTCTGTCAATTATAGGAGCTGAATGTGCTCACAAGCGACAATAGGCCAGCGGAGTAGGCCTACTCGAGTCGAACGACAAAGGATCGCATCGGCGGAGGCGCGATCGGCGACCAGGGCTTGGGAAACCGAAAACGAAAACGAAATCTTAAACCGAAAACGACCCTCTGAGGATTAACCCCTAAAAAGCTTCACGCGGTGAAATAAAATATAGCCATTATTTATCGAATGCGCGTATGCAAATATTAAACTGGGATCGAGCGGAGGGCAAGGGGACGAAAGGGTTCTTTCAAAAATCTGCTAGTGGGCTTAGTTTGCATATGAATCGAGTTCGGTTTGGGGGATCTGGCTTTGTCCAGATACGGGTTTGTAATTAATATTGTCGATGTTTTACTGCGCATGCGCGCTACGGCCCGCTAATCTCTTGCGTCAGTTTGTGATTAGTGTTGCTTTTTATCCCCAGGACAGCTGTTGGGTATAGCGTTGACATCCGTTATTGGGCGAGAGCCGGATCCGGTCTAATGTACTGGGTCTGTCATCGCACTCCTCAAAGGCAGCGTTTCTGCCCGACACGAGAGTATTTGGGAGTTATAAATATTGTACTCTACTGCTGTGCTGCTGTTGCGTTTTCATTGAGAAATCGAAGCATTGAAGGCAAGCATGTATCGAAATAAAAACATTTTTCAAATAAAACACGTTTTGGTTTTATAAACAACAATTTCGTTAAAGGCGGTTACAAAATGACCAACCTAAATTAGTTTTGGATATTCTCTAAAGTGGTCCCGCTTAAAATGGAGCAATCTATTTTGAATTTTGAGAATATTTGTTCAAGATAGGTATTTTAAGGAGCTATTCATTTAAAACTAAAGAGTATTATCTGAATTTCTAAAGTAACTTTACTTTATAACATTTCTTACGAGTTGAATTAAATCAATTTTTGATTAAAAAGTTATGATAACAATTTTATTAAAATAGTTTTTGTGCTCTTATAGTCAACTTTTGGATTGATTTTCTAAGTTATTACTAATGGTTTCGCACTCCATCGTTAACGTCGAGGGCTAGAAATCATTAACGTCGGATATATCCGATTTAATAAATGCTCTTGGTTAAGTTTACACACACTAAAACTCATCAATTACGTATTGACTAGCAGCATAACATTTTTCATGCGTATTAAATAATGATACGAGTCAAAATTCAAAAGCGGACATTAGGCAAGTCATGTGCTAGCCATTCATTGTCAAGCGATTCAACCCTTTTGACTGCGCAGAGAAGCGAACGTATTTAAATAAAACTGCCATTCGTTTGTATTAACGAGTGTAGGTAATTATTCCCGATATCTTCCAGACGAACAAGTCTCGACCTGTGTGAAAGAGTGGTGTGGCCAGTCATAGTATCAATCATGTGCAGCAGCTGCGTGCACCCCTCTCCCGTACCCCGCTCCAAATACTGTACCCGCATTAATCGTAAAAACACGATGTAATTAATGTAAAGAATCGCCGGGTATTCAAATGGAGCCACAATGCCCGTGATTGATTGAATATATCCCGTCATTCAATGCGGCAATGGCTTTTAATTCTTTTCTCGAATCCCCGCCGCGAGACTGGAGGGCCTCTTCAACTCTTCCGAGCCTTATCTCTTCGCTCTTCAACGTCTTCGTCGGGGACTTCAAACGCTTTGATTTCTCCAAGAGCCCTCTGTTTCTTTCTTATTTCGTGGTAAGCCTCTTCAGAAACAGTTCCCAGCGTGTTCCGTTCGGTTTCTACCGCGTTTATGGGTTCCTTCTAAATTCATCAATAGCTTTGATGTTGCACTCTCTACCAATCTATTAACTACTTATGACAATAATTGAATTTTTAATATATTTGTTGCTTTCCAAAAATCGACCCATTATTATTCTACTTTTATTGCTAGAGTACAGTAAATATAAGAGGTACAGTATAAAAACAGTAAGTACAGTAAATACTTCTTGTCACATTATGAAAAGAAAAATCGATCTAGTTTATTCTTCGTTTGTACATTGAAAGTATACCACAAAAATAAGTTATACACGTTTAATTTAATGGCGCGTATATGTATTTTTTTACTAAAAAAATTGTTATCTTTACAAGCACAGGAAAACAAAACAACATTTCGTCTTTAATTACAGTTTATTCTATAAAAGACAGTTTAGGAAATAACTTCCAATTTTAACTATCCAGTGAAATGATTGGTCCTTAATGTTTCATGATTAATGTTTAATGTTTGCGTAGTAAACTCTAAAAAAGGAAACCCCCGGTAGAAGCTTGAAATTGTATAATTTATTTTAAATTAACGAATGTATGGTTTGTATTAACATGCCTCCACCTCCTCTGAATTAATATTGTAAAATCAACTCTATCGGCGTGTAACGATGTAGTCTATTGTTTTTTCATAATAACAGTTGTTTCCCCGCGATATCTGAGATCTCCGCTCAGTTCCGAGGAGACGGAAGCGGCTCGCGGACGAATCGAGAGCGGGATTAATAATGTTCCCCAATGGAAGGTTAATCTGTGTTAATTAGCTGGGAGCCCACCCAAACTGGAGAGCCGCAGCGCGGGGTCCACATGAACCGTGGGTAGTCGATCAGGTCTGGCCTGAACCTGAGGTTATATTAGGAACTTAAATGAGATTAAATGGCTAATTGAAGAGGATCGCTGGTCCTGCACCAGCCTCCTCAAGCACAAGCTGGAGCGTCGCAATCAATCCAAAAAGCATTTCACCTTGTGTAAGAAGACATATTGCTTCCATCCATTCCTCTGTCCATCTGCCTGTCTGTACAATTGATTGCTCTTGTAGAAAGATCCTAGAGAATTGAGACTTGGTTAATGTGTTTCTCTTGGTGCAAGGAAGAACCTTAATAATTTTAGAGACAAACGCTCAAAGGGCAATGCTTTCTTCCATCTGTCAGTATGTACGATTACTCTTGTAGAGAGATCCTAGAGAATTGATACTTGGTACATAGCTCTCTTGATGCAAGGAAGAATCTTATTAATTTTAGGAACAAACGTTCAAAGGACAATCCTTCCTTCCATCTGCCTGTCTGTACGATTACTCTTATAGAAATGTCCTAGAGAATTAAAACTTGGTACATAGCTTACTCTTGGTCAGAGTCAAAATATCAATGGGTAGTCCATAAGTCAGCGCGACAACTCTTGATCGGAAAGTATTGGAACATTTCCCTTTTGGTCCAAAGAAGTTGTAGTGGTCAAAAGATCTGTCTGTGCAACGACTTATGATAGGAACATCATAAAGACTTGAAAATTGGTATACATTGTCGTGTTAGCCTAATGAAGAACTCTATTGGTTTTGTGGTCAAAAGGTCAAATGGGAGTCCGACCGTCTGTCTGTCCGCTTGTGCCATAACTCATCCGATCTATCCATACTTTCTGTCAGCTCCTTCGATACTCCCGTTATATTGGTTTATTAACGCATAGTATGTTCATCGTATTCCTAGAAGTGGACTACTCCTCAGATATTGATATTCCGATCGGAGTATTTTCTTACAATACGATGTACCAATGAAAGCTCACAATGGAGCAATAGTACCGGTTTTCCAATTCTTCTATTCCAGGACGCATGTACTTGTCAAGGAAAGGATTGTTTGACCGGCCACGGCTGGACGCGCTGATCGCGGTTACATAAAACTATCTGGTGTCCGCCGCTCCGCCATGAGTCGCAGAGTCCCCGCAACCGCAGACGTAAAGGTAAATGAGGACCTGTAAAAACCCATGTTCTGGTCACACTGCGAGCCGCGATACCCTGGTACGCCGCTCTGATATTTAGCGTATCGTTTCCATTTTACATTTCTTTTTAAAAGAGGTCCTGTAAACAAAATACCGATATTTTAGACAACGTTAAAAAAAATATGTTTCTTTACTGGGCCATTGTTTCCTCTTTTAGAAATAAAATATTTTGAATATATGTTATATTACTCTGCAAAAAGATGGTTTTTTTTATCGTACTGTCCAAATAAAGCCGTTTTGTGAATTTAAGTTGCCCATTAAGCGACTCCTTCTGTTACTTTATAACAGAGATCTGAAAAATAAGCTGGCAAACTAACCTAACACTTTGTTACTGTTTAATTTGCAAGTAAATAACAGCTGCAACGTAAACGAGACAATATGACTATGCTGGTAATTGTGTAATAAAATTTCAATAAAACGTGCATTTTAATATTTTTTTTATGATAAAAAACATTGGTCTCCGCATGGTGCAAAGTGTCTTTGGTGCTTAATCGTAGATACGACCTCGACTCGCTTCATTCATAAAACACGATTTTGCACCGAAAACTTTTGCTCCTAGTGATGAAAACAAATATTCGATATTACTGCATGATTCAAATAAATTAATCTCAAATATGTTTTACAGTTTTTATGTGGTTTATTTTATTTAAAATGTGAACCATTCAAAGGAGATCAAAAACGGAGGTGTTTTTATATTTATTTCCAGTAAAATCATAACCACGTAAAGTTTGAGGTTAGCGCACTATAAACGTGTATTGTGCGCCAGCTATATTTTTAGCTCTATGTACAAAGTAATCGATAAATCATTACTCTATGGACCAATATAATTAACAAAAACATCTGTTACTTTTGCAGTACAATAAAACTGTCTCCAATAAGTTTACTTTAAATTTCCTTCTATTTAAATAAGTACACTTAGAATAAATATTACGTGAGCATTCTTGAATATTATTTGAAAAACTAAACACAATCAATCATGTAACAAGTCATAAACCAGTCGCAAGAAGGGGGAATATCCACGGTGCATGTAAAGCGGAAATAAGCAACAGACTTTAAGTTACGTTAAACTTTTAATTCACCGACATTCTTAGAAGTATAAATTTGTCTGCGCCGTTAAATCAAATAAAGTGCCCAAAGACCCTACTTTCATACAACTATTACCATACCCCGATGTACGCTGAACCGGTTACCATGCCAAATGTAGTTTAGTTCCTATAACTGATCCATTTGCCCAAACAGTATAGTGCCAAGATAAAAATATATGGCAATTCTTTCTCCAATAAGAACAAGGTCATAAAATAAACTGTCACTTTTATTTTAGCTCTCTCGATATAGGATTACGTGTCCATTTATCTAAATATACCTGATTAAAATTCATTTTATAAGTTACGGCTATGAGACAAACATTATTCCATCACATTTGTTAGGTTGAAAGCGAACATTTATAATTTAATTAAACCTTTTTTTCTTTTGGTACAAAATTTATGATGATTGCCGGTTAATGAATGCTTTTCATTTTTAGAGGTATTGGTATATTCATTGTATTTCACCATGCTAAATGCTTTGTTGAAGAATTAGTCAGCTAATAGAACAGATACGTATAAAATCAAATACTTCGACAATTCTATTCCTTTGTAATTGTTTTGTTGTTTGCCTTCAACGATAAAATACCAAAATACGTGGTTTATGTGATTGTATTTGGTACTAATTAAACATTATCCATGAGGGGTTATGCACAAGTAAGTAAAGAAATTGAGGTTTTTATGAACTTTTTAAGAAAATTTACTTTCGGCACACGTTTTTCCAAAGATGTAGTACGAATTGAGTGATGTGTCTATATATTTATACCATGATGTTAAAATAATATGAAAACCTTTAGCTACATTCAGACAATACTGTCATAAGAAAGCTATAAAATTTAAATGTAACAATTATTTTCAAACGTACTAATTTTTTTTAAATTTTTACGATATCTATATAATAAGCGTACTCAAAATCACGCGGGCGTACCTGTCCCTGTACGAAACTAAGTGAAATTTAAATCCATATTTTCTTAAAAAGGTATGTCACCATAGACTATTATATGGTTTGTAAATAATAACTAACTATCGATATATTCTCAACTGAAACCTATTACGGATCACCACTAAAGATGTAGGGTGATAGGGGAGGGGGGGGGGGTAACACATAACCGTAAGTCAAATCTAAACTGTTGAAGCTAGCATATATACTGTGCTCCAAGTCGCCTCTACGACCCTCTCTTTCATTTACATCCAAACGGGTTCCAATCTTATTTTAAATATTCCCGATGAAAGCGCGTTCACTTTAAGTCAGTACAATATTCAAAACCCTATTCTGTGAGAGATCACGCCCCCGGGCTTGGAAAGTTTTCAGCTGTAATTTAGCGCCGATTGCCGCGTCGAGCTAATGGTCGAGCTTCCGTTTGGGCCGAATTAAAACAAATGACTAAAGAATTCCCACCTTGTCGAACTCACCTGACCTTATGGTTCACTCCTTGAGGTGTAATTGACTCCAATAATGAGGCATTAAGGTGACCTCGGAGACCTGGGGGTTTCTAAACTTGAAACCATGTATTGTTACACTCGGTTAAATCCAGTTCATGAGGAAGCTTTTCTCTTCCTCAATCAGCGTGGGCGCAGGTAGATTTTTATATTTATTTTCGTTTAAGCTTATGAATAGGGGAAATATATTTATCTTAAAAATTTGTTTTGAATTTTAAGAACTAAAAAGACTGTTCTATATTGTACCCAAAAATTAAATTACTTGAAACAGTTAAAGGCATTCGGACTAATATTATCACATTAGTATTTCTAATACGTGTTCATGGTGGCTTAGGAAAATTACATGTTTAGCTGTTTAATACATCCTCTAGTGTATATACACACACAGCTATCAACTTAATAATACAGTTCATTCAAAAGCTCCCAATCTATGTTATCGTTGAACACACAGTTTTTTCCAGATTTCAAATAATATTATTACACTTTCCATACAACAAATAATATGTATTTGGGATGCATTTAGCTACCTTAATTATTACTTACTGAATCAAAAACACTAAATATTAGGAATAACGTAATACTATTAACAGTTTTTAATTATTTAATGTTGTACTATGCACATTTCTTATCTATCTGTCCGATGAAGATCTATTACACTCGGTACAAACAAAAAATAATTTAAAAAATGTTATTCGAATGCAATTTTTTATTAATGGATTTAAACACTATGAAGACCGCTTGATTAAAATTAATAATTTTCTTTCTTCATAAAAAATATGGTTTCCATCTAAAGGTCTCTTCAATAACAGTTTATTTCCTTCGCGAAAACATTGACTTGCAAACTTAAATATTAATAAACACAAATTAATTATTTCTGAGAGTTTGTCCTGGTACAAGGACATTATTCGTGATTAGTGTATTATCACGTCTGACTTATTTATTGTATGAATACTGCCAAATAGATCTAAAACCCATAGGATTCAGCTATTCGTTAATTTTCACAGTTTGTAAATGTCACGGAAATCTTGATTTTTTCGCTCTAACTTGGTTATGTACAATTAATAACTGTTTATGTCAGCTGCCCGACATACCCCAGACCCAGGTTAGAGAGCGACAGCTGTGGCCCGCGCTCTGTGGGTCCATACATCAGTACTATCACGCATCGCGCGAGGTGTCTGCTACAAATGGGGGGCCACGGGGTTCTACTCCCAGACAAATCGCGCACCTCGAGATCCACTATCATTCTGAGACAGACTCACTGATAGCTTGACATCAACTAAATAGTGGGTCGCCATAATGGTTGTTCTCTTGGTCTCACGGTTGTTTTCTTCCGGCTCCAAACAATTTTCTAACTAGTAAAAAAAGCTACTTACTTTTACCGTAATTTCCTCATTTTGAACTATAGCTTGAATTTTTAATTATGTGTTTACATATTTGAATGTATCGCTGTTGTAATATCGTTGTATGTACAATGCTGGATAGGTAGGTAAGCGACTATAATAGTATGAACAGCTGGTTACCCCCACTCGCTTCCGGAACTACGCTGATTTACCTCTCCACCATTATAGCTTTTCTTCTTTCATTGTACAATGAGAGGTAAATATCATACTTCTGAGAAAACACAAGGAGATATATCCACTACTATAGGTTTTATCAATAATGCTATGTCATTATTGTGAAATGTATATTTTAAAATAAAAAATGAAGACAGTATGTTTGAATCCAATGAAATTTCATCCACAATGTTAGGCATTGTTGAACACACATTTCACCCTTATACCTATAGTTTTGATCAATATAGGACCTTACTATATTTCATTTACAATTTACGAATAATTTTGCTCCAATTTATCGTAACGATTCCAGTCAACTGGATATTTTCATCGCCCAACTAACAACTCAAAACTTTACACGTTTACTATCTTTGAAAATATCCACGGGCTAGTAATTTGTCATTTGTGCATTAAATCTGCGATTGTCACTGCAAATGGACAAAACAAAAAAGTTTCGACATCTATGATGTATTGGATAATAATTCTGAATGTTTAACAGAGATATTTGAAAAATATGTCTAATCTTCAAAATATGATGGTTACAAATGATACATGTGATGAAATTATATTACGTCCTTATAAATGCTAAGAGTAGATCGTTGTGACTGGGGTGGCTATAACGTGAAAGGAAGTCGATCATCCCGGAGAAGTGGGGTTGTCGAGATGATATTTATGTATTTAGCGGTAAATAAATTGTCCATTGAGCTTGTGCTTCTTATCAAGTTTCACTATATTAGTTAAAGCTTCAAATGTACTGGACTTTGATGCAATAAATCCAAAACCGAAATCTCTATAATGCAGCAAAATAATACCACTTCAAATTGTTACTCATTAAAAAAACTAAAAAATGGATGCTACCAAAACTAGTTTGTTAATGAATCAATTTGTGCCATTTGTAACCACGCATTCGACAAGCGCCCATTAACGAAATTTGGAAACCGTGTAAAATCAACCGTGTGTGAAACAGATTAAATCTGTAACAATGGGTAGCCACTGAGAAATTCAACACATGTGCCGGTATACGGTGCATTTAGGCGAATGCTCCTGATTGCCGAATTAGATAGAACTTTATAATTAGGGAGTGTCGGAAGAGATTGCTATTTTAACGGGCTTTTCATTCATTAATTTCGGGGTTGTTAAATTATAAGGTACATAATGTCTCATTTAGTATAGTGAGCGTGGTTTTTCACAATACTACCGTTAAGTTCACTGCTGGATGTAGGATGAATTTTCGTGGATTTTTCAGTGGTTTATTAACGCAAATGAAATTCTTAATGGAGCGTATCAAATGCCCAAACTCGTTAACAAAATTTTATAGACCTCTCCGGATATCGAACCCTTTCGGTTGGAGATCCGCAACCTTACCTCTACGCTACGGAGTACGTCTAATTTTGCAAAAAGTTATATCTCGTTCGTTCTACTGTATTACTCTCAAGCCTGATATTGTATATAAGAGTTATGCTCAAATGGAAATAGTTATGGAGAAGTTGTTTTGTCCGACCGGATAACTCCAGTACTTCGATTGATATTTTGTCAGAAAGGTTTTTTACTGAGCGTTGATAATTTGATGATGCTCCTCCCCGACGCACAAGTAGGTCTTCGTTGCCCACAAGACAAATCTGCACCTGGTGTCTCGAGTATCCTGTGTGACGCGACGTCTCATCTGACATTACCTCCAATTAACCCCGTGTCCAGTAACAAGCCTACTAATTGCGTTAGCCTGCGCCTGCGACGTCAGCGCATGAGTCGCCCACCGCCATTATACTGATTATTCAAATCCGCCCGTGTTTCACCGATTATGAATAACTTGCAAATGGTGTCACCGGCTCTATAAGGCCGCCTTTTGATTGCCCAAACAATGGCCGGTCGTCTCAATGGCCATATATTTATCCCGGCTGGTGGCCATTATTCAAATCGGAATAATTGTTCCTATTGTGAATCTTATAACAGTTGGAATAAACATGCGCGTCTTTGGGATGGCGACCTCCTCGTTTCCACCGTAATGATGGGAACCGTAGCGAGCCCTCGGATTGTCCCCATCTTTGTCTTTCCGAACAATGAACAATATAGGAAGTATAAGGAGAGCTCCTTACCGAATTGGATCTGCTAAATTGGCTTCAGTGATTTTTCCATTGAAAAAAAAAACTTGGTTTGTCTCTTAAATTGTCTAGAAATGTCTCTTTCTTACCCGTTCATCTGTGCGATCCTTGAGGAGTTCACGCACCCCTATCGATGCGTGAGGCGAACCACTTAGCCAACATAGCCACCACACCAACTGACTCAGCGTTACTGATGCTAGTTTTCTAGGTCACCGATCGCTGATATGAGGGGTCAATATGACCAACACTGTGCCCCGGTCCAATAAGAGTTTTGTAACCCGTCATGTATCTCGCAGATTATGTAAATAGGCTAAACAACTGATTTACAAGGCCTAATTTACGCGCCGTTTTCCTCAAATCTCGCCGCCGCCGTGGACATTACCATACCCACAAACAATTCCTGCACACTGCCTCGTCTCTCTGACCTGGATCTGGTCCCTTGATTCTCGCTCAGTCCGGCGAGATTTCACACATAAGAGTTCATTTGAATGTTCAGGTTTCTCCTGCACTATTCATCGGTTTGTGTAATTACAATACCGTATATATTTGTTCTCAACTACAAAACATGCAGATTTTGACACACACAAAAATTTGAAAATGCATTAAAATGCAAAATTTGAAATGTGACGCTCACTTTGATACTTGTGGGGTTTGTGTTTTCTTCAAACAAAATCCACTCTTAAAGGCAGCGACGCACAAAGATTGCGACGAAGAAGACATTGCATCACGTCTCCGCGGATAATTTATACGGACTCTTTTTCCTGCCGTCCACGGATATTTAGCAAAAACCCCAGCTTCTGAATATCTGTCGAACGTTTCCACATACTTTCGCAAACAATCAACCTAATTTTTAACGGCAAAAACGGACCCATTGTTCCATAAACATAGAGGCGGCCAAGTGCTCTTTTTTGTAAGAGATTAGCCGGCAATGCCGTCCTCCGACAAGAATGTTTCTCGAAATGGGGAAAGCATTTGGTACTTTTTGCCGGCATGTACTCCGGCGGTGGTTCTTATCATTTTTCAGAACAATAGCTCTGCCCGAGGACTGGTTCTGTAAACTTCTCCGCGCCAATTTGCATGTTCAACGCTGCCCGAGGTAAGAGCGGTTCAAAGGGTCATCCACGAAAGAATTCCATTCGTGTCTGTCCCTCTGAGGGAGGTTTTGATTTGTGTTTCGTTTTCCGTTTCGTAAAATTGAACAAACAAATCAATATTTATGGGCATTTGGAAATTGTTGGGGGACGAATCTTTTCAGATCACTTATTACTTTTGTGCGTCGTCAGCGAAAAATATCCAACATAGAAACTAAACAATTATTTTCCAAATCAATGTGACAATACGAAAGAAGAATAAGTTGTAGACAAAATAAAACGATAAAGCGTTTCCAAAACTGCATTAAAATGAACAGGATCTACTACAAAGTGATAGCTTGCTAATTGTGATTTGTACATTCAGATTGGAATTAACAAAGCAATTTCTTCGCGTTAAATATTTATGAAAACGGCGAAATGTTTAAAGAAACCCATCAATCACAATCCTATTGTCTGGCTGTTAAACACAATTGTCACATATTGGAAATTCATACATGTAGATTTAATCTTTCACTGATTACACGAACAGCGTCATTACACTTGTTGTCTAACTGTACGTCAGCGTTTCATCAAGATTGTGGCTTGCGGCTATAATGAAATACTCGACAGTGTCGCTTTAAAAGTGACACGCATTTAATATAGCAGCCACTTTCACCTTCGTTGCCCTTTGCATGTCTGATCCTGTCTTACAAAAGTTTGGAGACTTTCCATTCTCAGTCTTATGAATAGTTTCGTCACTGCCTTTAGATTATTGCTATAGTTAGGAATCCGCTTCTTTTGATACGTTTGTATGTACGATGTTTTATTGTTATTTTTAATAATGGTAATTTGAAACTAACAGGTTTTTCAGTCTAGCCCTAATAGCAGACATGGTTCACGAGTGAATCATGAGATCACTATTTCGATCCGGCACTAAAGCACCAATATTTTATTTCGACCCGACTTACATTTCCCTGGAAACCGACACAAGGTAAACAAGCTCATGAATAAAATGAAAGTCTACGATTTCGTGGAGACTATGAAGAGACGCACACAAGTGCGGTACATTAGTTGCGCACATAACGCTAGTCGCCTACTCACGCGACTTGTGTGCCCGGGGCCAGGTCTCACGGCATAATGAAATGAAAGTATGGAAGGTGCAAGTATATCGGGTGATTCTCCAGGTGTCCACATCAGATGCACGACTTGTCTCCAATGCTAATACCGATCGTGTTTCTTGGTATTCCCACAGAAACCTCGATACGCCCATGTAATCCCCTGCGGCTCTAACCTTTCCCGTTCTGTCGCTTTCTTGTTCTTCTTGTTCGCAGCTATATTGTTTCCTTTATAGGCGTGTACACCACCTTACCTTGGACTCTCTTCTCTTTTATATCGCCTCTCGCTCTCGCGTAATCATCTCTTATTCTGCTGACTTCATTGTTTCTGGCGTAATATTGCGGATTATCTTCGGGTTTCAGATGGGATTGATCATAATGCATGTTTTATTGTTGCGTGGAATAGCTTTCAATTGGTTGTGGGTAACAGGAGTCAACAGACAAAGAGGAGTGGGTACTTCGTACTTCTTATTGGAACTATACATGAAGAGATTTTATAGACTTGGGAATGCGTAGGCCTAAGATTTCGTTGGCTGAGCGCAAGTACAGCCTCGTGTCCACTGATGTTCTTCTATATTCTTGTATATTCTTCTTAAAAGGATGACATTGAAAGATTTGAAAATAAAATTACTATAAGAATGTATATTCTTCAAATTAATAACACTAATTATTCATAAATATATTATAACTAGTGCTGTACGCAAAGTTAAATAAAATAAAAAGTGTTGGTTCAAATTACTGTTTACTTAAATTATAAAATCGAATATTAATCTGTAAACTACAAGTGGAGGCCTTAATTTGAATCCTCATTAAGTTTTGAATATTTTCGTTGTATTATTTAAATTTTTTAGTATTTTCATATCAAGATGGTGGTTAAAAAGTTGCCCAAAAATCAAAAACCCGAAAATTTGAGTTCTAAGATCCGATATTATACCTAGGCAAATATTGGCACGTAATCCTACGACTAATGTTATTCTTCTCGTCGCTTGAATCTCAGTAAGAAGAAACATTGTCAATAATCAACGGAGGATAACATTCTTGCAATATCGCTCTGCAATGTCATCATGTACGTGAAAGGGCTTCATGGGGAGGTCAGATTAGGCTCCATCACCAGAAGTTCGCCCTGGATAAAAAGACATTGACAATTGGAGGTGGCCCACCTCTCAGATCTTGCAGCACTCTGGCCACGCTGTCCGCAGGTTGGCTCGTTAGACCGATGAGTTATTCAGATTTTAGGGGCAGAAAGGAGCTCGTTATGAAGCGTGCTGTGGAAGCCATTAAGTGTATCAACTGCTTGTTAGCAGGGATGACTTCAGCAAACCTCCTTTATCTGATCAGTGCATTGTCAGCCGAGCACGCCGAAATGTGAGTGAAATAACATTGCTTGGGCGATGTGATCACTGTCGGTTCTCGCTCCTCCCAACAATGGCAACTCGTGGCACTCTGCCTTCCAACACCGCATTTCATGAGGTACGAGTATGAGGACTACAACGTCACTGAAATTTTACTTTTTCTGGTGAACGTTTTTACCCATTTCTCGTAGGGAAATTATTCAAATGATTTTGGATGTTTTCAGATTAATCAAACTGGGTTATATTCATTTTTATCCACTTGAAGCAATCTTTTCCGAGTGTTTCATTTATTGTATTGTATGTAAAATTGTACTAATCGTGGGCAGCCCGATCTGCCTATTACATCAATCACTGATAGGTTATAAGTATTTTAGAAACACGTATTTATGAAAAAGTCTACGCTGAAGATTTAAAAAGGATCTGAAGCGCTCGGAGAAAGATGACAACAAATCGGGCGGGCGCTGAGAAGGCGACACATGAAAGATTGGTGGGCGAGGAAGGGGCTCCGATATCATTGACTTGGCTTGTTTGGAGAAGAAACAAAACGAGAGCGAAGCGGTGTCAAAAGTGTTTGGTGTTTCCGAGAATGTGTACAAGCGTCAGTGTCAATAACAGCTCTTGGCACGGACATAGGCTCGGCCGTGTCTTTCAGCCTGATAGAGGATATACTTGCCGTTACATTTTACAGATCACCTAAATTTGGAGTCTCTAATGACGTAACAGTCTGTTGAAAGATGGCCTTATACAGTATTTCACGTCGTTTCTAAGGTTCTATTGTTGCCAATTCGTCTTTGAACAATGTAATACAACAATAATAAAGAAATTTGTGGATTTTGCCATGCGTTCTCTAATTTGTCAAGCCATACATTTTGTTTTTTGTTTTTGTTTCCAATAAATTTTGATTGGGAGATTACAATTTGACAAGAGACGTAGCATTGAAAAGTGTTTTATTCATAATATAAAATGATACACCTTTAACACTTTTTGATTTTATTGTTTACAATGTACATTTTGAATTCGACGAATTCATCTTCAGGTACTACTTGTAGGTTAAGGTCAACCTAGTAAATAAATAATTGAAACTCTTTATTTTCTATTATTTATTTACTACAGTTACCTTAACCTACAAGTAACTGAAGATGAATTCATCGCATTCGAAACGCACATTTTACTCAATAAAATCGATCAAGAAGTGTTAAAAGTTATATATCATATAATTTGACATTCAAAGTACAAATTTTGAAGAATACCACCAATCTCTACATGTTCTCTACTCCGCGATCCTACACTGCTATCTGAGTGAAGGTTCGCTCATCAGCTCTGTCTAGTTGACCATGAAATTGATGTTCACACTTCTTCATCCTCCTCTATTTATATTCTCTCAATTAGTCAACCGGTCTAACGAATTTCAGTGTAGCCAATCGTCGCACGTCAACAAATATCCCGCATCTCTCCCTCGCGGTTCCCTACCGGCTCCTCCGCGGGAGCAGTTCCCCCATCTACATATTTGCTTCAAACACCTCTGCGAGAACACCTTGGAAATGTCTTGACTTAATGAGTCGCGCGCTCGACCTTCGCTGGAGAGTGTGGTTGTGAAGGTCACGAGATTTGTGGAATATAGCACCAATAGCGCCTCCCGCCGAGCCTCCCGTATCGAATGAGTAGATCCTACTCGAATGTCAGAGGTGGTGAAACACGTTGCTTTTCATATAATACATCTCGGAATGTGAGGTGTGGCCGGTCGGTCTGCAGAGTCCAAAATAGTTTCGTGTATATAAATTAATGAGTTAGGACGGGATTTTAGCACAGTGTAACCGATTGTATGTAACACTGTATGCTGATCAGTTATACCCTTTAAAGAAATAAGGACACTATGAAACTAAATCTAAAAATTTAGCATCTTCTTATTTTTTCCTTCGCAATTTCAAATTGTTGTGGTGGAACAGTATTATCTTTTGTATTTTAACTAAGACTATACTCTATGCTGAGTACACAGTATTTAAAACCTCTTTGGTATAGTGGTAAGAGCTTGAATTCAGTTTCCTTCGCAATTTAAAATGTTTGTGGTGGAACAATATTATCTTTTCTATTTTAACTAAGAATATACTCTAAGCTGAGTAAATAGTATTTAAAACGTCTTTGGGATAGTGGTAAGAACTTGAATTCGGTTTCCTTCGCAATTTAAAATTTTTGTGGTGGAACAGTATTATCTTTTGTATTTTAACTAATAATATACTCTATGCTGAGTAAACAGTATTTAAAAGCCCTTTGGGATTGTGGTAAGAGCTTTAATTCAGATCGTACATTATTCAAGGAACAATTGCAATGTTCCAAATACTACTAGAAAATCCACTTTAATATAGTGACCAAAATAACAGAGCCAAATTGATAACAAGTGTTCTGACAAGATTAATTTAAACGCCGAAAGACAAGAACGAACAAAGAAAAAGAAACCAAGGGTTAATTTGTGGACTAGTTTTTATTAATTGCTGTTGTACAATTTCTATTTAAATACATGTTGTTGTGATCTCTGAAATCATGACCGATGAAGTATTGTGTCCAAGTTTATTTCATAATATGTAACAATGTGTATAGCCATTAATTCTTTTATGGAATTCGTTGAATGAGAATAACTGATTTAAAATAATTTGAACATTACGTGAATTTATCGGCTGTTACAAAACTGGGTCACGAATGGACTGTTCAAAATTCAAGGTGAAGTGGTCGAATATGCCTAATGTGTGTCACGCCTATATGAATCATATTTTGGAATAAAAGTTCCTGCAGGTTACAAACTGACGGTATAGAGTAAGTACTATGTGGGGCCCAAAGTATTGCCACCAAAATACGCCCCCTTTCTTTGTTTCGTTTCCCGGATACAATTCAACAATGATGCCCTACATATTATTACTGTTTCCCAGTTGTTATTCTAATTGAACCCGTACACGTGGAACATCTTATGGAACAGCCAACATTCGAGTGGATGACTGGTTACTGGTTATGAGCGCTGCTCAACTCGTTCGCTTCGCTCGTCCGTCATCTGGCGGCTTGGCAACAATGCTCTTTACGGAAATAAACTGTCCATTGAATGTATTTACGGGGTTCCGGCATACCAGATGTCTGGGCAGCCCCGCACGGCCTCCCCCAATTTCGTTCGGTCTTTTATGGATTGTGACCAGGCACTTTTCTGTACGCCCTTTTTAACGACCGCCGCGAAGTCTCGTGGGCGTGTGACGTGAAAGATTAATCTATATCGTGTTTAAAGAAAAATACGTTTTCGCATTTTGGTTTGAAATCAATTTTGGTCGGTAAACCGTAAACATTTCTTGACATTTGATGAATTCAAAGGAAGATCGATTGTAATTGCAATGATATAATCGATGGTTGAAACATCGCAGGATTCCGTATATAAAGACAAAGGAAGAGTACTATTCTTACGTAAATAAATGCATATAAATGAATATCATAAATCTTTAAATAAAGCATACAAATTTCAGAGAATTTTATAAATGAAAAATGGAACTTGATCGACAGTTCGTTGTTTACTACTTATCACTTTCCGTAAAAAGTTTGATTCATTAGGTCGTTTACCCAGCTACTTTAATTATTCCACAACTTATCTTATAAAGTTGCGCTTTTTTCACTAGAAACCGCAAGGTTAAAATTTACAAATGACCTTACAAAGTTTACTGAACTCGGTATTGTTCCCAATTAATTATGAAAAATATTTGCGATTGTGAGTTTTTGCCAAGATTACTTGTTTAATAACCTTCACAGAATTATTGCAACACCGTAATGTTGAATTATTGCCAATAGACACTTTTACTTTTTTATTTTTATATAAAATCCTGAACTCTTTGTGTTGTGTTGGCATTACTTTAATGTTTTATATACATATCCTTACTTATTGTATCTAATATTCTATATTAACCGATAATTATTTTATTGAATATCGTAAGGGACCTTTTTTAAAAATTGTTTTATGTACTTTTTTCCAGATAAGTAATTTAATTATTCTCTTCCTATACCTCTTATCAATGATATGGGTAAGTTTCTGATAAGTCAATGTTTTCAGAAGGGTACACAACAACCTCGTAGTTAAATATATTACTAAACTAAAATAGGGTAAGAGGCTTCGCTAAGTTTGAATGCAAAATGTTAAGTTTATAGCTACATGTTTCATAATAATGTGGGATACTGTTAAAATGTCATAAATGGTTATACTCAGTTTGTTTTAAAATGTATTAATTCTGCGATTTTCTTCTCTATCATGACTCCCATACGATAAATGTAAATATGTTTGCTAACGCTCAGCCAAATCTAATGAGGTGACATATAGCACCATCAAACTCGTTGCCTAAATTAAATTTTACCAAAGTCTATAGGTCAGTTTGTCCTTAATATATCGTGCGGACAGACAGAACAAAATAAAACTTTTCCGGTCCTTGTAATCAATATGGCTGAGTTTCCCTTGCCAAAACATATATATACAACGATGTCCCTTAGTTACCCTCAATGCCGAATTTATACAATTCCGGACAATGCGTGAAATCATGTCAGTCAGTGATAGGTCAGTCAAGTCTGTATCCCCTTGTACGGAAACTTGCCGTACTCCTCGGACCGGAGGTGTGCGACAAACCGCCCCAAGGCCGGCGGCGGATCATGATGTAATTGCCGTGGACCGATACTGGGGATCGCTGTTATTTGGAACTCGATGAATAATTGAACGCCAGAGAAATCTCAAACAATTGTGAAACGGGCGAGGTCATTTGTCAACTTACCACGTGGTTTTTTATCTCCAAGCCGTGCTAGGATTCCCCCACACACGGGTGATAATGGGCATTGATTCGTTTTTGTGGCAGTCTCCTTGTCGGTCGGTAGCTTCTATAGAGGGAGGGAGGCCAATTCATATCTGCAAGAGTTTGTAGGTTAGGAATTGTCGTACATCCATACCGCTCTTTGCTCTGCCAGCATTGTTATGTCCGGACCTCAATGTCTCTTTAAGATTTTATCAAATGGCAAGACCTGAAAAGGAACTATCGTTTTCCATTTCGTAGAAAAAGGCTCAAAAGTACAAGTTACAGCACCGATTGGGGCACAGATAAAAATTAACCCAATGTAAATTGCCTCCCAAAAACATTTGCTGCGATGAAATAAAGAATGGTCCACGGAAATTCAGAAAGCTGGAGAGAAACTGTGACCATACTGGACGGCAGTTTTTGTGGCAAACGACCGCGTAACAGGTCCAAGGAAAGGCGGTGACCAAACGGGTTTCAAAACGAAACCAGGCACACCGAGCCTGAACTCCTTGTGTTCAAGAAAAGGAGAGTTCAAGGCAGGAGGCAGGAAAAGGAATTTGTGAATCGATGAAGCGGAGAGAGCCGCAGCGTGTGAGGTCGAACCGAGGTACTTAATCAGCTGGGAGGGAACTTGCGTAATCGTCTGAAGGATAGGAAGGTGTAAATTATTGCGTCAGGTGAGTAATTTGAGAGAGACACAGAAATTTCAAAGGAGAAACGACAGAAATAACAATGGAATGGTCCAAATCGTCTAAACCGACTTGATAAAAGGAATCCTAGCTATTACCAAATCTAATTGAGGAAAATAGCATTGTTTTACCTTTGGTTGTATCATTAGTTACACAAGGGATAACTCACCCAACGCTATAAATCGGAAAAAAGTGTGCACTCAGATCTGTAAAATTAAATGCTGAAATAGCGCAGGTAGTAAATTAATATTTGAACGGTAGTGATCAAAATTACGTGCAGCTCTAGGGTTAGACCTTAGAACTGACTAAAATAATCGCCTGGACCACAGCTCACATCGTCTGTATGAATACTTTACACCACCGTGTAACTGATGGAATCAAAGGATAGGTTGGTTTTATAGATAGGTTCAGTCGCTTAAAAATATGAAATAACAACAATAAGCTCTTCTTCCACGAATACACACGAACAATTCCATGGAAACTGCTTAAGTAGGAAATATTGGACTGGAAAGACTGTTTAAGTAGGAAAGATTGGACTGGAAAGGAAGTGGAGATGCGGGAGAATGCGATCACATAAATCAAGGAAGAGCGGGGAGAATTAGTCAGACTGACAGCTCGCTGGGCCGCTCGGGTCGAGAGTAGTTCTGGATTGGACCCCAATAAAGAGGAACTGGAGTCACATTCCGGGCGGGCTGTAAACGCGCCGTGATTTACAAATTGGGCCCGGACTCTAGAATGCCTAATGAGCCATCTATCGGTGCGACAACGGCTAAATCAAAGGTGACACTTTAAAAGTGTACTACACGATTCGGGAGCCCTCCCGTGGACGTGGGAGGTGTCGCCTCTCGCCTCGCTTCGACACCTTCTCACCTCCGAGATGTCTTCTTCTCTCACTGGGCTACTGTGTTGATGTCTTACATTGTGAAACACCCCTCTTCATGTTTAGTTTTGACTGCTACAGATTAATAAGTGTAGATAATCTTTTCCATCGGGAAATTTTATTCTGGCTCTGCAAGCCTAGCAATTTTGCAAAACATTAGTAGTTTAATTGGCGCATTCCATTTAAATACATTTCATGGAACATTTCAGACTAGATATTTTATGTTATTTAGTTCAAGTGGCATATTAAAATTTCCAATCATCTATTTAATTAATTTCAACTCCCTTTGATAAAGGGGACCCAACAACCAACGTAACAGGGCTCCAAGGATTGAAACAGTATCACAATCTGGGTAACTAATGATTCATTGCTTGGAAACAAAACTAATATAGACCTTTCGCGAGACAAATGTCTACCGAATACGTTCGAGTAGCTCCTGAATGCCTTTGAAGATCTAAAGCTCATAATAGCCTATCGTCATTTCCTGGAGATCGGATGACTCAGTGTCCAAAAGGTTAAGGCCTTTCAGAAACCATAAGCCTCAAATATAGCCTCATAACTCAGACACCTCTCAAAGACAAGAGTTTCCTAAATATGGGAATATTTTATAATCCTTTCATAATCGTCTAGAGGCTGGCAAAGCCCAAAGGCCGAGTTTGAGACAACCGTTACTATCGATCTAAAGAGGCTCTTAGATGTGGGATGGAATAATCTATGCCAATATTCCCTGAAGTAGGATCAGTAGCTCTCAAGGATAGAATAACTCCACAAAATGGTCTAAGGCTTACTTTCAATGGATAGGTGAAGAAGTACGTTCTAATCCTTGGACAGAGAAGGCCGTGGTCCAATATTTAGTTTTTCAGATATGAGAGGCTTCTTCGTGCAATGTAGTCCTGATTTTTCTAAACTCCAGATTTAGACTATTTGACCTACGACAGAAATCATTGACATGAATTCGTTATTGGGATCATGAGTTACTACGCACCGTCCAATCAATGACTTCATCTTCTTGCACAGATCATCGATACTCTTGTGTACGTACCTAAATGCTCTAATTGCAGCTACGCCCGGTTAGTCAGCCGCGCCGCCCGTCGTCACGCTCGGTGCTCCAACAGAGGCGGAGGAGGTGGCGATATCTGCTATCTGACTTGACCGACCGGCCTCTGTTGATTTATACCCGTTAATTATATCAATTAGCGTCTTCTCGGGAGTTCCCCGGTAAAACTCTTCATTTAGCCTCGACTCTTCTCGCCGTGTGTCTGACAGTCCGGCAACCTGTTATCGCCTGGATGGACGAAATTGAGCAATTGACTGGGACTCGCTTGCTTCCTACTCCACGGGCTCCAGGCCACCTTTATAGCCCAATTTCCGGACTGTTTTATTTTACTCGGTTGTATTTATTCCGCCGCTTCCTGCGACTGCAGTGATAACCTTGTTTGCCTTACAACTGTTTGCTCTCGGTTTATGATTGTGTTCGTAAAAGAGGTAGGCTGTTTATACTGACCTGTCTGTTGAGAACAAATTTTCATCTCAGACTTTTACGGAGAAAGAGATTCATAGAGAATGTTTCAATTCCCAGCATCTGAAATCTCTATTGGTATGAACTTACCTCTAATCTCCATGAGTAATTTGCACAAAATTTGTTCACCATTACATTTGCAATATAATGTTAAAGGAACACTTGGTGTTCCAAGACAAGTTTGTACATAATATGGTTATTACAAATAAAATAAAATTGTTTGGAAAATTATAGGTTGGGTTCATGAATAAAATGAAATAACCTGGAATATTGAATTTTTAGATGGTTTCGCTTGCGAACCCTTTACCTAAGCCTCTCTAGGGATGTTGGTGAAGACACATAATCCTCCTTAGCCTCAGAGGTCTCAGCACACTGGTTCAATCAGTAGAGACTACCGGTTCGCTAATAGTACACACTAATACCGGGCTGTAATCGGGTTAGGGGAGTACAGATCCGTGTCTAGGGAACCTTACCTTGCGACCGGGCACTCCGGGGGGTGGGTTTGGCCAGTAACCCCCGCAGGCAGGAGAGATAATGGCCTCCTTCAGACTTCCGGGATTAGGGTCCTCCACAGGAGAGTTGCACGAGTGGAACTTTTCTTTACCCTCGTAAATTGTTACGTAGTATTTTCCCGGAAGTATAATTGATGGGGGTTTTGGATAATTGTTGAAAAATATTACTAAATCCACATAATGTTTCCACTAAACACATACAATTTTGATACAATTATGTTTTTTGTGAATTAATTTTTAAATTGTTAGGCCCTAACATTTTGATTACTTAAATAAACTGACCCTTAAATCATAGACTGGAAATTAATTTTTGCCATTTACCTTTGAATTATTTAAGTTTATTTTGGAACTTCTAAGTTAAAATTGTTCTTTTAGTGTTCTTGCGCTGGTCATTCAAAAAATTAATAGGTTTAGTGTTTAATTACATTTATGTCATAATTGATTTAATAATTACTTGTAATAAAAATGCAAAAAGATGTCATTCTAAATTTTTTGTCTTGTGTAAATCCAAACCAAAACTCCAGTGGCAAGACATGGAGTAAATGGTTACGTCAGATCAGTCTAATATCGTTCTGTACAGGTCGGGAAGAACCTCTTTTCGAAACCAGTACCTAATGTAAGAAGCATTAACAGCTATCCCAACCCAGTTTCTCCCAATTTCCATCTGGAGATGTGTAATTCGTGCGTGTATTCCAGTGTTGATGGTAATCAGCGGCGGTTCACGGGTCGGTCGATGGCTTCATTTACACGATCGACCGGCACCAGAGATAGCATCGATCGATTTATCGCCGAGCGACTGAGCGTTCCGATTCCGAAAGTCCGCTTTCTCCGTTTCCGCAATTTTCGGTGGCTTCGGAAGACACCGGACCAGCCCAATTAGTTCCCGCTTGACCGAAACGGAATTTACATAATCGGCCCTCAACGGATTTACAAGGAGTTGTAATTCATACGGGCTTTGGGACGTCAATGAATAAACGGTGGTCCTGTTTATCAATGAACCGCCTATCAGGGATTAATTAATGATTTGTTGTGAAGTTTATTGATTGAGAAAATGCTCCAAGCTAATTGGTTTTCCTAATCTTGGCATGTTTATAACATCTAGTTTTATCTATTTTTACACGTATCAAGAGCCTTACGGAAGAGGCAGAATTTGAATACAAATAACCAAATTAGCTTATCAAATGGAGCTGGGACAAGTATTCGTTTTTAGAAACACCAGATATAACTTCAGAGTGACCATATTATTATTTAGTTTATGGGCAAAGGATAGTGTAAGTTAACATTTCCTTAATTATATTGTATTAAAAATCTCATTTTTTTTCTTCTCATAATTTTTAAATTCTTAGTAGTAACAAAAACTACATTTTAGTAACCCTAACGTTAGTAGCGTACACGTGATTTTGAAAATGGAGGTTTTAATAATGGTAAATGGGGAGTATTAATACATGCACGATGAAACAGCCTTAGCAAAACCAATTATATTGAGTTGTCAAGTATAAATTAGCTGGTTGTGAACGGTTTGGTTCCTATATTGTGGAGCTATTCCCACTACATGTCTAAAGGGGTGCAGGAACCCATATAAACGCCCCCTAGTTGCAGCAATGCATGACATCGAAGGTTCAATTTCCCAGAAGGCACAAATTCACCTTGAGGTGCCTCCTTTGTCCAAGAACCCCTCTCAGTACAAAGAGTCCTAGAACCGACACGATTCTCAAGATTCTTCTTGAGTATTACGTAGGATGATCAAAGAATCCCTTAAATAAGAAAGGGTGATCATTTATCACTCAGGAAGAGAGCCAGCGCCAGCAGAGGTGTCTAAGAAGGTGAATTACGCGACCTTAGCGCCAGGTGACCCGAGAGAGCCGAAGACTCCAGTCGATGTTTTGTCCCCACGCTCACATGAGGCTGCTGATATATCGCACTACTCCAGCCCGGTGTCGGCCCCGCAGAACGGGTCCGGCTGTGCGATCGGTATCCTGCTCGGTGACGAACGCCGCTCATTTGCAGCCGCTGACCTGGGTCAGTTAGGCGAGTAACTGCTGCTGGTCTTCGGCCTTCAGTAGTCTTCCCTAGCTCTAGCGTCTGATGCTGTTCCTGATTCAATTTGATATTTGCGGCACACACGCTGTTTTACTGGAGTCCTGTATTAGACCAATGGTTGCTTGGAAGCCACAATTGTTTATGTGGAGTATTTATGGTATGGCATTTTGTACCAAGAGATTTGTATAAATCTACTTTATGAAAGATAAAACCAACCTGAAAGATCTAACAGATGGTAATTCATCTCAGTAAATCGTAAAGACAAAATTGTCAGAAGACATACACATTATAGAAGTACAAATAACATACAACAATAATATAGTGTTAGAAATAATTAAAATGATGATTAAAGGTCAATCTTTAGTTGTACTGCAGAGCATCATAACAAATATCGTCAAAGTTGTTCATGATATTCCATGAATACTGAATTCAATTGTTTGTTTCAGATTTCTCATGGTCAACATGGCGGAAGCTGAGCCGGCAGCGATGTTCCTGACTGCCTCCCAACATCGCCTGCAGAGCTTGGACATGATGTCTGACATGGACTCGGAACCGGACGAGGCGCCATCGATGTTGATGATGCGCAGTTTCCACCAGCAGGTGGGAGAACTCAAGAGAAACAAGAGGAAGAACTTCCAACCACGCAACATCTCCTACTCGGACGATTCCGACATCTTCCGGAGGAACGCTCACGAGAGCAGCGGCGATTCTGGAGACGAAGGTTCAGAAGCGTTGGACTTGAGCAACAGTGAAACAGTTCCTAGCGGTAACAAGAGGTTCAGAAAGACTCTGTTGAACGTGCCTCCGGCAAAAAGATTCGAGGGATCTCCGATGGAGAGGTCGGCGCCGGAAGCCCAAGCTCCGGTCCCGATGGATCTTAGTTGTTCCAAGACCGCCTCCAATGACTACCCTGACGAGTCGGTTCACAGTGAAACGGAGTCGAACTCTGAAGACAGTGAAAGGACGGAAAGTAGTTCTAAACGTGAATTCCAGAGGTTTGACAGTGTGAATACTTCGGAGCAGCCGTCACCTCACCAGTACCTCCTACATCATGCCTTCCTCAACCAACCCCAGGACGCGTCTGATCTCAAAGAGTACGCGCAGAACACCGTGAAGGAGCTCTTGGAGATCTACGGCCTCAACAGTGCCGAGGTCGCCGAGTCCATCACCAACAACGTCCCCATCTCTAATTTCAGCTCAGGTAAGTCATACTTAGGGTTTCCAAAATTTTGGTTGGGAATGATTTCTGAAAACTATTGTCCCACAATATCTTATTTATTTAGTACTTTGATAGTAATGAAGTTTTTACAAATGCCCTAGTAGCCAGACATTTAGCTTTTCATTCTTAAAATAACAACCGTTACGTCATAACACATAATTAAATCCAGTTAGACCGCGCAGCAGGCCAGCTGCTCATAGCGCTAGTATCGTAACCATGTTTACAAAATAGCTGCTAATCAGGGAGTCTACCGCTTTGCTCGCTTTCTAACGAGGCTTTCCTCCTAAACCAAAACCGGGAGTAAGTAATCCAGTTCTAGGTGTGAATGAACATTAGTACATGTGGTTAGAGGTGACCAGCTAAGCCGGGGAATCTGTTTGTTTTAGCGCCAAACAGCTGCGTGTTAACCAGCTCAGCTGATCACAGGCTGAATATTTTATGGTAATGTTCCCTTTATCCTCAAGGCGGTCAGTGGCGCTCCACTGCGTTTTATCAATGTATCCACTCGACCCCTCGTCTGACTCGCTCCAGGAGGATCGTAAGTTACAGCCACCGTCATTAAAGTAATTTGATTTTTAATCGATGTGGCCCACGAGGTTTTGCATTTTAAGGAAAAACAGAATACCCCTTGCTGTAATTGACTGTTTTCTTTATAAAGCTATATTTAAATTAGAACAAATTACACCATGCGTGTTGATAGTCCATAAAGCAAAGTGATTGGGGGTTCTGTAAAAATGGTTTTCAAGACGGGATGGAAGTAATATTGCAATAAGTACAGAACACAGCTTTAAACGGCTCGATACACAAAGGTATGCACATCGCGGACCGCAGTCCGACATTTCTAGACTCAACAAAACGTGTGCACCCCATAACTTCCAGAAAAGAAAATCAGTCATGCTCCCGCATCCGCGGTTCCTTTCGTTTCGCTCCCGTCTTGAATGACTTAACGAGCCCCTAACAAGTTCCACTAATCGCCGATCATAATGAGCACATAAAGTCACCTTTGTCATATTTATCGTGGTGCGCTTTATACAGAACATTTCTCCCGGATCAGAGTCATGCCGGCAGCGGAGACCGCCGATTCCGGGCAGACCGTGAAGTATCGTGCCGGCCGGACTCCGAACAAAGCCGCGAACCCGACCGGCTAACTAACCTAAGTATAATATTAATAAAGCTCCGGTATTCGGTGTAAATACGAAATCGTGCGGAGCCCAATTCCGAGACGGGGTGATCATTAATCAACCGCGGAGTGGTCGGCTGGGTCGCGACCGGCGGGATGGAAGAGTTGATCATTACCGGGAACAAAGCCGTCTGCAGGACTGGAGTCCATCTTCGAAGTAATTAGTCTACGTAATTGTCTTCGCGCCCTTTTCATACTTGCTCTGGATTTGATAAGATCTTACCGAACTGTATTGTTACCTCTCGACGGTACCTGTGGCTCGGCTCCGTCTTCACTTGAGCCTTCTGACAGCACAATGGTGTTGAAATATTATCGCCCCAATGAGCTTCGCCCGGTCACAAAGAGGTTAGGTTTCCCACGATTGCCTTTGAGAAGGTCAAAGATTTTCTAGTGCCTCGATTTAACTTGTGACGAGTATGTCCCTTGCATAAGTCACTAAATTTACTCATTTATAATAGAAATCTTCAGAGTCCATGTAACGCTTCGTGGAAAATATACCTTTTTCTCGAAACAGCATTAAGACTTCGTCCTGCGATTGTTTGCACACTCATCATAAGATTATATGGAGAGCTGATAAAGTAAACCTTGAAAAGAAGGATGTCATGTTAGTCATCTGACGCCAGTGCGCTGTCACCTCGTCAGTGACAGAGACAGAGATAAATCTGTGTTTTCCCTCGTCAACACCAGGACAGTGGATAGTGTGTAACAGCCGACAATTACACTGCAGCAGTAACACCGGTTTACCTCTCGCGAGCGGCCGGTGGAGGACAAAGGAGGAAAATGAAATTTGAGCGGTTTATCCAGAACCGTTTCCGAGGTTAATTTAAAAATAATGCTGCCTTTACGGCCACATCTGCCCATAACCGCGTAAAGCATTCTCAGAAGTAATAACACGGATTCCAATAAAGCATAACCCGGCCCCACCCCGTCCTTAACGACGCATTGTTAATGTCGGAAATGATGGAAGAAGTTCGGATCCTGTTTTGCAGACATTTTCGCAACTGCCAATAAACCGTTGCCATGGCAATCCGTAATGCTGGTTTGGCAATAAAATTGAAATAAAGCGGGCAGTAAAAAAGAAACATGGCGACCGTTAAAAGAGTCATAACAGACGAAATGAACGAGTAAGATGTTGCCACTTTTATTTCCCCAAAGTTCTCCAAAACGCGCCACACACGATGTAAATAGCGCCGGCAAATCCGCGGCGATAAATTCCATAATAACTCGAGTTTTCATTCGATAAAGAACTGCAAGAACTTTTATTAATAGCGCCAATAAATGGTCTTTCTCGGATTTATTTGAGGTCGGATTTAGAAGTAATGTATTTGCTCGGATAGCTTTCTTTATGTGTAATTATTTCTTGCTTCATTCGTTTTGTTTTACGGTCCTCCGTGTATCTTATTGTTTTCAATGTTATCGTCTTGAAATTTATAGGCCTCAGTCGTGGGATTATAATTCTTCCGGCGATAGAGCGACAGTAAAACATCGCATTGTTACCTCTGTACAAACACTCACAAGGATGTAGAGGCAATAACGGTTGATAATGCCGGTGCCTGCGTAAGCGCCAGGTCGATAACAACCGGGATTGAAGTGTGATGATGAATGCGTGTTGATTGAAAGACAATCAATCCTGCAATCGGTAGTCAGCGAGGCTTTCACTATGTTAATGGACTGTGGGATTACAAGTCGTGCCAGGTACAGCATTTTTTCATCTGCAAATAAAATGGTACTGCACTTCATTGGAAAAAGGGGTTTCTTTAACTTCTTACTACTTTCGATACAAAGTTAGTATATAAAAGGTGACTGTACCAGAATTCTTTTTCTCGATTATTTTATTTTCATAATCCACGTTGAAGTGGGTAGTCAATTAAGAAAATTAGGTACCGTGGAAGTTGAATGGGGTTGATCAACAATTGAAGGGTTCGTTAAAATATAATTTGCTTAGTTTTAAGGATTTTGGACATTTAAACAAATTTTTATCAATTTTCGCTCGTAATAAATCAAAATGCATTTAAATTGAAAACCTTTTGAGTACTCTAACAACTACAATATATTTTAATGTCAAGAACACAGATATTGGAAAATATAGATTTTGCTTCCGAGTTTGTAACGGATAATACAACGACTTTTCACTCAACATGTCTGTTGCTTTTGCATTTTGAACTTATGATGTATTTTGGCAGTGAGAACTTCGAATGGTAAAGTTTAATCTGAGAATAACAGACATATCATGAAGCTAGAACGGAGTAGAGAACGAGAGAGTGGATTAGGCTTGAGTAATTAAAAACGATCCTTCAGGTGTTCAAGTCGTTACAACTCTAAATGTAAAATTCCTCAACATTTTTGAAGAAAAGTTTTTCGTATCTTGCACCCAGAATTCGGAATGAAAATTACGTCACACCATGTTTCTTGAATATCATAGTCACCATCTCCTTCTGTACATCGTCCGTCTCCTAGGCTCCAGACAGACCCCACACACGTGTTGCTAGTTGGCAACGCTTGTATCTACAATGAAATCATTACCACACCTCGACCACACCTTAATCTGGATTCCACCATTAATGAGAGTTCAAACTTCGAGCGGCCGAGCCCCGGCGAGCACTTGTTTTGCGGAGAAAGTGGAATATTGATGGGCCATTGTCAGGCCGGCGTAGGCCCCTGATGCATATCTGTCTGGATGTGGAGCGCCCGGGTACTACGCTGCGGTCCGACTCCGACATTCCTATCTGATACCGAGATTCCGCTAACCAGTGCCCGGCCCGCCTCGGTACTCGGTATTCCGCCGTTCCGCCCAAATGTGACCGACCGGTTTCACTTCCACTTCCTCTTCTTGCTGGAATCTTGAGACTTTACATTGTGAACTCCGGGTGATAAAAATTCCTCGCTCGTTTTTGCCCGAGGAAGGAATTTACTTCAGATGCTCACATTTTGTTTTGGGCCCATTAGAGATGATTAAGGTTCGCAAAAACTGACATCTCTTGTCTTTAGAACCTTAAATACCTTTTATGTCAAGTTCTTTTCTCCCAATTTGGAGGCAATTAAATAGCGAACACCGGTTCGGTTTCGTCGTTCCTGTGTTTAAGAATTCTGATACTCATGGAACAAATTAACAAACGCAAATGGAAGAGGAAATTTGAAGACAAATTTATATTTTGTACTTGATACTACAATGTTGCTTTATTGAATTGAAGATAGTTGTTAAGTATTAAAAAAAACAAGCATTACTATCATTATAAAGAACAAAAAGTTTTCATACTTGAGTTTTGAATGCGCGTAGATCTTAAATAAAAAAGATTCTAATTTCTCTTACTCCTTACACTTGAAGACTACATCTAAGTAAGAAATTACTTGAACGAGTATATACCGAGATAAATATACCATATAAGAGATTTATAGTTAGTCGTAAAAGCACTGTAGTTTTTAAAATTATCAACTTCTTTGCGAAATTTATGTAAAACCTAGTATTTTTCTACCAGGTTACAGAATATAATTGAATGCTAGTAAATAATATTTAATTGAGTTTTCTGATATGTAATATCAGGCTTATTTGAATGTTTTGTTAAAACACAATTTAAAAAGTTATTTTTGTGGCGAAGATAGAGATGGACAAGTTGATAGTAATTCTTAAGTTTATGAGAACAAAAACAAAAGGAGAACAAATGCCGATTCTGAGGTGTAAGTGTCTGTATCCAGGAATATCTAGATATCTGGACACAGGATGCGAACCCAATTGCCTCTTATTTACAGGTCGGAAGTTGAATCCCGTTCGACACCTAGAACCATCGGTCCTCCCAAGAGCTGCAACGTCGGCCGCAGTATATATGTCGCGATTACACGCTCGCGCTCCACCGAGAACTAAACTTTTCATCTTCGTTTAAAATCACTTTATGTTCATAAAATTGAATCAAATCTAATGTTTTCTTGTTATATACTGATACAAGTACTACTGACGTTCAATTTACACTTGTTAATAAAATATATACATATTTGTACAAAAGTAGGAAAAGTATAAAATACAAATTTAAGTTATAATATATAATTATTTTTTTAATCAAGCAAATGAAGCTTATTTAAAACCAATTTTTCAAATTTTAAATTTTTAAAATTACTTATGTACATACTGTACATGCGTGACTTATTAATAAAACAGACATTCGCATAACAATAGGAATCAACATCTACAAATTTCATAATGTATGCAATTTTAATAAAATTTTAAATTTAAATAGAAATTTTTATACATTCTTTAATTTTAATGAATGCATTTTCCAATGGTATGTAGGTACAACAATTATTTCAGTATTGTAAGAAACGTTGTAATGTAAAATCCAAAATCGACATCACCATACATTTTGAATCTTTATTAGTAAAACTGACTGCCAGTGTTTCCACAGATGAAGCGAGTCACACAGCCTTAGATAGTAGATAATATCGACAGCTGATCGCAGTTTTATTGCTGGCGCGCACCCGTCTCGCGCAACAATCGACCCTAGCGCCGCGGGGTGCCGGCGCCGAGAACTAAGACCACTCACTGTTCCTATATTGTTACAACCACGTTCTCCTCTGATAAACCGTGTTATTTATCGCGTAATGCTTTTCCGTTCCCCCGACGTAGATTGTCACATCGGAGTGTATGTTAGGAAACATCGATAGTTCTTTTAGTGGCCTCTTGATTTGAACCACACTGTTGCCAACCGAACAGTTATTAATTAGAAAAATCTTGAATGTTAGATTTTCTTCTTGACTATATGTTTTATTCAATAAAGATTCCCCAAATATTCCGGAACTATCTTCCATTGAATTTAGCTGCACAATGAAATTTCCAATCTATAGAGGAAAAATATTATAATAACATGGTGTAATAACACAACCTTTTTCCTATTTGACACTTGACATTCACGTTAGCCAAAATCTAATTCGGGCAGAGCGTTGTTTTAAATTAGGAATCCTTTTAAAACGTAGTACTAGGATAAACGAAACGTAGTAGTAAGGATAAATGAAATACAATTATGGCCATTTAAATATTATAGCATAATAGAAAGACTACATGAAATGATTGTATTATTTGGGTTACATTAGTGGACAACTGTTCCCATGATAGCTGGAAGAGTCGCATCGCCAGGAGTCGACCAAAATGGCGGCGGTGTGGCCGATTAATCATCTCAAGTATTTAATACTCAGCGATTGTGCTCACGGGCATTGAACCTCTAATGGTCGCCTCTAAACAGACAATCAAAACCCCATTAGGTATTAATTAGGTAAAAAGTAATAAAGCCCGGGACCATTGTCTACTTTTATGTAGAGGTGAGCGCACGGAGCAGCATGCTGTGCGAGCCACATTTACAGGCGCGACTCTGTACTTAGGTTACGTTTATTTCCCTACATTAACCTCACATTGTTGAGCTGACACTCGGACAGCTGATTAGTCCGTGTAACAGCTGACGAACACATGACACCCAGCTGTTCGGCCTTTCGTGTTCGCCGACCGCGTCGTGTGAATCACAACGTTCGATATACTGGAATCAGTCAAAATAGTACAAAAACGTTCGTTATGTAATCGGTTTTACGTAGGAATCAATAAGTAAGACAACTGTCATATATAATTCAACTTCTGTCTCCCTCCTAATTTTATGTTACAACAGAAAAAGGCACAACAGAATTGTTCATTCGTTGTTACAAATTCGTTTGATTCAACAGAACGATTTAATTTAACGAATTAACTCGACAACCAAAGGCTTTCCTCATACTAATGGTTATAGTCCTCGGCTCTCTAACCGAGAGATCACGGGTTCAAATCCCGGGGAGGTCCAATAATTTAATAATAGTTAAAAAAAAAAAAAACAGTGCACTTCGAAGGCGACATACCTGACGCTGAAGCTGAAAGGAGATTTCAAAAAATAAAAAAAAAAATTGATTCGGTATTCTGCAAAATACAACGATGTTTAATACGTGTATAGCTACTTTACTAATACTGAATCACAAATATTCATTCCTAATGACGTTTTATTTCTATTGAAGGAAAAATTATAACAGTTCTAACCCGATTTCAAAACCGTTCCTTTTGTAACCCCGGGGCAATCGAAATGGAACCAGGCAAAGGAGTGACACAAGCAAGCCAGTGAGGAAGACAAGAACGGGCCGACTGAGTAAACAGAAGGGTCCACAAAGAGGAGTCTATTTGGAGGCCATATTTGAAGTCATTATGTAGGCCTACAGAGGAGCATTAATGTTTCACATGCACATATATGCTGACGTAGCGCCCCAGGCTGTGACGCCCCCACCGCGCTGTGCCACACTGTGAACCGTACTCTTGTATTATTCACGTGTTTGCTCTATAAATCTTGGGCACTTGTTGGGTTTCGCTTATTAAAATTCATTCTTTCTCACTCGCCCGTTATAAATAGTTTGATTGCAATTCTGCGCCCTCTCCTGTGATTTATCTAGTGGAAGAAAATAGTGTAGGAGGAGTGAAATTAGAATGGCCTTAAATTAAATGAAGATCAGTTCAAGACATTTTTAAGAATAGAACTGAAGATTTTGTACGCGTTTTTAAACTTAAATTAAACATTAATGAAGGTAGTCAAGCTACATTGTAGTGATAAATGGAATTCCCATGCATTGCGTTGAGAAGTTCAAGAATTCTATCAATTTCGAGCCCTTAGTTAAGCTCGTACAATTTGCTGTAGTACTTTTTCAAACTGTAGGTCTCACCACATCGTGTCTCTATTTTATCCCCAACCCTCTAAGATTTCTGTACCCTCCTTGCTAAGGTCATTTCGGTGACTGTTTCCGGATCCTTATATCCACTTGACCTCTGAGATATCCTAGCTGACAAGTTTCAAACCTTGGAGTCCTTGGCTTACCAAAACCACTGCTAGCAGCTGTAATGACACTAAACCGGAAATCATTAGATTTACTCTCATATTACTGTACCTCTTAATCTACATAATTATGTCGTTTTACCGAAACGCATTAAAATGAAAATTAAATGAAAATTAGATGACATCATGGGAAATATATAATTAGATTATGATAATTATTTTACCAGGCATACGTTTCTATTTTAACGCTAATTTGTCTATTTTATATAGCAATTGCATTGGCAATAACTTGTTTGTGCATAATATTTTATAACTGAACCTTTCACACCGTTTATTATTTATGAAAATTAAATATTTTCCTTAGCAGTATTCCAGTTAGCCACAACTGGCTACAAAATTGAGTGCCTACCATAAACGAAGAGTTATTTTTAATAGAACATAAACTGTGTATTACAAACTAAAACATCGGAATGGGAACTCATAAAGTTAAGGTAGTTAAATCTGTTTTGGAGTGCCGCGTATTAGAACTTCCCAACATATTTTAAAGATACGTAAATATGGGATAAAATAAATTTTAGCATTACGTTGGTGTGATATTTTTATACGTGAAACCTACACCGATAAGAAATAATTAAGTATAATAACATTTTTGTAAAGTAACGTCGAACTGAGCTTGTATGATAAAAGTGTTCAGCCTGGGCTGCAAAACCCGTCGCGCTGTACCGCGCATAATTATTGGCTTCGAATTTAATTGTTCGTTTACCAGTTTGCGTCGAAGCCAGTAGTTAATAATAAGAACACACACGACGCGTGTGGACACACACACACACACACACACACACACACACACACATTCTCGACTATCCTACAGGCCACTCTGCTCGGTCGGCGCTATTTGCGAGCCCGCTAGGAAACAATTATTCGAGAAACAACAGGAATGGAAGGTCGGCAGACAATATGAAGCTATTTTAACAATTCAGTCGGCACACTTGGTCCCTCGCCAGGCTGCACAATAACCAATTTACGGAGAGAAATGCTGAGAAACGAATTAATTCGAGTTGAACATTTTTTACCGGTATTTTGGGAAAGACGGTCCAAGACAGGTGGGCATTTCCAGTCTCTCAGTTTGTAGCATCTAATTTTTATTCAAAATCCACATTTTTTTACGAAAACAGTAATTCAACAAATTGGTTTGAACAATAAAAATATTTATTATGATAGAATAACTCTACTACTGACGGAAAGACCTACAAAGAACAGTACCAAGTAAACGATGTGAAAATGATGAAATGAAACACCGATTTCTCCGAATCACACCCTTTGTTACTCGATATCCAAAGAAAGGTTCATATAAGAACACTTCCTGTGGGCTTTTACTACGCTTAATGACATGCCCGTGTAAGGTTATCCTACGGGTTTTACCACCGGAATATTTAGCCTACGTCCCATTACAAGTAAGAGTAACCAGGAAAAGGAATTCCAGAAGTCGAAGTCGTATACAATAGCGTCAAAGGACAAGAGAATGGTATCAAGGGCATGATTTGAATGATGTTTGGAGCAAAGCCAAAATATCACCTGCAGAGCTAAACAGTCGATATATTTATTTGTACAATCATTGTTTGTACCGACCACTCCTTGATTGTTTGCATTACATTTGTGGTTCCTACATTACCGGTAATGAGTTCTATTATTTCTTAGAACTAATAAAATTAGTTATTTTATTTTAAATGGTTCAGGAACCAAAAACTAATCTGGATTGTATAGCATGCAATTTGGGTTTTCTTCAAATCGATACAGGAATTTCTTTTAAAATAAAAACTCAATCATCAACCAAAGGTTTATATTTTTCCAGCGTGACATGGTTAATACCAACCCTCGGACACATAAATACCAAATCTTAAATCAGCGTCGGCTAACGATCTAAAGACTCTGAAAGTGGTTACTTTTAGTCTCTATATAATTATTATTTGTGTGTCTGATGGTTTTATTTGAGTGTTTTAAGCTGGGCAAAACTACAACATGAGAACAAATATTGTTTGATATTTTTAAATCCTTTTGATAACTTCCACAAAAATTACGGGGCTGACGATCGATTTTTTTCTTAGAAACAATTTAAAAAAATGTTCATCTAATGAAACGCCAGATTGTGTTTATCCAGTCCATATTGGCTTTTAGGCTGTAATGTCTATTACTAGATAACAACGGTTTTTAGGGCCGCTCTACTATTTTAGCTGTTCCAAATCAAGGGTCGACCTCCAACGACACCTCCACGCGCCCTGGACATTCAGAGTTCCTCTATTGGCCTCTCGCGGTTTACACGTCTCTGTCGAGCCGTGCGATTGGTCAGTCCGGACACGCGTGGGTGACGTCACATTCGCACTCGCACACGCACCGCACCGTGCCGCATCCGGTGCGGAAGTCACGCACACTCCTATCTCGACGCTGCCCGAAAAACGATTACCCATAAGCTTTCTCGATATGTGTATTTGTGGCCGCCAAGCACGTACGACCACGGGAGTGCGGCCACCGCCTTCTTTGGGTCCGAACGATCGGTGGCTCCAAAACGGTAGTGTTTACACGGTCACCGTGATTTCCGGCCACCTTCCCGTAAATTGCTGCCCATTCCGGGAGCCATTCATGGCCGATCTGAACTTCGCGGTTGAATTACAAATCACTCAATAGGGCCAGCAACAGCGAACTCTACAGTAAAAATATTCTCTTTTACCTCAAAAATTCAATAGAATTGTAAACTTTTGTATTTGATAAACTTGAACTAAATAAACTACGATGACTTGAAAAATATATCGTAATAGTAGATAGCACGACAAATTTATAAAATAATATAATTTTAGAAATTAATGACTTATGACGAACACTTTGAAGTGGTTTAAATTAATTTTTAACGAACCCCCCCCCTTCACCCCTTCCGGAAATAACATTGCCTTCCGGTTATAATAAAACACGCTCTGTGTAATTTAGAAATAAATCAATTACAATTGCAGCCACGCCCAATGGTTAGGGTAGGACTTGGAGATGGAAGGGGGTTTTTGATCGTCCAAACGAGTGTACTTAATTTGCTTACAATTTTTTTTAGTCTACGATTTGCCGTTATAGATACCCTTAAAACCAATTTAAAAATGTCCGATAACGCTCAGCCAAACACCTCAGAGTGACATGCACCATTATCGAATGCGATCACGCCAAAATGTAAAAGAAGCTTCTTGCTAACTTTCAAAAGACAAACAAATTATTTGTTTAGTCCATTAAGTAATAGGCTTCGCTAACGCTCAGCCAATTAATTTTACCATTAGAAGTTGGTCTAATGTTGCAATGATGATCAATCAGAAGAAATAAGTTCACCCAGTGTCAGAAACGTCGTTTAAACTGACCCGTTGATTTTGAAATGTGTGAAGTAGACGACAAAGAGACACTGTTCGAGGCACGCTTGTAGTAGTGATGCGTCTTGGAGCAGTTTATGGAGTTTGTCGACGGCTTAGACGCACACTTAGCTACATCTGTTGTCCGTGTCATTATTTGTCCGCTAGTTCTCCTTCGCCATTTCATTTGTTTGAAACGATCACCAACATGCTTGTGAGCATAGTACATAAAACTGCAAACATTGATATACTGCTGCGTGTCGTAAAAATATTTGTCAAATAAAACATGCGCATTTGGAAACTGCCATTTCAAGCAACAGCTATTAATAATCATTATTCTATTTCCGTTGATATTTTCGTTATATTTTAGCATCGTAGTAAAATTTAATTACTTCAACAATCGGCTGCTGTGGAGGCAATTTTTATTTTAGCCTTGTAAGGATAATGTTAAACTTCAATCGCTTTTACAGCCTAATTTGTAGTCGTGCATCCAAATACTCTAGTTTTTTCGAATTAAAAATTGTGTTGGTAAGCAAAATTTGATAAGCAATGGGTCACGTAACAAGCACAACAAATTTAAAAATAGAAAATTCAATCAAAAAAATAATAAAACTTAATTAGACATAATTTAAAAATTCGACATTAATAACGCATTACTTCTCTATAATTTTTTACGAGCACTTTTAAAAATAATTATACCTCCATATTTTACGTAGTCTTGTATTTATTATTTGTATTCGTATTATTACAGTATGCTATTATTTAAGCGAGTTTTATAATTTATCTCAGTAGCTCCACACGAATAATTGTTTTGTACAGCATACTTGAATTAGTTCTGAACACTTTGAAAAACGTATAGAACTTTTTTTTGGATTGGTCTGTAATAACGTAATACCGTACACTAAAGAAGGCTCTCAAATTTCAACGGAAAAAGATCAAGGTGTAAAAAGCTTGACAGCGAGGTATCAATATATTAATCCTAGCCTTTTCACGTCTGCATTATTCTTCTGCAGAATAGAACAAAGGTATATTTTACTAGGGACTAAAAAGTCCCAGGCGTTGAAAACCAAATAAATAACGGCTAAAAAAGACAATCCTAAAGACGTGTGAAAATGCTCCCTATCGAATATCACACCGGTCACAAAAAACCCGAGAGATGTGCAATAAAATGATATTCGTAGTCGGTCGCGGCCATTGTGAGTTGCGTGGAGATGGAATAATGGGCTCATTATGGAGGGGTGCTCCTTGGCAGTTTTTGGGCAACAAGTGGTGCATATATCTTACTACAAAGCGCCCCAGGGGGCACCTCGAGTGGGGTCACTTTTGGGTCACCGTCACTCCGTGTCCACGTGGCCCAGACCCTGCCCTCCTATTTACTATTCAGCCTAATTTGTTTCCTCAGATCTGAATTCTCTGCTTAGGGCATTACTATGCACAAAAACTTAAACGTCGCTCTTCAAATTAGAATACGAGAACTGGGGTGGAAAATAGTTCAATAAACACGGCTTTGTGCTACATTTTTTCACTTTTTTGCCGCTCCGAACCTACTGACGTTTGGAGATATAACGAATTTGCATTCTTTTCTTAATTTTAAATTCCTATATCAGCAATTTATTTTATTTTATGTAGAGCTCAACGAGTCATATCTTGTCGATGTATGGGTACGTCGCACCACGTATCATAATAGGCTTCGCTGACGTTGAATACATTTCAAGTATATAAAGGAAAAATCATGAAAAATCAAGTCTATAGGTAAATTAGTTTTCAATACATCGTAAGGCAGAAATTAAATTTTTCCAGCCCCTACAGTGATTTTGCCAATTACGGCAATTTATTCACCTTTCTTTGACAAAAAGCCCACTTATGTAAGTTAGAGAAAGACACGCATCCAGTGCTCATGACCCAATATTAGGTGTGAGACAAGTCCCGGGATTCCAGGTGAACCGGTGATCCCGTGTACCGGCGGGCAGAGCGGCGCGGCACTGTCGGGATTGATTCCATTGTCGCCGGCGCCACACGTATCACACTTGTGAAAGACGGATAGTTTAATTACAGACACCAATCAGAGGCGAATAGAGTCGGGCCGCGGTGACCAATCAGGCCTTACCAAACCTTGTTGCCAAACCTTTTGTTGACGGAATGAGCTGCTGAGGTCACCACCACATCGGCGGCGGCGGCCGGCGGCTCTCACAACCCGGGAGTCTCGTACCACCCTGGTCAAGGGAGTATCACAGTCAGATAGGTATCACGGTCAGGGGAGTTGTAAAGTTAGGGGAGTATCACAGTCAGAGGGGAATCACAGTCGGGAGAGGACTAAAGTTAGGGGAGTAATACAGTTAGAGGGGTATCATATGCAGAGGAGTATTACACCTTGAGAGTATTTATTACAATTAGGAGATTAATACAGTCAGCGGAGTATCACATTCAGAAATCGGAATTTGAGAACCTTAGATTAGTATGAAAGAATGTTTTTCCCCAAAAATACATATCAGCAGTAAAGATTTATAAAAACCCTTTCGGGGTGAAATAAAAACATTCTTGAACTTTCTAAAGCTTTTTTTAATAGGTAAGTTGAATGTTTCCTGACTTTCCCCTGAATTTTCAAGACTTTATATTACAAAAACCATAAAGTCTAGCTACCCTATTTTCTTGACAGATTCCTAGCCAGACACAGGGGTTCTCGTTTAAACCAGCTAAACCACAACAATCAGGTTGGGTTAAAATTTCGGTGCTTTCTCCACCAAAAGATCCTGGATCCGACATTAGAAGAGACTCAATGTATTATGAACGATTTTAGTATTTATAAATTATTTAATTTAAATATAAATTTGGTAAAACACTAAATTTTTTTAAGTGATGAGTTTCAATTATTTGAAAAAATTGTAAAATTTTGTGATAAAGAAACGTTAAGAAATATCTATGACCTGTATTTACCGAGCAACCATTTCTACTACCAACTTTCCCTCCGATGAGTACATACAACCGACAGCTGGTCAGTACGCATAATATTTATATGAATCACACCCTCTTCAGGCGGTGTCATCGTTATCCGCGATCGTCTCATCCGCTCTTGTGATTTTCGTCCATAAATTACGCGCCAAATATGTATTTAACCGGGCGAAGTAATTAATTAGCATTCTATAGTCGCTGTAGATCAGGGCTTCGACGTCGGCGCGGAAATCTTATTTATAACGGCCCGGGGCCGGGTCTGGTTTGTTTTCGGGGGGATATTTTCACTTTGCAATTGTTCAATATCAAAGAAGTAGGAGACAAGGGCCCCAGAATAGAATGAGATTAATGACTGGGACGCCTGGTGCTCCATTAGAATTTCTGTCGTTTTAGTTGTAGCTGGAGCGTTTGTGAGTAATAGTGGACTGTCGCCCTCTGCCGCTCAGCCTCTGTTGTTTGGTTAGTTTTAATATTTAAACACGGTCGAGCTCACTTTATATCACTTAGTATCCACAACCACGCCACCTTGCTGGTTTCTCTTTGTTAATATGTCACTGATATGCGCGTCTGGGTGGTGATTTTATTTAATTTTTAATTGGTAACAAATATTACGCTTTTAAAATATTTCTGGTTGTTGCATTACCATTAAATCACGATCTTAAACATTTCTTTAGTTATAGTTTTGATCAACTATATATAGTGAATATTACATTATTTTATAATTAATTATACCTCTTAACAATTATACTTTCTGTAAAAAATACAGAAATTATTTTAATAGGTTAACTTGAAGAAAATAAATACGAAACTGGTTTGTGTAAAATTTATCTTTATTCTTTGTTAAAATAAACAAACAACGCAGTATGGACCCAGAAGGACCAAAATCTGTTACATTCTCTCTTATTCTCTCTAAATCTGTTATATAACTCTTCAACTTTTTCAGTACAGCTATTTAACGCTAAAACAATTTCGTACATTATTCTACATTAATGATGACTACCGAGAAACAGTTTTACGGTGTTATCAGTTAAACTACAAAATGTCTTATCGCTAAAAGATACCGAACTTGGAACTGGTCAGCCTGGCTTTGAGTTTCATCTTTATTCTATAGAATAAATCTTTGAAATGAAATCATAATATTTTATAGCTTTCTCTGACATTTCTGACCAGAGAAGAATTTTATTCTGTTACGTGATTCTGTCTGATCGATTTGTTCGTTCGCAATTGTCAATACGGACTGCGGCAGCACTTTTGGGCACCTAACAGAATTTGATCACAGCTTGTAATTTTGTACTTTGAATACACGAAGAAAGTTGACATGACCCCTTATCAGTGCTGAGATTGTTATCAGAAGCCAGCGACAGTCTGCCCAGCTCGTGACCGGTATCTGTAACGCTCCCTTTGTAGTTCAAACAGCCGTGAAAATGCAACAAAACCAATGATCTCATTTGGAGCAGTTTAACCTCGGTTTCACCCCAAAAATCGTTTACCAGCGCCCTATTTACTTAACAAAAATCGCCCCTTCGTTCCCATGCTAACCCTTGAAATATCGAGTACCGATTGCGCAAAAAGGTCGCTGATGAGTCGGTGCCGCTTTGTGCTCTCAACCCCTCGTCTCCTCTTTTGTGGAAATCGCTGCTCCGGGGTTATCTTTTCATTATTGCGCAGGTCGCGTAAAAAACCGGCGACATTATTTGTGGCGGAATCCGTCCGTTCGGTGTGAATCGGCGCGCCGCGGTCCGCGCTCCCGACCTCCCCTCGTCCCGATTTTTTGCGATATTTTGGAAACACGCATTTTAACCCCAGCTCAATTTGATCTCCCTATTTCCAGTCGAAAAAAGACAGGTTAAAAGCCATATAAATGGTCTTTGTTGCTGTTTTTCGGGACTTTTTTGCGCTATCCGGTAACCCGACCCCCGGTGTCTCTCGCGTTAATCATGTCAGGTCCGCCGCGCCGAGCTGTACGTCTTCACCTTCCGCGATATCTTCATGTTCCTTCCGGTACAATCGGTTAACATTTTTATAAACCCATTGAGAGTAACTCGATAAAGTCGGTATTAAAATGTTTCCAACCGTTTATACCGCAATCACGAGTTCATCGACACTAGTGTTGAAATACACGTAACAGTCATGACAATTCATCCACCATCTGGTGCCATCTTCAATTCATTGCTGCCATCTTGGGTGGCTGAGTGGTCTAAGATGTCAGAATTTCTTTGCTTTGAATCCTGTCCGTGGCAGTAACATCAGTACTGTTTCAACTCTCATCCTTATTCTACTTAATAAGATCCTCCCACAAGCCATTGGCCCATGAGAACGGGGCAGAGTAAGGGTTAAAGGAAGAACTGCCTCTCCTTAAAAACAACGCCTGATATTCGAACACAAGCTACGAAGTATACATTTGGTAGATAATATTTCCGTCAATGGAACCAAAGGAATTCTAAGTCTTTAACCTGCCTATGTTCCATTGATATAGGTATCCTGTACCATTATTCCATCAAGAGCCCCGTTCCAATTCTCCTTCAGACAAAGATGGAAAGGACAAGAAGCCGTTAGTGTCACTTTTAATCAAACTTGTTTCAATTTTGTCATCCTGAATTGACTGTAGGACTGGCTGATAGCGTTTCCTAATTAAAGTCCTTCCTCTTTAACCAATCTAGGAAAATTTAGTTTGATTTGTCTCATTGGCCCTTGTCAAGGCTTGAACAAACCAAGTCTCTTTCATAGTGTGCGTGAATAAATTCTAAAATATCCAACAATGTTTTCCAATTTGTTTTGGCGGTTTTCTGCACATCCTTAAAAATAATTATCTTATAATATTACAGTCGTCTTAGTAAATGTAAGAAACCAAAAGCGACTAATTGTAAAATAATCTTTTAGCGGTAAGGACTAACACTAACTAACTTGTTATTAACAGTACGATCCTAACAGTGTATATTTGAAGGTAGCAGCACTTTTTTTAGAAATTTGCCATCGTTTAATGGGATATTAACATAATGACACACCCGTTTTGTGATCTACCATCTGATGTATCCTTCAGAAGGATGACCAACGCAACAAATAACTATAATATAGAAACAAAATTAACAAAACCTAGATTGTGCTTATTTCAACATCAACAAAAACTTCAACTAAAGAAAAATGTATTTAGTGTAAATGATAAAGTGGTTTATCTCCTTAGTGGTTATATACAGGGAAATATTGCAGAACTAACTGAAGCTATTTAGAACGTTATTGCAGCTCCATGCCTCAATGTAATTAATTACTTGTAAGACCTTCAGTCACAAAGATTTTATATAATCTCATTTAGGCTTATTAGATTTGTCCAGTGTTTTAGTTATTGCCAACTTAACCAGACTAAAATTCTCCCAATCAAAAGAGTAACAATTGGCGAATGTAACTTTCCCGAAATTCGAGTTATAGCGTTGCAGCCGTCCGTGTAGTAATGAGCAGTGTGGTAGGGCAATTATTCTAATTACTGAACAACTAGGTCATCTAACATTCCGCTATTTTTATACAATTAATGTTGCCGCAGTTGAGGAAAACATGAAAATTAGCGGACGAGTGAAATGGGCTTATAATTGATCTTATTAAAGGAACAAAGCAAGAGAAATTCCCTCGGTGATCACGGAAGAGCGATTAGTAGCAGAAATAATTCCCCCTAGTATTTATAGTAAGTGTTTACACGATTATTTACGCCTCGCGCGATAAAATTACTGAACTGAAAACATAAAAAGTCACCTTCGTGAATTGGCGAAAATGAACAAAACCCCTATTCGATCTAGTCGATATTTGAAGACTTTAAATCATGATGGTGAAACATTTTTGACCCAACTGTTAATTTTGACAACCCTATCTGATCTTTATAATCATAACGGTTATCATTTACAGTAATCATTACGAAGAAAACTTATGGGAGATAATATTGTAGATTTACGACCGAATTTAAGTCCGTACAGGACGCATTCATCCCATAGATACAGATTTCTTCATTCCCGGAGTAAGAAATTCTGATACGGAGAAGCGAAAGAAATTCCCGGACTTTTCCATATCAGAATTTCCCACTTTGTCAACATTGTATGTCTTCTATACGAAACCCTGATTCCACTTATTAAGTCCTATTGACCGTTGGGTATCAACCGCTTTACGTTCACCAATCACAAATTCTATTTCTTCTAGTGTATGCTTGCGTATATGTATTATCAGTATAGCATCAAGTCGGAGGCGATCTCTGGTGGGCTCATTTTTTCTCCGTCTGAAAGACCATTTGAGATTATTTTTTTGTCGGTTTTGTAAGCGTAAGGCCATTATTATTACATAAAGTAATATACACCATCAGGGAATACATCTGAGGTGTCACTTAGAAAATGGAAGTTATGATATTGATTTGGTAAAACCAGGAAGGAGTTGTCTGGTTATGTTTCTAATAAAAAAAATGAAACCTTAAATGCTTCCTTTAGAAACTTCTCATACCAAACCGTGTTTATTATTAGCTTATATACTTTCAACACTGTATTGTTCTTGTAGAATGTAAACTGTGCATTTGTTTTATCCGTCATTAGTGTATCATAATTACACAACACTCGCTATTCAATCTTCACCAACAATAAGTAGAAGGTAGACATCTGGAAGTTTCTCTTGGGGAAGTTTATAATTAGGGTTGTTCGTAGTTTGGGTAGAGTTGTTAATCTTTGTTCGCAGCTGCTTGTTTGTTTCGAGCAAGTGGAAATTAAGGTTAGCTGTATCATTCGAGGAAAACAAATTATTAAACTGATCGCTTTCATAAAAGATACACAGTCCACAACTTTTAATTTTATTTCACACAGTTTAGAATGAATTAGCAACTATTTATCACACAATGGTGTCCTAAAGTGGACTTAGCAACAAATGAAGAGCCATTGAGAAGTCTCGCAACGGCTGGCGACGGAGAGACGATGTTTTGCCAAAACCGTCAATCAAAATGTCAACAAACATCGAGTCAATCAGCTGGCAACTCATTCTCGACCAATTACTCGATTTTCGATCCAACATCCATTCTTTCTCATTACTTTGTCTGATTGATTGGACATTTTTTAATACATGCATTATGCTTGTATCCTGTAGAGTTCTGTTTCAATTGAAGTTTAGTTCGGTTGAATTCGCCCGATGTGTCAGTTTTTACACTTAGTGATAAAGAGGGTGTCAGATTAAAAAATCAGGGAAATATTTTTTCTATAACTAACAGATAAGATTACACCATAGCTAGAAACAAGCAATCAGCTTTTTAATAACCTCTCTCCCAATTCATTTTACGTAAAATTACTTGTAATTGCGTTTACTCACTCATGAATATTTAAAACTTCCCAAGTGTCAATGAAGTTTGAATCTATTTGTTCCAGAGTGCTGTTATTAGTTTTTATATTCCATAACTGCAATTGTCAATCGAACCTTATTACAAAGTACCCCTCCATATTCATAATGATTAGCCTATTTATTTTATTTCAATAATTTCCGGTGACTTTCGTACTGGTTCTAGTCGGTTAAAAATATATCCCCTGAAATCTTTCGAAGTATAAATTGTTTTCTTTCTCCCCCCTCCCGACTAAGACCAGTGGACCAGAAACCTCTGTAGGTCGGTTGCTCGCCCTCACGCCTGTCCGAACTTGTTAGGTCCCGACCTAGACCGCGGTAGTACCACTGTGTCAAACATGGGTTACCCTTCACTCGTCACAGCCTCACCCGATCTAGGGATGGGGTATGTGCAATTTTGCGTAAACATTAATTAGGACTCGACATTTTTGCAACGCGTTTTTCTTGTTGCAGTGTATTTTGCTAAACTTATTTCATAAGTTTTTGTTATTTAATTCAGACTATACGATGTATAGTTATAGTATGTAAGGTCTTATAATACTTTGTATATATTTTTACGTAATTATACAATGAAGTAGTTTGTTATGCTGAAAGTGGTATCACTGGAATCTCAATACTGTATATTATGGAGAAAACTTTAATTATAAGATTACACCTTAATTTATTGGAGTGGTAAAAATCAGTTACACAAGTTTTTGCTTTTCTGAGATCACAGTGGTTATACTCTGTAAAATCTTCACACTGTATATTATAGGGTATAATACTTTAAATAATGCAAAAATGGCAAAGTAATTCTTTTCATTGTCATGTGGAGGTAGCAGAGTTTATTTATTGTTACAATAACTGGGTGGTGACTTATTGTTTCACCGTATATTCATTAAACCAATAATACAATTGTTTGTACTATCGAATATTCAAAGTCAAAAATAGCGTATTCTTAACACTAGGGTAAAAATAATATGAACAAGAAGGGAAAGTCATCAGACTGATTTTTAAAATCAATTGGCCAACAATACCCATGTTAATACAGTCACGTCTTCCATTTTCGCAGAAATTAAGAAGTAAAGTTTGTCAACAAAAGAAATTGCTGTCTTTGGCAATTGAGCTTTAGAAAGTCTTTTTAATTAATAAAAAAATATTGTAGAACTTAATTATTGCTTCTTCAACATCCTCCAGACTTTAATTGGAAAATCTGGAATTTTCTCGTAAAGTTAAATCGTAAAAAGGCTGTTAAAATGTGTAACTATTTTGGCAAAATTCCTCGTTTGTTTCATTATTTAAATGTTATTCTAAATCCTTAATTACCTCCCCCTTTATACAGGTCAGGACGTACATAAGTTGGTTTATGTTTTAGTTAACACCGAATTGCAATACCATATTCCAAAGAGATTGTAAAATATTTTTTGTTGAAATGCTTCATTGATCACTTATTGTTCAAACTTAGCCAGAATTCAATGCACTATACGATATAGACGTTAAAACAAAACGTCTGCAATTCCAAATTTTCAAATATATTTTCCATCCAATTCTCTAATTGACTTTGAGGTAAATGCGGGTACCGTCTCGCCCCCATCTTTTGTCACTGCCATCGTAATTTCAGAAACGTTCACTGCGTGACTACGCTATAGGAGGAGTTCTGGCATAAGGCCTTCGGTTTCCAATTTACGGCGAGACGACTTGGCCCCCGAGGAGGAATTGATTTCTCACATGCCCGGGGTGAGGGGGGAGGAGGCGCCCTAAATATTATTTGTTTAATACGGCGATATGTTTTCAACAAGAGTAAAAGATTCTTTTATTGAAAAATGGTTTATTTAACCTCAACAAGCTGAAATGCCAGAAGGAAACATTTGGCTCTTTCAACCAGAGTATATATGTGCTGAATTGATATTTCAAGACAAATGTCGAAAGTTAAAAACTAATTACATTCTATACATTTTGGTACCCTTTTGTACTTTATAAAGACAAACGCGTGAAGAATATTTTCAGAAAACAATTTCCTATTATTTCAGAGCATGCGAATATTGAGTTAGCTCCATTTCACCTCCTTGACGGAAATCTGACACTGCTCAGATGCTGCACTAAGCTGAAGGTGAAATGGAGCTAAATCCAATACTCGCGTTGAACCAACCTTTCCCAGCATTGCTACATTATGTGTTTTCAGAGTATTTTTAATATGTATTTGTGTAAAATTTTTGAGTAATCAAGGAGTGTGTTAAAATGTCAAAAATGCTATTAGCTTTGAGCTTGTACCGATCCTGTTCTCCTGATACTGAAATTTCATTGTGAGCTCCCGACCATCTCGTAAGACACAATGTTCCCTTACAGGCGTCTCTCACTTGTCTATTAGCGAGGTTCCCTCTATTTTTACACCCGTCCACTCCGTTTGTCTGTTGTTGGTCGCCTGACGTCAGATATGTTTTCCCATTCTGACGCGGCTTTTTAGCTGTTAATAGTACCGACGCGGCGTCTCCTGTATATCTACCTGAGCGTCGCGACGTCCTCTAAGGTACAGTACAGGTGTCTCCCCTCACCTCCGCCTGCGTTCTTGGCGTAGAAGACTGTTGTGGCCTCTTCAATACTCAATCCCGGAATAGATCCGGCCTTTACCCCCTTGAGGTCTACAGAAAGGGAAAACTTTGTGATATAATTCATATTTAAAACACTTTCATTTGCACTGATTGTTACAAAGTAGCCGTGTTTCACTTGTAGCTGAGTTTCCAGATTGCTAATCATATTGCAGGATGAACGTACACTTTATTTGAAGAAGATGAGTAATGTAATAATCTACATAAAGATCGAACCTGTTTATCTACTTGGACAAAAGCAATACTGAAATGAATGCCATCTGATGTATACCTTTAAATTTTCTTTTTAGAGAGAGAGAGGCCGATCCCCAGGATCTTATCAACAGAATGAGGGAGAGAGTTGATACGTTACATGGTTGATGTTACTAATACAAATTGCAACGGTTACAAACAGAAATTGAACTTGCGCCATCTTCAACTCAGATTCAAAGCCCGACGTCTTACACAGCTCGATCATCACAATTCCTGAATCTCTTAGAGATTCGTTTGGAAGTCTTTTAAGTAATATACTTAGATAGGGACAGTATTAATTGTATAAAGCGAGTTTCCTATAATAGGCAATAATTTTAAGAAAACCAAGCTATTCAGAGATTGTTACCCCGTGTATTTTTATCCACGTTGTGATTTGTGTACTAAATGGATGTTGGTGTTGCAGGAAAGATTCTGGAGTCGTTGTCGGCGCGGGCGATGGGAATGGGTCTGCGTGCCCCCCTGGCAGCACCTACCAGCCCAGGCTCACAGCCCCCCACACCCCCCAGAACCCCCCTATCCCCCCACAAGGCCACCTCTAGTCCCGTCCCTACCAACCGGCCCTCTGTCCCCAAAGTCCCCTCAGTGGAGAGCATGGCTGCCAAGTTCGCCAACCTCGCCTCCAACAACAATACCAGGGTAAGATGATATTACTCTTATAAAAAATGGATTTTTGTATTCAGATTACAACAATGTATTCCAGTTTAGAGGCCTGTCCTAAGTTCTTGTAAATGTGGCTAGTCGTTAAGGATTACAATAGAAAGTGTTTCTATCTTTATGCAAAGTTACTGGGATGAGATAAGTTGAATTTTATATCTTTTATGTTTTTCTTTTAATTATATTTCATAGTTTTTAAATGTAACCACAAATTTACTTCGAGTCTGCAGATTCTGGTAGAATTTTACTACATTTGTAAGACGTAATCCTTGTGTTGAAACGGTGATTCTTACAGATCTTCTTTTCACGGAAATTGAATCATCGGCTCGGCCTGGCACGGCGTGTGACGGCGAGAATTTTCTTGGCACCGCGACTTCTAATGAGTCAAATGCCGAAGCTGTTGAAACGGCGAGATCGGCTCGACAAAATCGGACACGGTTGGTTTCGCCATCGGATGCCACTCGTGTGAGGGGCCTTGCCTAATCCGCCCTTTGGCGCGGGATAGTCAACAAAATTCACCCGACCCTGGAAGGGATTCAAGATCTGGGAGGAAATATTTCGAGTATTTGGCAGGTTCAAAGAAAAAGTAGTCGGTCAATGAAAGAACCCACTTATCGTCCAAGACAGAAGACGCCAACTGTCACTCAAATTGGTGCAGAGCTTCACTTCGCCCCTGTCCGTGGGTTTACCCACGCTACTTAGCTTTACTTCGTCGTTCCTTGTTCAAGGAAAGTACTTTTCTTAATCATCAATTACAAGTTTCAAATGTCGTTTCCTGTGTAAAAACGGAAAGAATCGAGCGAAATTCCTGTAGAGAAGTAATAAAACATTGACATTATGAGGAAGATGTAAAACTGTAACAGGAATAGCGAAATAATAAAAGCGCGCCTTGTATTAATAAACCCTTTGAACGCAACCGGTAGTATAAACAGAGGCCAACAAAAACCACAAACAAAAGAACGAAACTAATAAAACAGACAGAAAACAAAGCGGTCTAGCAGACAACGGCCAGGGCAACTAGACCGAGGTGCAAACCGATTAATATGCCCGGGGCGCCGCTTCTAAACACCTTTTTCTGCCAGTTCGTGGACTACACACCCATTTTTCGAGCTGTTCCAACTTTCCCACTGTGATTTGCACACAATGCTACCAATATGCGGCCATCTTGTACAGTTTTTGCATCTGTAATATCATTTTTCTAGCGGGAATCTAACGCTGATGGTCGATTGCCAAGGACTTTCTTCTATTGTCCCGACGATCACTGTGAGCACTTCCGATACAATAATAATATAGCGACCTTTGGGAAATGAAATGAACAAAGCGAAGAAAGGGTAAAAGAAATTCGAGTTCACACGATTCTTATGTAGGGAAAATGATATTTTTATGATGTTGCAGATCTGCTTCAACTATTGTGAAATTGAGACCCAATTAAGTAATAAACCGTTTGGTATTGTCAAACATTTAGTTGTTTAATATCTGCATCAGAGGTCACCGTTCATATTTTAAAGTAATATCATTTTAGAGTTCATACAGTAATTGACAATTTTGATCCAAATGACTTGAAAATAAGATAGAAAACTATATATTTTGACTGCTACAAAATGGTACATTAAAGTAATTTTATGTCCCCCCCCCTCCATGCGTACAAACATTCTTTTTGTTTTCGTGTAACAATTGTAATTGCAAATACTTCACACGATAAAATAAGTTGAGAACTTCAAGGTTCTCTAAATAAAAGACAGCTTTAATGCATGATGTTAAGCTAACAATAACGCTTACACAGCACTTAAAGAATTCCATTTCGCATTCCAACCTTGTATAAAAAGCTGTTCACACATGAAAATCAGTCTTGACCCACTACTCAAAGAGGGCGGGTGTGGCAAGGCGGAGGATATACGCTCGATATTAAACCAGATGGTGGAAACAAAAAACAGGAGCTTCCTCAGATATCGGAGGAAGAGACATCTGGCCAGTGGGATAGGGTTATAATTACAGACACTGGGTGTGGTAATGAGCACAGTACAGTACGGACAGACAGACAGACAGACAGACGGGGCTGTTCCACTTCCATCCTGAAAGGCCGGTGCCATTTATTCCCCACTCGATGATGGATAGCCCAAGCGCAGGTAGTCCATTGCTTCTGGTATACCCACGTGCGGACACTGCGGTATATCTTCTCTTGTTTATTGACTCGTTTCCCATTTTTATTCGGTTTATCGAAATATTCCTTGTCGACGAACACCTGTGGTGAACATAACCTAGATTTCAGTTCACGGAAAATTAAAAAAAAAACATGGGAACACAATTCTAAGAGTTTATTCATAACCAACTTAGTTCCGGCGAACTAATCCATCCCGTAGCCAAAGCTACCGTCGTTCGTCAAAAGGTGTAAAACAAGAGAGATGTCAAGGGAACCACAACAGTAAACAAGTATGAGCTATAAAGGTTAGCAAACATGTGGGCAATGACTACAGACCCGCAGATCTTATGGGAACTACAAGGTTTGTGGTCGACACGTCGGTCTTGCTGCTGGGAAAAGGTGATGTAAAATCACGAACACAGAACAGAACGTATCGAGCTTAGTCTTAACTACTGTTAGAATTCAACCTAAACTGTAATTTAAAGAATACCGTAGGGTGATAACATCTTACATGAATATGAAGTCTCACTATACAGTACTAGTTACTCAGTATTTGAAAACCATTTCCAAGTTGATTGTGATTTTTAAATCCATCTGGAAAATATCTCAATAAGAAGTTAGAGAAACCTTACATTTTACCACGCAAAGAATTTAAACGACTCTTTGAAAGAACAATGGAAGATTTGACCTACCTACTTCCCAGTTTTACTTTTCTTTTAGATACAACTATGTGCCAAGCCGCTTGTGTCGGGTGACGGTTGACTTGTCCACGAACAATTCTCAGCGTGACAGAAATATTCTCTGTTTCTCTTTTACACTTGATTTACAGCGTTTAAAACACAGGTTTGTCAGTAAATGTGAGTTCTGGACAGCGCATCCCACGGCCCTTCAACTGCGTGACATTCGGAATCTCCACGACTTTTGCCAACTTCATTTGTCACCGCTGTCTCGACTTCAGATTTTTGCGGAACTTCTCAAACACGAAAGAATTTCTTACCTCGTTCACAACCAATGGATTCCGTGTGTGTCTTCGCTCTGAGATACGTTCGAATTTGCTAAACGAATCTTTAATCGTTGTCAGAGGTAACGAAAACTTGCACACGTACGAATTGAATGACAGTGGAAAAGTACTTTGAAATGCGTGTCAGTTGTAAACAACTAGAATCAGTTCTATTAGAGGCTCAATTGACAAAACATGTGGCCCACTCATGAGTTCCATTCTATCCGAGCGTGCTATTTATGGACAGATCTTTTGTTTCCCTGCGGTTCATGCAATCTCGCGTAACCGTCTTGATCATATTGACAACCGGTGTGACAGAGCAGATTTGAGGAGGTTATCACATATTAAAAGTAGTTAAAGCTAGCATTTATATAATAAAATAAGGACAAATACATAGTGAAGGTGTATGTCAAATTTTAACATCACATTTTTGGGACTGCCCAATGAATCCGGCCATGTTACAGATGGAACTACCTCTAGGATCATGTCCAGCAGCACCTCGACACCTTCCACATCCAACATCACCTCATGTGTTTATGTTGCTACAGATGTCACTGCCCCAGAACATGGCCACTATCCTGGCTCTGGCGGCTATGCAGGATCGCAATGCTGGCCCCAAGACCTCGTTCAGCAGCACCTCGCCACCCTCTACTTCCAACATCACCTCATGTGTTTATATTGTTGCAGATGTCACTGCCCCAGAACATGGCCACTATCCTGGCTCTGGCGGCTATGCAGGATCGCAATGCTGGCCCCAAGACCTCGTTCAGCAGCACCTCGCCACCCTCTACTTCCAACATCACCTCATGTGTTTATATTGTTGCAGATGTCACTGCCCCAGAACATGGCCACTATTCTGGCTCTGGCGGCTATGCAGGATCGCAATGCTGGCCCCAAGACCTCGTTCAGCAGCACCTCGCCACCCTCTACTTCCAACATCACCTCATGTGTTTATATTGTTGCAGATGTCACTGCCCCAGAACATGGCCACTATCCTGGCTCTGGCGGCTATGCAGGATCGCAATGCTGGCCCCAAGACCTCGGTCAGCAGCACCTCGACACCCTCTACATCCAACAATGAGTCTCCAGCATCTTTATCTGGTAAGTAAAGTCATTTTTAAATTGCATTTAGCTTTATTTATGAATTTTGTTTCTAAACATTTGACATTTAGGAAGTTATCAAGGAGTGTCATTTTGGAAACGCTACAAGTGTGGCTAAACAAATTAAAACAGTCTGAGCTGGAAAAACATATCAACATAGCTTATCACTTTTACACCCTCATAAATTCTAAGTAAAGTCTAGAGTACTTTGAGACCCCTCGGTGAGCGAGGACCAATTGGTAGTTATCAATTGTGCTGCAGTTATACTCTTGAGCCCAATTGTTGGAGCTGGCGGAAATTGGTCGTGATAAGGCACAGCTCGCCGAGCAGCTGCCTTCTAAATTTAGTCAAAGAAGATTGTTATAGTTTATTGCATTTCAAGAGGCAGTTTCCCGCCTTCAATTACGCCGCCATTACGGGCCGTTCTAAAAACATACCGTCTCAACTGGCCGTTCTGAAAACATCCGATCTGGACACCATATGCTTGTTTTTACTGCAAGACTGCAGCTGCTGTCTTCGGTGCTGTTTGTTTTACTGCGGTTGAACTGCGTTGTGCTGTATCAACTTCCCGGAGACATCGTCTGTGCCACACTCCATCTTTATTACTCATGTGGATCGGAATCATATCCGTGAAACTATCAACCATTCACTTGTCCACTGCTGCAGTTGAAAAGTCTGTCAGTCCATTATCGCAGAGCATGTAATAGTACCAACCTTGAGTAACAATGACTACTTCCAAAGCCGGCGGTATATTTAGGTACACGAGGCGACGACGTAAAGTAGTTAACGCCGTTTTTACGCCGAATTATCCGTTTCTGCGCAAAGAGTCGTTAACCGATCGTTTAACGAGGTGTTTTACGCCCGTTTCCCGCCGACGCGATGCCTCCCCTCCGCGTCTTCTTCATTATAGGGTTGCCAAATCATAATGCTTTGGTATTTCAAATGGTGCATTTGAGTTCTGCAAAATGTTTTTCATCTTCTTGTAAAGTGTCTTAAGTCGATAGTAGCTACGTGGTTCTCAAACATTGTCGTGCAATATTTCAACTATAATTCAATCCTATGGCCCTTGGTTCCTAGATTGGCCTTTCTTCGTTGAATCCAAAATCGAACTATTATACTACACAAATAGTTTTATTATCTCTTTTAAAATGTAGGAAACCACTTTCAACTTGTCACATTATTAATACTATGAAAAGTACCGCTGTGTTTTTGTTTTATTTTTCTGATTGATCAAATGTCAGTCATTAGTGCCCCCAATCTAGGAGCTGCAAGAACATTGTAGGCTACTTAATTGCCTGACATAAACAGTACAAACTACACTTGTAGAAGGCACGACGTTTCTTGCTGTCGGTTAATTAAGTTGACTGGAGTTAAATGGAAAGTGTGTAAAACAAGAGTACGGTACAGTAACGGGTGTAATGCATGTAGGCGCGTTAGGGCGATGTTGGCCCGAGTCGCTGGCAGGTGCGAGCGTACGGGAGGTTGAGCGCAGCGTCCGAGCGATTCCTACTGTGACTGGAACAATATCATTTGTACATCATCTCATGTCAGCCTCCCCCCCCCCCTCCTACGGGTCAGCATCACTTTTCTTCTGTCCTCCACGTGATCGTTCCACTGGAAAGCAATATATTTAGTAGGTTTTGATAAATGTATTTCTGGTTTATTTTAGGGGTTTATAAGAATCAATACGAACATCATCTGGTTTATTTTGTTTCACTAAATTAATTGTTCCATTACGTCTGCTAATTGTGAAAATTGTTATGCTTCCATTTTAAAGATTCATACGATTTAGGGTTCTCAAATGACAAGGCTGCCACATAAAAAGACGATCTCTTGAGAGAAAGACACAGTGGCTCCTTTTTAGTCAATAAGGACAAGACACTGAGAAAACCTCTCATTGCAATTTGTCCTAAAAGAACATTAGAGGTTGCTTCCGGTCAGCGTGGATAAGATCTCGAATAGGGGCTGCCTCCTGTTCAAATCCCGCAAGGAGGGATAGCGAGCGGGCACTATATCTCAGTGTGTCACCTTGGAAGAATAGGAGATTCTGTTTCAGCATCTTTCAGGCAAAGCATATAGGGTACATATTCCCTAAGATTTAGGCATGCAAGAGCCTTTCACTAAGGAGCTCCATCCACTGCAACAGTAATCCTCCGCAGTAAATTAGATCTACCGTTCAACCCTGTTCCCCTAACATCCTGGATAATCCTGGGGTTGCTCAGATATAAGTGACACGTCGGATTTTGCTGCACCACGTGTAGGTTCAACTGGAAATATAAATCAGCCAGAAGTGTACCCTTCTGCAGCACACTAGCACTTGCTAAGTTATTTTCCAAAACAGTTCCATAATGATGCAACAGCGTATGTTTATTGAGAAGTCATATCGCTCCAGTTTTATGACGAAATAAACTTGTCTCCAGAATTGCAGAGATTACTTTGCCCGCATTACAGTACCGCATAAAGGATCGAACTCGGTTGTTTATTTAACAAGATGCGGCAAGACCGGTTCCCCAGCTGGCGAGCCTCAGCAGTGATAACAATAAACGATTAAGTGGTGCCCAGTGCCCTCGATACCTTGCCATTGTTTCTCAACATTCAGTCGACCGCTGATTATGATTCAGTCAAGGCGCGGTTCTAATAACTAAAGGGTTTGGCTCTTTGTGAGGTTTTGGCACTGCTATCGTCATCTAAGAGGAAGTTAAGTTATGAGAATAATTTCCAAATACATTCCTTACTATAGTATCCATCTCAAAGGATAATTTAGGTTAATGTAACGAAGCTTTATTTCATTATTGCATTGCAGTTATATTTAATGAGTTTTATTTTATGACACGTCAATAAAATCTTTGTCAATATCCAGTGGAGCACTTCAAAAATACCGATTCAACTGAGTATTGAAATTTTCTACAGAATGTAACGAAAGTCTTGCCAAACAATCCAATAAAATTAACTTCATCGTATGTGAACTTCGTATGATACATTTCCATACGGTTGTACTAGATTTTTTAAGGAAACAGATTTTTTCGGACTTGGCTATCGATGAGTGATACAAGATAACAGTTTATGTAATCGGTTTATTTACAAATTTGTTAATTCCGCGATTTTCTCGTTCCCATCGCGGCACTGGAATTGTACTTCTATTCTTCTACTGATGAATGACCATGCACTGCCCCAATCGCAAGGGTACCCAAAACTTGTTACGATACAATATCACAACCCTCGTGCCCCCGCCAGAGGCCGCGACCGCTGCACGTCCATCTGCCCAAACCAGTATTCCCTCGATCATATTTACTCTCAACTAGTTTTATTTAACAATCCGCTCCAGCGGTATTTCACCGGGCGCTTTACTCATAAACTAGAGCACGTTATTGTTGCCGGTTTACACTAACTGCCGGTCCAGTTGGCCCGGCACCGACTCGGCCATAACCGTCAAAAATGTCGTGATTTTCCGTCATTAGCGCCGGGTTTCTCGGCCTCGGTTACTAGTTGTACGCTAATTATTTACCTCGCATGACCAGCGACTTATGTTCCATTAACGATCACAATTATACTGGCCACTTTGAAGTACCGAAGGCGGAGGTCCCTCTTTGTTTCTGCCGGCTTTGATTAAAACATCTGTTTGTTACAAATCAGCTGTTGCCGTTCCGTTCAATTGTTGTCGCGTCTGTAGTTTTTCTGTTTGTTCTTCACGGATTTGAATTTCAGCATTGGCCTATATCAGTTAATAAATTCGTATCTTGTTTCATCACCGACTTTTGGTCTTCATGCTTTTGGTGAAACGCACTTAACACAATTAAGAACTTACGTTGCTCATTATGATGGAATACTTCTTTCAAACAATGGTTAAACGTGAAAGCTAGTATTACAACATGTACGGCAAACGTAAAAGACTAGGAACCATGAGCCAATGTGTATTGTAAAAGCATACAGCCTGGATTTTCTCAAAATCGATAGAGGAATTTCCCTTATGAGGAAACTGCGGAAGTCAGAATGTGACGATATCAAAATACCTAAAAATGTGAAACGACCATATTTTTCTCAAATTATATATTTTCTAGCTCGTCACTTTGAAAATCTACCGTTTGACTCATAAATATTAGTTCTATCACCGTCAGATAACCAGACAAATAGCCTGAGTCACTACTTTAACAGGTTACTTGATTCAACATCTATTTACGTACCTCAAGTTGATTTTAAATGTGTCAAGATAGAACAAATATCTGACAAATATTATCGTTTCATATTTTTATCCCTTTAGTTACCTTCGACAAAGCTATTGCGGTTGGTGATTTTCACAGTGAAAATTAAACACCTCCGATGCAAGAAATGACTCCCGGCACCTTGACCGTAAATTTATCCACAAAATTGTTACTCACAACACAACAGTGTTACTCTTTCCCTCCCCATAGAATGCGGAATGTTCTTTCTCTTGTGGTGAGGTGGACAGTGAGGTCGGCGAGGTTTGCATAGCACCCATAACGTGGGCCGTCCCCTTGACGTGCGGCACGTGTTGCAATCCGCTGGCAGTCTTCCTGTGGCATCCATTGGTTCTGAACTTGAACATGGTAGTTGACAGGAACTTTGTAAGCGACACTTCAAATAGAGAGCTGTCTTTTCTGTTTTTCTTCGCCACAGAAACGATGAAATTAAATGTAATTTGGTCGCTCTTCCACTGAAATTTAGCACGATCCTTCAGGATCGTGTAACTGACGTAGGTTTGATAGGTCCGTTCGTCTACCACCAAAAAAAATTCCTTTGGTTAATGCAGACATCTTGCTGATTATGGTTTTTTGCTCACACAGCATTTCACTCTCGTAGAGTTTAAGATACAGTTCAGTTGTATGTCCATAGTTGGATACAAAGTTACTGTAGTAAGTAATATTGTTACAATGTTATAAAATGTATTCACCATCACAGCACAGCGCAATATCACACTTGCGACTTCTGACAATATTGAAATTGAAATCTCATCTAAACACTTGCGATGTCGAACAAACGATTTGTTTATAGTGTAAACCTGTCAGCGGTCAGGTTCGTGACTGAAGTTCCCAACAATGAAATCACTCATGAGTTCCAATATTTGCCGTTCTCTCAGCATTCCGGGAACACTCCGCTCTCCACGGCACTCGTACGCACCCACAAGTGCGCCTCGCGTTTCCAGGATTTGCCGGCATTTATTCACTCATTTCCTCCATTTCCTGGAAAGGCCAACTGGCCATATCGGTGATTTCTCTTTCTTTGCGGGAAACACATCATACTCGTGATTTAACCAGCCGTGCATTACTCACGAGTCTCCGTAGCGTCACGATGCCGCGACAAGGCATAGCGCGCTAACCGTAGGCATAGCGTGTCTGAAAATACAGTTTCCGGTTACTGAACAAATTTTCATACGAAACCCATAATTCGTCTGTCACAGCATGGATTTCTCCTAAAAACGGTATAATTGCAATATACTTTCTTCCAAGTAACAATTCATGGCGTCTCTACAATATTATTATTAGAGCATATAAATCATACAGGTACCGTACAAATCTTTTGGCATAGGCTACGAGTAGTGAAAAACGTAAAATAGCAATAGTTAACTGTTAAAACACTATTGGCAATATAATTGACTATTGCTATTACAAAATGATCATATCGCCTCTTTTATATCTACCTCAATTTTATTATTTAGCCATAATGTGTTTTTTTTAAATACTATTACATTTTTCAATATTTTAACTATTGTGTAATATTGAACACTTGAACCATACTTGACGCAGATAGGAATAAAACTGGCGTTTTATGGTTGTAAACACTGTTGATGTAATAGGGAATTCAAATAAAATTGTATACCAAAAATATAAAAGTCAATCTATGCGTAGAACTAGGACCTGATTAAATAATCAGTTGTTTTAAGCGCCAATAGTAAGTAATAGGAACACATTATTCATGACGTAATCTGTTATATCCTAACAGTTTTCAGTAGAGGCTGGAAAGGAAAAGTTACATTTTTGACTTCAGTACTTCAAGAATTTGCGATGAATATTTAAAAATGTTTCAAGATGAAAACATGTTTAAGATATTTTAAAAAGTATAAGTAGTACTTATTATTATTGTGCACTTACTATCAAGAAATTTTTATCGATACAGAGATAATTATTCGTGGAAATCCTCTAGAATAAAAAGTCAAATGTTGAGATAACATCAATTAACACCTTCATCCGGTATTAGTTAACAAACAAATAAGTAATTAAAGAAAATAATATTAATCCATAACTTGAAATACAGCCCTTAGCAACCTTCAAGCTTCTTCATTGGCACGCTTGGATTACAGTTTTTACTGAAAGTCATATTACAAGTAATTATCAATAAAAATATTATAAACATTTGAACAGAGATGAAAGTGGTATTATCTTGATATACAGTCACCGTCAAACAATCAATTATAACTCAAAAAGAAAAGAGGCTGAAGAAGCCAACGTGCTCCTGAAGAGTTTAAAATCTGGTCCAATCCAATACGTTTTAATGTGTGTTAAAGGTTTTTAAACTATGTAAAAAAGTAAAGTTCAGGCCCAAAGATGTAAAGTGAATTTTAAGACAAGGAAAGACGGAATCCATCAACCAATTTTCCTTGTGTCTAGTGTCATAATAATAGAACTGACAGATGTATACAAGGCTGCACTATAATAAGCTGCCACCTCCACAATCGAATCAGAGTACGAAATTATCGATTAGAAAAAACTATCGAATACAAAAGATCTTATTATATTTATTTACAATTAATTATTATCAGCTCTTTTAATGTATTTAATACCAATATGGTTTCAAATTAATTCAAACCAAGTAATATTATTTGTGTGGTATTTGAGTAATAGCCGCCAGTAGGATAGCGATATGTTTATCCTCCAAAATAGTAAAAAGTAACTAAATATTACGCTATTTTGTATGTTTTATTTTATAAATAAACATAGCCTAAATAGTTTTTTATTCATCATGTAATTATTACTTTTATAGATCTAAAAACACCTGAACTATACTATAATCTGAAATACCAGAAACGTAATTCGGTTCCACATTCTAGTTCCGGTAGTTTAGATAATAATGAATATCGATGATTCGATTGTGGTGGTGGCCGCTTATTATACTGACGCCCTATACGTTGTTGGAGTAAAGATACGATATTTACAGATTCATATACAAATTTTTCGAAATATATTTTTTAAATCAAACCAAAATCTTGTTAAATTGGATCTTTTAAACCGAAGTTAATCGAGGGATTCGAAGAAAAACAGTGTTGGCAATGTTTCTTTTTCAATGATGCATCAGACCATTCGGTAGTTTGCCGGTGAAGCGAGTGGGAGGATATCAAAGGAACAATACCACATTTACGGTTTCGTGCGGTAATGTATAAACTAAATAGCGGAGAAGAGCGCGGTAGCGAGGCGACAGCCAGATCGTGGGCATTCCTCTCTCAAATAGTCCGTGAGCGATAATGTGCTAGGAGTCCCCGATCGCATTCTTATCCCCGCTTTATCGTCCACTATTGGCACAAAATTCCTGTAATTCTTGTTTAAGGAGCACGATGCCATTAGAAATCTGCATATTAACCCGACAAACGCGTAAATACGACCGTTACTGAGTCGTTGCGCGACCAGTGGAAACAACACAGTTGACTTGGGTCGCGTTATTTGGAAGCACAATAAGTTATTTTGTTCTTATGATATTGTTCTTAGAACTCGGTTCGTACTGTAATTTCGTCCAAAGAAATAACCGCAGTCGCTTGATTTATTCCCCACAATTGCTACGTGTTTCAGAGCATTTCATATTGATTGTTTTCATGAGGCGCGAATATAATTTCACACTATTTTAGTGACACCCACATTAATTCATATCTGTGGTTTTGCAGAAACGGTATGTTTTATTGTATTGTTTTGTTGTTGTTGTGATTTCACCTTTTCATTGAACTGTTGTCTTGATTTTTTTGAGCGACTTGTTAGGCATTAACTCACCGAAATATCCTTGCCTTATAAAAATTATAGGATCTACTCTTCCTTCGTAAAGTAAGGATTCGGAAAGAGCCCATTGTAGCTGAATTCCCATATACTTTTGAATAGCAAGATGTCTACGAATGGCACTGCTTTACACAGTATGTGTGGCTTATTTTAAACTGTTGTTGTTTTCAACTTTTTACATATTGTAATATGCTTATCTATAATCAACAAGTTTTTAAATACACAGGATTTGTAGAAGTTCAATAATTTATTATTCTAAGATCCCTCGCGCAGACTACCCGTATATTTTTAAATACAGTGACCGCTGAATTATTAAAGACTGCGTTAGAAAAATAATACGCCCTGTAAGGTAAGTTTGTACAACAACAGGTGAGTCAGCAGTTGCGCAAATGACGGCGTAATTTATTAAACGTTCCAATGAGTCGTTGAAACGAGTGCACATTTTCCAACCAGACATTAAAGTGTCGTTGTAGAATTGCATCGCGTACGAGTTAAACATAGGCAGCGTATGGAACGACACCAAATGACGGGGCAGTTGATGGAATTATTGTTCAAAATTATTGATGAGCCAGGTAGGTCAGCTTATAGGTGTGGATGTTCCCCTCCCTACACACTTGCACACGCACACACACGCGCGCACGCACACAGACAAATGCGACACGATCACTGTACCGATGCCGTAATTCCACTAATTGCATGCCCGAACTGTACTTCGGTAATTTTCTTCAAATTAAGGATACATAACGACGCCATTAGCCCTTATAATTACCGGCTCTATTAAAGGCATGATTAGCAGCGCTGTATGGTCCACGTCTTCCTGTATGCATCGGCGCATTATTCACAACTTTGCCGCACTTTGGCCCGTGTTCGTGGGGACGAATCGAGTCTGTCACGAACCGCTCGGTCTAATCGACTCACTCGGCTATCGTATTAACTTAATGTATGTGTCCTGAAAATGGGCCGAGGAGAAAAAGTCTTTCATTACGGTTCGTTTAAGCTATTCCTGCTAAATTAAACAGAGTTAATGCTCTTCAACGAAATTATGCAATTAAAGTTGGACTATTTACAAATGTACTTTTGATGTTGCTTTATATTCTAACAGACTTGAAGACTTAAAACTGCCTTAAAAACATTAAATTCCAACTAAATCTTTTAAAACTGTATTATTTATGTAATCTATCATCTCATTCAAATGGATTAGTGTGAGAATAAAAAATAAAATTATAGATAATAATTAAATTAAATTATCGCACCATCTCAAGTTTTAGGGTTCACACCACTTAAACCATCTGTAACACAGTTATTATTATTTTAATATTTCAGCCTCTTACATTTTCTTTTGAAGTCGAAACTTGAGAAAGACAGTAGATAACTGTTCTTGAAACGTTTTGTTTATGTTGTAACCATAGACAATCTTTGAAATTTGGTTACCCTCTCAAATCATTCATCGTTAAAAGTTACTTTTAATTAATGATACTAAAACTATTTTGATCTGAATGCACTACTGTTGTCTGCTCCATGTTTGAATAATGTTTGGTACGATTTAGCTCACAACACTCAAGAGCTTGACCCTAAATCAAGACTCTCAGTCAATAACACTACCTACTGTCGTTAACGATTTATTAACATCGTTGACGACGAGACCCTACCTTGATCCTAACCAAAGTAGGTCTCCCTCCAAGCCCAAAACCTGTGCAATAAACAAGCCGGGTAATAACCATTAAATGTTATTGTCTCCCAGGAATTTTAACTAAGTTATCATCGGACTTGTTAGAGGTGTTAACGTTTTATTGGCAGCAAACCTTGATTCAGCTCGTGATATATATTTTTATATACTTTATTGCGGTTATTTCTGTGACCCTGAGTCACATCATAGTTCCGTCTTAGCTGTCTAATTTCCTCGCGTGGAGACACACACTACGGTTATTGAAATATATGTTGTAATCTCAAATCGTTAAAATATCAAAGGTATAGAACTAATAGTTTTAAGAATTTTAAAATTCTACAATTTTAGAAATTCAGTTGAGATGCCATTATTGAAACTTGGAATCAAAATACTATTCTGACACAGAGTTTTCACGGTCAGCGTTCCAGTTTCATTGTTCTGTGTAAATTAGTGATGATTATTTTTTAATATTTAGGAAACCCTAGATAACATTGATCTTTGAAAAGTTCAAGGCAGGTGACCGATTGTTAAAAAATTAAAGTAATCATGTAATTAAAATAACCGCGGATTAAAGTAATATAAAGTTATTAATTTAATGAGTTCATGGGTAGAGGGGACGCGTTTGGAATGAACAAAATCTTTTATAAATTGCCAGACGAAATTGGGCATACTAAATTGGTTCTTTATTTTCCAAGAACGTATAAATTACGAGTCCGGGCCGTATATAGAATTACGGGCACACAGCCTGATCGTGCGATTACCGCCCCATCACACTCATTTCTAAAACTTGGAAACGTGAGGCAATATCGGCGGCCACCGTGTAATCAATAATTCGCCCAATCGATCTAAATTATACATGAAAAAGGCCAGACTGAGAAAACGAAATTCAATCAGACAGCAAACAAGAAGACCGGAGTCCGTATTAAAAGTAATCCCGGTCGGGTTAATCGGGCGCGATTATGAAGCCCTAATGTCCGAGTTGTGTGCTACGAACATGAAAGAATATGAAATCGCGTGCCTATAGTAATACAATAAAGTTTCCAGTAAAAAGTTCATCTTCCTGAAGATTATGGTCTCAAATTACAGTGCACAAAAGTACCTAATAACGATCGAGATATGGCCGGAATAATAGCCCAAAGTGTAAGAAGTCCAGTAAAAAATAGTGTGTAACGTTTTTGGAGAGCGGTAATGCCTGTGATTACTCTCTGAGGTTGTCACACCTGTTTCCCCGGACGCGGAAACCTAACCTCTAATACGACTCCGCTATCGCGTCCGCCATTATTTTAATTCGCCCTAATTGTGGATTCACAGAGAACTCGTACTCATTAAAACTATATTAGAGTTTCGGCTGCGATATGAATCTGGCTTCCAGCAAAGAAGATAGCCTGTTTGATTTTATTGAGGGGTTCGCTCTCGTTCGTAATCTTTGTAATCACAGCGTTTATGTTTAAATCGGCTGCCCGGAATGTAATGTCTTTTTTTATTCTGGTTCTCACTCATTTTTATCATTAGTTATTATTACTATTGATGCGTATGTAGATCCACACGTAAAACAGTATTGTTATTTTCAAAGTAATTTTAAGGTTAGTTTCATTAGTTTCATTTTTGTATCTACACATTAAAGCAATTGTAACTTGTGTTGTGAAAATGAAGCCCTGGTTAATTTTACTGCAACATTCCTTAAGTCTATTCTAAAGAAATTCTCACTTTCGTTTCTCCGAAGGTGAGACAGGAGGCGTAATCGGAAACGTTAAATAATAAAATTATAATACAAATTCTGCATTAAATAAACACAACTTTTTTAGAGTCATTCAAATTCCAATGGTAATAAAGTTGTTCCCAAAAGCATATTCAAAACTATGAAATATCGTGCCATACCCCGATCCCTTTCAGTAAACTCTTTGCTTGCGCTCAGCCAACAATGGATTATAAAAACATTTACTTATTAAATTAATCATCATACGAAAAAAACATGTATAAATCTATCCAGGTATAAATAAACACATGTATACTATTTGGTAAATTCACTTGTACCTCAAAAAGTTTTATTTATCATGGTTGCGAATTCGTTTTATTACTGAATTGCCAGATGAAGAATTATATTTGCAAATGAGCGTGTTGAGGAAATATCACCGAGATCTGAGAATCACAAAAGATCTGTCCGCAGTCTAACTTATGAATGGCTTATTACCATCGGGATATTTTCGCATTAAAATAGTGCCTCATAAATCGGCGGCCCACGGCTCTGTACATAATTGTTGCTTTCCAGTTTAAAAATTTAGATTGAGCCCCGTAAAAACATATCCGCCCCTGCTCCGAGTCGGCTTGTATTTCAACGGCTCATTGTCTTCTTTTTTATTGGCACACTAGACAATTAATTTTGCTAGCAATTATATGTATATCACATCCGCAGGAGGCGGTGTCGGAATAAAATTAGCGCGTTTTTATCGTGTCTCTCTAAGAGGAAATACGCAACTTTTACCTTCTCGTTTACAATAGTTTTTCAGTGCACACCTAATTACAAAGTACTAATAATATATAATTTATTCCTGATTAATTTAACTGGTGTAAAAGATAACAAGTTTAATCTAATTAGAAGATATTTCTTTCTAGTAATTTCTCTATGTTGGGCCGAGGAATTCCGTTCAAAAAAGTGAACACATGAATCATTAATTTATATGCAATATTGGAAAAAATATAATAATCTTTATTAGAGTGTGACACAATAACACAATGCATTAATTAACAAATATATATTGACGTAAACAGGCATAAAATAGGTTGTTATATGAAAACATTATTCCTATACTTACGATCTGAGGACGTGATTTATTTCAAATTTGAATGACATTTTTGCATTTATTTTTCAACTCGGTTAATCAAATGCTGTTATAATAATCCTAAATAGAATTCTTGGTACGGACTGTAATTTCAAATTCCGCAGCTTATACGCTTATTTTTACAAGGTTTTACCGAGTACATGTTCCCTGTGCGACGCTGTACTAAATCTGCACTTTGTTATTGGTTTACGAATTTGATGTGGGTTAAGGAGTCAACTTTGAAAGGAACATTCACTGATCTCAATCTTCAATCTATAGATGTGCATCTACAGAAGAATCGACACCGATTGAGCTCGTTGGAAGGTCGGCGTGCGACTTTTGAGAGAAACGCGGAATATTTACGCGTGCCGTCCTTGGCACCTCAACAGGTGTGAACGCGTGCGTGCGTGCATGCGTGCGTGTGTGTGCGGGCACGCACTTTGAGGGTCTGCCAGCGGTTCACAGCGGACACCACATTCCCGATGGCTTTCCAACGCAGCGAATCAGCGAATATCTACAGGCTAATGTCAAATAAGGCCGTCGCCCCGGCTAAACTTATCCTGATAGAGTTCCGAGCATTCTGCAGGAGTCCTAGACCCGACCGTGTACTTGTCCAGTAGACAATTCCTGCAGAATTCCAGGATCTCTGAAGGTCAACAGTAATCCTAGTTTTGGCAAGATTTAACGATGATGATATACCTACAATTACGATTTTCTCCGTGCACTAGTTCATTCTTTTATGAACAGGAGAGCCCGATTCCCTGTTAAGCCTTATTCAGCCCCTCCTCAAGGGCCACTGGCCTGTGCAAGGATCTTATCAGAATAAGGAGGACAGTCGATAGACTACAAGATCGACGGTCAAAGACTGAATTTGTAACTGCGCTATCTTTAGCTCAAATCCAAAGTTCGACCTCTTAGACGGTCATCGGCTCTCCCTTTATTGTTATTACAGAACATATTAAAATTAATTATATCCAGGAAAATTTTCATTGATAAAACTTTTGAACACATTCTCGGTAGAAGGAGCAATATGTATATTTTCAGTGTGGGGGCCCGGCGGAGGTCACAAACCCAAGCCCGGCCTCAGGTCCCCTCCACGCAAAGTTGAAAGTAAATTGACGTGTGAAGAGAAGTAGATTGTGTTAAAGCTACAATAAAAATGGCCGCCACCCCCTCCCCCCGTTCCTCTTGAACCAATCTGTTCTCGTCAATAAATAGAAACGCTGCCGGCGGACCCCACCATTTGTACTAATCTAAATTTATTAGAAGGAGTTTATGCAATGAAAGCAATTGGGTGCGCACAGCCTCGTTGACATCCAAGATTTTCAATCCCTACCTTCAATTGGTTAATCTTCCAATTCAGACGATTTTGTGCATGAAAGTGTCCTCTCTGAGATTTTCCGACTAAACGAGCGCGTCCGGTCGTCAACGACCCATTTGCTGCTGCTGACAGATGTCCTCTCGTTGATTGTCAGCATCATAGTAACATCTGACACCCTTGAACTTCATAACCTTGAATCAACAACGTCAAATTTTATTTTGAAATGTGCATGTGATCACGAATTCATCGTGATCCTTTATATTTAGTTTCTCTAAAGTTCAGAAATACGCCAAGCTATCCAATTTTTGTTTTGAACAATCCATGAAAAATCTATTTTGCGTTGCCAAATTATGTTTGTGGAGGTTAAAAAAAAACTTGTTGATTTAAAAATAAACTAGCGACTTTACTGAGCCTCACTTCAATTTGAACCGATTAGCCCTTTGGGAATATTTGACGTCAATTCCTACAGTGGAGTCTTCCATTGTAAACTTCCTCAGATTTCCGACTATGAATTGTAGAGAAGTAAAGAACAGAACATTCTTGTATTATCAGCACATTGTCAGCTCATGATGAATTTACCATCATTGCTCTGGTCTGTCGGTAAGACCAAACATTTCTTAAGGATGCTCCTTCGCCTTTTACTTTTCTTCAGATACCGAAGCTTTCTTGTGATTACTTCTGTACCACCGTATTCTCTCTGTTGTCTTTAAAGAAACAGGAGCCAAGCTCCGTAAGATAAAGTTCAGTGTTACAACTCTACAACCCCATTAGTAACTCCATTCCCTGTATTGTCCCTCGGCAACAGAAGACTACTTCGGGGTCAGTCGATCCACTCTAGATGCGGGTCGTATAATTGCTCTACCATTCCAATAGGCTTTCAAAGTGTAAATCATGACTTCCCATAAATTAACCAGGAGCATTCCAGCGCGCGTGTGCTTGTGTGCGCGCGTCCGTTTGCCAGCTACCGTTTTATGATTTACAGGCTTTATCTCCTCTTCTGCAGCCTCGGTCGGCACACAGGTCAGGTTCGTATCTAGCCGGTGTATCGAGGATTAGAGGAAATTTATTAAGTGAGGATTTCTCGGAGATTTACTAGATGGGGAAGAATTTCTAGAATCCTTTCGGTCTTTTCGTCGTTTAGATATACCTGTGATAAGCTGTGCTTTGTTTTTATTATTGCTGAAAGTAGTTTAGTCGGGGTACACTTCTTGAATCAAATTGTTTGTGGTTGGTGATGGATCTTGAAATTGGCAAACAGCTCAACATATTCATTGATTGAAGAACTCATGTCTATATCAAAATGAAATTGGTGAAAAACACCAATATATTTATACATGTAATTCATATTCAAAATATAAAAATATCCTACTTAAAATTGTTTAATGAGTATATTACTCGTATTAAGGAACCTTTTTCTTTAGTTAGTTTGTCGAAATACCACCTGCGGACGTTACAATTGACTTGTTTTTCAATTCGATTCGTCCAGTTTTCTCCGAAACCTCAAAGAGCGATCCCGTCCACCGCCCAATGTCCATTACGTATAGTCCGGTGACTATCGGGTTCTGCGGTCAACGCTGTCTCCCACACCTTCTCCTGTTGTGGTAGACAACCTCTGCTCTCGCTCTCTGTCCACTTCCTATGCGGTTTCCTGCACGGATGCCTTGTTTGTTCTGGAAGCTATCGGTTTGACGAGCCTATTCGAACAGTGTGTATTCCAAACTGAATTGAGTACCTATAACAGAATTACAGTTAGGACGAGAATTACAGGTGAAACCAGTCTACAAAGTAAAACCTCAAAACATTAGGAAACAGATTATTATATAATCAGATCAGCTTTCATCTCGGATAGTGGTTTTGTAACTGTCTTGCCTAATTGATTCTTAAGATGGGAATCAGAACAAATAAGTAAACTAGCCGAAAGCAAGAAGTGATGGCTATACTTAGCCATGTCTGCGATTACAGTTTCAGCGACAAAATTTACCCTTAAGATTTTTTACATCAAACCATGCGATCGTTTGTCCCAAGCGTAGCAGTGTTTTCCCGCGACCGCCGATTCCCGAATTCGATAAAAGCCTTTTGTGCCACTTTATTCTCACGGCTAACTCTTTAACGGCCGGCTGAAGAGTCTCTACCCCTTGCCTTCCGCGGGCAGGAGCATCTTCCAAAAAATGGAAATGCCCGAGGACCTGTCGAGAGGTGAGGGCCTCAGACAAAGCGCCCCTCCTGCACGGAATCCCAGTCTGCGGAAGTAAAAAATGTCTCATAATAGGAAACGGTTTTTGAACTAACACAAAAGCGCACAATGCGCGGGTCGCTGTTTAGCCCGGAGATGTCGGGCGAGGGTTACGTGAGGCACCAGAAACCCGATAGCCCCTGCTTCAACAGCTCCTATCAAAGCCCCTGTAAATTTACTCCGAGAAACCCCTTTTAAAATTACCTGAATACGGTTTTCTGACAGTTATTGGCTATTCCAAACGCGTATGTTTCCCGCTCGCGTTTACTACCAAAATTTTACTGCCCGGGACGAATTCGGGTATGATTACTCTCTATGGTTGGGTTATGTTAATTCACTTAAGTGTTTGTTTGTTATAGCGATGTTTGCGATGGACCTTTTATATGTTTATACGATCTGGTGAAATCTTGTTATGTTCAGTTACTCCTCTAATTGCTGTATACAGATTAACGTGGCGCACTCTATATTGGGCTATATATAATTTTTTATGCTAAATGCATAGCGCTTTATGATAATTTCCTGGAATTCAAAGAATTAAACAACATTTTTGGAACGCTCCACCTACAATTATAGGTTTTAAAGTAAGAAATCTAGTCCATTTGTATCTAATCCAAATAAAAACGGATTAAAATAAAAATGTTAAATTCTTACAGTAAGTACATGAGTAAGTAAATTCGGGGAGAGACACGTTTTTTATTCATTTACGTCTTAAAAAAGTTATATATTTTTTATAAAATATTATTTAATGAAATTAAATGTTTCTAAACCTTTTTGTGACGAAATTAATATTTCCCTTTTATATAAGAACACTCACTTGTATTACATTGCACATTGTCGCTCAGATATCACAATTCATGCAAAATCAGGGTAAAGAGGCGTTGTGCATTTGATGATTTAAACTGAAGAGACCATAGATTTAGTTCCGCTGTTTAGTAAGTATATTGGCACGGTATTTATTTACACATATCAATTTTACAAATTTTTAATACTATTGCATGGTAACGTATTTATGTTGTACAGTAACCACACTGTTACAATGAATTTTTAATATGGTTTACATACAATTTTGATCAATTTTATATTTACAAAACAATTTTTAGACTATCAGTTTTTGGAACATAACAAACCCTTCCAAAGTGTCATTAGGTGACAGGAATACGATCTCTTCGTATTTTAGCCTCGGTCAGTGATACAAGAAATCAGTAACACTACCTTTCGAAATCTGCTACTGATCTCTTCCTCAGGTGGATAACTAAACTAACAAATAACTGCAATCTATGTTAAATTGTTTGTCATTCACTATTGACCTACGGTCAGTTTTTAGTGATTAGTAATTTAGAGCAAACCAATTAGTTTATTTCCAATAATTAGTGTTTTGTTTTGAATTAGGTACGTGTTTTAGAGATGACACATTTGCACCATATTTCCAGATCTGTGACGTGTCACAACGCTCTGGTATGATTTATTTTGTTTTATCCTCAAAACGCCTGTTCCCTTCCGAATCCTTTCATCGTCAAAATAAAGGAAACGCTCAACACAGTACCAGTAGGTAATGAATCTCTGGTCAAATTTAACCAACCATACGATTTTCAATGTTTCAAAGTCCAGCACTTTGATTGGGGTACCCGAGGGGCTCCGACGATCAGTTCAGTTTTCGGTTATGAATGCGCGGAAGCAGTATTGATGAGCGCGGCGGGCCGGGCCGGCCGTGTGGGCGAGGAGCGAACCCTACCGACGCGACCGCCGCATCATTATTCATAATTAATACAAGCGGGAATTAACAATCGTACAATAGGAGCTAAGATGGCGGCTACCTATCTCTCTCTCCCTCGCTCGCACAGACACTACACCTCCTTCTCTGTCCGACACACAACATGCTCATTGTATCTCTCTCTCTCTTCTGATCGGAAAGATTTACTTTTATTATTCCCCGTCGGCCGACCTCCAGTTTCTCATAGCCTGTTAAACAATCTATAAAAACAGCTGATCGTTATGGCTGCCGCCTCGCTCTGTACACTCTGTAGTTCTGTTCGCCTTTCGGGGCAAGGTGGTGCTGGCCTCATCGAGTGTCAAAGTCCGCACAGTCATCATTACAATGAAGATTATCTATGATTTCCCGTTCACGCCACCTCGGAAAATTGCCAACACAATTAAAATCTCGAGGTATTTCGATCTCGCCATGGATTTTCATAGGTATCACTGGAAGATTTGAATTCTATTTCCAATTTTTCGGGACGGTGTCAACCGGAAATTGACTCTGACCGCGTAAGTCTAAGAATCAACATCCGCCTGTAGTGGGGGCCATCTTAGCTCGTGTGAGTTAACTTGCTTTAAATACATAATTAATATACATCCAAACGTCTTTAAGTTTGTTGGGAATTTTCAAAGGTAAATACTCACAGTTTAAATACTCAAAAAGTATACACTTTAGGAGAAAAACGAAAAGAACCATTTGGACGCGTATTAATTTTATCTTTGAATTGAGGTATCTCCCATAACGAAACGGTCACAATTAAGGGTGTAAACATATATGAGATTTCACATTGTTCTTATGGGAGATAGCTCACAAGTTACTGATTTTCAAATTTTTCCCATTCAATTTTCTGCGGAAGCAAGTTTTTTCAAATACAAGTAATGAAAAAAAAAACATTAAATCGTACCATGATGGTAAAGTAGGAGGTATTTGTATATACTGATCCCCAAATCAGTGTTGATAAAAATTTAAAAACAACCGACCTACTACCGTACCATACTAGTTACCTTTGTTTTTCAACGCCCCAATTGAAAAATTAAGCACGTTTTGTACCATTTCATGTTTTTACGTCACCCAACCCTTTTCAAGAACTAAACCCAACGCCCGCCTAACCCATTGTGAACTTTCACGAGCTCTAAATCTATTAACAGGTCGTTTTCAACGGGGAGGTGTTTCACTGAAAACGTGTTGGTGTGAAGTTCTTTAAATTGAAAGCAGCTAATTAACCCCTCACATGTGAAACCCCGTGTTTATTTCCTTGATATAGCACGGGATCTGGCGCATTGACGCTCCGACCCGTTCCCATAGTCAATCGATAGCTGTGATTGCAGTCAACAGCGAGACTCTTCAGCACACACACAATCGCAGGAGTCGCGTTCAGCAGTGCTAATTAAATAATTGTGCGAGTGTACGCGAATAAAATGCCACCGGGAAATGATTAGCACTCGAGTTCGTAATGTTGGGTAATTACCAGTGGCGGGGGGGGGGGGGGGAGAATTACCAGTGGTGAAGAGCTTCAATTCACTTTAACACCTATTTGCTCTAAAATCAGCAGACTTGTCGAGGACTTTGAAATTCAGGTGTTATTCACTAATTCCCGAAATCCCGAGCGGTTCTCTATTATGTTATTTCCTTTTCACATCTCTATTAACAGCCCAAGAGCCAATTTGCGTGGTATACGCACACTGCATAGTTAGTTTTTCATGAATTCTATAAGTGTGATCTTACCCGAAAAAATAAACCGTGAGTCCGCTATTTGTGGCGGAAGTCGAATTAGGAGCGTATCAAGCAGTTTTTTCCTTTATCACATTTTTATCACGTAGGCAGGTTTAAGACAAACTGCGCGACACGAAAACTGCGCTTAAAACTTCTCAGCCTAGCCTACAAAGACCGACCTTTCAGCTAAAATCGGCAACTTTAGTCTCTTTATCTCGCAGTCTGACGCTGTTGTAACTATTATTTATGGGATTAAAGTATGGTTTCAAGTACCTACTTCAGGTCTAAAAAATGCGATCTGAAAAAAAACTTTGGACATTTTAACCCTTTTGATACCACTTTTTTATTCCCGCCAAAACTAACGCTACTTCCGTCCGTGTGCTTATACAATGCAATTTGACTCTTGGCTTCGGGGCTAAGACACCAACCTCTTGCAACCTAGGATACAGTGTACTCAAACGAGCTCCTTTTTTTATTCTGCCAGCAAGATAAAATTACTGCCTGAATAATAAGGAATGAAGTCAATGTGATTTCACTGTAGCGAGGTATATAAATAATTACCAGTGGATAAATCAGTGATTGCAATAAATTTCTGTAAAACCACTACGGTATTCATATTGAATGACTAATGTCGTCGGTCGGCCAGACGCCTAGGTAAATGTGTACATCCGCCGCTTTAAATAAGGTCCAGGAACAACGCTTCGGTTAGACTCGCGCAGTTTTAAAATAAACCGGTCATTCTTCTCCTACGCCCGATTGGGTTTGAATTAAAAGTATCAGTCTGGCCATATTAGTTTCGTCAATTAGAAATTACGTTGTTTGAGGTCTGGATACACCGAAATTTAAAGTAAGGAAACATTTAAAATATATTTCAATCCCAACATAAAATATAGAAATCCGAAACCAGACAATTACAATCGTTTGATCGTTTTAATTTAAATACGTTTATAAAAAAAACTAGGCTGTTTTAGAACTAAAGTGTATCAAGAAGACGGATTTTATTTGTAATTTTTGGTACCTTGTAATTAAACCGCTGTTTGTATTAGTACGGTGTGATTACGGGGACGTTTTCTCTTTTTAGTAGGAAAATTAAAGAAACAATAATAAACATCTTTAATGACTGAACTCACAAATTATGACAACTCGATAGACTCCCAGAAAGCAACCATCTCGGCTAGCAGTATCGGTCGTATGCAGATAGAAATTATTAGGAAGTTATGATTACGTAAGTTTTGTTTATTTATGAAATTAATTGTAATTGTGGTTGTTTGTTTAAATGTGTTTAGTAGGCGAAAGTCTAGAAGGCCTGATCATGAATACCTCTGACCACCAAAGCATGCTGGGGAAACCTAACCTAACCATAACTTCTTACAAACTGTAATACATGATTTTTAAACAATAATAATTTATTATTAATTAACTTTTATTAGTGGTGCAACTGACAAAACTGACCTAACCATAACGTCCTGAAAGGAAAGTAGGATTTCGATATTTATCATTTTTACGTGTTACAAAAAGTAAAACATTGCGTTTCGAGAGTTGAAATCTACTCTCTTCTTCAGATGTAAATGTCTATATACCTTCAGCAAGTCAATGTGTTTGCTTACATGTTCCTAACATTTATGGCAGATGATGGCCCCGCCTGGGAATCTGCACGTCATTATACAGTGTATGAAATCTAAGCCGATCTAGCTCCTATCAAAAATCCTAGATTTAGAAAAATTCAATAATTCATGAGTGTTCGGAAAGCTGGAGGGTAGGTTCCCATGGGGTATCCGGCCCGGATCGGCTCAGGTAGCGGATTACTATGCTCGTTTTTTAGCTCGCGGAACTGAAGGGTTACGGAAGCTGTAGGAAAGGTGTATCGGTTCATGTTTCAACCCTTTCCCCCCTTCCTGTGAAACCCCGCGTAATCCCTCGGGAATTTGTATGAAACCTACAAAAAACCAGTTCTCACACGCCGGGCCGCGTAACCGAACACCGCGAACCCTTTGCGACATTTCGATAAAAGTGACATTTCACAGTTTACTTCCGCACCTTAATGACGCGTTCGCTTTGTCCGCTGTTTCTCATGTTTCCAGGTTTGCGTCACTGTAACTGGATACTCAGCCCGTCTGTCTGTCTGTCTGTCTGTCACTACACCTCGGTCTGGTACCTCTGGCCTTCTCACCGAGATCTCCTAATGTCGTTTCACAAAAACAGCGGTGGTCACCGGAACAAGCAGTCGCAGTCGGTTGTCCAGCGATTTGTTACGTAAGCTAGTCGTTTCGATTGACAAACCATACATATCGAATTGATGCATGAATTTAAAAATTATCACATAAACCAAGTTTATACAATTAATAATTAATTGACAGTGCAAGGTTGTGCCTTTTTGTGCAACTACAATAATCGACCTAATCGTATTAATAAATTAAATAATGGCGATAAAGCAACATCAAAGTGTAATGATAAGTACGAAAACTTTTAATTATTTTTTTAATAAATATCCTAATTTTATTTCAATTTACTTTTATAACTATATACTTATTTACTGTATTTATTTAAACCCATTAGCAACTAAGAATTAATTTACATAAGTTCTATAACTGGTAAATCGTTCGTTCATTTACGTGTTGTCCGCGTAAGTATATTTTCTTTAATTAATTTTGGAAATTTTAATTTAAAGAAATTACCTTAAATGTAGTGTCCAATAAATTTGGTAATAATGCAAAATGTGTTTTAGACGCAGTAGATACACTTACAAATCGAGTACACTTGTTATTTTTAAATGTGTATTATATAGCTAAACAACAGTGTAATACACATTTGTTTAGTTTTTAACAATTTGTTTTGTAATATACATTGTTAATTTTTAGTCTTGAACGGTTATGAGTATGAGTTAACTGTGTTTGTTTTGTATAATTAGTTTATTATTATTATTTACTTTATTTATTAGTTACGTAAATTATAAAATAAAAGATACAAGAAAATTACCAGTTTTATATTTAAATAAACACAATTTTTTAATAATTATTGGTGATCAACAATAATGATAAAGAAAGACAAAAGTGAAGTTCTCGTCTCTGTTTAAAGATTAAGAGACCATTTCGCTTGAGTTAGACGGTAGATTAGAGAATGACGTATAAGATGTCAATTGTCTGCTATTTCAGATTCCCTCTGTCCCATTAGCCCAGTGAAAGACTGCTCTGTTGATGGCGACCGGAAACGCCGGGGCGGAAAGAGCTCTCTTGATATTTCGCAAATCGCCACAGACAGACAGACGGACGCACGGACACTGGGCCATTATTGCGCGAACATATAATTGAGACCAGGTGGCAGTGGTTCGGTCCGCAGGCCGCTGCTCCCCTCGACTAGTTTTTCTGATTAAAATTAAAGATTATAAAGCTTTTTATTCGGCGCAAAAGGGTTGCGTTTGGGAGGATTGTCAAGTATTTCCCAACAAAACGAGGGGCCCTTCCCCTCTTTTGAAACCGGAGCGCGGAATATGAAAGGTCCCCGTCCGTCAGTCCGTGCGTGCGGGAGCGCGTGTAAAAAGGAAAGGCTTAAGGATTTATAAACTTTTGTGCAAAAAACCGCATTGGAAATATCCGTTGCCCCTTTGAACCCGGAATTCGCTCCCCTCGTGTCGACGGTAAAAAGGGATGTTGTTTGCGCATCGGGCCCGGAAGGGTTCGCTTTTCACGGAAGATAACGTTTTTTTGCAGAAAAATGCTTTCCGGTTCCGATCGGGTAGGATCGGCGATGCGACGCGCGGACGGTTGGACGTGAGATCTGCCTTGTCACGGCGAGGCGCGGCTTGTCACGACCCCATACAACTCACACCTGAAATAACAAGCCAGCTCTACTCTTGATAAAAAGCTCAAATTCCTCGATTGCTGTTTGCTCTGTGTATTTGCTCTGAGGCCGTTAGAGTTCTCACAGTCACAACCCACAGCGCGTGGTGCCCCGCTCTCTCGCTAGCCGGTCAGGTGCACACAGCTTACACAGATCTCGAAATCTTGATCTCATCAACCATACGGAATTAATAGGTACTGTTTTACTGTCCGTGCGTTCGCCCTCTGGGCCAAACAGAATTATAATTGGGTTTCTGGCTGCAAGCAATTTATTATCACCCTGTTCTTCATATTTCACAAATATTTGTAATCGTATTTTCGTAATTAATAACAATAATAACACTTAATCGCATGTGGGCATAATACATTATTGCATCGCAAATGACAAAACATATATTATAACATTTCAGTATCTACAATCATTCCTAGAAATTATTTACTATCAGCCAACCATCCCATTTTTTTCAAAGCTAGGGTGTTTTCTATGCCAACCAATTATCCACGAACTCTTTCACAGAGTAAAAGACATTTAACTCAAACATGTTATAGACGAATTTGAGATAATTAGGTTTTGGTGATTATTTAATGTCATAAGGTAACTTGTTGGTCATCTTTACTCCAATGTGGCATGGTATATTTTCAAAGGTCGAAGTTCTCTGTTGTCAAACATGATAATTATTACTACCCATTTTCTGTACCAATTTATGTATTTGCGTTGTATCAAACTACTTTTAAATTGGCAGTATATAACAACTTCCTGGATATAGAGACAAGGGAGAGTGAGAAATGCAAGCTTCTTGAACGCATCTTTGCACAACCATCCGACTTACAATTTTAGGATGACATTAACAGCTTTCTTTTAAAGTCTAAAAAACATTTGAGTGCTTTTTCGAGAGCTGAGCACTTAAGTTAAGATAAAGAAGTTCTAATGTTGCACTTTTGGAGTACTGAGAGACAAGGTCTACAAAATACTTCTTTCTTTGTCTGCAGGAACTCCTCGTAGGCCGCTGAGCCCCAGCTCCACCAGCCGCGACCCCTCCAAGGTCTCTGCCCCTGTGGACTACTCGCGGTATGTCCGTCGCTTCGCCAGCGCCCTCGAGTGCAATTCCTCCTACTGCAAAGATCTCAACTATAGGTCAGTAGAGCATCAAACTCAAGAATTGCATGGATCAATTTTGAATTCTCTCATTGTTACAAAAGCCTAAAGTAATGTGAAACCCTTTTATATCTAAATCTGTTGATATTAAACAAACATTTTTCATACTTGCTTTTCTTCAATTTCATTTTGTTCGTAAACAAAAGTGTTAAACCCTCAACGAAGCATGCTATATTTAAATGTTCCCTTAAATTAAATTGTCTAACCTCTTTCCGCCTTCTAAAATCCTGACTTCACATTGATGGACTACAATCGTCTATTTATGGAGTCACACAACTATGTTGTTGGTCACGCCAAATCAGTGATACCAACCTAAATTTCGTTCTGGCCACATATGGTCACGTCAAAAGTGAATTAATGGTTCCATTGAACTGTCAACATATCTTTTAGAGCAAGTTTGTGTTGAGCACAATAGGTAGTGTTGGTATAGTAGGTTCCATAACAGGAAGAACAATTCTTTCATGGATTTTCTTGATGTCATAGACTGAGCAGAAAATCCCTGTATGCTGGAACAACAAATTTAGAGTATTACTGTACTAGAACAAAACACATAAAAAAATCTTGCATACACTTGACAGTTGAAAGGGAATTGGCTCTTAAAATTCCTTTTGAATCTCTACAAACATAAATTCTTCCCTATCTTCTTCAAATCGATTCTTCCTCAGTTCAATCTTCAGAAAGGGTTCCCAATGCCGAACTTTACTTTGATTTGTGCTCACTTCTAAGTGGTTTTTGTGTTCCAGGGAACACTTCCACTGCCTGGACTGCAACTCCCGGGTGTTTGTCAAGAAGGAAGAGATGATTCGTCACTTCAAGTGGCACAAGAAGCGAGATGAGTCCCTGCAGCACGGGTTCATGCGCTATTCTCCCAGCGATGACTGTAGCGACAGGTACCACAACTGCAGCCACAATCGCAAGCAGACTCACTACCACTGCATACAGGTGGGCTTAAAACATTTGGAAAATTATCGTAACATGTTTGTTTCACATTTTGTAACCACCAACTTTGAACTTTGATTGACTACTTTGTATGAGTAGTCAAATGTACTACTTACCAAACTCGTATTACTTAGCAGTTCAAGTTTTTATTTAGAACAATCCATAAACACTCCAAACAATAGTAACTTTTCAATTAACAAATGTTGAAATTGTTGAATACATACAAAACTATCTCAATTTATTATCATATTACTTCATACCAAATTGTTATACACACATCTTTTACTTTACCATTTATTTGCAATATTTATTTCTTACTATTTTTTAAATGAACCGTATACAACTTATCCTTAAAATTATAAGAATCCACTCAAATATAATAACAGGTTGATTTGATGTAATCATGTTAAAATTATAATTTGGAAACAAATAAATTATTGACGCCATTTATTACATTGAAATACACAATTTTTACTTTCACTTGTTCCAGATTTCAATAGTTTAATTGTATAAATACTATCTTTTCTCAATTTTTTCTTAATTTTCCATTTAAAATTGTTTGTGGGTTTTCATTACTATTCTCACTTTAGTCACTAAAGTTCTTGATATTAGGTTTTTCCACCCACTTTAACCAGTCCTGATTTGCAGGGCACTTGTGACAAAGTGTACATCAGTACTTCAGATGTCCAAATGCACGCCAACTACCACCGCAAAGACTCTGCAATCATCCAGGAAGGATTTCAGCGCCTCAGGGCCACGGAGGAGTGCAGGACACCCTACTGTGCCTTCTTCGGCCAGAGGACCACTCACTTCCACTGTCGAAGGGACCACTGTCAGTTCACCTTCAAGAACAAGGCTGACATGGGTGAGTACTTAGGTGCTATCAGCTTGTTTTCGAACGCAATTACTGCAGGCTAGCAATCTTAGTCGAGATATTTATAAAATCAATATATTTATTGTTTCTCAACTTGTCTAGTCTTTTTTGCGACAGTTATCAGTTCCATATATATATTTATACATTTTGAAACAGGAGGTGGGTTTTGACTCTGAAGTTGGGGTAATGTTATGTAGAAATTTTCCTTAATTTCTACCATGAGCACAATTGCAATAGATTTATATTGTAAACAACTACCTAAAATTAAAATTATTAACTGTGTACAGTTACAATTATAGCAGAAAATAAAAAAATGTAATGTGTTTGTTTGACAAGGCAAAGTAATAATCAGCTAGAGACATTACTTAATACTCTGTTATTTAACTCACAAGTACCTATAAGTAGGTATTTATCAGTATCATGCAATTGACACTGAAATGATGTAAGCATTTCAGACACATTATGCTGTATTACACCACAATATCTGTAGATACCCAGATAACCGGGTGTACAGAACGTTGGCCGGGGAATTATTACCCACACAACAAAGGTTAACAAGAATCAGCATTGGATTGGCAACATATGATTGCTTTCCCCACAGACTGACTGACTGATGGAACAGCTGATAATTCTCCGATATTGGTGATTAATTGTGTTCTTATTCAGACAGGTATAAATGACGTCTCCCGTTCTCAATGAAGTTTGATTAACTTTACCCCGACCAACAACATGTGTCCGATCATTTATCATGATTTACCGAATTCAACTTCGTTTTTCCATCCATCTCTTTCAATTTTATTGAATACCGCATACATGAAAGATACAACACTTTGGATTGTCCATTTTACCAAACGTCAAGACCAATGTGTTTCTTGCTGTACTTTTTCAATTTTTTTATTGATATACATTAGTTTGTAAATTTTGTATAACTCTTTTGATTACGACAACAAATTAAATGTAAAACAAAACAAAAATTTTCAAGGCAAGTAACTGATTATTAATATGGACATTGTGTTATTTTTTTAAATACACAATTTGTTTTTACATTGCTAACTATCCTTTTTACAGTTTGTGTTCTATTTATATAATGCCATCATTTTTTATCTTTAAATATAATAAAAACTGAAAATCTTAATTCTTATACAATTGTTTAGATGTAATACAATATGAATTGCAAGTAAGTGAATTAAGCAGGTTTGCCAGTATTAAAAATCAATAGAATTGGACAAATCTCTGTGTAGCTCAGCTACAAAATGAAATGGAAGATTTATTAAACTAAGTTGACATTATTTCTATGAAATTGCAATGCAACAAAAACTGCACACTACCATAAAAATTCTTTGAATTTGCATCACTTTTTATCGGCAACAATTGCAGTATGTAAAATACAGAACTTTTGCTCAGAATTTTATAATACTGGTGAAACTGAAATAATTAATACTCAGTTTTATTTTAGAAACTTCAATTTTTTACTTTAATATCCTTGTTTTCAGATTCCTACTTTTTCTTTAGTACCATGTTTCTAATACGTACACAACAGGATATTTAAAATTTTTTAAATAAATTTCATCAATTCCCTCTTTTCATATTCCAGAGAAACACAAGACATACCATATCAAGGACGAGCAGCTGGCACGAGACGGTTTCAAGAAGTTCCTAAAGCCCGACGTGTGTGGGTTCCCCAACTGTCGGTTCTCTCAAGTCTGCAACCACATTCACTGTGTCCGCGACGGCTGTTCCTACGTGCTGCACTCTAGTGGGCAGCTGCTCAGCCACAAGCGCAAGCATGAACGCAAGGACAGTGAGATCGCCTACCGCAAGTTCAAGCTAGCTCAGCAAGCAGTGGTGAACCTCGCTAATAATGAGCATGTACGTATTCATCTGATTATCCCTCATTACTGCCTCAAGGAACGTTCAGTAATATTCCCTTCTTGCAAGTAATATTTCTCTCTAACGATGTTCTCTTTTTTATTAGTTGTCACCCCATGGGGACTCGCCAACTAGTTCCCTGCAACTGCTGCAACAAGCATCTTCTCTGGCAGCTCTCTCTGCCTTGCATGACAGCAACTTCAGCAACAGCTCCAGTGAGGGGCGAGCGTCCCCTCAGCGGCTGCAGCGGACCCCCCAACCCCCACTGACCCCCCAGGCACCCCTCCAGTTCAAGCTGGGATCTGCCACTCCACCCGGCTATCGTGGCGACTCTCCCGCTTCTGCCCTGGACCTGAGCAGCGAGGAAGGCAGTGAGTCCTGGGCTCACTACGGAACCAACATGATCTGTCCTGCTGGCCCTAAATGTGGCCTGTACCAGACTGACCATTATCACTGCAAAGAACCCAACTGTGATATGCCTTTTAGGTGAGATACTGTAGTTAGGAAGAACATCAGGTTGTCAGCCTGGTATTATATGAAAAAGTAGTTTTATAATAAAAGAAGATTCTTTTCCAAAAAATCATTTAGATGATGTTTTTAAAATGTGACTGAAATTTATGACAATTTTAATGTTGTAGATTAGGGAAAGCAAAATCACTATGTTATATTATGTCCACTACTGGAGGTGCGGAAATGTAATGTAGATATTGTTCACCAGATGTCGAGACAGTGCCGAGGGCCATGCCAAAGTTCACGAGATGCAGGAGCGTGTCAGCGACAACTTCTATCAGGACAACGCAGGACTTTGCCAGGAGAACTGTCCTCGGGAACGTCACTATCATTGCACCTGGGTAAACATTTCTTGTCAAATAATATTAACTAACGAACTCAACTCAGTGAATATGGCAACTGTATAATTACAGAGTGACATTCTTGACAATGTCATAATTACTCTCTACAATGATGGTAGATTGTTGGTTATTTATTTTTCCGAAACATGTGGTGTTGGCGTTGATTGAGCAGAAGAGTCAGCTGTTTTTGTGATCATGATTTTAAGTTTCCTAATTATTGTTCACAATGGAGAGAAACCTTTCATGCTGTTTTTTCTTGGAAAATATTTTCTGTTTAAATATTATAAAATACAAATTTTGAATGTTACTCATAACTGAAATGTAAATTTGCTATAAAAATTGCTTGAACAATTTTTCTAATACAAATTATTGTGTGCTTTATGAATCCTCACTAGGAACTGCGTACTTTCTCATTGCAAGAGAACATTGAATCTTACACAAAAACCTTTTATCGTCCTGATTAAAATTTTAACATCTCTTCAAAGAACTTTTACAGTGATGTTAGTTGTAAGTTTGGTCAATTAGTTGAAAAGGAGTTCATAAAATCATTAAAATTTATCAGATTCCATCAAATAGTTTGATCAGATCTGATCATGTTTGGTAGTGCAATTAAATAATTAATTAAGCTTAATCCTATAACTTAATCAAAATTTGATAAAACTTGACATTATTTTGGTACAGATTTGATTAAATATCTCGTATGAGATTTAAAATTTTCCCCAAACTTGGAAACACAGTTTCTCTGATGTTTTCAATCAGGGGATGTTTTTCCGATACAGCAAGAGCTTTACATCTACAAGTAGTTCCATTGTTTTCTAACTCAGGATTGATACGTTCAACTATCAACACCTGCTATAGCTCGTATTTTATGTCATTTTTATACTTACAGGAGGGCTGCAATGACACTGTTTTACCAAATGATCGTTTTGAACATTTCCGCAACCATGAAGTCACTGCTATTCAGAACAATTCCTTGGATGCTCTGTTTCGAAGAAAAAGGGGACGTCCACCCAAGAATAGAGTCATCGAGGTAGGTTTCCTAGCTCAAGCTTTATTTCTGTCAAGAATGTAGTTATTTGGCAGTAAATTTAGAACAAAACTGCAAAAATCTATGATAAAAATTATTAAAAAGAATTAAACACAATAACTTAATAAGGCAAGCAGGACATAGATTTCTCCAATGCTATTTATCTTTTCTTCTAAACTCTTACAAATAAAATATATTGCAACATGTTTTAAATTTTCATTGATCTTTTTTTTAATAAGCAGTCCTGTTATCTACTTTTCTTGACAATTTGGCAGATACAGCCTGTCTATTAATTTTGTTTATATTTTTAGTTTATATACAAAATAAGTTGATTGTTTAATTTTATCTGTGAACACTTTAACTCATCAAGCTAATAATTTGTATTTCTTTTGTTTCAGGTTTGGAATGATTATGTGAGTATCATTTCTACCTAATAGTTATGAGAATGTAAAGTTTAGTTACAGTTTAAGGATAGTTCACTTTAAAAATAACTTAAGAGAGACTAAAATAAATATTGCAAGTAGAAATCATGTTATCTTAATTATATAATTTCTGAGTAAAAGGGTTTATTATACATTTTTGATGTCTTTCTCTACATACAAGACTCTTGATAATTATATTTCAACTAATTGTAATTTTTTACAATAAAAAAGGCTGGAGGAGTAGGATCGGACTCACCGCAAGCCATCTTCACGAGTTTCAAGCTGCCTAAGCCAGCACCTATGGGAGGACCTCCCACCCAGCTGCCAGAGAGCATGAACTCTCGAACACCCTCTCCACCGTCTCGACCATCTCTTCAGATGTTGGTGAGTCTTTAACAATGACAAATTATTTATTTAACTAATATTTCTCATACGATATAGAAATATCTAAATAATAACATTTAGTCCAATTATTTTACTCTATTGGCCTATATATTTTTTATTGCACATCCAATTTTGTAAAAATACATTTTCCTCAACCTCCTTGGAGATTAATCTTCTAATCATTTTATTTCTTACAAAACATTATTTTCTTATAATGTGCAAAAACATATCTTAGAATACCCATTTCAAAACTTCTTTTCAGTATTTTGCTAAACAGAACGATTCCACATGTCAAACAGTTGTGGTATCTTACTTATTTACAGTAGACTATGAAGTTCTTTTAAAATGTATATCCATAATTGAACCAGAAAATTATTAAATATAATAAAAACACACAAATTATGGAATTAATAATTTGAAAATATTAATTGAAAACCTGTTATTCCCCAGGAAATGCATGGTTTCCAAGCATATAAAGATGCCTGCCCAGACCCGCTCTGCCTCTTCTCTGCCAAGCCCATGCACTTCCATTGTAGCCGACAGCGGTGTTTCTTCGCAACTGACAACGAAGAACAGCTTCTCGCCCATTCCAAGGACTTCCATGACAACATCGAGATTCTTGACGGGTTTCTGTTCTTCGACAGGAGCGTTGATTGCCGCCTGGACAGCTGTGTCAGGTGAGTACTAATCACTTTCTACACAAAATGGCTGCAACACAATATGGCTGCAGAGGAAATATATACAAATAGGACAGGTAAAGGGAAAATAGAAGGCCTGAGAGAGAAAGATTGTAGCCAACCTACACAAATTTTATCATATTGAAGAAAAATTAATTATAGAATGACTAAGAGTGTAGAATGACAAAGATTGTCACTAAAAAATTAGTGATTGGTTGGATAATTATTTTATTAATAAAAAATTTACTCAAACAATTTAAGATACTACTTTTTTTAACAAAGAAAATAGGAAAAAATTGATCATTTCACCAGGTGTACGGAATTAAAGTAATATTTAGAGGCAATCAGCCTTGTAATCAGCCCCACATAAAGATGGCTAGAGTTAAGGATATGGTCTTATATAGTGTGTATATGAAAGATCACTGACAGTAGAACCATATTTTTAATTTATACAAAATACCATTTTCTTAAATTATATTTTGTTTTGAAATTGCCATTTATGTAAGTTAAAAATTATTAAAAAACATATAAACCGCTGAAGTTAAATTTTACAAATCATGTCATATTGTTATCTACATATCCTTGTAAAATGATCAAAAAGTTTCTGAAAGAAGAGAAATGATTCTGAAATTTAAATGTACAACCCTATTAAAAACCAATTGTACTTTAATAATATTTTTAAATGCTTCATTGTAAACTCTTAATTTATTACTTGGATATCTATAATTTTACTGTTTTATAAAATGTGTAAGGTAGACTTGTGCCTAACATGACTATGTCTGTTGCAGTAACAAAGTGAACCGTCACTTCCATTGCGTGCGGCCGGGCTGTGGCTACTCTTTTGTACGGTACTCAAGCATGTCCCTCCACCAGGCCAAGCATCTGGCGGAGAACTCTGGTGGCATGACGTGTGCCGGAGACACCACCCTCGATCTCAGTAAGTCGCTTGTAGATCACAAAGCTAAAGAATCAAGCCCCACTTTCACAAAAAAACTATAAAGCTTCTAATAATTTTTTTAACTCATTCTGGCTATTAGATATTACATATATTTTAATGTCGTATCAAGAAACAATTAGGGGACAACTGTCATAACATTTTTAAATACCAGAATTAAGAGATGTATTTTATTTTGTATGCAACAATACTATTCAGTGTTTCATAAAACCTCAATGTATTAATCATCTTGACTATTTCTATATTGTACTTATGTAACATCCCACCAAACTAAAGCAAAATAAACGGATACAATAGGGTATCAAAGGATCTGACAGATCGTAATAAAATTCTTTCTCAGATTAGTGAAAGTTGATAAACTATAGCTTCAAATGTTCCTTATTCATACCTACAGTTGTATTTAATCTATCAAGGACAATTTATTTAAAATAGTAAGATATTACTAATTTACATATTGATGGATTTAATGCTGTACGACAACATCAAATCTTTATCCTTACAATTTCTGTCCTTTTGACTGACTCCTGATTTGACTGAGAATACTATGTATGTATCCTTGATCTACATGCATTTTATGCTAAAATTTAAGTCTTCACGGCCTTTTCTTATAGAATTACTTCCATTTTTCCTGGCCTTTGTCATTTTGATCCTGAAATCAATAAAGTTGTTTCCTGGACCAAAAAGAACCTCTGCACCAAGTTTTAATTAGATACACAGACAATGACACAATTCTTAAGGAGGACCTGTCGGGGTTAATAACTTATCTGCTATATTTGTATCTATTATATTTGGCTTGTTTATGTCAAGATCTATCAAATCATTTATGACTGACGAATAAATTTTATGAAACTCTTTGTTTACTAATTGCAGACTTTTTACCTCATCTTTTCACCATAGTGATTGTGTATTGTTTACTTCAGGTTCGTCTGATAACCGTGATCACCTGGAGCGAGAACAGTCCCCGATGAAGGGGTCTCCCCAGACCACCCCAACCCCAGGACAATCCACCCCCTCCCCAATCACTGCCACCAATAACCAACAGCTGCCAGAGAATGGCTCGAGCTCTAGGACCACAGGTACATAACAATTATCCCAACTGATCACCTACTGCATGCAACGAACTTACACCCAAGTAGATGAACACGTAGTGCTTCCTGTAGACAGTGAACTTTCTCCTTCCTTCTGTTATTGTTATGGTAGCGCTTATATGTAATGGAATCCAACAAGTTCAAACCTCTGAATACGTTGAAAGCAGTTATTTTTGTTCTCTTGGAAAACATGTCACGCAGAAACCTTTTTAGCTTATTGCGAAGATACATTCGTCCACTTCTGTGATTCAATTTTCATAAATATTTATTCCTGTGATTGGAAATTACGTTAATCTCAATAAATCAAACTTTTAAAATTCAAAGGAGTAACTGTTTACAAGAAAGTATTAGATTATGTGAACAAGCAGTGTGTAAGAGTATATGTACTTATGCAATTCAAATTTTGTTTTTCATACCTTTAGCAATTCTAACAGGTTGGCTATCTGTTACGTTTAAATTGGAACTGTAATTTGAATTTACTTACATAATACATTATTATTTTGACACATGCCAATGAACATATGATGTAAAAGAAATTACACTATGTTTGAAATTCAAAATTCTTAAGTTGGACTGTGCTTTATTTAAATCTAGGTTCTATAACTGAATATACCTTAAAAGATTCTGTCAGAGTTTAATAACTGGAAGAGTTTAACAATGTTAGATTCATTTAAGTTGCTACCCAAACAACAACACTATATCAATTATATCTTCTTTAACAAAATTAATAGACCTTCTAATATTCTATTTTCTCTTTAATGTAAGATAACATACCCACCTAAATACAACAACTAGCTTTCCCTTTCAAATTTATAAGTAATCTTATAAAAACTAATTATAGGTACTAATGTTAAACTAATTGGTAACAAAACGGTTAACAAAGTGGTTTTCTTTTACTGCATGGGTAGAGTGAGTAAAAGAACTTTTAGTTTTACCTAATCTTGAAATAACCGGAATATTCTGTAAAGGAATGAAACATCTGGTAACTGTTCTTGTATTAGAATTAGTTTATAAAAAGAAATTAAATAAACATGTTCGTTTTTGTTACAGTAAAGTTAGCATGTTATTCAGTAAAATACATATTAAATCAATAAATGTGTAAAATCAACATATACAGGTCTATTTGTGTTACAATAAATTAAGATAATCTATATTACATTTTTATATACAGTACATGCAACCAAATAAATGATCTAATATATTTTTAACTGTTGATGTTGGAAATTTATAAATTTTTTATTGAATTTTTTAACAATTACAGCACTAAAAAATTATTATTTTTTAACCATTTGAGATTTGCACCACAATATACTTTATTAACATCTTTTATGTTACAACTTTTATAACATTGGTTATATTAGTCTTGTAACTGACAGCATTAACATGTGCGGTTAAATAGTGGGGATATGTAATGAATTAAAGTAGCATAGTAAAAATAATGTTTAAGATAGTAACTTACAGTAACAAATTTATAAAAAATTATTAACATGTTTCATATTTATAAAATCATAATACGTTATGACTTACATTCTTTTAGTACTTTCTCTGTTTTATTAAAGTTTAATTAAGTAAATTTTTATAGAATAGCGGATAAGTAATGAGGGAAATGTTTTTTCTTGTATAGAGAGAAATTAACTACAATAAATAATGCAATATTCTCGAACAGATTTATTATTTTCATTATCGGATTGGTACATCCATATGATTTATTTGCGATGAACTTAAGTAAAATAAAATATTAAAAATTATATGAATCATGAATTTGGAATAAATATTTTATTGATTTATCAGCGTTGTTATTTTAAACATTACAAAATGTTCTTGAAGTATTTTATGTATTGTTTTAATATTTGTAAATGGAGAATACATTATTGTACACAAAACTTTGATTAACGGTAAGGCCACACGTAGTATTGTAAGTTGCGTTCTGTGTACTACACAATATACTTAGATTATTGTACAAGGTAATTCACTATACCGTAAGGCAACATTCACTGTAGAGTAAGGCAACATTCACTGTAGATTAAGGCAACATTCACTGTAGATTAAGGCTGTTTCTGTAGTGTAAGGTTGTGGAAGCATGACTCCATTCTCAGTTTCACTTCTTGTGTTGTAGTGGTGAAGGCTTCGGGCACTTTCTACCCTCTCTGTGGCTTAACCAATGCTAGGAGCTCCTCCCCCAATACAGGTGGGTCTCTCTCCTACCCTCACCTTACTTCCTCAGTACTCAGTAGCACAAGTTCTGTTTCTGTTGTACAAGAATCACGTGTTTGGTGATTTTCATTTTTATTTAATGCATGATGTAAAAAATACAGTGACTACATTATCAACTCCAATTGCAGTCTTAGTACAGTGTTATGTTGAGAGGACATCTCTTTATAAAACTATTACATTATAGATCTTCTCATTTGTGTTTTACATTATGTGTATCAGAAGTTAGAATGTTTGCCCTGGTACTTAAAGGATAGATGGAAGACTAATTACTGAGATGTTAGAAAATTAGTTTTGTTAATGTGAATATTTCATAAATAGCAATGATGTTGCTATATGGTGCGGAAGCCGACAGCCATCTTGTATTTTATCAGTATACAACCTGATTTTATTTTAATCACCAAAGAAATTCTTTCCCTAAGGAAGAATTTGGTCAGCTGCACTAGTTTTGGCGAAGATTGAATTGAGAGGGAATCAAAAGGATTAAAAATAAAAAATGAGCATTTTTTGTCAGGTATATTTTTTTTAGCTTGACACACTTAAAACCAACCATTAAGCACGTACACAAATAAATCCTAGAGTGGTTACTTTCAATGTTGTTATCTAATCTGATAACGATATAACTGTTATTTATATGTTTGAGGGTAAGGCTTAAGTTTCTCAAGCTTGGAAAAATATATTCTGAGACAAAAAAAAACATCATTTCATATTTTTTAACCCTTTTGATATCCTCTCATTTTCAACCGCAGCCAAATTTAACATGGATAGCTTTTTTCTTAGAAAAAATTCCTCTATCAATTTCAAGAAATAATGCAAAAATCTGTAGGAGAAATTCACTACCAGGGCCTGTGATGTACCATAATTTAAATGGCTTCTGGAAAATATGTATTGCCATTTATCTAAACTAACGTTGTTGACAGACGTGGCAGTGAAGTCTGAGCCAATGGCTGTGGAACAGCAGCAGCAGCAGCAGCATGTGCTTCCTGAATGGATGAGCGTTGAACGTCACGAACGTTATGGACCTGAAGTCTCCTGCAGCCGACCGTTCTGCAAACTCAAACGGAAGGAGCACTACCACTGCAATGCCTGCAATCAGGTCAGTACCTCATTAAGTTTTCCCTTATTTCTGTGGTTTCTTTTGGTATTTAAGTAGTTCTCATTTGTCAGATCAAATTTTTCATATTAATAAATAATATTTTTACTTTGTTTTACTTGATTAAATCATTCAACTTTTAATGTTTTTTACATTACTAGTCTACATTAAACATACTATGCTTGGATATAAATTGACGTCAAAATAATTCATTAAAGTTTCTTTTAACAGTTTCTCTTTATCACTTTTATAGGCATTTAAAATATACCTTATTGAGCATCTTAGACTAATGTAACGTTCCATACCTCATGCTATAAATCCATTTTGCAGGCATTCTCAGAGCTCGAGAGGTTGAGACCCCACATTGCTAAACACAGCCCCAGCGCCATTCCTCCCATCATGGTCAAGCAGGAGCACAATAACAATGAGGAGAGCGATGAACACCCACATCCTGGTCAGTACCTGTTATTTATTTCTTTTTTTCTTTTTAAAACCCATTAGTGCATAAAGTTTTTTTTGTAAATTTTTTTCTTGAAACTAATTTAAATGCATTATTTGCACTTTATAAACATGGGAAAAATATATTAAAAAAACTTATATAGTTTACTTTTGAAATAACAGCCGTCTTATAAATAGGACGTTATGCATAATGACTACCTTGGTGAAATTTCAGCCGTCTTATAAATAGGACATCATGCACTGTGACTACATTAGTGAAATTTTTAGCAGAAATTTAAGTTACGCTATGACTGTATCTTTCTCCATTATATGTGTACAATATAAAAAAGAATTTTTATGCATAAGTGTTTGGATGTCAATATAAACACCATCTAAAATGAAAATATTTATTTCACAGTATTTAAAACGTCTTTCGACGAAATTTACAATTGTATGATAAAATTCTAAAACATGAGAGGGTAAATAAAATGGAACTAAGCACAAATATAGTTAACAAATCAATATTTACAACAAGGGTTTTTGTGAACTACCATGTTACTTTCTGTTATGGTAGTCCATGAAACACTTAGGATGCAGTCCCCACTTTGCACTTTGAACAAATGAACTTTGCCTTTCCAGTACAGTTAGCACATCTTCTCTGTGTTTCATTCTCCAATGGCCAGTGGTCAGTGTTGTCACGTATCACTTCTGGGAGTGGGTTTAGGAGATATCTTCCCTTGAGTAGAGGGTTTTCCATACTTTTTCAATATAAATAAAGCCAAATTTCTCCGGTATTTTAACAGTTGGGGAATGGAGTCTTGAGAGGGAAGAAGTTTCCTGTTCAGTAACCATGCATTGGAGACTGATGCATCGAAAAGGTATACAAATATAGGCCACCACGACTTCCGTTGGCGCATTCGTGTCCTATATGTTGCAATGTTTGATCAAAGGAGATCAACTCCCCCCATTCCTTTGTTATTAAATGGCAAAAACCGTAGGCTGTTGCACTTGTACCTTTGCTTTTTTCTCTCTTGACCATCTTGTTGTGGTTCCCACATTTAGATTTTCATGGTTTGTGGCCACTGTAACGATATTATTATCATGCCATTCTTACCAACATCGTTACTCTCAGTAGTTCGGAAGTCATAGGACCCTCTAGGTTCTTTTTTAAGATCTTGAGGACTTTTCAACGGACAATACTCACTTCTGTCAGCTCTCAATGTTCCAGTTACACAAATTCCAATCTCAGCCAAATGTTTTACGAGTGGAACTGAGGTAAAAAAGTTGTCTATAAAAAATCTTGTGTCCACTGTTTGTAGGAACCCTGGCTTTTTCTAATAGTTCAATAACCACATCAACCCCCAAGTCCAAACTTACTCTCACGAGTTTTGTCAACACCTGTATAAATTGAAAAACTGACAAGGTAGCCACTGGAAGAGCATATTGCCCAATTTTTTGAAGCCAAAACGTATTGGCTTACCTCTGATGAATTGTTTAGAGTAGTGCTTACCATAATAAGGAATCATACTCTCGTCAACTGAAAGATTTTCAATCCCAGCCCCCCGTGTTGGGCAAAAGCGGTGTTCAAGATTTCTATGTATGGTCGTAGCTTGTAGAGCCTATCAGAATCAATCTTTACTGTTGTCATTCAAGTGGAGGAAGCGTAAGATTTGTTCAAAGCGGTTGCAACGCATACTTTCAGACAACAAAGTGGGCACATCATTGTCCCTTGACCAGTACATTCTTTTATTGGGGTATTTTGCGTACCCCGACATAAGCAGTCCACCAAAGAACACAAGCAGTTCATCACGTGTCAAATTCAAATTTACATTTTTTTTTTGTGAAGCATTACAAATTACTTTGCTCACAGATCAAGTCTAACAGTTCGTTATTAAAAAATAATGAAAAAAAATTCAAATGGCGTTTGGCTCTCCATAGCCTCATCAGAGCAAGGCAAATGCTCACAATTAGTTTCCATTCCAAAATTAGGTTTAGAAGTTTTCCACTGATTTATTTTTTCCTCCTTTACTTTTTGCAGCTAATTGTTTTTTTGATAAATGTTTCTCCCTATCATTTTTGTTCCGTTTAGTTTTCTTTCTAGTCGGTTCATTGTCACTTCCCTCACTATCTGAGTTAAAGCAATGCATACTTAGTTTTTTTATGGGGGCGTTTTTTGATCCCTTTACTTAACTCACTAGATGTAAACTAAATTTATGCTAAGTTTACTTGGTTGTGGATCCTGAGCTGTTGCCTCACGTTCAGTCTCAATCCCTGCAGTAGATATATCATTCCTTTGAACATTACTCATGCAAGAACTATTTACTGTTAAGATAGACTCATCAGGTTGAACAAGCAGTTTGAACTTCACATTCACTCAGAAGTAAATTGCGCCCAAGATTGTTAATATTTCCTACATGTTCGTCATCCGAGTTATCACTGTCCACATCGGGTTCTCCAAACTCGTTCGGGGGGAACAACGTAGATTAGTCTTTCGACTCCCATCATCATCATCATCTTCTAACTCCGCCAAAATATTCTCCACAGTTAGGCTGAAACAAATTTAAAATTAGGTCTACACGTAATGTATTTACGTACATGTTTGTAGAACTTAGCCTATATTTATTTATAACTTAATTTTCATAGGGAATGTTAATTTTAATTTTACAAAACATTATAAGAACAAAAAACAATAAATAAGTACACTAAAAAAATGTACTACAGCTGTAAAATAAAAAAGTAGCTATGTGGTATAAAGGTCTGAAATGGTCCTCACGATTGCCAGTTGCATAGTGTCCCAAAAATGGGACGCTGCTGAATGAATCGCCAAAGAAAGTAAGAATACTGCAGTATTAACATTTATGATGCAACATTCATTTCATTGCATTACTAGTATGTAGGAAATATAGTTAAAGTTACAAAATCTATATCTAATAAAATATAAATAAAATAAACTTACCCTTGGTGTGTTACAACAAATTGTTTGCGAGACATTTCAACATGTAGCAAATTGAGGTTATGTTGAACTCAACTAATAATGTGCTCTGCCTCAGCTGTGGTATCTAGAGGAAGCAGTGGGGCCAACTCCAATTGCTTTTAGACTAAAATATATCCCTTAAAAAAAATTATTTATCAAGCGTCTTATTTTTAGGACGCTATGCACTAATGGGTTAATGTGATTTAGAAAAGCATGGAGTGAATCTTGACTAAGAATATTAATTTATAAAATAATCTTCGTGTTCATATCTTTTTATTGATACTTTACTCTAATATTTGCTACAAGTTTTGCAAATGAGTCATAATTTTATAAAGTATTAAAAAATATGCCTTTAGTTTGCTTACTTTCAGTGTATTATGGAATGTCAGTTTTACTAGTTTACATTATTTTTACAAATAAAACAATTGAAGATAATTGTTTTCTTATAGAAGAAATCTTAGTTAGATGTATTGTTTATTGTAGCGCTGAGTATGCTGCCTATGAACCTGGAAAGTGGGGAGTTACTGCCACCTCCTCCACCCCCTCACTACCCTGGCTTTGGAGCAGCAATGGCAGCAGCAGTGGCAGCTAACCAGCAGCTGGCAATGATGACTTCTCAAGGTATCCCCTTCCTGCCCCACGCCATGCCTGCTCTCTACACGTCCCCCTCAGGGCTGATGTTTGCAGCTCCACCCGGCTTCAACCCCCACCACGCGGCTCTCATGAGCAACGGCCTGCTGGAGTCTGCAAGAGCGTCCATGCTTGGTGCAGGGGATCATAGCACTGGCGACTCGCTATTAGCAAGGAGGTGAGACTCGTTTCTTCATTAAGAGACATTGAAAACTATAGATTTAGACAACCACCTAGTTTGTATGAATTAAAAGTAGCTTCAGTTTAACACTTTAGCAAGTGTTCAGCATCCAACATTATCTTTTGTTCAGCTAAACAGTTTCATTTTTGTTATTATAATAAGTTTGAGTTTTCTATAAAGGAAATGACTTTTTACACTTACAGCTTGCCGTCGCCTCACAGAGCCATCAGCCCTGAGGCCAAGAAAGCGAGAGTCCAGACATCTATGAGGATCCTTAAAGACGAACCTGTTCCTGAAGGATACGTTCGTTTCCGGTAAGACTACTACTTTCTTGTACTAGGATTAGGTGACATGCCTTCAATTTTAGCTTAACTTAAAATCAATAATGAAAAGCTCATATAATAGAAAAGAGTAAAAGTATAAACATGTTTTGATTAATAAAATGTAAATAATCCTCATTTTAATTCTCAGACTTTGCACTGAAAACATCACAAAGACATAAATGAGTGTGAGTGCAATTTTCTACTACATTAAATGACATATCTTCAAACTGCTACAAACTTTAAGGTTTGACAAGTGAGCTTGCTTTTAATTATTATTTGTTACAAAGATAATAATGTGGTGCTCCATTATTCCAAAACAGCTGCTGGTTATTTTTGTGCTAAAGTTGGTTTTAAGGTTAAATAAAAACATATGCACTTTCTTTCATGTTTCAACATAGTGCTTGTTATATGGTCTGTCATGTTCATAAAAGGTAGGAGTAAGTTTGAATAATTAATTGTCTGCTTTGATTTATTCCAATTTGTACTCATCTCTTGTGATTGTTGCAGTTTCAATGAGGATTGCCGTTACAATCACTGTGGCTATCGGGAGCATCAGACCCACTTCCACTGTATGCGCCAAGACTGCGGCTACAGCTTCTGCGACAAAACTCGCTTTGTGCAGCATACTGCTCGACATGAGAGGTCAGTTCTTGCTCACAAGATCATCATTTTCTTTTAGCAGTGTGTTTAAGTGTTGGGTTAAATAAGTCTTACCCTAGTTTATTTATTATTGTAAGGCACCTTCTCACAATAACTGTTTACAGGTTGGACACTCTAATGGGAGGTGACTTCCAACAGTACCGAGCGAACGTGTCATGTGGCAGACCTGAGTGCGTATACACAGCCACGCTTGGTAAGTTACCCATCATATTTTCAAGTTAGGTTTTCAAATGAAATTTGGTTTTTAGAGATAAAATTAATTCAATATGAGATGCTTCCTTCAAAGTTAAAAAAATGCATTGTATTTTTCTAATTGGTAGGCCCACCTGTCATCCAGAGTCTAATATTTACTATAGTTTTCTTGAATATATATTTTTTCCATGCATCTTAAGTTTCTATTTAAAGTACATTCTACGATATTTAGCAGAATAGAAAATTACGTGAGTCATACTCAATAAAACGTTTGTAGTTTGTCCATATAAAAATAATATGTGGGATTTACAGGCCTTATAGATCGTCTCTTAATTTATTCCCTTTAAAACTACTTGTTATTCTTCTTTTCTTTACTGTTGAAGTATGGTTCACAATTCCAATGCACTTCAACTTGAGGTCTTTTGTGCTGCTTATGCATTGATCTTGAGTTGTATTTGAGTTGTATAACTTTTAAGATTTCATTTGTATCTTTAACAACGATGTAACTGAGACTCAATTTTGTCAAATATAATTAACTAAATTCTTGATTTCAGGTACAGTCCAAAATAAGGCATCGCACTTCCACTGCCTCAAGTGCGACTTCGTGTGCACGGACACAAACAAGGTGGTTGCACATCGCAGACACCATCAGAAGCTGGACTCCATCATGGCTGCCGGTTTTGAGAAGTTCACACCCACACAGCCATGCAGCGCTGCAGACACCTGCATTCACAGCAAGAAACAGACGCACTACCACTGCCTGAGCTGTCAGTATGCGGTGCTCGGTTTGAGTCAGATGACTGCGCACAAGTATCGCCATCTCGAGTGACAGACCACCGCTCACTATCGACTGGACTGCGCCAAGTTCCCAGTGGCGTAGTGGGGTCGGCAGTGCGCGCACGCTTCACGGACATTCTTTGGGATGGGAATATATGTGAAAACAGTTTATTTCTTATCAAATATAGTTCACGAACAAACCCATAAGTACCAAAAGACAATTTCAAGAAGAAACGAATTCGATGTACAGCTTTAAGTATATACTTATAGAACCTTCGTTGTGTAGATACGTATTAGTGACTGTATAAACGAGAATAAGAATGCTACTTAAGTATTCCGTGTATGAATTTTATTAAGTTTAGTATCTTTAACTGGAGCAGCATTATATTTAAAAGTGTAGATTTTACGTTCTGAGACTGCTGAATTTATTCACAAACACAGTTTTAAAATTTTTGGGTTTCATTTATATTAATTGAAAAAAATAACAATTTTTATTGTTATTTGTTACAATTTAATGTACATTATAGAAATATATAGTTGTTATATAAATATAAGTAAGGAGAACTGTTCTTAAACAGCTTTTCTTTAATGTGCTCCAGAAAAAAGAATTAAAGAGGTTTTCCTATATTACTGAAGTATAAAGTAAACTTAAGTACTCATCAGTGTATACCTATAACTTTGTATCTCAATGGTTGAAATAGTTAAAGATCAACGACTGTTGTTTATATCCAGTAAAGTAGCTCATCACATAAGTATACACTATTATAAAAGCCAAATATCTTTTTTGTAAATACTTAGAATGTACATAGTTTTTTTTACTGTATTTATAGAAACTAAGTTTTGTAAATTACTTTGTATATTGTAGGTTTGGAATATCAAGAAGTCGTTAGTGTTTCAAGGACACACTTTAAAAACCTGGACAAAGCTTTATAGAGAAACCGATCACTTGGAATTCACGAGTCGTCGTTTTGCCGATATTTGTACTGTACTTACATCGTACAACGCACGTGACATTCAATATCACTGTTAGAATAACGTTATAAAAGACATTTCTACATATTACTGATCATGTAAAGGCTGTTTAGTTTTAGTCTCGTTGTGATATATTATTTATTTTGTTCATCTAAAGTGTGAAGGCCTGTTCGTAGAGTAATGTAAGACCAGTCGCTTGTTACTCAGAGTTGCCTGAGGCTCAAAGATTTACTATGGCCACGATTGTTCAGAGTGATTTGAGAATTTATATTTATTTTCTTGTAGACATAGAGTAATTTTGTTACATAAATTTCCAATATTTATATTTTAATAGGTTAGACGTTTCTTGTAGTTTACACTATTCCAAACTAAAATCTAGTGCCTTGCAAAGGTTTATCAAAAATGTGGCCATATTTGTAATGCAACATTATTGTTTTATTGTATAGTCTAGATGATGTATACCGAGTCACTTTCCATACTCTACACATATTTTGGTAGGACTGTTGACAGATGCCATTCGAGAGTTTCAGGTTTATTTAGGATTTGCGTGTGATGTGACTGTGTACGTATTATGTGAGTATTCATTGAGGATATATTTATTAATCATGAATCTAGCAGATATTAGTTCTGTACTATGTTTTAAGTAAAAATTTACCTGTAAATTTACCCAAAAATAAAATGATTTATTATACATTGCTGTTGTACGTTTCTTAGTCCGTTTTTTGCATGATCAAATGAAAATAACACATTTTCAGTTAAAAATATCTAGAATTTACAAATATAGCCAACTAATAAGAATTGTTTTAAAAATGAAAGAGCAAGTTATCATTTACAAGTAAATATTTTATAATTTTTTAGTGCTATTCAAACTCTTCTGGCACTTCCTTCTCTCATTGAATGTTATAAGGTACGTAATACCAAATGTTATAGCTACCCTTACTCTTATCTCTCCAGCAGGTATTTCCATCCACTTAATTTAGCAAAATATTGTAGTATAAAGTTATTAGAAAAAACTATATTTAAAGAAAATAAATATAAACTGTTTTCTTAAAATAATTTCAAATAAAAGCACTTTTAAAATTTGTGGAGAACACTGCTGGACTTCTTTTTATGGATATATATATCAATAGAAGAATCATACCAAGCCTTGTCACAGTCTTAGAACTCTTCTTTTGTGCTCTGATGGCCGACTTGGGACCTCTTCCCAATATGTTCTAAATAAGTAAACCAAGTGGCGGTATGCAATAAGGCTCAGCTTGTGGCATGTACCAACATAGGCTCTAACCCTCAGGTTAGGATCTGGAACTTGCTACAAGACAAAAATGCTCCAAAATTCCCACATTGCCTTAAATTCATAGTTTAACAACAAAACTATTCAAGTAAGTGTCACTTTCTGGGGCTTTAATTACCTACAACTTTGCACTCCAGGTTGGAAGGTTAAGGTTTCTGAAAGACATCACCCCTTTTTAAGGAGAGTGGAAACTGCATTCTTAATCATCGTGATTTTGACCCTATCAAGTTGGAAACTACCAATAACTGTATCAAGTTTCAATCTTGGGATATTTAAGAACTCTCGCATAAAAAAAAAAACATGTGTAGCACATTATCTACTTCAGCATCACAGTATCTGTTATGTTGTATCTGAGTTATGTTCGTCTGAAGTTATTCAAAATTAGTCTGTGACAAAGAACGAGGTCATTCAGAACAAACCCCCCACTTCGTTTCAACATCAGAGACACCCAGACAATAAAATTAGTGCAATCTAGGTGAAGAGGTATTCATCAGGTGCATAATTGAGCGCACTACGATGTTGAGTGACACGATCCCAAAGCACAGTGGAGTAACCGAGTCTTCTACACAGGTCTTCAAAAATTTCCTAAAGTACTAACAGACAGTTTACAATCCTACACTAAAACATAAACCACCTCCAAAGAAAGACAATTAGACTTAATGATTTACTAGAAACAAACAAACCCAGCTTAGTTTTCTTGACGGAACACGGTCTTCGAAGTAAAGAGCTGACTAGTACCAGAATTAACAACTACACTCTTTTGGGAGGTTTCTCAAGAGAAGATTACAAAAAAGACAGTGAATAACAGCTTTCAAAATAAAGTTGAAAATATAGAAGTTACAGATAACACAATCGAAAAAGTCTGTGAACTCTCCATGATCCATATTAACTCTGGTAAAAATCAGAGTTAATGACCTAACTTTTAGGAGTATACAGATCCCCAAACAGTAATCTAAAGATAGCCCTTGTTGCCCTATCCAAGATATTGGACATGATACTAACATGGAAATGTCCTACTGTTGTTATGTGGGACATCAATGTAGATGATTTAACCAATACTATGGTAATAAGGAATTAATAAACATAATGATCGAGTTTCTAACAAAATTTACAAGATGAATGCCCCTTCTAGACACAACGAACCCTGACTTAGTCATCATAACAGAACATGGACAAAAAAGAGAGGTCCTGCTAAACACAAGACTGATCGGCTACAAATTAGTAGCAGAATTCAGCAGGACAACTTTCTTAAAAGGAGGTGTTGCCATCTATGCAAAAGAGTTGCTTCAGGAGAAAATTGAAGCAATAAATGTTCATGACAGTGCATTGAGCTATTGTGTGAAGTGGCAGTCATTAAAATCAAAATAGGATAAATTACCACCTTCATTATAGGTGTTTACAGAACAAACAGAAACTTGGTTCAAGGCCTGGAAATCATAGCTCAGATCCTTCAAAAAATACAGGCAGAAAAGCATTGTGTCATCTTCATGGGCTACATTAACATAGATTCTCTAGATAAAAAGCATGACTACATCCTAATGCAAGACATCCTAAAAAGCCATGATATGGAGAGACTTGATTTACCACCCACAAGGATTACACCCAACTTCAAGAACCTTCATTGACTGTGTTTGCACAAACCTCCCACAAGAGGAGCTTGATGTTCATGTCATTAACACAGGAATTTCCGATCACAGACAGGCCAACTATGCACACTAAAGCTGAACAGCACAAAACTCCAGGCACCTTTCTACCATGGAGCATAGGCACATGAACAAAAGAAATCTTTATAAGCTCAAAACATGTCTCGGCCAACAAGACAGGACAGAAGTCTACAGTTCTCTGGAGGTTAACGATGCCTACAACAGATTTCTTCAGATACTGACTGATGTAATGAACGAGGCTTGTCCAATGGTTAAATCAAGAACAATGCCAAAGCCAAGTAAATTAATGTTAAATGACCCTACAACAATTCACCTAAAAGGAATGCTGGTTAAGGCCCAAGACCAATACAATGCAACAGGTAGTGAAGAGCATAAGAGAAATGCATCAGCAATAAAAAAGGAATATGACTTGAGATTAAGACTACTTAGACAACAGGCCACAAAAAACGCTGTGGCCGAAGCTGATAATAAGACAAAAGCTTTATGGAGGGTAATCAACTCTGAAAGAAAAACCTAAAGAAAAAGTAAAACCTCCCGACTGAACTTGACATACAAGGTACACTCTCATCTGACCCAATAAAGATGGCAGACTATATGAACAACTTTTTTTTGTCAACATAGCTGATGACACAATCCATAACAATGGACAAACTACTGGCCAAGCAATGTTACTACCAGTTTGACAATCCAGATATTCCTGTATTAGTCCTCTACCAAACAACCAGACAGGAGGTGTCTCGAGTTATGGATAGTCTGAAACCAAAAACTTCATCAGGCTATGATGGAATCTCAGCAAAGCTTTTAAAAACTTGTAAAGAAGAGCTGATTGACCCCATAGTAGACATAGTAAACAAATCTTTTTTTGTCTGGAAACTTCCCATCTGCTTTAAAAATGGCCAAAGTCTACCCATTGTTCAAACAGGGATCCCCAAACCAAGCCTCAAATTATCGACCGATTTCTCTAGTTCCAACATTCTCTAAAATAATTGAAAAACTGACACTAACCAGACTCATAGACCATGTAACGACAAATGAACTCCTTACAACCCAGCAACATGGATTTCTGAAAGGCAAGTCAACAACCACCGCCCTAATTTGTCTGGTAGAATTCCTTATTGATCAACTTGAAGACGGCAACACCACCACTGACTGCTATACTACTAGATTATAGCAAGGCTTTCGATTGCCTCAGCCACGAACACCTCATGGCTAAGCTTAGTGCGATAGGTGTAACAGGGACTGCCTATAACTGGTTTCACAGTTACCTGACAGGGAGGTGCCAAATGGTTGAACTTATGCATAATAGCAAGGGGATTATGCAACAAATCAAATCTGAACCAAAAAGCATCACACACAGGGAGTTCCTCAAGGGTCTGTACTGGGTCCAGTACTTTTCATTTTATTTACCAATGACTTTTCCAAGATATCTAAAAGACTAATGCAGATCTCTAATGTATGCAGATGACACTGTATTGCTATTGGGCAACAATAATCCAAAACATCTTGAAGTGACCTCTTATATTGCTCTTAACATGGCAATTCAGTATTGCCATAGGAAAAATGACCTCGTTGTAAATGAGACAAAAACTAAGCAACTTATTTTAGGCAAGCACAGAGAGGCTGTAGGCAAGTTACCTGACCTTGAAGAAGTTACTGTTGCCAAATACTTGGGAGTAACAATTGACGAAAGCCTCTCCTGGACCCCCCACATTGATCTTCCTGTGCAACAAGCTAAGTGTAAGCCTGTTTGTAATTCGCGAGGATTAAGAACATCTGTGACGTGGATACAGCCAAGATCGCCTATTACAGCCTGTTCAGACCCATTTACACTATGGTATTGAAGTATGAGGAGCAACTACAAGGGGTAATTCTAGAACGAGTGCTCTTGCTCCAAAAAACGTGCTATAAGAATACTTGGAGATCTCCAGTCAAGAGAAACTTGCAGAAGCAAATACAAAGACCTAAAAATCCTGACTGCTAAATCTGTATATCTTGGAAGTTGTAACATACTCACATCTGAAATCATTAAGCCCCATAAGAACCGCAGCTCAGATTCATGACTACCAGCACAAGACAATTTAGCCAATTACAGCCTTCCTACACACCACCGCACAATGACTGAGAAGAAACCCCAGCTATGCAGGTGCCAGAATGTGGAATGTCCTTCCTCCAGAGCTGAAGACTGCAAGCATTCAACAGTTTCGTCACTTGCTGAAGAACTGGCTTCTTGACCACTCCATTTTACTCCATGACTGAGTTTTAACGGATGGTGACAATCACAGGAATTTTGATCCTCAAGAAGAAACATTTTTTCACCATTCTATTTACTATTGTTATTGATAGTATATGTTGTTTTTTATTAATTTAATGACGCAAAATTCTGTACTTAAAGTTCATGAATAAAGCATGCTAACTTCTGACTTCTAATGGCTAGCCATAACATCCGAAGGCTATGCCTCCCACCAACCAGAGTCACACACAGCACTTCAACTTCTATTGGCTTTATATGCACTAACATTCACAATGGCAACATCAAGACAGAAATCTTAGAAACTGGCCTATCTGATCACACTGCCCAGATCTGCCATTTAAACTTGGAAACTCAAAATAAAGTACTACCAATCTCAACAAGAAGATGTTTCTTCCAGACAAACCTTAACAATCTAAAACAAGTCCTGAAGGATAAATCATGGCAAACTGTCTATAACACTTTGACTGTTGACAAATCATACGACAATTTTAATCACACTGGGGTCTGAATTCCTTATGCCCCTTGATAAAATATATACCAAAAAGAGGATTTAGTTTCAAAAATACAATTGATCAAGAAGCATGCAGGCTTAAAAATATTTACCTTCAGACATTGGAAAATGAGGTAAAAAGTGGGAAATTGACTGACAACAGCTCAAGCAAAGAAGGACCTTAAACTGAAGCATTTAAGGAAAGAAACCACATCATACTATATTCAAAATATAAAAAAAAACAAAAGCTCTTTGGAATGTAATTAACCACGAGAATATGTTCCAAGATGGCGGACACACAACATTCATAGTGAAAGTGCTCCCCAATTTTAGTGAAGTTTTAGTGGGTAAAACAACAAATTCCAACTAAACTCTTTCACAGAAACAACCCGTAAGTAATAATGTACTAACTAAACAAGAATTACTTACCAGAGAAGAAAGCCAGACTATTAAAGCAACACAATACTACTCAAGTCTTGACTGCTCAAGAAAACAAATTTTTATGTGAAGGAAACATGATTTTTCCGGACATTTGCCATCGTTCAGTGAAACAATAAATCAGTAACACTACGTTTCGAGATCTGCAATCTGATCTCTTCTTCAGGTAAAGAACTAACCTAATACATAATATTACAAACTAGGTTAAAATAAACAAATCTTACCAAAGTGTTGTGGCATGCTTAAGTCAGGAATCACAACCTACATGTTGTTTGTCAACTTCACTAACTCTATAAACATGCACTTAATAAAAAACTATACAAAACACTAATCATTAAAACTGAACTATGGAATACAGGTCACAATACGTCTTCATTCGTCTACTAACCACCTATGACTGGTGGTCCACAGACTACATCAGACCACTTTTATTGACCAACAATTGTAATCAGACAAACCTGGCTCATAAAAGTGTGTTCACCATTTTATTAATTATTGTAACAATAGGAATCAGACAAACCTGGCTCAAAAACTATATTCACCATATATTTAATTACACCAATAGGAATCAGACAAACCTGGCTTAAAAAACTGCATATACCATTTTATTAATTACAACAATAGGAATCAGACAAACCTAGCTTAAAAAAGTGTATTCACCATTTATTTATTGTAACAATAGGAATCAGACAAACCTGGCTCAAAAAACTGTATTCACCATTTTATTTAACTAACGACTGGAATCTGGCAAATCGTAGCAGCCATGTCCAGCTCTCCCTGTGGAATCTGCGGCTCGGGTGTGAAATATTCTGCCATACTCTGCACTGGGCCGTGTCTCCACTGGTTCCATGCAAAATGTGTAGGAGTATCGCCAAGTGACTTAAAAAGACTAAAGAAAGCAGGAAAAGAGTCATGGCAATGCAAGTGATGCCTAATACCTCATCACACTGTGGTACAGGATCCAAGTGCCGCGACGGAATACAGTGAAGTTGACAAACTCAGCTCAGATCAGAAAAAACTCCCACTGAATCAGTCAATAATGAATGAGTCAGTGAAAGTACTTGAACTGAGCATAATTGAGAATAACCTAGAAGAAAGTAATGATAATGAAGAAAAGCTGAACATGGCAGCTAAGCTGGGGCTGCTCTCCTGGAGGAAAACCAATTACTGATTCATAAAAACCAGAACCTATTAGCAAAAATGGCTACTCTGGAGGCATTAATTGAAGAAGCTGCGTCCAAGGAAATTACGTACCTTGCAAAAATGAAAGTATTAGAGGAAAATTACCATGAAATTCACCTTCAAGCTGAAAAAAGAAAATCAGACTGCCTAGAAATTCAGAGCATGTTCGAAGAACATGACAAGGAACAAACACAACTCATTACGGGGTACATTAAGGAAATAGACAACCTTAAGAAGCTAACAACAAAGCTGCAGGCAGTGGCAGAGAAAAGGGAGCGGGCAGAAAAAGCGGAGTCCGAAAATCAAAGCAGAGAAAGTCAAACAGACCTAGATCTAACTACTCCCACTATCATGCAGTCAAGTTTTATCCCCAGAATTTTGAGTGATCCAACAGAACTCGAAAACAGTCTGAATAGTCTAAAAAAACAGAGTCGAATCTTTAGAAACTCAAATCCAGTACCACAGCTTCAAAACTGAAAATAAACAGCAATCTAAGAAAACCAAAACATTGAAACAAAGTACTTTCAATAAATCTATACCCTGGAAGAAAGGAAGAAATTGCTTTTATGTATCTCAAAAACGCATTGAAGCAAATACGGCAACACAGAAAGAGCCCATATTGGAACACTTGTCGGATTCTAAATCCGGCCATGTGATCAAACTGGATGGTGTAACACGCAGGAATGTAGAAAAACATGAATTAAGCGATGATGAAGATACTGATACACACCAGACTAGATCACTCTGTAGAAGAATTATTAGGAAAACCGCAGTCCGCACAAACACAGGCCGTTTGTCCTTTCTAAACCCCCAGGATGAAGGTAACATAACGAGCCTAAAAATGTTTACATTTGTTCCTGACAAAACTCCTCTGATCTCCTCACAATTGAGCCTTGACTCTGACTGGGAAAAAGCATGCGGTGTGGCATTATATGATAAAGACACTAACACATGCCAACCATCACTACCCCTAAAACTACTCACACAAATATCAGACAGAGTCAAAGCAAATGAGACCTCTTATAACAGTTTTATATCAATTACAGTTAATGGGAAAACTATCCTCATTATCTGCTACTCGTCATGCCTAAACAATTGGAAGAAACAATTATTTAAGTTTCTGGAGATATTAAATGATTGTATTAAATACCCCCTCCTGCTCTCAATTGACATAGACAACAACTGGCTACAAATACGTCCAGAGATGACCACCACAAGAGATCTACTACAAGTTCTGCTGCAATTTGAATGTAACGCCTACTTGCACAGGTTCAGACTTTGCACTAAAGATATAACCGTTAAAAGAAACATAGACACTGTCCTAAACAAACTTTTTAAGCTTCAGAAAGAGGTATCCAGAATATCAACAAACAGTATCCCAAATTTATACAGTAATTGGAGGAAATCAGTGACTTCAATCTGCTTGGGGGAGGTACAAAACATGACAAATGACTGCACTCCGACCAAAAGTACAACTGACACAAGCAACGTGAAACAGGCATTTGCAGAGCATGCAATGACAGAGCAGAGGGAATTGTTGCAGAAAGCTGAAATTCTTCTGCTGCAACAATTCTCTCAATTCTATAGATCTCACAGCTTAAACGAAAACATCTATCCAGTCAAGAGATGAAGCAAGTAATAACTTCTCCATCCAAAATTAACTTTGACATAATCGATCTAAAGTCTGGAAGAAACCCTGGCAAGCAATATAGCCATGGCTTTGATGGATCACGATTTGTTAAACTTGCATGTAAAAACTCAAAATATGTAGTTGATGCTAACATCAAACCAGCAAATGATATCTTGCTCGTCTCAGAGGAGACAGAGGTAATGAATCATCTGCGACTCTACAACAGCGTCAAGGGTATCGGTAGCAGAGACACAGTGGGAACAAGGCTTAAGTTGGTCCAAGGGAGTCCCCGGCTGCGGGAAAAATACCTTTATTATCAACAACCATAGGGAGGGTGACCTTGTACTGTTCCCAACACGAGATGCAGCAGTTGACTTCCGCAAGCGGCTAAAATTAAAACGAGAAGAAACATCTGCTAAAGAGATGAAGGACTCCTGTCGAACAGTACATTCCTTCATCATAAACTCCAGAGACCACCTGAAAAATGGATGAAAATATAAGAGGGTAATTGTGGATGAAGCATTAATGCTACACGCAGGGGAAATTCTGTTTGCTTGCGCTCTTGCTGGAGTTTCAGAGGCTCTGCTGATTGGGGACAAAAACCAAATACCTTACATAAACAGAACCCCCCATGATCTAAAGTACTTTAACATCCTGAAAACAGCAGAATTGACTCAAGTGCTCAGTCACTCATACCGATGTACAAGTAGTGTTGCATATCTTCTCTCAACTTTCTACGAACAAGGCATGACAACCAGCAACCCAGAAAGCAATGAGTCAATGTTGATCTGCCCTAACGGGATTACCAAACTGCAGATAAATTCTGGTCAATACATAATCCTGGTCTTCAAACAATCTGAAAAGCTTGAATTAAGCAAGAGGGGGAATAACATTTCAACCATCCATGAATACCAAGGGAGACAGGCGGAGAACATCATAGTAATACGAACATCCAAGTATAAAGATGAAATATATGACTCACTGCCCCACTGCTTAGTCGCCATAACCAGACATACAGGATCTTTTAAATACATTACACCAACAGCAGATGATCTCTTGAGAAAGTGGATAAGAATAATAAATGGAAGGAACCAAGAAGTTCAGCAGTCTACTCCCGAAACTCACCAAATCTCTGCAATAGTTCACCCTAAGAAAATCTCACCACCAACAGGTTCAAATTTCAGCAGCAACCTTCAGTCTACTGTGTTCCCAGACATTCATCGCTATGAGGATGGCTCATATGTAGAACTACCTGCCTACCTCAAGAGACCAAGACCTATAATCTCAACCAAAAAACCTTATTCTGTTGAAGAAGAGAACGAGATAATAAGTATTGGTGAAACTGTAAGTACCTTAAACACAGACATTCTATCAATTGGAACCAAGATCAATGCTGAAAATCAGGGCAACAATACAGACTAGAAGAACAAAGTTGATCAGAGAGTAGATCTTGTACAAAAGGCACCAAACTCTTCACATTTTTTAGCACAGGCAAAAAGGAAAAAAGTGAAGCTCAAACTGACTCAGCTTTTCCCGACCAGAACATTCATAAACTCAAAATTAACAAAACGCAATCCAGACAAGGTAAATTTATAAGTCTCACGCTCCACCAACAACCAACAGATTTGTCGGCCCAAATTAGAAAAGCAGATGGAAAAAACTCACCTGAGAAAACCAAAATTCTCCACCACAACGTAGACCGACTTAGCAACAAACTTGATAGGCTCAACTATTTCCTTGATCATTCTAAGCCTGACATAGTTGTGCTGACAGAACATGGACTTAGCAACAGCATTCTTCCTAACGCTAATCTGATCAATTATAACCTCATAACTTCCTATTGCAGAGTCAACCATCTCAAAGGGGGCGTGTCTATATACAAACGCAAAACTCTAGCCAACTCTGTACAAGATCACAGCATTGCTAATCTAAGCCAAGAATTAATCTGTGAAACGGCTGCCGTAAAAATGATGACAGGGAAAGGTGATCTCTTTGTCTTAGGGATGTACTGACCTCCTAATGCTCTTTTTGATGAAACACTAGCATTGATTGCCGAGGCTTTGGACACTATTCCACAAAATAACTGCGGAATCTGTTTGGTTGGAGATCTGAATGTTGACAGTCTGGAAGATACCAATGAGAAGTTCCTCCTCCGTGATCTTTTAGCCTCCTATGACATAGCTAGGCTTGATCTACCACCAACAAGAATCACCAACACATCCGTCTCATCCATAGACGTTGTGTGCACTAATCTGAACAATACCATGATAGATGTAGATATTGTTGACACTGGCATATCCGACCATACAGGGCAGTTATGCACTATCAAGTTTCCTTGTAGATCTTAAAAGAACCCAACATCTTGCAACAGAACCTTCACCTCTCGTAATGTGGCACTTTTTAAAAACCTAGTGTCTAACCAATCTTAGGAGAAAATCTACAAGGCATCAGAAGCAGACATGGCATATGATAACTTTATCAACATTTTGACAACCGTGTTAGACATAACTTGTCCTTACAGAAATTAAAAACGCAATAGTCAACGATCTAAGCTAACCATCTCCAGCCCAGAAGCAAATAATCTAAGAAGATATATTCTGTCCTTAAAAAATGTATATGATAATCAAAGAGAACAGATAATTCACAATGATAATACTACAGATGAGTGTTTACAAGTTTCAAGAACTGTTTTGCATAACATTGTAATTAATCATTTAGGCTATCACAAGCTGTGTTCTAAATGGTTTCTGAAAACATTGTGGATAATATGCTCATTGTGGATGTACTCAGACCAGATTTGTCGGACAATTTTACTGGGACCCAGGCTTTCAGGGGACCTGGATCGGGTCTCACCACACATCTATTTGAAGGGGACCGTGTCCAACGCCAGTGCGGTGGCAGGACATGATGGGGCCCAGCTGAATATCTTTTCCGGGGCCTGCCAAAGCTTAGTATGGGTCTGTAGAGATGCACAAATTAAAGTGACAGTCTAATGGAACGGCTCCATTGAAAACAGTTCACCCAAACTCTGGACCTGTCACCTTTCGACTACCATTTGTACCTGAAACACTAACTTGCTGAATGTAGAATCTTGGAGCATTGGCTAAATCTTTTACCATATGTTATTGAAATATTTACTCGTATTATTTAGAAAAATGTAAACATTTGTTAATTTGTGAAGTGCCTGATAATGGAATCATTGATTCTGAAAGGCCTTACGCAAAAATCAAAGTTATATATTGGAAAATGTTTTATTCATTTATACAATTGATAGTAAAATAAAACTTACTTGCTGGTAAACACTTTACAGCTACCAACCATGGTAGCTTTGGAATAACATCAGTTTCACTGCTAACCGTATCTCACCAGTTATCAGTATTCACCAGCATTAAGAATTCACTGGTTTCATTGTAATGATTTAATACTGACCAAGATAGTATTGAAAATACATCAGATTATACAACCACACTATCTACTCAGTTCCAAAGAAGTGCTTACTGGAATTTCCAACAACTACTATCAAGGTAGCCTTACCAGTCTATCTCTCCAGCCTCCCTGTGGTATCCAGTACATCACCAACAATCTAGGCTTGCCAGACACCATGGTACCCTCAAGTTTTATCAACAATCCAATCTAAGCCGTCTTGAAGTAGGACAGGAAAACAATAGTTTCTATGGCAGCCTAAATTAAAATACTAAAGTTATGCTTGAGGAAAGGTTGTTATATGGAACACCTGAATCTATATCCTGATCAGATATTCCAGTGTATATAAACAATAGTCACTAGGAAGACACTATCTGTTAATTGCTGCTTGAGTAATAGGGGAACCAAAAGGACATAATGGTAAATGAGAATGTTGAGTTTAGCTGCAGTTTATCTTTCCCTTAGTACAGCGTCTGGAATCTGATATATCCAAGCGACTCCAAAATGTAGACTTTTTAAACAACTGTTGACACTGTTTATTTTGACAAATTGCTGTCAACCAGTTAGGTGTGTCATAAACGAATCTAAAAGAACACCTCGGACACCAGAAGATTCCAATTTATTCAGCAGCGAACCAAGATTAACAGTATCAAAGGCTTTACTTACATTAAAAAATAAACCAGCTAATTTGTTACAAGAAATATTATTAAAACCACTCATTATATGTATATATCCTTAAAAAAAAGTCTTTCAGCAAGACCTTGGCACTATTTAGTACTTGCCATTATTTCAGTATCCTTGAAAGCATAAAAATCAACATGATACTGTGCATGGGGCCAATCAATGGTTGACAACCAACCTAGTTAGCCATTGATTAAGATGTTCAAAATGTACTCTCAGAAAAATAGTTACTTCTTAGATGTTTTCTTATTGCAACATTTCAAAATCAGAGACACCTAGGCTACAAAAGAAATCTGTCCGGTTTACCCAGCAAGTATCAAGGCTAATATGGATGAAAAACGTTCTCATTGTCCCGTCAGGTGTAGCATTATTTGTGTTTTTTTCGGTCTGAACAATCCACCAATAAAATTAAACATTTTAATTCAACAAAGTTCCAATCCATTATTCAATGTTCAATTTAAAATTCTAATACCAACCTTTTTCACCCAATATGCATAAGAATAACAGAATGGGATTTGCAACATACATGGCCTTAGTTCTAAATAAAGAAATTAGGAGATTGGAAGAATTAAAATAATCACTTATGTTATACCCAAAAGGTGGTTGCATTTCACATTGGATATTTGACCCAATGTATGAGCAACATTGTGTTTACATCAATAAAGTTGAGTCTACTTTGGTTCACTGTTGCAGAAGGTATTAATGGTTCAATCCAGTGGTAAAAAGTCATGTATCTTAAAACTGTACACACTGCCAGATTTTGTTTTATCTTAATGGAATTTAGAACTCCTTACCATGCAAATGCTTAGCAATGAATGATCACAATTAAAAAAAGGTCAATGTTTTTGGGAGAGGGGGGAACTTCTAAGACACATTTAATTTCATTATTGCTCTTTAAAATTATGGTTTGATGGTCAAAGACTTTTTTCTTTTCTTTTTTTATTTGTTGTATGCTGTAGATTATTTTAGAAATTTTGAGAAAATGTCAAAACACTAAAATGACCTGAGTAACATTACTCTCAACAATAAATAACACACTCTTGTCCGAACCAAAATTTATAAGTCAAAGTTTCTCTTTTAACTTCTCTGTGCACACAAAATAAATAGTTTGGTTAGGAGTAGTTTACTGATACACTGTACTTCGCCATTAACAGAATACTCACTATCTCTAGTAAAGTTCGGTACTGTTCAATGTCAAAAACAGTTCTTAAGTAAGATTCATCACTCACCATAAGATGTTTGTAGGTGTCTGACACGTGGTCTTTTATATTACTTGCACACAGATTTGTCTATGATTGTTTTGTTGCGGTATAGAGTAAGTTATATAAATTGGAGCAAATATTTTCTGTTACCTACTAATGGTAATATTTCGCGGTGCATATTTTTTCTTGTTCAGAAAAGTCAGTTCTAAACAGAAACTCCTAGATTATAATTTTGTATAATGAAAGTATGGTGATCAAAATAATAAAAACCCTCTCAAAGCAATGCTGTCTATTAAACAGCTGTTAAATAATCATAACCGAATTTTATTTTTTCACAAGAATTGTATTGACTTTCCCTTTAAGGGCTGTAGAGCATAGTCCCAATAACAAACCCAAAATCTATGGAAATTCAGCAAATCTATTTATCTAGTCCACTTTAATTTGACACATAAATAATGAAGGTTGGTTGAGTATTCACCAGTGCCGCATTTCCCTATAGGCCCACTAGGCCCAGGCCTAGGGCGCAAAATTTTAGGGGGCGCATAAATTTTAAAGTACACAAAAGAAAAAAGTTGCGGCGGCGGGTGGTGTTGGCGTTCGGCGGGGCGGGTGGCCAAGGTCAACTAGGTCCGGGGTGCGACGTTGACTCATTCATTGGTTTAATGCTTTTATTTATTCAAAACACTCCTATATATATATACTATTGTAATTATCTTTCATCAAAATTACGTAATTAAGAAATTTACTGGATTTCTACGTCAGTGTAATCAGAGTCCTCTGGGGGGGGGGGGGCGCTCTTTGGTCTGTAGGCCTAGGGGCGCCGAATTTGTAAATGCGGCCCTGGTATTCACTGAGAACTTAGTGTTTCAACACGATCAACACGATCAACACGGTCAACACGGTCATATATACAGAGTGTAAATTAAGTCCTGAAATGCCTGGATATATTCTAAACGGATTGAAATATCAATGTACAACCTTCACCATACTTATTAAAATACTTTTTTGGATATTTTGAATGATGAAAACAGTTTCTCCGCCCTTTTCAAGAGGGTACCCCTCTTGGGGAGAGGGGAGGAATTTTAAATTTTCAAAATGCAACAACTATCTTATGACTTGTCATTTTAAAGGTCGACTTACTGGAGGTTTTTTTAGTGCGCCAGGTGCAGCTCTAGACTGTTGTCTCAACCTCACCCCCCTGGACATTGTCATTCAGGCTATGGCCAGGAGGAGTGCCTACTTGTCTTCAGCAGATGGGACTCTGGTCGGGCTGCAACAGTGGGCACTGTAGAATTAGCACCCTGATTCAGGAGGATGCTCTGCATATGATCTCTGATCAGATGCCACAAAAGTTTTCCTTTGACAAACCCTTTAGGATTGTTATACCCTCTAGGGATGATTGGTCAGAGGGAAGGAAACCTCTTCCACCAGCGGAGCTTGAATGGTACACAGACGGCTCTAAAACAAAAAGCGGCACAGGTGCTGGAATTCTGGGAGTGAGACCATGTAGGGAGCTTGTGGTCCCTATGGGTCCATATCCGACAGTTTTTCAGACAGAAGTCGCAGCTATTATGGAATGTGCTCTTGAGAATATTTGTCTGAGATATAGGAGCAAGACGATTAATATTTTCACGGACAGTCAGGCAGCGCTGACGGCGCTGGACTCTCATGTGATCAAATCCAAACTAGTTTGGGATTGCTATCAAGCCGTTTCCTCCCTTGCCAGAATCAACAATGTGACCGTTTGTTGGGTTCCTCGTCATGGGGGGATCCCTGGGAACGAAAGAGCTGATGCCCTGGCCAACCGGGGCTCAGCGACAATTATGACGGGCCCTCAACCGTTCTGCGTTGTTCCAAGGTGTGAATCCTGTAGAGCTGTCTCGAAATGGGTTCGCGGGGAGCATGAGAGAAGGTGGAGGATACATCCGGGCTTGAGAATGAGCATAATGGTATTACAGTCGCCTTCCTCCGTTGGACCTTCTCTCATTAAACAGATCAATGTTTTCTTGGGTTATTGGTCTTATCACGGGGCATTTTCACCTGAGGAAGCATCTTCACAGAGTCAGCATCCTTCAGGAGGATCCGCTCTGTAGAATGTGTAATGAGCAGGATGAAACAGCTGAGCACCTGCTCTTTGACTGCCCTTCAATAGCAAGGGGGCGGTATGCCATCTTTGGTAGTTTGGACAGGGGTGGTGAATTTCTCCAGGAGGACCTGATAGGTTGTTTTCGGCGGTTTGTGGAACTGCTGAAATTATAGACTGGTAGGCCTCATGGTGTGTTTCCGGGGTGCGCAAAAAGCCCTTGAGGCTTAAGAGCATGGCAGTAGGCCGCCCCAAGGGAGAAAAAAAAAGTTGACCTAATAGAAATACGACACAAAGAAAACACCTATACGCTGTTTCTAGTAAGGGTTATGGGAAAATAATACAAAAAAATAACAATCTGTAGGGATAATGCCAATATCTTGAGCATTTCAATACAATGTATGCATGATATCTTTTAGTAAGACTTTGAGGTGCTCAGTTTATCCCTTTACGTAGTACTAATGTTTCTGGTGTGCATAGTTCTTTGTTTCTTGCATGGTTTGGTTTTGGTGTCTTTTTCTAGGTGACATTACAATGTAATGAGTTATTTTCCTATAACTTTGGCTAGGATCGTTGTAACGATGTTTTGTTCAAGTCATTGTGTTTTGATTAAATAGATCTTTAAAATGACATGTTACAAGATAGGGGTTGCAATATGAAAATTTAAAGTTATCCCCTGTACTTCCCTTTGAAAAGGGGGACATTTTTTTATCAATCAAAAAACTCAAAATTTATTTTAATAAGTATGGTGAAGGTTGTACATCAATATCTCAATCCATTTGGAATACATCCAGGCGTATCAGGACTTTACAACCTGTATATTAAGGACGTAGCCAGCAAGGGGGTCCAAGGGACCTGGACCCCCTCCAAATTTTAAATTTCTCACATACTTTTTTAGTAAACGATTATTATTATTTCAATAATTCAGTATTACTGATGTGTACTGCTGAACGATCATTCTCAACAAAGAAACAGGTCAAGATATTGTTAAGGAACAAAATGGGGCCTTAAGATGATATACACTAGGGAAAAACATCAGTTGCCCGACTCCCCCATAAATTGTTCCTAGCCACCTATATAAAGGATGATTTTTTTATTGGTGTGGTTTTTAAGTTGGCACCACTATTAAATACAACAATTAAATTTGAATAAAACAGCTGATCTTTGTTTATTATCTTATGTTATTTCGATATTTGTATTGTCTAGTGCGTATTATTGTATAGTAACCATGAACAGACTTAAAAAAGAAGAGCGTTTGCGAATAGTGCAAATTTATTTTGAAAACTGCAGTTCAGTTCGGGCAACTTACCGAGCTCTTCGTCCGATTTACGGACCTCATAATCGTCCATCAGAGTCAGGTATTCGAGCTTTGGTTAATCGTTTTCGTAATACCCACACTCTTGTTGACAAGCATCGGCAGAGACGCCGCACAGTAAGGACCGAAGAGGCTGTTGATGCTGTTGCTCATAGTGTTGAAGAGGATCCAAGTGTGTCGATTCGTCATCGTGCGCAGCAATTAGCGATCTGCTACTCAACTCTATGGAATATTTTATGGAAGGATCTACGCCTATATCCATACAAGATTCAGTTGGTGCAAGAACTGAAACGATTAGACTATCGCAAGTGTCTTGATTTCGTTGAATGGGCTCAACATAAGATAACACGTGACCCAGCTTTCGCAGGCAAGATTTTTTTCAGTGATGAGGCTCATTTCTGGTTATGCGGCTTTGTCAACAAACAGAATTGTCGGATTTGGAGTGATGAAAACCCAAAAGAATTTGTTGGTATGCCCCTTCATCCACAAAAACTTGGGCAGGTGGTGTTATTGGCCCTTATTTTTTTAAAGACAATGCTGGCCAGACTGTTACGGTAAATGGTCAACGCTATCGGGCAATGTTACGGGACTTTTTCTTTCCTCAGCTAAATGAACTTGAAGTGGATTTAGAAAATGTCTGGTTCCAACAAGACGGCGCGACGTGCCACACGGCAAACGACACAATTGGCCTCTTGGCAGAAACATTTGGTGAACGTATCATCTCATTTAGAGCTAGTGTCAACTGGCCCCCACGGTCGTGTGATATCATGCCAACAGACTACTTTCTGTGGGGATATGTTGTCTCAAGTATACGCTGACAAGCCACAAACTTTAAATGACTTGGAAGCTAACATTCGTCGAGTTATTGGCGGAATTCAACCACAGCTGCTGGAAAGAGTATTCGAAAATTGGACTTCTCAATTGGGCTTTCTACGCGAACGAAATGGAGCCCATATGCCAGAAATCATTTTTAAACGTTAATGTCATGACACTGTAGTTCAAATAAATGCATTTTTATGTCAATGCAGGTTGTTTTTCATTTTTTTATTTAGTTTTAAAAACCGCACCAATAAAAAAATCACCTTTTATATCCTATATATTTTCGTATATATACAGGGTGTACCCTGTATATATATTGTATAGAATTTAAAAAGAATGTATTTTAGGATGTATCAGGTTATAAACTGGACTTACACACTTAAATTCATTAAAACCCAACAATTGCATGGCCTCTATACACAACCCATGGTGAGCCCTATACTACTTTATTATTTACTATATTTTGTGCTGAAAAGAAAATCAAAAGTTAAAACCAGTAAGATATGAGCAGGCCCATACTCAGACTGGTTTTTTTTGGACAATTTTACCGGGGCCGTCAAAGTTAAGTACTGACCTGGATATCAGGCATTGGTCAATGAAGTAAGTAAAGAACTTCTCTTCCAAGTAGTGTTAGTCTTCATTTTACGACTACCCATAATAACTGATATCTTAAAATGTAAGTATTGTTTAATAAAACGACAGTGTTCAGAGTACAAAATACTTTATTTGGAGCTACACAATCTATGAAAACTAAACGCTATGTTTAGTCGTTAAATTAATATAAACATGAGCTGTTCATAAACAAACATATTATTTGTTTCTGTCAATTATAGAAGCACTCTGAACACTAAACTGCCATGTACAAGACTAGTTTAAGTAAATCACAAAAGCTTATGAAAATAGAAAATAATATACTCAGTGCACTTTAAAATAATATATAAAAAGTATAAAAATAAAAATACACTGAAAAAACAAGTATTGAAATACAAATATAATGTCCTCTCAAAACTTAATGTACAAAGTAATGGAATCAAATAGTAACCCACTAAATATATAACTTCAAACAAAAATGTAAAACCACTTCAGCACATCTTCTCTCAAACATTGTAATAGATAACAAGGAAGCTTATTATGTAAAATTATTAATATCTTAACTTATGTTATTACATCGAACAAATTAAGTATAACATAGATGTGCACGATATTGATAATGATCTCAGTATTTCAAAACAGAAATCATCTGAACCTTGCTTAAGCTGTTTCAACTTGCTGATCGTATTTTGTCTTTTTTGACCAACCATCTAGTACTTGTTCAAGGGTCTTTCCTCTTGTTTCCGGCAAGTAATAATAAACAAATAGGGTTCCAAAAACTGACATTATGCCAAAAAAGTAGAATGTTCCAGCACTTCCCAAACCCATGCTGACAGAAGGGAACATCTTTATAGCTATAAAACTGAAGATATAACCTAGTGATGTGGTGACTCCGCTTGCGAGCCCTTTGACTTGAAGGGGAAATACATCACCGATCATGGACCAGGGCAGGATTAAGAATCCGATAGTGCTACAAACGATGTTACAGAGAAGAGCAAGCAAAGGTAAGAAGTTTACGATGGAGTAGGTAGGTCCAATAAGCCAAGAGCGACGTACAGTTATGTAGATAGCGATAAACAGCATTGAGCAAGCCATTCCAAAACCTGAGATACATGCAATTGCTCGAACACTAGTCTTTGGGTAAACGAAACTGGCTCCAACAGAAACTATAAGTATGAGAGTACCTCCAACTACAGTGATAAAATACGGGTTGAAAAGAACAATACCGGCAATTCTGGTTATATCGACCATATAAGTGATCACGATATAAACACCAGAAAACTGTTGGAAGAAGAAGAAGAATATCATTATCAACAGTGGCTTGTAGGCTTCTGGTTTCTCAAACTCTTTCAGAGAATCAAGGAAGGAAAGCTGTGGTTGGGATCCGGTGTCAGTAGAGCTTGTCTGTGTCGTCGATCCTTCAGTAGGCTTTGCAGGCGCTTTGATCTTGAGTTGCTTCTGTGCCCACTCTGCATCCCCGGTTCGACCCTTGGATTGTAGCCATGACGGACTCTCAGGAATGAATATTGCCACCATGATAAATGCAAAGACGGAGATGAGAACGGCAAGACTGGCGACTTTGTAGTAAGCCAGCATTGCACCCATAACGTAAGAAAAGAGGATACCGATACTCATGGCGACGGTTGACCAGGTGATCAGCACAGCTCGCAGCTCAGCATTCTCAACAGAGAGGCATTCTGTAGCGTATGCTGCGGCCGGAGCACTGGTCATTCCTGCGGAGACGCCGGTGATGAAGCGACCAATAAGCAGTTTACCCAGACTGGGAGGACCTGCTCGGATGGATAAGTAGAGCCAGCCCACGATAGCGATGATACAACTGCTGATTAAACTGGGCTTCCTGCCGTATTTCTCCATTACAGGATAGATCATGCTGCACCCAACTGCTATTCCGAGGAAGACAGTACTTGCTGGAACAAACAAAAAATGGAAAATTACAATCAAAAATAAGAATAAGGTGCATTTATATGTTTTGGTAAGTACTAGATATTATTAACAATTATGAAATAAATTATGGAAAAAAATTAATTACTAAATCACAGAACATTTATTCAAATAAAAGATTTGATACATAAAACATTTAATACAGTTGGATCTAACTGAGCAAGTCCCTTTCTGTTTTGTGTCTCTTTAATTGAGCTAATGATAAAATTTTCAATGCTCCAAAAATCAATAACTTATTAATATTTTTATTATTTATTCACAACAATGTTTCAGTTTGGCTCACATCCAAAATTCAGATTACAAGGAAGGATCTATCAGAAGTATAAATTGTCGTCATTAGCTTAAGTAATAGTCCAAGCATTGTACATCCCTTCATTATTGTGCCAGTTGTTTTGTTTTTATATATTTGAACTTTATTTTATATCAAAACTAACAAGGACAAATTAATAAAATCTACAATATAGTGGAAAATCTAAATTCTGCTTATCGATAATGTTGAGCAGAATGTTTAGTATTCTTAGTGGGAAAACAAGCTTGCCCTTGTAGTAAAAACTAGTCCCAGAAGGATAAAATGTGGTCTGATTCTAGCCTCTAGAATTGTTTAAAGTGTTTTTGTATGCTTATGTAAGTATATTTGTACATTTTTTTATGTGAATGTGGTGTAACACACATTTTGAAAATAGTTTCCAGTTAATTTGGTATAAACTCTCTCTATTCTGACTTATCTTTGATTAGTTTGTTGGCTGACAAAATCAGATAAACAGAAGTAAGGTATTGGGATATTGTAAAAATATGTTTTTATAAAATTGATTTTAATTTGAGTAAATTTAGTCTTAATCTTTTCTGTTAAATAGATTAAATAGATTCTGTTAATAGATATAGATAAATTAATAGTCCTCACAAAGATTAATCTTACACTAAATTAACGTATAAGTTTCAAAGAAAATGAAATGGGAATGCCCAAAATGCTGAGGTTTACTAAAACATGTCACGTTTTTAAATTTTATATTCATCACAGTTTTATTCTACTAATTTTATAATTATTATTACTATATCCAAATTAAGAAGAATGAGAAGTAGATAAGGGTATAAAATGGAAATTATTATATATAAATAGTGTTTACTATTTCAATATTCTTTTACTAACAAAAAACTATGTGTACTTTTTTGAAAGTTATTTTCAATTTTTAGAGTACAAGCTATATATGGGTTACTATAAAAGAATAATGTTGTATATAATACTTCTGAAAAGTACACATAGCCTATTTATATTGAATATTGGAAAAAATGTGTTTGGTTGTGGAATAAACAGTTTAAAAATCTGTTTAGGCCAAGACCACATCTATACCACTATTTGCAATTAATAATAGAGACATGCTTCATCCCTTCTGCCACTATGTGTTAATAAATTTAATTCAGAAAATATGAAAAGTTAGCTATAATTCTCTGAAATACACATTTTAATATACACTAAAACATTAAATGTTACAGTTCCTGTTTAGAAATAGGTTGTTAGAAATGCTTTACTTTGTTACTACTACAATTGTATTTACACTAGGCTGAGGATCTTACCAAACCACGAGCCATCACTGATGGTGATAGGGATGCTGTCAAGACTGGTAGCGGAAAACCCGATGGCCATTCCGGCAGCAATGCTTGGCAACACCACCACCATTCCGAGGAATAACTGTAAGAAGACACGGATTACTCACAGCACAGGCTCACTTACCCAGCCAAGAGGTGTCTTCCATGTCGTAGTTGAGCTGTTCCAGAGCTGTAGCATTGTAGCCGATTGTCACTCCTGAGATGATGCCGGGACACGAGGCAACGGCCCCCAGGAACAGCTGGAAATAATTTTCTTTTTGTGAAAACATGAGGAATTTTACTTTATAACAAACTCTCAGAATATATTAAATTAGTAACCTATAACAAATAATTCCAAAGAAACCTGAAAACATGGTGATGGTCTCTAAACACTACAAGTGGTGTTTGTGTTCATGTTGTGCTCTCTGATTTTTTAAGAAATTTCATTAGTTTTTAAAGAAATTGTAAATGAAATTTACACCTTATTGTTCAGTTTGACATCAGGTATACAGTAGTTACAAATAAACATCTTTAACAGCAAGGTAATACTTCACATTTTTATATTTTTCACAATAAGTTTCTGAAAATATAGAAGGTGCAAGCAAGATTAGATGGGACAGAGATAAGGAGGGACCTCTCTATAGATAAGGCAGTGCTCACCTTTGGACCTGGCTTTGAGCTGCTAAAGTACTGATAAAGTAGATTGAACAGATTAGACCTTATCTATTTATTTATTTACAAATTTTGTGAGAAGTTTCTCACTGAGTGTTGACTCATTGTAGAGATTTTAGTTACATCCAAATTTTATTTATTTATTCAAAAATTAATCTGAATATGAAGAAAAACATTGAGAAATACCCAAGTGGGGATTGTTTTAAAAATGTGGGAAGAAATGTTAGGGCTATACTTGGTTCAGAGTGCTTGAACTGGTATCATTTTAAGTGTACAAATCTTTCTATTGATGATTTCCGTAATATTGAGAAATAAAAAATAAAATCGGTGTGTTAAATGTTTGAACAAAAGAAAATCCTCCACAGTGCTGACAAGGACATAAATATGACAACTGATGAACTTAATGAGGTTTTAAAAGAACAATTACAAAATATGAATGAAGTATTAAAAACATTAAATGAAGATTTATTTCAAGCACAACAAGAAATAAAAAACTTAAAAAGTGAAAAAGTTCATTTGGAACAAAGTGAAAAAGTTCATTTGGAACATATGTTATTGAAAAATACTAAAAAAATTATAAAAATGGAAAATATAATGACAGAAATGAAGAAAACCCGGTAGAAGAATTTATTACAGTCGGGAAATCTAAACACAGTAAAATGCAGACTTAGCTTGCCATGTGGTTCTCTATCAGAAACTCTGTGTTTGAAACAGTTACCTCCATTAGTTCACAATACAAAAAATGTAAACAAAAACTAAAGTCATCTGTAACAAGCAGCTTTGTTACTGAAAATCCGTTTCATGTTCTCCAAATTGATGACGACACACATTAAAGTGTGGAAAATTATGTAGAGGTATGGAGCATGGTCAAAGGAACAGAATGTTGGTTTGTGCAGATAGCCACGGCAGAGACCTAGCCTGGTATTTGAACGGTTTACAAGACAACTTTGAGGCAGTAGGGTTTGTTAAACCAAATGGACGTACCAAGCAAATTTGTGAAAGGAAAAATATTACAAATGAGGTTTTTGAAGAACAAGATCTGTTAGTCATTATATCAGGTACAAATTATATAGCCCATAATGAATCAAAAGAGTTTTTAATGAGTATCTCTGTAACCCTAAATCAAGTTAAAGAAAAAAAACGTTGTTTTAGAAGACGTTCCAAACCGTTACGACCTTCCTGAGTGGTCATGTGTAAACAAGGAAATTCAAAAAACCAATTTTGAAGTAAAGGAAATAGTTAAGATATATAATAATGTAAGACTGGTCGAAGCAAGCAATGTCGGTAGAGAACTCTTCACTCGCCATGGTATGCACTTCAAAGGTAAAAGATGGTTGGCACAGGAAATTATCAATGTGATAAATAGGAAAATAGTTAGTAATCCTGCTGAAGTGACCACAGACAGTAAAATTACTTTAAACTTGAGGGACAAGGAAGAAGAGCTAACGAAATAGAACTGTGTGATAATAACACAGATACTATTGAGCGTACTATTGTAAAGAATTCTGCAAATATTAAGTTGATATTTATAAATATACAAGGAATTAAGTGCAAAATGGAAGAATTAGAAGTGGTGATCAACAAAAATAAATGCACAGTGGTCTGCATTGCCGAGCACTGGTTGCAGTCAGAAGAAGTTGGGCTTCTAGTTCCAGAGCATTTGTTACTGGGAAACAGTTTTTGTCGCAGCCAGCATAACCATGGTGGTGTGAGCATTTTTGTTGTGAGCATTTATGTTGAGAGCAATTCTATTTTTAAAACAATAGACTTAAGCATGTATTGTCAAGAACTCTATTTTGAAGTGACTGGTATAGAACTTGTTAATGAAAATGTAATAATAGTTTCACTTTATAGATCACCAAAGAGAAGGACTGATATTTTTATGCAAACCCTAGAAGTGCTTTTAAGATACTTAGTAGGCCTAAAATGTAAAATTGTTATAGGTGGGGATATAAACGCAGAATTTGACGTTTTAACTAAAAAAAATAGTGTTGATAGTTTTTTAAATATACTCATACAATATAATATGTATTGCACAAATAACAAACCCACACGAGGTGAATCTTGTTTAGACAATATAATTACCAATATAAATTTACAAAATTATAAATGTGAGATTCTGAGACCAGATTTATCTGATCACGATGCTCTGTATTTAGTAATATATTTAGATAGTTTGTGTATGTCCACTAATGGTTTGGTTAAAAATGAAACGTAGTAATGGTTTTACGGCCATTACTATTCTTAATTTTAATAAATGACTTAAGTTTCAATCTGTTAAACTTAACCACAATTTATGCCGATGATACCTCTTTCCTTAATGTACATAAAAATATGGAACAGCTTAATTTTTTGTCTGAGGGCACTTTGTTGGAGGCAACCTCTTGGTTTGAAATCAATGGCCTTCGATTAAACAAAGATAAAACTCAAAAGTTACTTGTTTCTTTAAGATCTGTAAATATAAAAAATGATGTTAATAATCTAGTTACCTTGTTAGGAATAAATATTGATTCTAAACTTTCATGGAAATATCACATTGATAGTGTTTGTAAAATATTGTCTAGAGTAATATTTTTACTAGCTAATTTAAGGAATCATGTAACTACCAGTTATGTACAAATGGCCTACTACTCATTTTTTGAAAGTATTATAAGGTATGGTTTAGTGGTATGGGGGAATGGGGTAGGCATAGAGAAGATTTTAATCCTGCAGAAAAAAGCAGTAAGAATATTAAGTGGCTCTAAGCCATTAACTCATTGTAGACCACTTTTTGTAAAAACCAGTATTTTAACCACTGTAAAGTTGTATATATTTGACGTTTTACTTTTAGTTAAGAAAGATTTTAACAAATACCTTTTAAGAAACATGACACATTACCATGATACCAGAAATATTAATAAGCTAGAATTACTAAGGTATAAGTTAACTAGAACCATGAATTACCATAAGTATCAAGGCTTAAAAATGTACAATAATCTACCTGCTTCATAGCAAAATCTAACAGAGAAAAAATTTTCAGTAGTGTTACATGACTGGCTATCTAGAAATCCATTCTATAAATTAGACAAATATTACAAAGCCATAAAAGATATGATATGAAGTTGTAGTCTATGAAGTAGTAAGAAGTTGTACAACATTTAATCTGAATATTAGTACTTGTATTATATCTACTTTATAATCCTTGAATATACCTAAGGATAAAAACTGAGAATGACTGTTTAAACTAAATGATAATATCTATTGCAATGTATGTAACATGCTGAAGGATAAATAAAATGTTTTATTGTCTTATGTTTTTTGTGTATGGTATTCTATAGAGTGCACAAATTTATGGAACATAACATTATATAAATAACTAAATTAAAATTTTATAAATTTTAAAAGTTTTTATATTCAATTATTTGAATATCTCCGAGGCTATACTGATTTAAATTGTATTTTACTTATTTTTTAATAGTAAGACATTAGTAGTAAACACGTTTATAAAAAAAAATGTATTCAACTGACATTGATAACACAACTTATTGTTGTTAAATATCAATAAAATGTTTGTTATTATTATTGTTATTAGTGACAGTAAAGTGACTCACGTTGCCAATGGTCTTTGGACACAGTAATTATGAACCTGAAGTAAACTTCAACTGAACTTGTGCTAAGGTGATAGCTAAATCAGAGGATAGCTAAATTCTTAGTAGTTATTGTTAAAGGAATAATGACGCATAATGATTATGTTAATTTCCATTAATTTATGTTACTGAATACTGCTGAAGTGGTGCCGATGGATAAAACGCCACTGGTTGAACAGGGTGGGACATGTTAGCAGTTGCTGACCAAAAGCTAAAAGTCTATGTGCAGGCAGGAAAGACATCCTTACGGTGACAACCTCATCACAATTTACTGGATTCCTGCGGAAGGACAAACCAAACCTCTGAGGCACCAGCAAATCTGCTGGAATAGAGTGTGATTAATGGTCAACAAACAAGAATTTCATTGCTCCATCATTTCTTTCATAAAATAAAAATGTCTTGACATTATTCACAACACTTAGAACTTCTACCTTACATTTGCTCATATCTCTTCTATTTGACTTTTGGACAATGCTAGTGCACTTCCATCGCCTCATTATCTTATACACATATTTTACAATTTACGAGAATAAGGGCAGTAGGAAAAACAAACTGCATGAAGTTTGCCACGGCCCTTTTCCCAAAAGCTCATTCTATAAATAACTAGCTAATTGACACAACGCAGCATCTGTGTGCCAACTATGGACACCTTAATCTACCAGCAAGGTAATAAATATAAATTCTACAGCACAAGACATTCTATTATAATGAACTCCATATCAAACTGTTAAACTTCAAAGTTTAATGTTATTGCATCATCATATTTTGTTCACAATATTCCAGTTTGGTTCAAGTAAACGTATGATATGTCAGAAATTGTGTTAGTTATATAACTAACAGTAATAATTAAAGTATTTTGAAAAAAAGACAATATTAACAGCTACAAAATATATTAAATGGAAATAGTTGTTTTAAACAAAATTAATAGTTAAACTGGCATTATTCAATTGAGTAATACTGACCTGTCTATATATAGAGCCATTCTCTGGTTCAGCTTTGCTTTCTGGGGGGATAAGGGGCTTCTTTTCCTCCTCAATATCGGTTTCTTTGCTGCTGGAAGAAGCCATATTGTCGTCTGCAGTGTCTCACGCACTCTGCATCAATCTGTTACAAATAAATGTTCTTTTATACTGTCCCAACAGTTATAAACAGCAATCTTACTATGGATACAACTATTCATGATGGTGTTATATATAACTAGAGACCGTTATTTCATCTGATTGCCTGAATCACTACTGTTGATAGGTAAAAACCTACACAATTATCCGATTATCCGCTATAGAAACAATACCTGACACTATTTGTTAATAACCTACACCAGGGCCGTCCCCAGTATTTAATGCGCCCGGGGCAAATCATGCCTTGGGGGCCCCCACATAAAAAATTACATTTCGTCAGTACAGCCATACCAAGTGATAAGGAATTTTTGGAAATTGTTATATGTAAATAAATACTCCAGTTTTTCTGTGTGTAACAAAATACCAAATATATTATATAAGTACATTTAAACTTGTTTTAGACTAGATAATAGAATATTGAATAGACCTATATACATAGATATAAAGAAATTATTACTTTGGCTCTTTGGCATAACAATACTTTTGTGGAACTTTAGGGCTATTAAATAGTAGTAACAGATATAAACGCAATGCATAACTATTTCAATCTTAATGTCATAACTATTATTTACATTTGACAGAGATAGTTTTATTTTTAAAAAGAAATCTTCCTGGCCTTTGCACTAGCAAAACTTCTTGATAACGTCTTCTAACTTCAGCCTTTTACATTCTTCATTTTCAATAGACAGCATGGCAAGGGATGACAGTCTCTTCCTGAGACATTGAAGAACGCAAGTAGGTTTTTATTAATTTAAGCTTACTAAAGCTTCTTTCACAACTGGCAACAAATATGGGAATAGTTAGAAGGATTCGAAAGTGCAATCCATAAGTTTGTGTATTGGTCCTTTCTGTCTGTCTTCTTAATCACTTTTAAAACTTGTATTGGGGTTTCCTTAGCTAGGCTTACTTCATTCACAATAGTTTTGACATGAAGAAGTTCCTGATAAAGTTCTTTTCCGCTTATGTCAGAGGTTTGCCCAAACGATAGGTGTTTTTGTAAATTTTCACAACATTCCTTCAAAATCTTCTGCGTGAGGGGGTTGTTTAAGGTCGTATAAGAACCCCCATTTCAAGTTGTGGTTTGAAAACTGAATCAACCTTTCTTTTAGGGAAGCCTGCATAATGTCCAATAGTGGGTAGAAAACGTTTCTTTTAAATTCTTCTTCTGGGGTTGCTTTGTAGTCACTTTTACTTTCATAATCAAAAAGCTTATTGTTTGTTCTTTGGCGTTTTTCTTTAAACAATGGTTCCACGTCAATTTCACTACAGATCTCTTTGGCTTTTTAAACTGAGTCGTTTAAAACCGTCTTTACGAAAATCATCTATGAACTGTAAAGTTTTTTGCAGCAGATTTGATGTTAAAGCAATCTCAGTGCTTTTTTCCTTGTAAGGTTTTACTTATCAAGTTTACCTCAAACAAAACATCGTGCCAGGCAAACCAGAAATTAAAAGTCTTCCATGTGAATTTGGATGGGACTTAGCTTCAGATGAGATTGTAGGGTCATTGACAGTTTCACTCAGTTCTACAAGAGCGTCAAGGACGTCTTTGTACTGGTATCGAACGGCAGATACAGAACTTATTCGAGCCTCCATCTTGTTTCACAAACCTTTTTCAAAGTTAAACCTTTAAGATGGTCACTGACAACGCACCAACGTTTTGGAGATGATGCGAAAATAGTGTAAATCCTTTCAAGGATTCCAAAAAGTAGAGTAGACTTGACGGATGATCTGGCTCCAGCTGCAACAACCAAGTTGAGGCTGTGGCATCCGCAGGGTGTAAATACAGCTAAAGGATATTCTGAGGATATTCGTGATTGGACCCCTTTTTTAGCTCCTGCCATGTTTGCGCCATTGTCGTACCCTTGCCCGCGGCAGTTACTCAATGTCCAAACCACATAAACTCTACCTCTTTCTGTTAACAATTGAGTCAATGCTTTCCCCTGTTGACTCCTCAGTAATCCTGTAGCCTGTAAAACTTTCTTCAATAAAAAATTTCACCATCGACCTCCTCTTCTTCGTGAACATAGCGAATGGTGAGAGATGTTTGTTCCTTATGACTTACGTCTGGCGTACAATCCAATATAACTGAGAAGTACCGTGGACAGCTTTATTTTCTCGATTATATTGTTTTTCACCTCCTTTGCCAGAACAGTTTATCAACTCATTTGTGAATATTGACACTTAACATTTGAACTCGATATTCACTCTCTTCAATGCATCTTAAATGTTCCATCATAACGGATCAAACTCTCCTAGTAATTGGATAAGGCCAAGGAAGTTTCCGTTATTTTTTGTAAAAAGTTTTGTTGAGTTTCCACGAAAAGCCAAGTTGTGTTCTGCTAAGTAAATAATAATAGCAATAATTCTTCTTAGTATGTTTTGCCATCTCTCGGCTTCTTTTTGTATTTGGCCCATGAGCTCAGTATCAATTGCTGCATTTTAGTTGATTCTACGTTCAGCTTCAATCCATTGCTGGGTAAACTTAAAATGCTCAGATGACGTTTCGTGAGATGAAGCTCGCTCATGAAATTTTTTCCAATTATTGAATCCTTGCTTTTTGCCAAAACTTGAGTGTGGATTATTGTCAAATAAACGACATGGAAAGCAGAACACTGCATCAGAAGAGCAAGAATAAACTAACCACCGCCTTTTCACTTTCTCGCCATTTTCTCTGCGTGGCGATATTGAAAATCATTTGAAAAATGACTCTTTTCACTGTTTAGTGGATAGTCATCATTACTTTATTTTAAATGACGGAGCACCCTTGTTATGATTTCATCTCTCTCTCTGACAGTTAAATTTTCAGGCCAAAGTTGACGGGTCATTTGAACAATTTTTATTTTGGTAGTTTAACATTTCAACAGTTCCCTTCTTAAGCTTGTCACTGGTTTCCTCCTTCAGTATTTCAGCAGTCTCCTCTACCTCAGTTAAAATTAGGACTTCTTCACATTCATGGTCGAAGTCCTGGGTATTTGAAGTAGCGAGTAAAGATGAAGTAGGTTGTTGGGTAGTGCTTCAGCTATTGTGAAGAATTTTGTCAACTTGGGTACTTTACGTAAAAGAGCACTGTGAGCTAATTCACTGTCTTTTGTTAATTTTCGTCTCTGAGCACTGATAGTTTTTTAGACATTTTAATAAAAATAATCTGAAATAAAATGAAAACTTCTTCAAAAAAATTATGCTTGTTTACTTAAAATAAAATTAAAAAATAATGTTATATAATAATCTAATAATAATAATAATCTGTTGGTCTACATGTTGCGTAGTTTTTATGCCTACGCTACGACATGCAAGCTAGAGTGCACATAGTACCTTGGTTGAAACAACATTTACATAATTATTACCAATACATATGACAACCAACACATATTTAACTACCACATGTCTGTAGCTTCTGTATATGTGGGTACTAATACAATACGAAGCTCACCTCTCACGTACACATTCGCTTAATTTCACAGCTCTAAGTCTCTACAAACACTAAACACACGAGAGTAGTTAGCAAACCTAACCTATACGGTGTTGACGCAATGCCAAACTTAACTTACTAAAAATAAACAGTATTTTTTAAGTATATGGTTCAAACCAAGTTCTTTTTAACAAATATTAAGGCACCGGATTGGGGGTTTGTATACATAGCAGAATATCGTTGAAATTTTGTTTTACAAATTTAATATTGACTATGAGTAAGGCACCTCCTAGCCGCGGGCGCGGCGCCCCCTTGGCCGCAGCGCCCGGGGCGACCGCCCCGTTCGCCCCCCCCTTCGGACGGCCCTGACCTACACATTCTGTAAAGCAGCCTCTTTAATTTATTATAAAATTTCAAGCAAAACTTATGTTCTAAAGAAAATCTAAATGTAGAGTTTCTTTAACAATATAATTTAACCCTTTCTGAACATGAATAAAATATTGTTAGGTACAAAAAAATAATAAATTTTGAAAGATTTAAGGAATGTTCTAATATTAAAAGGTCCTAATTCAGAAATATTTAAGAATAACGAATACAATGTAAAACCACGTTTTAACAGCTATTAAATCAGTTGTAAAATCGTCAAGGCTGAATTTGGTAGTGATGTAAATAAACTCATTCATTGCCATGTGGTGTCTATGAAAGCCGAAGTCCGTGTTGCAGAGATCATATATTTCTGATAATTGTGTAATGATGAAAGTTATTGATACCCGCTACCAACTCCACCTACCCACACGTTCCTCTTTCTGTCGTTATTTTGTCACAATTTAACTTTTTATCGCAATTGTCAATCACAATTGGCCTTATTACATAACAAATCACCAAATTTACACAAACTCACACACAGTAAATCTTACATTATACACATTCTTTCCCGCCACAGTCACACTAACCCCAGATCCAACATTCTTCAGAAATCCTAGCGGATCATTATGATCTGGTTGCCGGTGCGGCTTGTGTCGCGCGGGGCGTGCGTCGGTGGGTCGCGTAACTAGATCGTAGGGGGCATAGCTGCGACCTACCTTTGTCTGCAGCGCGCACCGACATCTACCGGCAAAACTCATCAACCAAACAAAACGTTTGAAACACCTAAAGAAGTTTTAACGAGTTTTTAAATTATTTTGATTGATGGAATTTTGATACTTTCAGGGAGCCTGATAATATTAATCTGACACCAACCTCTTGCGGCAGATTTTGTGATAATTATAGTCTGCTCAGTTCGGAAGTTCTTTTATTTCATAATGGTGAACATTCCTCCTACGAACCAAATTACATCTAGATCGGCAGTGTAAGTGACACATCAAGAACGTAGAAGCAGAGCAGATCTCTGAAAGATTATCTCACGACTCTCTATAGTTTGACTTGATAATGATACACACAGGCTTTATGAAGCTTGAAAACACGCTCCATTTTGCTTTTTGCACGACTTCCCCAAAGTCTCACTCCATATACAAAACGTGAATGTAGTAGACCATCTTTAGGACTTCTGGAAACAGAATTTTTCTAGATGACACAAGGCATATATGTCGGAAGTAACTTTAACACAGTCCCCTATCAAGGCACATTTCTCGGGAAAAACTTTGCGGTATTTGATTCCTCTAAAAGGACCTCATCTTCAAATACAGCAGGCCGCAATAAATCCATATACAGTCGAAATCAGAATTTGATGAAATTAGATTCTGACCGGGTTAGATTTCAAATAATTTCAGCAAAATACTGAATGCATGAACTAAAGTCCATGAATGATGAGATTTCAATATCTTGTACAAGACGTAGCCAGGGAATAGTTTTTTTTTTTTTTTTTTTTTTTGGGGGGGGGGGGTCAAGGCAACTGATATTTCCCTTAGTATACAGAGAGTAAGACCCCATTTTGTTCCTCAAAAGTTCTCGATTCGTATCTTTGTTTGAGAATGATCTTTCAGAAGTACATGTCAGTAACACTGAATTATTCAAATAATAATAATAGTTTACTAAAAATGTAATTGAACATTTTTAAAAATTTGGGGGATCCGGACCCTTAGGAGTCCCTTGCCTGGCTACGTCCTAGATCTTGTATTGACCTGCTTCAGAGGGTCGTGTTATATACATGGTGGATAATTGAATTCAGTCTGCGTACTAAAACTAGACAAGAAGAGGTCCAAGGATAGAACCAAGGATAGTCGTTCACCATTTCAATTGTGGATTTGTTTTCGTCCATCCATTGTTCGGGATTCAGAATTTCATTAATTTCTAGAAAGGTTACAAGTATTTCGTAGAAAACCGTTTACAATATTTTACAAAGAACCGGAAGAACTGAGATTGGAAGATAATTGCTTGTAAGACCAATGATAGTCCTTTTTGAAAACTGGAATGACTTTGGCTGTTTATAACATGGATGGAAACTTTCTAAATTCAAGTCTATAAATTCAGTAGGGCTTTGGGTAATTCAGAAAATGTTTAATGGAAAATTATTAATGAATTTACTCGAGAAATCCATTTAAATAAACAATCTAAAACGATTTCAATCAAAATCGATGACATCATTATTGAAGACCACGAATTAATAGCAAATGATTTCAATAAATACTTTGTTTGCTACAGTGGCTTTATTAGATTTAGCCTTCAAAAGATCCAAGGGAGATACGTTGGTGAACTGGTTGCGTCTGTGGCTTTGAAATTGGAATTCGACGATAATTAATTGCTTGATCGTCCTTTTTGAAAATTGCAATGGCTTTGGCTATTTTTATAGGGATGGCAAGTTCCTGTTTTAAATGACAAATTGATCAATTTTGTGAGAGGTCCAAATATGTGCCTGAAGCAGCGTTTGAGTAGCCATACTGACATCCCGTTGTTATCACCTGTATTTCAATAGTTTAGTGTCTGAATGACATGTTTGACCTCCTCCTCACCCACCAAGGCCAAAGCTACAGACTTAACCGGTTCAACAACGTCTCCCCCTTTAGATTTGGATCTTTTGAAGGACGAATCCAATAAAGCCACTGAAGCAAAGTATTTATTGAAATCATTTGCTATTAATACCGTACTTGATCTTCAATAATGATGTCATCGATTTTGATTAAAATCTGTTTAGATTGTTTATTTAAATGGATTTCTTGAGTAAACTCATTAATAATTTTCAAATTACGCAAGACACTACCGGTACTGAATTCATAGACTTGAATTCATGAACTTTCCATCCGTATTGAAAATAGCCAAAACCATTCAAATTTTCAAAAAGGACGATCATTGGCATTACAAGCAATTGTCTTCCAGTCTCAACTATTCCAATTCTTTGTAAAATATTTTAAAAAAGTTTTTTACGAAAGACTTGTAACCTTTCTAGAAAATCACGAAATTCTGAATCCCGAACAATTAGAACTTTTCTATAGATCCTAATGTATGTTCTGAAAAAAGTTTTGACGTTCTAATTTAAATCAAGGATGGTGGAATATTTGTAATAAATTTTGCACTAAACGTCTGAGATACAGAGATTATAATTATAATGGTTTGATATTATTCTTAGACTTGCCACTAAAGAACTAAAATCCATAGAGTTGCTTGGTTAACAGTCTGAATGAACATAACCTCAAAATTACATTCTCTATAAATGCTTCGTTAATTTAAGAAAAAACTGTACGAAGATCTTAAAATCTGAATTTTTTATTCTGCACTCATTAATTTTTCCTATATTTGAGGAGTGACAAATCAAAACGTGTTTTGTCACAAAAAATTCGATATATTGAGTTATGCACATGGTTTTTTTTCCTCTCACTGAATTCTATCAAACCTATACATAGCAAAAGGCACCAAAAAATGTTTTGTCCCATGTAACTTAAGTAGGAAAATCATGAATTTAATCAAACTGTGTTTTGTCCAACACCCTCATTTGGATCAAATCATGTTTTGTCCAACAACCAATGGAGTCAGTCAGCGAAGTGTTCTTATTGGTTTAATGAGTCATGTGACCATGTTGTGTTGATTTCACAGTGGTAGAGGTTATGTTACAGTGAGTTCTGTAAAAACTTATGGCATTTTTGCTTGTGTTTTAAAAAGGATAAACAGTAGTTTCAGTGATGGAAGAGTTTTCAATTAGTGAGTTGGATGGTGGAGTGCCAGTTTCCTTAATTAACAACGATTCAAGAAAAAGAAAAAAGTAACAACTAAGGTTAAGGCAGCTAAGCTTAAAAGGTATTCAGCTCAAAACCGGATCAGTGTTGTTTGTTCCTTGCAAACATAACACATCACATTTGATGTGTTGTCAAATTAGGCCAAGAGATGTCAAAATTCTCAGGGATAAACTGTACAAAATCCCAGATAAAATTAGACAAGACAATATTGTAGCCAGTTTTAGTACAACAACCTAGGCCAGTGAAGAGGCGTAGGCCCCGTAAGGAACGTAGTGAGCTACCAAGTTCAGGTAAACATGCATTCTCAGTTCAGTACTTTATTCCTTCAGTAATCAATAATAAACGTATTCCAGTCTGCAAGGAAAACTTCTTATCCATTACCAAATTTGGGCGAACTAGGCTAGCAAGTATAATTAAAAAGGTAAAATTCTGGAGATGCAATCGCTGAACATAGAGGTGGAGATAAAAAAGTAGAAAAAGCATTGCAAAGAAAGAAAAGGTTAGAGAATTTATATCAGGGTTGCATGCAACTGAAAGTCATTACAATAGAACAAAATCAAAAAGGGTTTATCTGAGCAGCCAGTGTAGTATAAAAGAAAACTACACAATTCATATCACTCAACGCTTTCTGATGCAGAAGGTAGCTTAAAAGTTAATTTTTCTATGTTCAGAGACATTTTTAGAAATGAATTCAACATAGGTTTCAGAACTCCAGCTCTGATGTTTGTAGCCAGTGCCTAGTAATAAAAGAAAAATTTGAAACAGGGCGCCACCAAATTCTCAAGAAAAAAGCTATGTTAATGGCCGAAAAAACCATCCACAAGAGGAGAGCAAAGGCATTTTACGACTACATTAAAACGGAACCTGATAACTCCATTTCATTATGTTTTGATCTCCAACAGATCCAGCCGCTGCCTAAAACTTGCATTCAGGAAGCATTTTATCTAAGGCAATTGAATTTTTATTCATTGGTAATAGTTGACTTGGCCACAAAGGACCCTATTTTTTACACTTGGACGGAAGACCAATCTGGAAAAGGAAGCACAGAGGTCTCATCAGCACTTTTTTATCACCTTAACACAATGGACTTCAACGGTAAGACTGTACTTCGTTTATTTTGTGACGGGTGCGGTGCTCAAAATAAAAATAACATAGTACTTCACACACTTGTGTTTTACATGCACACAGTAAATACAACCTTAGAGGAAATTCAGATATATTATCCCGTCAAAGGACACAGCTTTTTACCTGCGGACCGGATTTTTGGGCAGAGTAAGAGAAAATTCTAAGAAAGAATGTCACAATTTTTATCGAAAGAAGATTACACTAAGTTTGTATCAACAAATTGGACAGGTCAAACAAACTTGGAATTGACTGGCAAACTTTGAATACGAAATCATTGTCAACGTACTTCAAGAAATTAAAGCAATTAAGTGTAATTTGAAACGAATTTTCATAACCAAGAGAGCAACTGTGACAAGTCAAGTGAAAAATAAAGACAAACAAAGACAAAGAAGAAAGTTATTAAAGTTGGCGTGAGAGCTACAAAAACTACCGTTTTGAAGATATGGATGAAGAGAACTCTGTGACTTTGTACAAAAAAGCAAGTAAACGACAAGAAGATAATGGATATCGCACTAGAAGAGATTCTTTTAGGCCACCCAATTTCAAGTGAAAAGAAAAAGGACGTTCAAAAAAATGTTAGAGATTATGTTTGGACAGGACTGGGAGACCTTACCAGGTGAATACTTTGAATGGTACAAGAAAATCATCAATGACACTGAGGCAGTAAATAATCAAGACAATGACAATGATGAAGTTTTTGTGTGAGTGTTTGGAAGACGAGGTTGCCATAAGAATACAAACAATGATTTCTTGAAGGTGAATTAAATGCTAAATAGTTTTATCAATGTATTTCTTAATTTTAAACTGTAGGCAACTTAAAATCAATGTAAATAATACACTTTTTGAACAAACTATATACTGTTTTAAACCTTTATTATGACCCCTTATCCATTGTCGTGGTTATAAGATATGTTTCGATCAAAGCGTGATTTGTCCTTGAGTAATTTAAACAAAACGTGTTTTGTCCAACCCGTTTGTTCAAATAGTGTTATGTCCAACTTATTTAAGCACTTTTTTACAAAGAAAAAGGAAACTTTTAACAGAAAAACAGAGTTAATTATAATTTAAATCGTATGAACTTCATAATGAGGCAGCCTAAAGAATGTAAAGCTTAAAAACATATGATCAACAATTTTTTGTGATTTCCCAATATTTTAGTAACTGTGACAAAACACGTTTTGATTTGTCACTCCTCAATTTTAAGTTTCAACTCATCATACAATTTAGTATTGAGGAAGTAAGGAAAGTGCTAATATTGAAACGTGAGACGAGCGGAGTCCATTAACAACTGTTACACTCGTTTTAGATTATCAATTACCAATTCCTCGAACTAAGCCTTTTAAAAGAATGGAAGTTCTTCCATTCATATGGAGATTGTGAGTCAGATTTTATTGGTTACGCTAGTTCTGTTTGCTGACGCGTAGAGAGCGCTAACACACTATCAATATAGGCCTAACATGTTTAATGCTGTTCTGTAATATAGTTATAATCACGGTTTCTTTCTGTAATATAATGTTTAATGCTGTTCTGTAATATAGTTATAATCACGGTTTCTTTCTGTAATATAATGTTTAATGCTGTTCTGTAATATAGTTATAATCACGGTTTCTTTCGTCCACCGCTAGATAGCGTGCAACCACACATCTCAAGTACTAACAGATTTTGGTACTAGACGTAATATCTCCTCATTGATTATTAATAACCAAAGACTACACTGATACTGATTAGTCTATCTGACAAGGCTACTAGATGGAATAGTAGTGACAGGAAAAGTGTGCCAGCCATAACAGAAATACAACACCGCCAATTCTAAGCCATACAAGTGCAAAGCCACAACCCTTCTACTGTAGCCTGCGTGTTGTCTAAACACCATTACTAATCAGAAGTACAGACTTCACATATTAGTCGACTTCACACGTTTCAGTACTTATTAAGAAACTCCAACCGGTTATGGAAAACAGTTTATCGAGCTAACAACTTATTTTCAGAAGCTAGACTCATTGCTTTTCTTAAAAATGAAATCACAATAAAGACAATGTAAATACAACTGTACAATACAGATTAAACCTTTTCATACGGTAATCGTAAAATATCATATAAAATTATCAATTTATTACTGTTAACATAAGAATATTACTTTATACTATTGAACAAACAATGAGATGTTCAATCAGACAGTGTATTCTAGTGTGGGTGCCAATGAAAATAGTCTTTCTAAATATTAAAACATCGTTGCTCTCCAAGGGCGAACTCAGAAATTAATTTCGAGGGGGAATAATTCTGAGGGTTAAGTACGTAGTACATATATTATTACAAAAGAAAGCAGTACGCAATAAGAGTACGTATACATTTGTCTGTGTTAACAGAATTTTGAATGGTGTTGGTTGTATCTGACTGAAATGGGGATTGACAGTTATCGCTAAAATTAATTGTCTGGAGGTTTTGAGAAGAAATAAAACTAAACTAGTAGATACAATGAAGTATGTCTACTAAGTTTTTTATTAACAGTATGTAGTTAGATCTAATCAATTCTTAGGAGTTACATTAAAATAAGGATTCTAAAATTAACTGATTCATAGGAAATTTTGCACTTTATCAATTTTCAAATGAATCATGCATATTTCCTCAGTTAACTTAAAATCATTTTGATTCATAAAGAAAATATATTCATTCATTCAAGGTCAAAGGACTAAAAATAGCAATAGAACATCATGTGAGCACTGTTTATATAGCGATATAGTACGTCACAGGCATTACAGGCGCTGTTATATAACAATCTCCAATTTGGTGAATATATCGTAAATAAAATTGTACAGAAACAAAATCTTTGGTCATGCTCTTAAATTACGTTCTAAAATATAAATAAAACAAAGATTGTGCCAAAATAAAATTACTATTAAGAACAAAATTATAAATAACAACAATTACTGGAACTAGAATTGTAAAATATATCAAATAGACACTTGAATACTAAGCGTATACTTATAATAAACTATAAAACTGATAGAGGCTAAATCGAACAAAAATAGGCTGTACCGATAATTGAAAAAGTGGAGTTTGAGGTTAGGTTACCTGCTCTTCGTATGACCGCCGCCAGGACACTGCGCCGAGTCCATAGTTACGTAACAATGTTGTATAACCACCGCCTGGCCAGGGCAAATCCAATAACAACCGCCTTTTCACGTGCCTCTCCAGCCAGCCGCTCCGCTTAGTAACAGTATACTCCCAGGGATTTTGGAAATACGCGATGGATAGAAATGGGTCGATAGTTTGCAGTTGTTACTTGGTTACCGTTGTTTTCTGTGCGTTTTCGATGCTTAGAATAGCGAGTGTCGGATGACGAGTCCTTGAAAGGAGAACAGATGAAGACTAGCTGAGTTCATTGACCTTTCCCACGAGTTTAGTCTGTTTACACGCGTACGAACTGAGTTTTTTTTTGCTACTTTTAAATGACACAGACCTCGTTTTGGAAGCAAATTTTAATTAGTTTTAATCAGTATTTCATTACAAGCCATCACGTAATGTAAGAGTATTGACATGTTTTGAGTATAGGATATTATACACAAAAAAGACTTACACCTCGTTTACATGTTTTTTCTACGAGCTTGGCTCTGCAGCCACAGGGTATATAAATATTTGGTTAACTGGATTCCACACGTAGGCCGAGAGCCAATTTACATTCTGTAAGCAACCTGTAACTGGTTTTCCTTGAAATCGATAAAGAAAATTTCCTTTTCAAATCAATCGATCATCAGCCGTAATAGTTTTGGTGGAAGCTGAATTGGGAGGGTATGAAAAGGGTTAAAAGTAATAATAAATAATTATATTTTAATACTAATGATACATTTTTTTGAAAATGTATTCTTTATATCAACAATTAAAACCAACCGTAAATAAATATTAAATCAGTGCCAGATAATCATAATAGGGCCTTAAAGTGGCGAGTTTCATCCTCTTTATCTTGTTGTCTGAGAGTGATATAAGTATCATTTATGTGCTGGACGGTCGGTTTTCAATGAATTTAGCTAGAAAAAATATAGTGTGAAAAAAGATTCGATTCATACTTTTAAACCTTTTGATACCTTCCTATTCCGGCCTCTATTAAACCTAATGGTGCAGATAATCGATTTTTTTCTTAGGAATAATTCCTCTATAGATTTCAAGAAAAAGAGAGATTGACTGTGGTGTGGCAATGATTTATGGTTGCCATCTCATACCGTCAGGAGTGTTTAGTTAAACGCCACGAGAAATGCAAAATTCAATAATTATGTAATCTATTTATCACACATAGTAATAACATGCTTTTCAGCCTATCTAATATTATTAACAAACGAGTACAAGTATTAAATATTAGTGCCCGTACATGAGTGTTGTTTTAACATTTAATATAATAATACAATGTAAGTACTCCCACTGGTTACTCCCTATGAAACGTAATTTCAGGACTGTAAGAATGCAAAGGGAATTCAAATCCTCAAGTTATAAAAATAAATTGATATATAATTGTATTTATACAAGCAATTAAAAAAAATAAAATAATGCTGAATTGTAATTATAGTGTTGTAATAATTGTATCATTTTTCATAGATGAGTTATAATTTTTAATAGTAACTGTAAAAGCTTTAGAAATATAAATAATGAGTATCCAGTTTTCGTAGTCCTCATCTCGAAAACTGCGTCGTGCCTCAAGCCGGTGTATCTGTTTGTAGAATTGGATGTACTTTTACAGGGTACTCTGGTCTACTAACTCATTATTCTACTTTAATACCTCAGTAACTCCAGTAAACGATGTTAACTCTTACAGTGCTAGAAGACGGCGTTACTTCTATGAAGAGTGGCTTGTCTTCTCAAGCGCAATCGGTTCTGGCACTCAGAGGACTAGAAAGCACACCTACCCTCAGGAGGGTTTAATACAAATAAAACTTTGAGCCGTGGAATGTGCAAAAAAGAGAGTTGTAAGAAGATGGGGAAGAAGCTTAGAAGAGAGCTTAAAGGAGTTAGAGGTGAATAATGTCTTACATCACAAGGCGAAATTAGGGATAAGACTCAACTGCAGTAGATATGTTGTTTGGAATTAAAGACATTGAAGGGAATAGAATAGAATAGAAATACTCCTTTACCGAGGCGAAATTAAGACCATATGGTTATCTAAGGGAAGTGAAAACGAATTATATTTTTATTACATTGTGTTGCATTAATTAGCTTCAATAAATAAAGTTATTATTGTTATAGATCTGTCCAAAAAAAAGCATCCTCTTGTAGTAATGAACGGAGCGTGGTGTGGTCTTCCCGGAGATCTCATGACCGCTAATCTCGATTGTTGATGGGAAGCACAAAAAAGATCAACTGAAGTAGTTATAACATTTAGAAGTAAATAGGTAGAGGAGTTGCACTGTGTCAGGTATTTGTTGTGGATAACCTATCTCAGGTTCAGAAGAGTTGAAAGTTTCCTATGGTAAATTTAAATAACAAAACCTAATCACACCCCATTCATGTTCGATTGTCTACCAACCATTAACGTCACAGGTAACGTAAGAAAGTGTGTTCGCCCGGATTGGTATTGTTTTATCATTTTCAGCCCTAGCACTGTCTGACATTGTGAAGTACTAAAAACTGTAGACCTGGAGAAGACTATGAAGCAAGAAAAGAGTTTTGTCTTGTATTAAGAGTATGTAAGAATAGGCAGTTTACATTTTTATATTACAACTTATTTATATTACAAGGTGTACGCTGTATAGGCGTCGCTGAGGTTGTAAGCGAAAATTAAAGTCTATAGGTAATTTCATTAGGCTACATGCCTTACTATATCACTTGTTAGTGAAAATATTATATTGCTTTACTCAATTTGCTTACAACTTTATTTATTCTGGGGATTAATCATTGCAATAGTGGTCATTCATAAAACAATGTAAAAATGTTACATGCACCATCATTGGTGTTACTTACATGCAAAGTTTCAAGTTGTAGGTTACTCTGGTCTCGAAATATCGTGCAGATATATAGACAAATAGACTGACAGACAGAGAGGCAGAAAATAATCAAGCCCCTCGAGTGATAGGCTTCGCTAACGCTCAGTCAATTAAAAGAACTTCTTGATTTTTGCACAGCGATTTATGTATCTAAAGCTGTAAGTTTAGATACGTATTTTGTATTAATCGAAATATTTTACTCTCTAGAATTGATTTTAAAACATTTGAAATACATCTGACCATAAGGGCCTGCTCCACGGTCTTCCAAAGTTTCAATATTAACCTTACGAGAGCATTTTTGTTTGGCTTAAAAACTCATCATTAAAACATTATGAATTGCTCAGGCAGTGTTTTAAACTCCAATTTAATATCAACTTATATCTTTATGAGACTTTACACTAGTATATAACTACGTTGCTTAGTGGTTTATTTTATAGATACCCTGGGATATATGTAGATTTTGTTTTGTGAACTATAAAAATATATAGTACGTCATACATTTAACGAAACCCAGTAAATTACGTTATAAGTAACACAGTATAATCATAATATTTATGAAAGGAAAAATATTGATAAGGCCCAATTTTATTCAGAGTTTCACTCTCTTTTTGTGTTAACCCATAGATTACTCTATCTTTGGTATTGAATTCTAATAATATTAAACAATTAGCATTTAACGTTATTGTATAGATAATGTGTTATATAAGAATTTCCCTGACAATTTAGTGAAGGTTTTCCTCTCATAGCCCTAATGCCGGTTATTAATAAAAAAACAAACAAATCATTAAAATTTAAGGGCAAGTACCTTAGTTTATATATATAGTTGTAACGCAACAGTTGGTATTGTACATTTGTTTTTAGAATACAAAAGGTAACTCCAAATAGGAGTCGCTACTATAATTTGTTAAGCCAACATTACAAACAAAGTCATTGACAGACTGCCTGATAGTTTAAGTTTAAGTAATTAGCAAAAAGCTCAAGCTATCAAAGATATTTAACTACCACTAGAGGGCCATTTTCTTAAAAAATCTGCTTAATTTCTTCTCAGATATTTTCTAAAGCCCCCTGTTTTACAATTCAAAAATACAGTTTTTTTTCTCCTTCATATTTCTTCACAAAACTTCGAAATAATTTCACATTTGTCTCAAATTATAATTAGTTAAACGATTCTTGACAAGTTCTGCTTACAATTAAAGAAGGTTTCCGATATTCCCGTGAATTAATGATTAGTTCCAAACAGTAAGTAAATAATATTTAAGTTAAAGGGTTTTCAATATAAGTTGTCAATATAAGCGACAATACTAACGACAAAATGTAAAAATAAACTTTATTTAAAAATCTAAGACATTTTAAAACAAACTCTATGCTTGCTTACGAGGAAATTACACGAATTTAATGTAGGTAAATGTTTAAATCAAGCCCGAATAAAAATGGGGAAAGATAAAAATGGGAAGATTTACACTTCAGGAAATTATGTTTATTAAAGAATATGAGAGGTTTTATAAAGTTTTTTCTCGTGGAAGTTAAGTTTTGTTATACTAGAAAAATGTTACTCTCTCTAGTAATCTTTCATGTAGATATTGTAAAAAGTTTATATCGTCATCAGTTTTTCCTCTGGCCAGATTATATGATGATCAAAAATTCTGCTTTAATTTCCTACCATTCCTATTAGAATAATTTAGAAACATTTCCCCAATCTTTCTGAGTTTAGAATTGGCGTCTTAAAGGGCCATGATAGTTTTCTGCAAAAATGAAAAAAATTCCACCCGAAATGCTTCCAGACCGTAAGAAATGCTTCTGATAGTTTTACGACGTGGATCTACAGTCCATTTACCTTTACTGTGATAAGTCCTTGATTTGCAATATTTGTATAACTTCAATATCCACCTATTTTATGTTAAAAATATAACAAAACTCATAAACATATATATAACTATAAATAATTTTAATATACATATAAATAAATAAATATATATATATTAAAATTATTTATATCATAAATAATAAATTATATTAGATATATTATAAATAATACAAATAATATAAACAATTGTAATATAAATGTATATATTTATTTATATAAAAAATTATTTATATTACTTATATTTATATATTTTTATGAGTTTTGTAATATTTTTAACATAAAGTAGGTGGGTATTAAAGTTTTATATATATATATATATATATATATATATATATATATATATATATATATATATATAATTTAATTTCAATAAACCCGGCGGAGCAAGTACTTTTTGCGATTCAATGTTTATTTAAATTAAATTAAATTAGGCTATTGCCACTTATACAAATTTAATGAATATATATATATATATATATATATATATAATATATATATACATATATATATATATAATTTCAATAAACATTGAATCGCAAAAAGTACTTGCTCCGCCGGGAGTCGAACCCGGATCTCTCACTTGCCGGGTGTAATGGTAGCACATTCACCCGGCAAGTGAGAGATCCGGGTTCGACTCCCGGCGGAGCAAGTACTTTTTGCGATTCAATGTTTATTGAAATTATATATATATATATATGTATATTATATATATATATATATATATATATATATATAGTAAGCAAAATTATTATAACTTCAACATATTTTATTCATAATTACTGATATTAATATTGTTTTACAATTTGAACTTTTAAACTCTGAAGAGACAGGAGGAAACAATACCCTAAGGGATAACTTTGAAAGATTTCAAGTAAATAAAGCTGTCCTCATAGATTGAGAGTGTCTAATATATTTATCCAAAGTATACGTCATTTCTATATTCACCCCATCACACATAAGCATACTACAATAAATTTAGTTTTCGAATTAGAATTAAATCTATTCTACGAAAAATCCTTTAACTAATTGCTATTTTTAAGCAGTATTTCCATGGATTTAAAATTTTTTTATTATGTGTTAAAAACTTGCAGAAAATTGTTTTAAATGTAAATAACGCACGAGTTATTTTTACATTACGTATGTTTGTATACTATTACTACAGTAAAACTTGGCCATATTGTCTATAAGTGTTCAAAATCGTAATTTATAATCGAAACGTTACATCCTATTGTTGGACGCTGTTATAGGTTTAGGTACAAAACCACAGATAAGAACTGACATATGAGGCTATTGTATCATGTTGCATCACATTTAGCTGTAGGCGTATTGCTGTTTTTATGGTTGTGGTGGCCACACAAATAAGGCAATTCATTAGTTCACCTTAGAGAACAAAATACATGTATGAATACCATCATACTTTAAAGTGTGTTATTACCCCGTTTAAGCAACACTTCTTACTAACTTAGTGACATATTAGGACACTATTTCGAGACTAGAATAGTTTAAAAAATGTAAACAGCAGGTATGAGTAAGTTATAACCAAACCCAGCAATGCGTCTGTTGGGTATAATTTTAAATGCTGTCATATTAATGACATATAACGTAGAAATATTCTAATTATGTTAATAATTTCAAAAAAATTAAGAATTAATTTCATTGCATCTTTTTCAAGTGGTTTTGATTGAATAAATTTAGCATTTATTTTTAAATGCTTGATTTTTCACTTGCTGGCGAATTGTTTATCAATTGAAATTATTTGAATACAATAGCAAACGTGATGTTGAAATAATTAATATGCATTGCAATTAGCACAAATAATGTATGCAATAATTTGATTTCTTTCATACGTGTTTGTCAAATAGTTTTAGTAGTCTACTCTCATGAGGCTGCACTATCTAGTAACAGAATGAAGTATGACTAGGCCTACACGATATTGATTATAACAGGAAGGACTACGCCATACCTGGTTTTGCTTGACAAATTACATGCACAATTTCACGTCGACAGCTTCATGTTTTACTATATTACATGTCCAATATCATACTATTGTATTTAGTTTGTTTACACATTTATTTACTCTGCGACGTTCTCGTTGCCATCATGGTTACCCATAACACCAACGTAAAGATATTCACTAATTCTCAGCCCAATCCTATGAAGTGACATGCTCCTTCATCGAACTCATTGTTGCAAAATTTAAAGTATAAAGATTATTTCGTCTCAAAAGATTTTGCGGACATACATACAGAAATGAAAATGTTCAGCCAATTATTGATATTGGTGGTGAAATTAAATCATATACTTACAGTGTTAGTTATCTCTGTAGCGACGAAAATCCGAACAGAACTGATGAACAAACAACAAAGTTATCATATTTCGCCTCGTTCTCAAGACCGCTGAATTATTGATCGTTTAATTCGCTGATAACTTATCTTCCGAGAAGAAAAACATTGCTTATCTCACGTCATGGAGAGTAATGTTTACACGGAAGAGTTAAATTTAGATTTTCAGTAGAGGAATTCTGTTAGATAAATCATAACATTTCTCCTGTTGTAGTATATTACTATACACTCGTTGTGCGGGCTTTGCTTCCACCTCATTTATTGGATTATCTTACCATATGATTGTGAACAGATTTCCCAGTAGGTTTGACGTTTTATAAGGAGTACATAACATTAAATCACAGTTTTAGGGTGTTTTGCATAAAAATCGGCCTATTGCAACTGTCATCATGGTAACTCTTGCGGAAAATCTCTATATAACATCATCGAACATGACTCTAGAGCCCAAAATCACCCCCATTCCAAAGTTTAGGCACACATAAGCTATATACGTTACATAACGCGGCTTGTAGAACCCAAAGTTTCAAAAAAAAAGAGTCGAAAATTGGTACAATTCGTTGGTACTCAATTTCTTTCCAACTTGTCAACCGTTTAAAATAAAGAAGACATTGTTTTGGAATGTAAAAAACTGTCTTCGAAATACCATTGTAAGTTCTATAAAAAATTTTCGATCACCAAGAACTGACAAAAGAAATACTAAAACATGTCCAAAATTGGTACAAAGATCTCACAAATATCTCGGCTTCGTTTATTGACCAGCCTGTTACGCCTTTAATTCCAATATGGCGGAAATTAAAAAAACAAAAAAGAATCCAAAACTGCTTTATTTATGGGCCTAGAAAAATGTTCTTTTATACAGAATGTAGTCGGAATCTTACATTTCTCAAATAAACCGTATTAATATTTAAGTTATTATAACATTCTATCTACGTACTTCTTCGACTTGGCCGGAAGGAGTTTTAATTATACGAGTATTTGAGCAATTAAATATTACTAAAACAAGTGATTAAACGACTAATAATAGTTTTGTATATTCTATATATTGTTAAATGTGTACATGCAGCAAAGAATGTAGGGTTATACACGACTAGTTGTATACCCAGATGATGCTGACAGAGTTTGGTGTTCATGATGATTTATATTCTTTTCTTCCCCAATCTTTGGTCTTGAAAATTGTATTGTTCTCACACATTATAATAGTAAATTCGAAACTTAGAAAACTTAGTTTGGGGTTAATAGGTCTGGATTTTTTGATGTATTGGCGTAGTGATACGACCTTGAATTTTTCTTGAATTTTTCTCCTTATAAACAATGTCAAATTTAAAACACTGTTACTATTTTATTTTCAACGGTACATTTATGGAATATGTCTCATGGTAAATTCGTATCCAATCGCCTTTTCGTTTTTTGAGTATTTAAACGACAAAGTACAGTAGTTTAGATATTTTTCTGAAAGCTAATAAAAGAACCAAGATTGACTCTTAAGAGCAAGCTGTACTGGCGGCCATCTTGATTGTAGCTCCATAAGAACAATGTTAAACCTTATGCACTGTTACGCCCTTATTTTTAGTCGTAGAATAATAGATGTCTCATTTTAAAAACATAATTAAACGCATACAAACGTTTTTTCCATATATTGATATTTTTATTGGTTACTCTGAAAAAACAAACTTTTTGTAGTGTATCGTTACATACTATAAAAGACTACAGTTAAAAAACTAAAGAGTGATTGGATGCGTATAATGAGACGTCTTCCATTATTCTACGACTAAAAATAAGGGTGTAAAACTGCATAATGTTGTTCTTATGGGAAAAGACTCGAGAACGTTTCACTAGGACACCGGCTCTTAAGGACATGACTAAACCCTGAGGAAACTCTGGAGAGACAGTCTGCAGATTACCTAGATACGTCTGGCGTAGCGACCATAATGACTGTTGTAGATTTGTAGCCAGAGTGGGAATTTTGTCCAGAATTTCTCTTCTGACTAGGTACTGAAATACATCATATAAATGATAAAAATATAAATTACTCACACAACGGTTAAGGAACACTTGAGATATAAACAGTTCGACCTACAAGACACAGAAAGTGTAATCAGGTTGAGAAGTGGTGGTAGACGTGCTGCTGGGCGTTACGGCGGCGATAGTACTCATATAACAGGTAGATGACGTAGGCACATGCGGCGGTGACTACCAAGATGTTTAACACCACGGAGAACTTGAAGTAGAAGTGTAGGAGACCCATGGTGGACAACACGACCCTACCTACACCACCGTCACTCTGCAGTTACTGTCATCAGAAACATCATTGGGGAGTGAAGATGAGTGTTATACAACGAAGCACCTGACTGGTTGTAACTCATTGGCACCGAACTGCTGGAAACATTCCAGGTATTATTTTCCATAACGCATTTTTTTCATTATGTCCACTAGAAAACATGCCATCACTCGATGATTTCCTGCGCCAAGGTCATTTTTTCCAGGTGACTAAACATATTGGCATTTCTCTACCAGATTTATAAGTATTATGGTTATGAATAAAGTTTTATCATTTCTGAATGAGTTTTCCCAACACGACTTCTATATGTGGTACACAGTATAAGACGTTAATATTAGACTAAAAGTGATGTAGTTAGATTTTAGTTCGTCTTTTTAACTATAAATTATATGCAACTCCTCCCTCCATTAGTTGACTGCAAGCCGTGGATCCGAAGCGCTTAGATTTTACCATGAGGATATCGGATTAGATATAAAGAAATAATAATAATAATAATTATTATACTCTTTATTGCGTGGAATAATTACAATATTGCATGGCATGCGTCAATTTAACTAATAAAATACATAACTACGTTATATAAATGATGTTTGTCAAGGTAAATGCATACAATGGAATACATTCTTGTATGTATCAAAACCGGGGGTTTCGTGGTTACTATTAATATAAAAATCTTCATCCCAGCAGCCCATCATGAACTCATCAGTCGAGTAAAATGCTTTTGTCATACAAAAATGTTTTAGTCGAGTTTTGAATTTTTTTTGTTTAATTGATTTGTTTGATGCCATCAGAAAGCCTATTGATTAATCTGACTCCAACTTGTGATGGCAAGTGTTTAAGTAAGTAAGTACGTTAGAAATGTACCTTATAAAATGTTCTAAGACATAAGATGGTCAGAATCTGTGAGCGAAGACCCCCATTGTAGCAGTCAGCAGGGACTATGCTCGATGACACTTCGCTGAACGGTGTTTAGAACTAATATGCCAATTCCAGCTCTAAATGTTCTAAAATATTACAAATATTTTTCAGTTTATAAAGAAGCCAACACGTAAATAGTATTATTGATAATATACTTTGAACTGTACATTTTTAGAAAATATTAATGATTACATATAAAAAACAAAGTTTAACTTTTAATGTATATATAAATACTGTTATAAAATCCATCTTATTTCTATTCCGACAGAAGTAGGTTTTCCGATCTGTGGTACTTATTTCCTTGATCGGGAAAATAAGGCAAAAAACAACTATGGAACAAAAAAATACAAAGAACGAAGTAAATTGGAATGACCACAAATATACAATTTGTGACGTATTTTATTGATCGAGGCAACAAGGCAAGCTCAATATATGCGTCGGAAATGTAATTTACTCAAACCAAAAGTGCTCTTAGAGGTGTAAACCAAACGGATATCGCGTGCGAAGTCGTGGTTAACTGCTAGTAACTAATAACAGTTGATAATTGCCGAGATAAGACTTGTTATGGTGTAGGTACGCGTATTTATGATTAATTTTAATTTACAATTCATATTTTTGATAACATATTAGAAAGAAACAGCACAACAAAACTTATTGATGAAGCTGTCTGTATTCTGTTTTTTATCGAGTACACTTCACTTACCTTATGTGCAAAATAAGTAAGCGAAACTAGGTCCAGAGATCGACAACTAGAAATTCAGTGAATTTTAAAAAGGTTACGCTACCCTAATACATTAATGAGAAACACAATCAGTGATGTAACAACTGGAAATAGTGATACAGGCCTAGCAACTGCAGCACCACTCACTCACTCTATTGTCTCCCGTTCACTGATCTTTCTCGAATATTTATCTTAACGATTTAGTGATAAAATTAAAGTTATGGTGAGTGTTCATTAGTACTATCTCCTAACTCAGTATCTCTTTACTACAAATCATGTTCAATCGGCTTGCTACATTTAGGGATGTCCGTGTGCCAGTTGTGCGTAGTCTGACCGTCAGGTCGCAGTATCATTATCGTTACCTCTTTTCTGCGGTGCTGCGATAACAAAGGCTGTTCTCTCCGAGTACAGTGATAAGGAATGGTTATCTTCGTCCCACCAGTTCCACATATCTTTCTTACAATCCTCCCCAACCAATATCTTCTCATTATATAACACGGCCCTTAAATGACATCGTCTACTTAGTGATTCATAATGTGTGTTTTACATTGAACAAAACACATATTTATACATCATTATATCTTATGATATAATCCTAAGATTATATCTTAAATTGTATTAATTATTATATTTCTTCATAGCACGGACAATTTAAAATGCTTATGCTGAATTTAATGCTTTAATAAATAAAGTCATCATAAAATATATTTCTCCGTGCCATCGAAGTTATTTTATTTGAAAACCATTTTTTTAGGATCAACATTTTTACAACTTACATAAACGTAACTGAGCAAAATTTCAAGTTTATACCTCCATTCATGTACGAGATAACGGAGGTATCTGGGAGTTTCGAAGTAACCAATGGAATGTAACGAAAGCTTTGGTAATACTTGATCAATATACCAAACATCATATGAATCAGCTCATTCTGTTTACAAATTTCTTTATTCTGTGATTTTCTCTTTACGATCATGGCCCCGCCAAATCTCATGGAGTGACATGCATCATCATCAAACTCGATGTACCTTGTCTTGAAATGAAGTTTATGCAAAATTTCAAATCTAAGAGTCAGAACGTGTACGTATGTGAATTAAAAGTTTGACTGGGTCTTTTCTAATATGTCCCCGCATTCACAAAGATCGTAATTAAATATCAGTGATAAACGCGCGCCGCTTGATCTGGGTTTGCACTTTGCAAGCTCGAGTTATTTTTTTTTTTTTCTAAAAGAGCAAGCAGCGCGAAGCGCTGCGCAGCGTGCAAGCATCGCGTGATCTAACCCATTCTGAAAAATTTGTTGATCCTACAACAGGAGCATACACACAGAGAATCGAATCGCTCTGGGCGTCGGCAAAACGGCGTAATAGGAACGAATGCGGTACAAGTCGCAACTTGCTAGACTCATACTTGTGTGAGTTTCTGTGGAAACATCGCCACCAAAACACAGATTTGTTCGAACAAATCCTGGAGGACATTAAAGCGTTCTGGCCACCAGAATAGTATATTATTTGAAACATCTTCCATTACTAATTTGCGTTTTTCGTACAAATGAATAAACTCGTTTTTCAATTGTTTTTGCAAATTATTGTCAAAAACCTAGCTTAACCTAACCTCAATTACCTTTAGAAATTACATTTTTAGCTTTAGTAACGTAATCTAACTTATAGAAATTAAAATAGAGAATGCGGGGACATACTAGAAAAGACCCGTTTGACTTTTATTAGTTCTGCCGGTAATAAAATCAAATATTACACTTTCAAGGAATGACATGTTTTTAATGGTTTAACTTGAGAAAATTATAATTTTTTAGAAATATAATTTTAGAAAATTATATATTTGTTATTAAAATTATTCTTATAGACACGTAATTTTCTCCTAGAGATGTATGTTTTGTACAGATCCCGTAGACATCTTGTCTTTATCTTCAACAATAATAATTGTACTTTGGGCCTGATTATAATATTACTCTAAATTATGCGTCAAATTATCCCCATCTATAGATCTATGGATTATTAAAAATATTTTTCCTTTCTTCACATTTATTTAATAGGTAATTTATTAAGTAGACGGTTAGACTATTTATTCTAACCTGATATCGAGTACACCACTAAAACCGTTATTCTTAGGATAGTGTTTTTTTATTATCCTTTTATTTTGTTAAAGAACAATGATGATTTTTATTATTCTTTTAGTTCTCCACAAAAATAAAACATTTAAAAACACATATTGCGCAGGTTTGTGTAATGCTTAAAACTTATTAGTATAACATTATATACATATATTTTCTTTCGGAATTTAAGGAAATAAGTGTGCTCAACTTACTCGAGCACTGAATCGGTGAGATTAGCCTTATAAACTACTTGCTCGGTTATGAAAGAGCCGAGAACGGGACAGCAAAGGCAGAAGAGGAACTGTAGGAGGGTCAGAGGCCGAGGGGCAAGGGTGGTCAAGGGGGTGGGATTACGGTAGTGGAATGGGAGAGAGTGCGTCCCTGCTCGTGATTCCACGAACAGCGTGGTAGGAAGTAGACTAAAAATTCGAAGGTCATTTTTAAAAACCTACATAAATACTTTACGAATACATTTTTTCAATTTGAAAATGAAAAATTTTAGACATCATTGATATATTTTTAATACTAATATATATAAACATTAATATTATTTCCATAACATGGAACAATTAAAACCTATGTTTTTTCAAAATGAAAAAAGTTAATCCCTTCAGCCATATTTTTGCGTATATACTGTAAAAATTTTACATCCTTCAGCTGTTTTCCATTGAGCCTGAATATAAAATGGCCCCTAAACGTCTACTTTAATTGTCTACAATTCCTCTTGCGGTGAGCCAAAAACTAGTATGTTCTTTTTAATCTTCAGGAAGGGTATTTTGAAGGAATGTTATTATAACATTTTTTAAATTTACTCAACTAAAATTCAATTATCAACTTAATGTGAAGTAAACAGAATAAAGCGTTTATTGAGGTGCAACGGGTGTGGTAATAAGGAAAATGAAATATGTATAATGGGTTTTGAAGGGATGTCTTATCTGGCTTTGTTTATAATTTTTATAACGAAAAGTGTCATTGCTTATCAATGGTTATAAGTAGAGGGTTGTATAATTGTATATAAATGTAACATACTACAATCCAACTGGATGTCAAGAACAAGAATTTCTAGGTTTCAAAATGATTTTAATGTCAAGTTTAATTAATACTTATGTAAGGACAAAGCAGGTCACTTGGCATAAATAGCGCTATGTAGGACAAAATAGACAGGTTTCAAGTATTACAATATCAACAACAAAAAGTATGAAATAAATTGTAATAAATAATGTGTATTCTGAGTAATGAATTTATTTATGTCGAGGGCAAAATATTTAAAATTATGAAAAAAGTATTGTAGATAATTAATTTTGAAGTCTTTCCTTATATAGGCCTATACAACATGTTTTTACATATTGTAGTTCTTACAATTAGTATATAAGAAATTTAATTAAACAGTAATTAGCACATCATTATACTAATAGTGAATGCTGTAGTTGAATGTCGATAGTTACAAACATGTAGTTACAACGATTAAGGATTGCTACATTAGTCGCTTGGTAGTGAATCTTATTATAGGCTACTACGTGGTTGCATATAAAGTTTGCATTATATATAAAAAAGCATAAACAAATTTAATGTGCCATGCTAACAATTTATTCAATAAAGGTATTGGATGCGTAATCCGTTTTCTAAAAATATTTAGTTTCTTTTCCAAACTTTATATAGTCTATAATTATGATATTAACATTGCCCTATAGACTACAATGGAGAAACATCCATATCACTTAGGATGAGGATAAACAATCATCGTGCCGATATTCGACATCAAAATTTACTTAGACCCGTGTCTGCACGTGCTGTGAAACACAATCAAACCTTTGAAAATTGTTTCTCTCTAATTGGCATCAAGAAGTTTCAAAATTATGAAGATAAAGAATACACAAAATTATAGCTAAGAAGATATGAACAAGCAAACATAATGGCTCTTCAATAAAAATCACCAGTTGGATTCAATCTGAGACACAGTTAATTTAAATTAATTATTCAAACGTTTTTATCTATCTCTGTGTTTAGGAAAAGTACATGTTTTATTTTACTTGTTCCGATGCCATATGTTTTTGTTGTTGTTTACAATGTGTTTATAACCTTCATTGTTATATTTGTTTATATTAAATTTTATTTATACAAGCTTTTGATAATGTCACTGTATTTCGTTTGCTGAGAATATAAATTATTTCTTATTCTATAATTTTTAGTTCTTGAAGTTAACAATTTGACAGTTTTAGAAGTCATATTATTATTTTTTAATTATTATATAGTGATTGATTTTAATAATTTTTTATTATAAATCCAAATTAATACGTTGAAGAACTAACGCCTAGGACCTAACTCTCTAAGAAGATACACAATTTTGTAATAAAATTAAAATTTTTTCGTGGGTTCAATTAAGTCAACAGGTTTGACAGCCTCTCTCACCAAATTTACTAGTACTAGTCTGTAAGTCAGCCCAGAAACAGGTTTCATGAAACTCCCGATAATTGTCTCATTTGACAATGTGCCAAGAACCACAAAATGTATTATTCCGTCACTAAAAAATCTCTTATACTATTAATAAACCCTAATCTCTGCATGCTATTTCTCTCCATATTGCTTTACGCCATTTCCCAAAGGTTTTCAGAGAATATTACCTGAAAGACTGATACGTAGAGAAAGCCTTCTCTCCCAAAATTCTGAGATGAGCAGTAGTTATTTGGAAAAATCTAAAGTTTTGCATTCTAACCTGCTGTACCAGGACAAATATTCCACACGAACACCAACTTTGGCGTCATAATCAAATATAACCCTAATATATCGTTATGATTGATATTTATCTTATCATAACAGCAGCAAGCCGTAATCGCAGAGCAACTCTGCATACAACTCTGTCTCGCTTCACCCAAAATGGTTATGGCGAGTTCCAAAATGCAGGATTACCTGGAGATATTACTTGAATAAAGAAACATTTCATTTCATTTCATGTTTCTTAGCATCGGTGAAGGTTCTATAATTGCACTCTATCCTGTAATACTCCTCCAGGACGGTTTATAGGTTTTCCCAACAGAGAAGTCGCTCGGAACCTTAGCATAAACATGGCAAGGTTTCAAAGAACCCCCGTGGTTAAATAGTTATAGAAAGAAAACAAAAACTCAGCAAAAAACTAACATTTACTAAAACTTATGTAAATGTAACTGTGAGCCTCTGTATGTTCTATGAGCTCCTCTCCATTCGCAGAGAGTGGTTTTTGTGGAGAGTATTATTATTTAAAATAAGATATATGTAAGTAACTCTTGTGCATCATGTGATTATAATACATTTTTTTAGAATTTGAATATGATGTGAGATCGAAATTCGTAAATGAATAAATACAATGATTTACTTTCTATTCATGTGCTTTACTAATTACTAATTAAAATGTATGAATCCATCTCGTCTACCCTTTCTGCCATCATTATCGTAGTAGCAATTTTGTGAAAAATACAGTAAGAAGACGCCCAGCTAAAATTTGTAGCTTCAAAGTGCCCTTAGGAAGGTAAAATCTCATATTACGTAATATTTAATAGCTGTGATACATCCCACGTGTACATAAAGAAGATCCGGGGGTTCCTATGCAGGTTTTTATCAATAATCAGCTTGAGAGAGAAACATTGTTTTAGTGCGCTCCAACTCATCCATAGACCTCACTGATCATCTCCTTGGCAAGTGTCACTCTCCCGGTAGACTTCCTGGAAACTCAATTTCTAAGAAACCGGAGGTCAAAGCATACAATACTTGAAGTTTGTAAAATGAAGCTTTGCTTCAACAGAACTCAGTGCTAGAACGTATTACAAGATCACAACTTACATGTCAAAACTTACCGAATCCGTTAATTCCAAAAGTCCCAAACTGTTACAAGTATTCGAGGTGTAGTCCCTAATAAACGAAAGTCTTATAAGAAAGGTTTGCTCTGCAACTCACAGACCTATGATAACAAAACAACATATTCAAGCATGAAATTGCTTCTGAGCAGCACATACTTGCATGGTTGGTTTAAAGAAAAGTGTATTTATAGATAAACAATTCTTTTCATGATTCCTACCTATATAAAAAAGAAAATAACTTTTTATAATGTGAAAATCTAAAATAAATTTTACTAGCTTGGCTTTAAACTCAGAAGCGGAATTTGAAGAAGTAGTGTAGACTGAAACTATTATAAACAATGAAATATGAATTATATTTGTAATAATTTAAAGTAATAAAATATTAAATATAATTGTTTTAAATGGCTATGAAGAAGATTATTGTAGATACTATACCATGTATGAAATGAACAGCTACTCGTATGATGTCCACTTCAGCAGGATGAGCTGTGAGAAAATGAAAGCTGAAGCCATTTTCGCCCATCTAATCCAACATGATCAGGAAATTTTCAGACCACGCGAAAGGAATCATCTCTATATAGTCTCAGTCTCTATTCCAGACTATAATGGCTTCGGATGGCATCAGGCAAACATGACTTAAGAACGTTTGCTGTTGAAATCTTCGATGATCTCACCACAAGTTCCGCTAGCTACACAAACTAACTTGCTTGGGTGTTCAGAGAAGATTAACTAAGAATTTATGAGAACACTAAGTTCCTGCACTGTGCGCTTTCTCTTGATCATACTACCTCTTACCTCGAACGAACCATAACTAACATAGTTTTATTGAGATTCAGTGACGTGTTGTTCCTTTCAGTCCCCCTATAGGAAAATCAATGTCAAATTCTAGAGCTGAAAAGTCCACCATACTGATAATCGGGAAGACCGGTAATCAAAGTAATCAAAGGTCGGTGTTGCAGTTTTGATGGGTTATTTCAAAGATAAATAGCAAGAACCTTTCCAGAACAATGAAATAAGCCTCAAATGAGTAACGGTACCAGATGAATCTTTCACACCGTACGCCGAAATATGGTTGATGCCGCGGGCTGGGCGAGTTTTTAGGCTCTTGCTGGTTGACTGGACAACGTCTACTGATACAGGAAGTCTTTAGTTTCAGAAATATTCACTATATCAGATTCCTTACGCAACTACCAACAAATACACACATGAAATAATATTGTACGGAAGAGGGGGAAGGGGCTTTTATATTTCTAGATACTTAACCAGCAAAACATATAGATAATAGTAGGACATAGATATGTTAGGAAGAATTCAGGTTCCCATAATACTGATCATTTTTAAATCATCCTACCCCCACATAATTATGGTAATCTACGCCTACTGAAAGATGATGCAATTTGCACACCTTCCTTGTTAGTTGTGGTAGCTGTATTGTATTTATTAAAGGCGTTATACAATTGAAACATGTTTAAATTGAAAGCAATTATTTGTGTTAATTATATGTACCTTGTTACTTATAGTTCTATGCGCTCTTTATGCTTATTGGCTCACTACACTCCATCTTAACAAACAGTCTCAACAGCCAACAATTTGTGATAAATTATGGTTAGCAACAAAGACATTTTTTATAAAATATAGGATGAGTGAACAGAATATCTGCCCACAATGTTTTTGAAGACCTAGTAGGTATCTACTTACATCTCCAAATATTGTTGCTTTCGACAATCTTACTGTTGATTCATGATGTGGTTGCCAGGTTTTAAGATCCATACTTAAGAGGTTGTGAACGATGAAAAGACGATGTGTGTTAATATTTCGTATCAGAAATTAAGACCCAAAACTGCTAATACTGATACTTGTTTGACATCATGACGCGCAATCGCTCAACATTTAACCTCATTAGTGAATAATACACAGGTCATTACCGCTTCAAGAGGCTGTATTGAAGTTATGGCACCGCTTACCATCGTCAATAAATACACTTGGGCTACATGACCTCATAAGGCTATCGCCGCCATGACTTTTATCAAGATCTTCGTACGTTCTTTTGCAACTTTATAATACGTAAACAGCAGTCTTCCGAAGGTGGACATAGAAAGTCATCGAAGGAAGAGGGGTATACATTTTGCCCGCAGGTCGTAAGACTCTGACTCGACGAGGGCCACTCACTCAGTCGTAAGTTGAAACGAAGTTTTGTTTAATGTCTGATACCTGAAGATGGCGCCCTACAGGGAGGAATTTCAATAATTGGTTATCCTAACAACTTCAAGAGAATGGTCTAAGCGGTGTTTCTCTTTCTCTTTCAATGTTTTTATAAAAATGTTAATAGTAGAAACAATATAAACAAATATATAAAATATAACCAAGAATGCACAATGATGTGATAGGTGTACTCAATTGTGTACCTGATGAGACAATGAGACTACTACTTCACCTATTTATAGATGTCTCTGATGTCGAAACGATGTGAATGTTTCGTTTTGAGCTTCTTCGTCGTCGACTATATATGGGTCTTTACAGACAAACATGGCTTCAGATTCCAGGAGTTATCTGAGACAGCGTCAGATACCAGATCCTGCAATAAAAGGAAGGTGAGCTGGAAGTAAGCTCAAAATTCAATTGAATCAACCCTTCCTACGTTATGTGTAGAAAACTCGGTTGCCCGCCGTGCTTAGAGATCACGTCTATCACATCGTAGTGCATTCAATCGTGCACCTGATGAGACAATGAGACTGCTACTTCACCTATTTATAGATGTCTCTGATGTCGAAACGATGTGAATGTTTCGTTTTGAGCTTCTTCGTCGTCGACTATATATGGGTCTTTACAGACAAACATGGCTTCAGATTCCAGGAGTTATCTGAGACAGCGTCAGATACCAGATCCTGCAATAAAAGGAAGGTGAGCTGGAGGTAAGCTCAAAATTCAATTGAATCAACCCTTCCTACGCTATGTGTAGAAAACTCAGTTGCCCGCCGTGCTTAGAGATCACGTCTATCACATCGTAGTGCATTCAATCGTGCACCTGATGAGACAATGAGACTGCTACTTCACCTATTTATAGATGTCTCTGATGTCGAAACGATGTGAATGTTTCGTTTTGAAGCTTCTTCGTCGTCGACTATATATGGGTCTTTACAGACAAACATGGCTTCAGATTCCAGGAGTTATCTGAGACAGCGTCAGATACCAGATCCTGCAATAAAAGGAAGGTGAGCTGGAGGTAAGCTCAAAATTCAATTGAATCAACCCTTCCTACGCTATGTGTAGAAAACTCAGTTGCCCGCCGTGCTTAGAGATCACGTCTATCACATCGTAGTGCATTCAATTGTGTACCTGATGAGACAATGAGACTGCTACTTCACCTATTTATAGATGTCTCTGATGTCGAAACGATGTAAATGTTTCGTTTTAAGCTTCTTAGTCGTCAGCTTTCTAAGGATCTCTACAGACGAACATGACTCCAGATTCCAGGAGTCAAGTCTGAGACAGCGTCAGATATCAAACGCAGCAATAAAAGGAAAGTGAGCTGGAGCTAAACTAAAAACTCAATCGACACATTTTTGTTAGTACTTTATATAAATAAAAATAACGTGACCTACATGGAATTGCACTATTATTGAACAAAGTTATACTAATAATTGCCGTACACCCAGTACATTCTGGTGTTTCAGAAATTATTTTTCAGATTATATAATATGCGTTACAGCCGCATGTAAAACTGACACACTATTTGGCTGACTCACTGATGTACAGATACAAATTCTAACGTACTTCTCGAAGTGCTAGAAACTTGAAATTTGGTACGCAGGAAGTTTTTGCAATATAACCCACAGGAAAATTCTGAAAACCGGCAACTTTTACTAATTAACAGTTTCGAGAAATTTTCACACTTGCAGGCCTATTTATGAAGCCCGATAGCGGGCAAACCGTTAGAGATAGCTCTAATCTAACGAAAAATCGTTAGTCAAGAATGACGTGAACTACAAAACAACTACAAACTAAAAAACGCTCGCATGTTTGACATTCCAGAGATTTTTTCGTTTACAATAATGGTTTGAGCCCGATAGTGGCCGAACGGTTGGTCGTAGCTCAAATCTAATCGACTCTTTAAATTAGCAAATTACGCGATCTACAGAAAAGGTGTAGTAGTAACTTTTTTCGCTATCCCCATCGGGTAAGCCGCAAAATGCATTTAAATGCAAAATTGTTGTAGTTTTTACAAGAGAATTTAGTTTTGGGCCCTATAGCGGCCAAACAGTTGGTCTTAGCACAGAACAAATTTTTAATGGGAATTAGCAAATGACGTGATTTAAAGAATAGATCTAATAACATTTTGCCCTATCCTCAATGGTCGCAAAACGCGTTTAAATGCAATACGTTTGTAGTTTTTTGGTGAAAATTTAGTTTATGGGGTTGATAACAGCCGAACCGCTGATCGAACTTAAATATTTATCTTTAGTAACTAGAAAATTATGAGATCTACATAAAAGGTCTAGTAGCTTTTTGTCTTCTATCCATCAGTAACCCCGAAAAACGCTTTCAATAGCATAATCTTGCCGTGAACTGACAATTTCAGGTGTTTAAAATGTTTGCTACAATAATTTGTGCAATTAATTCTGGTATTACCGGATTGAACTTAATTACTATGTTAACACGTAATAGGCTAAGCTTTAGGTAAGCTTCAATAGTAGATAAGGACAGAGTGATTTAAAATTAATTTCATGAAATAGTGGTTCATTGTCAAAACTCTGGCGTGGAATCATAATCTCCTAAGTTAATTAAACCCCCTGATTACCTGATCATTTCGATAAAGACTACTCTACACATATTCTCGTCGCACAGACACAAAATCTTTTTTGTACGGTTACTCAGATTATACAGTCAAGCCCACTTCCTTGTATAGGCTACTAGAAACTTCTGCTACTACTGCACAGTTTCAGATTAGTCCGTTTAATCACTAAAGTCTTTTGGTAATTCCCCGTATCCCTATTTGTTATCCCGAAAATATCCCTCAAATTCTAAAAGTTTGTAAATTCTAGTAAATTTCACAGCTTAAATTATTCTCTCACTTCATTATACTCTATTTCGTTCGATTAGATTCGGTCTCGAGAACAAGTTCATTTTTATAAGAAATCCATCGATTATTTTAATACATCATACATCATTTGGCTGAGCGTAATCGAATCATTATAACCAGCAAGATTCTCGAGAACATGAAAGTTTTGAAACATCATCTCCGTATTAAAGTAATACCTTATATCTCTTATCCCCGAATTTGGCCAACACCCGTAAAGGGACTTGGACACGTAAAATTATTTATAATTCATGATAGAGCTACACATTTTTTGGGGAAGCAAAACTTCACTATAGTGAATGATAGAATTAACTATATTCATTCGTTCAATTTAGTAAAAACTAAGTTTTATAATTTTGGAAAATAAAATTTAGGTTTATCAGAAAATTACAAAAAACCACCCACCTTCGGTGCCGGACGGAATTTATTTTATAAAAGTTAGAATGAAGACGATTAAGGAAAGAATAGTTTTTCTCATAAACAGAACATTTGAAATAATTATAAAAAACAAAAAAGTTATATAGTAATAGTGCTATGTAACTGGCACAAAAATAGTCTCATTGCTCATGTTTTATTTTAAAATGTACGTGTGAAAATGTTAATTATAATTGCCTGAGCGTTAGCGAACTATCAGTCGAGGGGTTGGAAAAATAATTGTATATCCGTACGTTTGACTGGCCCTGTGTGACTCTGTTCACACGGTATCTCGAAACCGAACTGACCACTGTACTACATTTGTATATAGGCAACACTGAGTTCGATGATGGTACATCATGGGATTTGTCTGAGCGTTAGCGAACTAACAGTCGAGGGGTTGGAAAAATAATCGTATATCTGTACGTTTGACTGGCCCTGTGTAACTCTGTTCACACGGTATCTCGAAACCGAACTGACCACTGTACTACATTTGTATATAGGCAACACTGAGTTCGATGATGGTACATCATGGGATTTGTCTGAGCGTTAGCGAACTAACAGTCGAGGGGTTGGAAAAATAATCGTATATCTGTACGTTTGACTGGCCCTGTGTGACTCTGTTCACACGGTATCTCGAAACCGAACTGACCACTGTACTACATTTGTATATAGGCAACACTGAGTTCGATGATGGTACATCATGGGATTTGTCTGAGCGTTAGAGAGTATTTTTTCATTGATCTTATGGGTAACCATAATGACAACGAGAAAATAGCGGAATAAATACATTTTTAAAGAAACAGAGTCCATATCAGAATCATATGAGATTTTATTGTGTGACCTTTACTCATAGATTGAAAAGAAAATGTATTAGAATAGAAAATCAATGTTAATAGTCGGTGAAAAGATCTGATTTCAGCGCACTCTTTAGTTGCTGTACCATCCCTACCGTACCGCAACTTTTATTATTGCACACCTTGTTATGTAATCTAACTTAATAAAAACTTAAAAGTTATTATTATGTCGTAAGATATCTCTATAAATACTTAATCTATACATTTTAAATTTTACGTTAAAATAAGCGCCATTGAAGCCTATCACTCAGTAGGGTGACACAATTTTATTGTTCTTTAGTCTGTCAGGGGATGTAAATATTACTTTTTTATATGATTGGCCGACAATGAAATGACTTGGCATTTTGTGTGCATTCTCATCTGTCTGTTATGTGACACGTAATGTTGCGTACTCCTACCTTGTTTATATTCAAGGTCATTCTTAAGCAAGACAACGGACCCTGGATGAAGAAAATAAGTTGTCGAGACTTATAGAGTAGAGTTGGTTGCATTCATAATAGCTTAGTATTAAGAAAACAATTGCATTCAACAAAAAGAAGGCAACGTAATAATTACGTTGGGAGAAGTTTTGGGACTTTAAAACTTTAAGTAAACTAATAATTATGCATTTAAAAATGTTAATTATTGCATAAATGGAAGGCGAAAGTTAAATTTTTAAATAAGCATAAATAAATTCAGAACTCTTTTAGGAGATAAGCTCGTAGGAACACATGCTAACAGAGAGACACCACAACGCCTGCAGCAAGATGATGCATATTACATGCCTTTTGCGTTAATAGATACGGCAGCTGGCTTATTGAAGGTGGTATATAATTGGAAGGTGTATAAATAAAAACAATTATTTCTTTTTATTATATGCACCTTGAAATTCATTGTTCTATTCTCATAATGGTTCTTTTTGAAGGAGATGAAATGACTGGAACTGGTACTGTAGAACCAGTTTGGGAACATTGTAGATAGTCACGCTATCAGATAAAACTGACTGCTAAAACTGAAGAGTGTTATCATTGTATGAGTATTTCTATTCTAATTGTGTGTAGTATTGATTGTAATTCCAGGTGTTTTAATGTTGAAGTTCATATTAATTTTTAAATTTACATTATATTTGTATAGTTTAATTAATTTACTAATTTATTGTACTGTGTTGTTATACAGAACTTATACTTGTATTTCACAACTAAAAAATATAAATTAAAATTATAGGAATCATGATTGATCACGTTTTAATTAATTTTCTAACCCTCCAATAAAATTACAATTTTCGGCTCTATGCGTTTAGAGGGGAATTTAAGGTATGATTTGATTAGGATAGCACGGCCATATTTTTAGCTGATAAAATATACATGTTTAAAAATATATTTACTAAAGAAAAATAATAATACTTTTATTTTTAATTTGTTTTCAAAGATTTTTAAATAAAGGTAAAACACCATGAACAGAAGTATGGTGACAAATTTATATTCGTCAGATACATTTACCAAAATAAGATTCAAGAAATTATCTGTACTGTTTACGTGGTTATAGCCAAAAACAATTATGACAGTCAAGAGTTTAGTACAAATTCACAAAGAATTTATAACTCGAAATATAAAAACAGTCGGATAATATATTTTAGGTTATTTGTGTAACTTTGGAGGAGCTTTATCTCTGGACTTTTGATTGACACCAATTTTTGGAACACCCTAAAGGGCGTATTAGAATTATTGATATAACATGATATAATAGAATCGAACTACATTCAATAGTTTATTGTACAGTCAGATAAGTTATTATTATGTCGTAAGATATCTCTATAAATACTTAATCTATACATTTTAAATTTTACATTCAAATAAGCGCCATTGAAGCCTATCACTCAGCAGGCTGACACAATTGTTCTTTAGTCTGTCAGGGGATGTAAATATTACTTTTTTATAGATTGGCCGATAATGAAATACTTAGCATTTTGCGTTATTCTCAGCGAAGTCTGTAATGCGAGAAGAAATGTTACGCACTTCCAACTTGTTTATATTCAAGGTCATTCTTAAGCAAGACAACGGATCCGATGGATGAAGAAAATAAGTTGTCGAGACTATATAGAGTAGAGTAGGTTGCATTCATAATAACTGAGGAGTAAAAACACAATGCTGTTAAGAATGCAACATAACAATAATGTAAGTGCAAAGTCTTGTAATAATTTCATTAGGAGAAGTTTTGGGACTTAATTTGAAAATTTGAATTATTGCATAAATGGAGAATTAAATTTAAATTTTAAATATGCATAAATTTATGCAGAAGTCTTGTGGAAGATAAGCACGTAGTAACACATTCTAACAAAAGAACACCACGACGCCTGCTGCTAATTGATGCATTTTACATGCCTTATGCGGTAATAGATACGGCAGCAGGCTTATTGAAGGCGTTATATAATTGAAAGATATATAAATGGAAAACAATTATTTGTTTTTAATAAATGTACCTTGGAACTAAACGTTCTACTCTCGCAACGGTGTTTCTTTTTGAGGGAGAATAATTGACTGGAACTGGTACTCTAGAACCAGTGTGGGCCTGTATTGTAGATAGTCAAGCTTTCAGATAAAACTCACCGTTAAACTAAAGTTTTATCATTGTATGAGTATTTCTATACCAGTTTTGTGTAGTATGGATCGTGATAACAGATTTTTTAATGTTAAAGTTCATAGTATTGTTTAAACGTAAATTGTATAGTCTAATTAATTTACTAATTTATTACAGTGTGTGTTACACAGAACTAATACTTGTATTTGACAAACTAAAACATATAAATTAAAATTACAGGAATCATGATTGATCAAGTTTTAATTAAATTTATAACCCTCATATAAAACTAAAATGTTCGGCTCTATGCGCTTTGAGAGGAATTTAAGGTATGATGTGATTAAAATAACACTGCTATATTTGTAGCTCAAAATAATGAGATTTTTATTTTTAATTTGTCTTCAAAGATTTTAAAATCATCGAACATTTCACGTTTTCTATCATTCAACGATTTTTCAAAACACCATGGATAGATTTTTATTTTTAATTTGTTTTCAAACACTTTAAAATCATTCAAGATTTCACGTTTTCTAACATTCAGTTATTTTTAAAAACACCATGAATAGATGTAAACTAGAATTTTCGCCTCTATGCGTTTTGAGTGGAATTAAGGTATGGAGTGATTAGGTGCAGTATAATGTGGAAGTGCTCGCCAGTAGTTAACCAGTTAATCGGTAGTAGCGCTAGTGGTGTGAGTTTTGTGCTGCTTTGGTTCAACACCACCAGGTAGCAGCACGAGTATAATAAAACATTAATTTTTCAAAGAATTATCTATCTTTTTATAGATTTGCTAAAAAATATTAAAACTGTTTTCTACTTGACTTGTAAACAAGTTTGCAAAAATAAACATTCTATTAATATTTTAAGTTTTAAGTGATTATAAATAGTCAATTCAATCTGTAGAAAGTTTTCCCTCTTAATTGTCTAACAACTTATTTCTATATACAACACTCTTTGGTTCTATTAGACTTGGACTTTGATGACGCAGTGGCAATACCGAAGCCAATTGCTTATTGAATACTGTAACCAATACCCCGCCGTGTGAGCGTGAAATATCGATCGCACTGGCAATTTTTGAAAGTTCCTTCGGGGGCTTGTTAAATGCGTCAGTTAATGTTGTATATGAATATTTACTAGCAGTTCCTTAATAATATATCATTCATTAAGCCTTTCAATTTTAAAAAGGAGGGACTTAAGCACATTCGTTTTAAATGGCAATCCTGAGGTAATTGATAGTTACTGAATTATATTCTCATATCTTAATCCATTTGAGACTTAAGTTTGAAGGTGGGGCTCTGAGACTGAAGACAAACTGGCTTTGAAGTACCTCTGAAATTCCTGTCCAATATTTCATGAAGAATTGAGACTTGGCGGTTCTCGATTACCAACCAATCGGTAAAAGGTTAAACCACGTGTAATAAAAGAGTTGGCTTGCTCACAATTCTCAATTCTGAGGATCACTCTTAGAAAGTCCCTCCTATGGTGTGGGGGGGGGGAGGGGAGACTAGGATTAATTTGATCGAGAGCCGCAAGTACCCTGAATTAGTGTATTGACGAGACTAGACAAATCAGTCGTAAAGGCGTTAGAATATTGGCGATCCATTCCTTGTAAATTACAGCTACGTTAGGTTTGCTCTAAATGCTCCTTTTTAATTTACAATTTTATTATTGTGTAATTTAAATTAACAAAGGACCTTTTGTTACTATATAGCCTAATGTGCCATGGACGAGGAGTTTGTTACAAGCGCTGTTATAGATGGCAGAAAACTTAATCTCAATTCAAGAACTCAGGTGTCCTATCTCCTTTAGCTGTACTAATTTAAATTAACAAAGGACCTTTTGTTACTATATAGCCTAATGTGCCATGGACGAGGAGTTTGTTACAAGCGCTGTTATAGATGGCAGAAAACCTAATCTCAATTCAAGAACTCAGGTGTCCTATTTACTTTAGCTGTACTAATTTAAAATAATAAATAAACAATATACAGAGATAAACACGGCGAAAGGAAGTGTCTCAGTAGAAAACTCTTGTTAAACTAAACTTTTTGGAAAGCTATGAGAAAAGAACACAAAGACACCTTTAAATCGGCACAAGGTGATGATGTGCACAATTGCAGTAAGCCGATCAACAATTGCAGTATATATTGTTTCGATAACGATTATACAGTCTTTACTCGAAGGCTTTACTTAATTTCAAGGAAAAAAGAATTGAAGAACAACTTTAAAAGTTGAATATTTAATTATAATAAGGCCATTGCCACCATTAACAATTTAACGGGGATTTTGGAAACTAAATTGTGTTGTTTTGCTGACATTTGTGCTGTTTCTTTACATATACAGGTTTATACAGGGTGTCCCACGAGTAACACGACAATTTTACCCAGGTGGAAAGCTTCCTACCATCAAAATAATGGAAAAGGTTCATACAAACATATGTCCCGAAACGTTTGTTAGAAATTAACTACAAAATTGAATCAAATACGTTTCAGACCTGTACGCCACCCATATCTGAGATATCAGATAAAATATGCAAAATTGAGTTTAAAAATGTGTTTAGTTTAGACTTGAAGTACATTAACATCATTAAATGGGTAATAACACGCAAACCTTTAAACCAAAACTTGTAGAGTATTTAATGCTAAAGATAAAATAGGACAATAATAAACAAACACAAAGTTGAAAAATATTAATGTGTAATTAAATTAACACATACGAAAAAAGACAGAAAATTGCATTATTCGTTTATTAAATGAACGTTCTTTATAAAAACAAAACATTTTAAGATGGGTTTTTCAGTCAAGTAAATAATTACAAAAACTTGCAGTATAAAACATTGTAGTTTGAGAAACAAAGTTTTACAAATATAGGGTCAATTGAAATGGATCAATTTTGATATAGAATAATTTATAAATAAAATTACTGACGAAACACATTTGTATTAAAAGAAAAATTGGAATTCTATGATTAGTTAGAAGTTCCTCCGGGGTTATACCCCACTGGTCTCTAACGCAGCAAAAATTACCATCTTAGTCTCTAAAGTTGTGTTATATGAATTTAAAGATCTTGTCTAATGTAATCAACTGTTCTGTGTAAACATTGTACTATGACAAAAAGCAATACGCTTATTTACTTTAACCACTATTTTAATTATAATATTTGTTTCATAATTATACGTTTATTGAAACTATACTTCTGTTCTCATTCCTAAGATTTATGTATATTTTCTCCATCGTGACAACAAGGTAAACTCAACTATGGCACTGGAAATATCTTAGAATAAAAGAAGATTGCAAGAGATGTAAGTAGACGCTTCTTGGCAGAAGTAGTTTTCTGAGATCTACTACATATGCATATATTTTTCTTGGTCGAGGCAATAAAGTAAACTCAAATTTGACACCTTAAACACATTGTTAATTCACACGGCCTGAAGAAAACGCATTTTGGTTTTGGCCGAAGTAGGCTTTTCAGTCCTACGTGTTTACATGTACGAGTATATCAGGATAACGTGGGAAATTCTAATATATGACTGGAGATATCGTGGACCGGAAGTCAACGCTTTCTGACTCGAATACGTTTCGTACATCTACACACACGCACAGTCCTATATAAACAAGCATTTTGTTGATTAAGTACATAAGGCAAACTCGACACCTTTTTACCGAAGTAGGCGTCTTAGTCCTAAAAGTATGTAAATTTATTCCCTTCATCGGGACAATGAGGCAAACGCAAGTATGGCGTTGAAAATATATTAGACTGAAAGAAGCCAGAAATAAGCGGTTTTTTTAACCAAAGTAGTTTTTTGTGACCTATGCATCTATTTTCTTAATCAGGGCAACGAGCCAAACTCAGTTATGGCTTAGGAAATATAAACTAATTAACCAGAAACACTCTTATACACGCCAAATTAGATATAAGAGTTAGTTCTCCAATCTCTGATCGTCTAACCATGAACACTGAAATAATATGAATCTAATAGTATACCCTACTCATGTTTAAAAAAATGTTATAGAGAACCATCATATTACATCACAAGTGCTTTGACAAAGTAAGTTACGGAATCTGAATTAACAAAACCGCTTGTGTAAGATTCCACAGTAATAGCTACCATAAAGTCTGGTTCACTAAAGAAAGACCTATTGATGAAGATGTTTACAGTGCCAGAAAAGCGTGCGTTTATGTTGCTTAATGTGTCATTATCAAAGCCAATGTTTCAGATGACTTTGTTGCGGCAACATTAGTCAAAGGAAATAAGGGATTATTTATGTATGGAAATTAATGGTATGGCACAACTTTTTAAATTTTATTTTAGTGTTGAACGATATAATTTTTACAATGCTTAAGAACTAATTATGTACTCTAAAACTTAAACTAAAATTGTCTCAGGTATCAATGGTGAAGTTGGTTGTATAGTTAAATGAACTCGATTCCCTCAAATTTGAGGTCGGAGATCCTGAGTTCGTCCTGGATGACAGTGCCGTCTATGAGGAAGACCATGATGTGAGTAGAGTACTGGGGCTTCCCGTCCACCACCTGATCCTCCGACTTGAGGGCGACCACCACATTGTCATCGGTGCCGGGGATGAACTTGAAGCTGCAGAACCCGTGGTCTCCGTGCACATCCCCCACAGTTAAGTTCTGCCACAATAAACACGGAAAATAATATTGTTGCCCACCTTTTGTATGGCAAATTAAACTGCATCCACAAATAATGGTTTTGAATAGTGTTAAACTTTGATGCGAACTTTATTATTTACGCATTACTTGAGTTATTTCTTTATATTTTTAGTTATAGGTAAACTATTTCAAAATTGTAGTGTTCCAATAATGTTATTGACAGGAGTATCTAGTTGGATGATCTTTAGCGTAGTCATTTGAAGGGTTTAATAAATTTCTCTCTGCTGTATTTCCGGACAATATCTCGAAAACAAACTGACTAATAGGCATAAAATTTTACACAAAGCTTAATTTATATTTTATCAAAACTGAGTCGATGATGTTGCATGTCACTCCATAGGATTTGGCTGAGCGTTAGCTAATACTTCTACATTGGTCTTATACCCCATACGTTATGGGTAACCATAATAGCAACGAGAAAAACAGAATAAATAAAATTGTATAGAACTAAGCCCAGTCATTTGAGATTTCACCATAAATTTTATTTGTAGAGTAAAGAAAAGTTGAAAATCAATGTTGAATCTCGAGGACAAGATTTGATTTCACAGCACTATTACGTTGTAGCGCCCTTCTAACTCACCGGAACTTTTTAAACACACTGCTATATAACATAGTTTAAAGAAAAAAAATGGGAATGCATTAAGTAGCAAGATATTTCGATAAAGATATCATGTGTTGATTTTATATTTTGCGTGAAACTTCATTTCTACATACACAAGAATGTTTTCGATGATAGTGCATGACCAATCATGAAATTTGTCTCATTATCGCTGAAGACTAAAACTCAGTAGGCTGAGTAACACGGTTTCTCTTTTCCACGCCGAAGTGGATGTACAACACTTTTTGTGTTGCAGGAAATCTCGAGAACGCAATGAGGTATAGGTTTGCATGCAACCTCAGCTACGCCTGTTAAGTAAATGGTCAAATAAATAGTACTAATTCTGGAAGCTTAAACTTTACTATGACTTTTGTTTGAACACTTATTAGTGAAATATTGTCACACCAGAGGTCATAAAATTACTAGTGTGTTTTATTTTGTGTAATTAGTCATTTAAAGAAAACATCCAAATGGAATCGCGCTGAAATTAATTAAGGGGAGTTGAACAGTCCATAAGGCCCAATGTTAAAATAAGGTAACTTTATGTACCTTTTTCTCAGAACTCATAACAGTTAGGAAGTTGAAATTTTTACACAAGGTGTAGGATATAATATTGTATTTATACCTCTAAAATCTTTGTAAAATAATTGATACAACTAAAGAAAAAAATTTTATATTTGTGTTATTTTTTATTTTTATATTTTAAGATAAAATATTTTTCTAAATATTTATTTATTGATGAAATTTGATAAAACTAGAGCTACATACTTCTAAAAGGCTACTTTATAACCAGTAAAAATTTCATGTGTGTAGCATTTATAGTTTTTTAGAAAAAGGTACATATATATTAAAAACCGGTAATTTTCAAAAAACAGCGGAAAACAAAAAATCAAAATAATTATAAGTTTATATTACCTTTAGAAGCCTCCAGGACAGTAGCTACCATCCATTTCCTCTTCCTCACCTAATAACTGTCTCCTTTTCTTTATTCTTGCTTCCTTAGTCATTGACTCTGCTTTCAGATCTGCCTTCCTCATCCTGACTTCATCGAGGCTCTTCAATGTGCTTACGGTGTATTTGCCACAGTCTTTTATTCCTAACTCCTTTAAAACCTTGATCCTTCCAATGTTACCTTCATTGAATGTTAGAACAGCATCATGAACACCTAATACAAGAGTCTCTCTTCCAACAAACACATTTTTTGGGATTCGGTTCCACACTACATTGTTGAAAGATTCGTTCACGTTCTGGGTTTTACCGTGAAGACATTTTTTTAGTAGATCTAATCTTGACAAATCTCTGTATGTAGGTTTTATTGCTGTCAATACAGCTTGAGGTAGAGAATGTTTGTGATTGTAGGTAATTTCTTCTTCATTTGCAGCCAGCTAAAATAATTACTATATAAAAGGCAAGAACGCAGCGCTCAAAACGCACGAAATTTGTTATGTAGTCTTATATTTGAAAAATCATAGAAGCTCAACGGAAAGCCATTTTTATGTAGGGATTGCAGTAAATTGTTCAGAAAGAATCAAATAATAAAATAAAAAATAAAAGTGAAAAAAAAAACATTTTTTTACCGATTTTTGCGTTCAACTCCCCGCCGAATTATTATCAAATTAAAAACAAAATACAATTAAATTTATTTACAATTGACATGAAATAATAGCGTTCTCAGCCAGTCATGTGAAGTACTTTCTTATGGTGCTATTTAAAACGAGAATTCTTCTTGATAACTCATTAGGATTTGAATGTGTATTTTTGGCCAGCAGCCCATGAGGATGTGTAGATTAGGCTTTAAATGTGTCTGGCCTCTCCTTTCTTAAATAGATTTATCACAAAATTTGGAAGACCAACCTTGACATCCTGAAAGTTTTCATCGGCACTCAGAAGAATGTTAGTGCTCAAATGAGGATACGTGTTGGGGTCGAAAGGGCCATCCAGCTTCCTCAGAGGCATGAAGAACCACCGCTTATGGACGTCACTCCAGACACATGACTCGTGAACCAGGGCCGCTAGAACATAAGAAGCAGTGCTATTTAGTAATTCTATTATTGTTATATTGGGAATATCACAGTTTGACAACACTTTTATTGTATACGTTTTGAAACAACCCGATTACTTTACAAAATACCGGCTCTGACCTGCAAATCGTCAACGAAAGCCAAAGGAATATAAGATTATGATCTCAGCCCGTATAAAGCTGCATATCTAACCGATAGATCATTTGATTCCCAGAGCGGTCAACAAAAATTGGCAACTGAGTTTAAATATTTCCCCCAGAAAAAAGTTTAAGACGATTATTTAAAATATAGTAACATTGGTGTTCAATGATGTACATAAATACTATTTCAAATTTCTTCACTATAAAAAGCTCTTAAAATTGGCGCTGAACTTCAGAAGTTAAATGATACGAAACAATAAATAATACATCTTCAATACAGTTTTTATACCTAATTTTACATTTTATTTTTTATTGTATAACTCCCTACACCAACATCATGAAGTTCAGACTGGTGAGATAAACCCAAGAACCACTGCACAGAACCAACATTACTACAGAACACATGTCACACACACCAAAGAAGGTGGTTTTCATGTTGGTGTAGTCAGGTATCGGTTGAGTTTTTATCGTAACCACTGCACAGAACCAACATTACTACAGAACACGTGTCACACACACCAAAGAAGGTGGTTTTCATGTTGGTGTAGTCAGGTATCGGTTGAGTTTTTATCGTACTGTGCATAACCAACATTACTACAGAACACATGTCACACACACCAAAGAAGGTGGTTTTCATGTTGGTGTAGTCAAGTATCGGTTGAGTTTTTATCGTACTGTGTATAACCAACATTACTACAGAACACATGTCACACACACCAAAGAAGGTGGTTTTCATGTTGGTGTAGTCAGGTATCGGTTGAGTTTTTATCGTAACCACTGCACAGAACCAACATTACTACAGAACACATGTCACACACACCAAAGAAGGTGGTTTTCATGTTGGTGTAGTCAGGTATCGGTTGAGTTTTTATCGTAACCACTGCACAGAACCAACATTACTACAGAACACATGTCACACACATCAAAGAAGGTGGTTTTCATGTTGGTGTAGTCAAGTATCGGTTGAGTTTTTATCGTACTGTGCATAACCAACATTACTACAGAACACATGTCACACACACCAAAGAAGGTGGTTTTCATGTTGGTGTAGTCAAGTATCGGTTGAGTTTTTATCGTACTGTGCATAACCAACATTACTACAGAACACATGTCACACACACCAAAGAAGGTGGTTTTCATGTTGGTGTAGTCAAGTATCGGTTGAGTTTTTATCGTACTGTGCATAACCAACATTACTACAGAACACATGTCACACACACCAAAGAAGGTGGTTTTCATGTTGGTGTAGTCAAGTATCGGTTGAGTTTTTATCGTACTGTGCATAACCAACATTACTACAGAACACATGTCACACACACCAAAGAAGGTGGTTTTCATGTTGGTGTAGTCAAGTATCGGTTGAGTTTTTATCGTACTGTGCATAACCAACATTACTACAGAACACATGTCACACACACCAAAGAAGGTGGTTTTCATTATATTGTTACATTTAGTTTAGTGTGTGTGGTAAGATCATTATGGCACTTTTTAGTTGTAAGCTTTTTACACTTGTTTAATTATATGTGCTATTACAAAATCTGGGTGTTCAACACCTGAGAAAGATTCTAGATTTAAATCTTCGAAATTTAGTGTTCTATTTTGTAACGCATAAACTTGGCGAACACATCGTTAATAATACATTGCAATAGTTAGAAAAGTTGTTAATGAAGTGCCTGCAAAGGAAATTGGAAAACGACCTGTTTTCTAAGATCATCACAACTCAAAATGATGATTAAACATCCCTATGTGAATTTGGAAAGTAGAACATATTTTTTACTACAATATATCTGGGAAATGAACGCCGAATTGTTAACCCAGAGTACCGTAACTCAAGATTAATATTACAATATCTCTTTGTGAATTTGGAAAGTAGTACACATGGTTACTACAATATACCTGGAAAATGGACGTCGACCAGTTTTTTGAGAGCATCATAACTCAAAATGATGATTACAACATCCCTATGTGAATTTGGAAAGTAGAACATATTTTTTACTACAATATATCTGGGAAATGAACGCCGAATTGTTAACCCAGAGTACCGTAATTCAAGATTAATATTACAATATCTCTTTGTGAATTTGAAAAGTAGTACACATGGTTACTACAATATTCCTGGGAAATGGACGTCGACCTGTTTTGAGAGCATCATAATTCAAAATGATGATTACAACATTTCTATGTGAATTTGGAAAGTAGTACACATGGTTACTACAATATACCTGGAAAAAGGACATCGACCTGTTTCCTGAGAGCATCGTATCTGTCCTCCCAATTCTCAGCAGTGACGAGTCCCTCAGGAGTGATGACCTTGACCCAGAGCATATCCTTATTAAAGGCAACGCCATCCTTGATCAGCTCATTTCCGGAACTGCCCACGTACAACAGCCCTTCTCGTTTTGTTGCCCATTCACTCTTCTGGCCTGTAATGATTTATTAGTTAGTAGATTATACCCTTCTCTCATATTGCTTGAGTATGCACAAAAATTAACTAACACTCGTAACTTAAACCTAATAGCTGTAATAATTATATAGTTTAATATACTTAAATTATATAAATAATATTTATCCAACTACTGTACTTATAGTTAAACTTTTTTATATTATCGCCGCTTAGTAAGTATTGTAAAAGGGTAACTTACAATTTTCACTTGTATATAGGTGTATATGTTCTTGGAAATAAACACTTTTTATATTCCATTTATATTCTAATTTGAGTACAAAAATAAAAAAAGAGTAAGCTAATGTCACTGTATGCAACGATGTTTAATAAAATACTGCCCATTTATTCGTGTAAAGAGAGATCCATGGGTTTACTCTAAAGATCTAGAGATCTAAAGATATAAGTTCTAAAGACATAGTAACAAGAATGAATATTGTTGCTGTGCTTTTGTGTCATCGTATTATATTTAATTATTATTTCCGTTTATTTACTCAAGGATAAAATCTCATAAAAGGATTAATCTAGGGTATTTAAATCTATTTCTATCTTATGAGAAATCTTTACGTTTCAAATGTAATTAATTTAAGGAGAACTACAAAAAGTAAAAAAATATTTCTTATCGATTTTTAAAACAAATATATCAAGTTGTACAAAATGTATAAGTTTTAAGATACTTTATGGGCCTTGTCTTGGTATCGATTTTTGTTTTTTGACAACAGTTTTTTAAACGGGTGCCGTATAAAAGTGATTAATTCGGGGCTAAAAGAATAAATTACTATTCAAAAGAAAAAAATACTGTAACTTAAACTCCATGTATGGTAAAAATATAAAAAGTATACACAGACTAGTCATACTTAAAAAATGTAAGTATATCTGATATTGATTCTTAAAAGGCGTTTTAATTTTTTTTGTATTGTATTCTGATTTTCACGCTATGCCAACTTCTCTTCAAACACCCTTTACAAGAACCATCGTTTCAATTTTATTTGGAACTTTGTGTTGTACAGAACCCAACCGAACATTAAAAAAATTAATAACTCTAAAATATTTAAATTGAGCTTCTTTCCAGTTCAATTCGCCCAAAAAGGGAGTCTCCAACTCCTGCTTATCCAACGAAGGAGACAGGACCTCACATCGTGGCATTTGTTACGTAACCTCTTAATTAAAATTCATTCCCTATGGTTGAAACCTCTATTTAAATGCGCAATATAATTCAAATATTACATCATTCTCGCATTTGACTCACCTTTAGTACTTATACCGTTCCCGGCTCCAAGGTAGATCCAAGGAATAGCCTTCTTCGTCTCCAAGTCCAGCTCGTAGACGAGACCTGTCTTATCGTCAAACGACAACAGTCTACCGTCGTATACGATGAGGTCCGACAGCTCCATGCCTCGGCCCTCATACCCGAAATGCGACGTGAATTTTATAAGCTCGCCCTCATCCCACTCGAACACGACTTCGCCCGCTTCGCCTGCCGTTGGGCGCCATTCCAGGTACCCGGTCTTTAACTGGCTCTCCCAAGTTCCGTTGGACACCTTGTTCGTCAAGTCACCGTCGTGGATAAGGCCAATGCGGTACCTGATGCCATTCTCGGTGGGTTCAGGTGGAGTGAGGGGGTAGTTGGAGTTATACTCCTTTTGCTCCGCGCTCACCTCTTCAACTGGAGCAGCAAGTGACGTAGGAATGTAAACTAGGAGCAAAGAGAATACGATGAAAGTTACAGATTTAGTCTCCTCTAGAGCGTGTAGAACCATGGTATCAAGAGAAGTCCGTCAATACTTACGGTGAACAGCTTTTATCTTCAGACAAACCTCTGATTCCTATAAATATTACCGTGTTGCACTGCACGTTTAAGGTTATCTCAAAATGTCGGTGGATTCTGACCAGATGATACCACTATATTGGACAAGGAAATAAACAGATGATTAGATTGTGTTATTACTCGTCAGGTCAAGTAATTGCAAAATTCCATCATGTTTATTTAAAAACACAGAAGACAAAATATTGCCTCGTGTATATTACATAAACTAACAATATTAGATTACAATTAGGGAACAAGACAAAGTTTTGTAATTTAAGAACTATATTTTACCTTCCAAATAAAAATTAAAAATATACTGTTTGAATATACATTAATCGTGTGTAAAATCAATTTCATACAGTATTTTGATCAAAGAGGAAGCCAGATACGGGGTCAAAAGGGTCCGGACCCTCATTTTTTAAGGATCAAAATGGGGCCTTACTCTCTGTCCACTACGGGAAAATATCAGTTGTGTGGACCCTCCTCCCCAATTTTTTCATAGCTACTTTCTTGACTGTGAATTGGTTTTGCACATTTTCAGGTATTCATCGGTCGACTCTATAAGTAAAATGGAATACCTAACTTTTTGCCCAAATTCAAATATATTTAATTGTTATTGTTTTGATGTTTCTTGGTTTTTGTATCTGCCAACTAACACACTAAAGTATAAAACTAAAGTGTATCACTGATAACAATAGTCTACGGTTGATAGGTCACATACTTTCTTCTAATTTTACAAATTATACGTGTCTTGAGGATGAGGATATACTGAAGTATAGGCAGTTGAATTAAAGGTTCAGCCTTTTCAAGGCTTGCAACAATGACATTGCACTGCGTATGGACATGAAAGGACGCACATTGGCAAACACTTCTGACTTCCAAATGTTTTAACCGTAGCCCAAACCATAAAGAGCTTCTCTAAAACTCATTAAAAGTTCCCCACTAATTAAAAAAATAAAACTTTTTCTGAACTGGATTATTTATCCCTCTGCTATTTTCCTGTTAGGTCTTATGCCACGCTGTGACTCGTAGATCAACGGCCAAAGTCCAGAAGTAAAGAATGAGGAAGAAAGATTTAATGAAGCTAGGTAAGAACCATGCAAATTTATGATTTACTACTTAAAAAAATTAATATTTATCATGTACAATTTCTTGGCTTTGTAACACGCAAAATGTAATAATTACGGATCAGCTCGTGGAAGGGTAAACTTCGATATTGGGATTTCAAAATAATCGATTTCATGTTTTTTAAATTGTCGATATGTTATAAATAGTGTCAATATTTAATCGGTAAAACTATTTTTGCAAGTTATTTGCTATCAACTTCATTATTTGTAATCTTCATACGTTTTGCTATAATGAAAACTGTGGTAAAAGGAGAAAACATGATCGTTTTCAGTGCAGAACTATTTCAGTTTCTTGTTGAGTTTTGTTTCTCGTTATCATTTCTAGTTAATTGTTATCTTATAATTTTAAATATAAAGTAGAAGCGCGTGACTACGAGTATTCGTTCACATTCGACATGGAAATATAATGTATATAAATCTTTTATATAACCAGGGCTTGTACTCCCAGGTTATTAAAAAACCCCGCTCCCTGGAAAACACTTGGAAAAAAGTCTTAAACTTCCTGCTTGCTTAGCGCCTTCCCCAAACACACAAGTACTGTATGTGTTGATATGTTCGTTCCCAGACCATAAAATAGAAATAGAACTTACAAACATTACATACTGTAGCTCTTTACTGTTGATCGCTCAATCCTCCTCTATAATATTTTGTTCTGTAAATGGAAAGGCTTCAGACTTATTTTTGACCCTTAGCTTGCGATCTTGTACGGAGTTTGTAGAGATGATATTTATCGCGAAAATTGAGGATTGCCTGGAGCCACGGTGCGGTGTGGTAGCGGCGCTGCTTATTGGCAAGAGATAAATACCGGAAATCACGAAACAGGGATTCTGATCAAAGTATCATACCGATTAAAAAAAGGTCCAAGTTCATAAAAAGTTATCTTCACCTAAATGAATACCACCGAATTTGTAATAAAATAGCAATTATTTTCTTATTATAAATAGAATAATCTTCTGCTTCTATACATCAAATTATATGACTGTAACAATTTAAAAATTAAAATCGTTTGAAAATTAAATGACAAACCAAAAATAAAATTTGGTAACAGAGTTGCTGCCATCCATCGCATAAATGTAGTAACATTTCCGGCACGTTAAGCCTTAAGTTGATATACACGTTTTTATTGGTTAAAAAAAGTTGTATATGTTAAATTGATGCTACAAAACCCAAAATGAGAAGTGGTGCTATAATGAAAACTGTGGTAAAAGTAGAAAACAAGATCGTTTTCAGTGCAGAACTATTTCAATTTCAGTTTCTTGTTGAGTTTTGTTTCTCGTTATCATTTCTAGTTACTTGTTATCTTGTAATTTTAAATATAAAGTAGAAGCGCGTGACTACGAGTAAATAGTTTATTAAAATTGGATTTTATATATCGATTAAGAAAATAAATTATTTTGGGCACCTAAGTCTGCCCCTACCTTAGCCCAACCCAAGTAATGTAATCGCTAGAAACAAATTCTTCCAAGATGACTTTGGGAGCTGTACTGTATTTAATGTGCCTACAGTATATTCCACTTTCACCACCGATTGGTAGTTAACCTAGTCTTCTTGACTTTGGCGTCATGGGCAAGAGACAAAACACTGTATTTTGCTAAATATAGGTTATGGCCTGAGCCCCTGTCTGCTGCACCTAATCAAGCATTGACTGAGAAACAAGAGAAGATGGTCAGCAAAAGCTAAAGAATCGACCTGTTGGTTCTCAAATTTCAAAGCCAACGTCTTGAAACGTAAGTGTAGGACTCGGTTTCACTAAGTACGCCTGTAGTCTAAGAAATATTGTCAGCGACTGCTACAACAAACACACTATAAATATTAGGCCGTTTACACGCTAATTTATTTGTACAATACGCTTTTCACAAAATAAATCGAACAAAAATCGTGCGTAACATGTGGACTGAAGATGGAAATAAAGACTAGGTTGGAGTGAGTTATATTGAATATTGAACGACAAGCTGTTGATGGTTGCTCATATCTTATTGCTCCAAACATAACCTAAAGCTGTGTTCCCGTGCATCGATGCTGTTTAAAGGCCCCATACACTTTCGAGTCTGGCTCGGCCTACAAAACGAACCAAATCCGCCAGTGTATGGGCCTAACGAGCCGAGCTGAGTCAAATAAAGGCGAGCCGAGCCTGCTGTCCGGCTCGGCTCGACTCGGCTCGGGTATCCAGTTCGCCAGTGTATTGCGCAACAGGATCGGACTCGTTAGTTTTAGTTGCAACGCGGACGCCAAGCTGGTAGGGTGTGTTCTGTTATGGCGGACTCCAAGTTATTTATGAGCCCTGATTTCCCAACAAAATTTATTGATGAGTATCGGGATTTGCCGTGTTTGTGGAAGGTTCGTAGTGAGGAATATTCCAACAGGTTACAACGAGATAAAGCTTAGGAACATCTTCTTCAAATTACAAAAGAAAAAGTTCCAAATGCAGACCTGAACTTGGCAAAAAAGAAGGTGGATAACATTCGAGCGTCATTCAGGAAGGAAACTGAGGAGAATTCGCGACTGCACGAGAAGTTGGTGCATCTTCAGATGATACGTACACCCCAACTCTATGGTACTTTGAACTCCTTAAGTTCACCGCAGATCAGGAGCAGCCTCGACAAACAAAGAGCAATTTGGATGAGGTTGAAGAGAATGTTTTTGATGGGGAAGACTGTATTGTTGAGGTAGTTTTGTATTGACTGTTCATTATTACAATTTTAATATATATATCAGTTACATACATAGGAAGTTTTCAACTGTTTATTTTCCGTTTAACAACCAAGAACAACATAAATGCAATCTATAAAAAACTCATTTATTAACCATTCTGTTCTTGAAAGGGCACCTTTCCTGGTCCATTGCAATAGTTCATATAGACATCTCAGCTCTCATAAGCTTCCTTTGCAGCTGTTGTTGCATAGGAAACTGCGAAGCCTATGAAAACACCCTTGAGGTAGACCATTTCTCCAATCACCTGCAATAACGCTAGCGCTTTCTACATGTTCCTTGTCCAGCACTGAACTAGGCGTATACTCTGCTCTATTGTTTGCCCCAAGAAAAATTGTGTGTAGAACCACGCAAGCTAGCACAATATCATCTACTTTTGAAGGGTTAAGATTGATAGTTGTATGAAGAATGCGAAATCTGGATGCACCAAACGCACCAAACGCCAACACCAAACACACCAAACCAAACGCGTTTTCCACACACCTTCTTGTACGTGAGAGCCTGTAGTTAAAATTTCTTCTTTCATAAGTCAATTTTTCTCGAGGAAATGGTTTCCGTAGATTTTTTTTGAAGTGAAGCCCCAAGAAAATTGTGTAGAACCACGCAAGCTAGCACAATAACATCTACTTTTGAAGGGTGAAGATTGATAGTTGTATGAAGAATGCGAAATCTGGATGCTAATTACACCAAACGCGTTTTCCACACACCTTCTTGTACGTGAGAGCCTGTAGTTAAAAATTCTTCTTTCATAAGTCAATTTTTCTCGAGGAAATGGTTTCAGTAGATTTTTTTTGAAGTGAAAAAGATTCATCAGCAATAAACACAAAATTTCATTTTAGACACTGAATTTTCTCTCTTAGGAAGGCCCAAATCACCATGTTTCAATTTTTTATAAAATGTAGTCTCTTCTATCACCCCTCCATCTGACACTCGTCCGTTGCAGCCGACATCTACCATTATAAAGTTGAGGTTGGCATCTACGATTGCTAGTAATACTACACTGTGGTATCATTTATAATTGAAGTGGTATCACCCTTCTACGGCTGATTTTACAATACTCACATGCTTTCCATCAATAGCACCGTCACAATTTGGAAAGTGACACATTGATTCAAATTCTTGTGCGATTTTTTGCCGTTCCTCACACGATGATGGAAACTGAAACCAGACAAAATGGAATTTAGATTATGTTATCTGAGTGCTTTTGAGTACATATAGTGTGCTTTACCATAAGCGCAGTGGCACAAACCAGAAAACATATCTAATTAATATTTTGTTTTCTTCTACAGGCAGAACCAAACAAAGATGTGAACAAATGTTGTCAATGAACAAACGTTGAACATTAAATCTAAGTGTACAGCTCCAAAAATTACAATTTCGCCAAAACGAAACAGAGGTGAAGAGGGACTGCGCAAACGGAAAGCAATTCTAGAAAAGGCTTCCACTGTACTGAATAAACCGGATGACGATACGACGGCCTAGGTAAGACGTATGCAGCAAAATTGCGCCGCATGCCTGCTTCTCAAAGAGACATTGCAGACAAGTTGATTGGTGACTTTCTTTTCAAAGGGTTGCAGAACACTTTGACTAATTCCACTTTTATTTCTGATTATGTTATTCAACTGGTTCCTGGCGTGGGGGTAGATACACCATCTCCCTGTACAACTATATCTAATATATTATACAGCCGCATGTGAAACTGACTGACTGACTGACTCACTGATATATAGATACAAATTCTAACATAGTTCTAGAAGTGCTGGAAACTTGAAATTTGGGCACGCAGGTACCTTTCACAATATGACCCGGAGGAAAAAGTCTGAAAAACCGGACTTTTTTACTTTTAAACCCCTCAAAAAATTCCTCAAAAATCGCGCATTCTTTACCCCTGCAGGCATTTCTTGTAAGCCTGATAGCGGGTGAACCGTTGGAGCTAGCTTCGATCTGACGAAAAATCGTTAGTCAGGAATGAAGTGAACTACAAAAAAGGTCTAGTGACCTTTTGCTCTATCTTCCATGGTTAAGCCACAAAACGCGGAAATGTTTGACATTCCAGAGATTTTTTCGCTTAAAATAAAGTTTCGAGCCCGATAGCGGCCGAACGGTAGGTCGTAGCTCAAATCTGATTGACCCATCAAAATTAGCAAATTACGTGGATCTACAGTAAAGGTCCAGTAACCTTTTGCTCTATCTCCATCGGTATGACTGCAATACGCGATTATGTGCAAAATTTGTGTAATTTTCACGTGAAAACTTTGTTTTTGGGGTCGATAGCGGCGAAACAATTGGTCGGAGGTCAAAATAAAACAAAGGGTAGATTTATGAAATGATATGATCTACAAAAAAGGTTCAGTGACCTTTTACTATATCTCCATTAGTTTGACCGAAAAACGCGATTAAATGAAAATATTTGGAAATTTTCGCCTACAAATTTACATTCCGGGCTTTGATAACGGCTAGACGGTTGGTCGTAGCTCAAAACTTTTTTAACGGGATTTAGGAAATCACGTGATCTACAAAAAAAAGTTCAGTAACCATTTTGCCCTATCCTCAACCGGTTTGGCCGCATAATGCGTTTTAAAGTTTTGATTTTTGAGTTTTACGTGAGATTTTGTTTTCTGGGCTCTATTTCAGAGACAAAATCTTAGTTCTAGCCCAGATTAAAAATTTGATTTTAATACAAAATAATGCGATCTACACAAAAGGTCTACTGACCTTTTGCTTTATCTTCCATGATTTAGCCGTAAAAACGTGATTATATTGAAATTCCACTTAAAAACTTACGTTTCGTGCTCGATAGTGGCCGAACCGTTGGCCCTAGCTTAAATGTAAAAACTTTTTTGTAAGTAGCTATTGATAGGATCTACAAAAAATGCCCAGCAGCTTTCTATCGTTTATCTTTCCGTAAGCCTGGTAAATGCTCTAAATGGCTAATTCTTTGTCGTCACTTTTAGGCGTTTTAAATTTTGCAACTATAATTAGTGCGATTCATGCTGATTCCATATTGGACCTTGTATTACTACGTTAACGAGTGACTAAAACTCCCCTCCACATCGGGAGTTGGCTGAGCGTTAGTGAAGCTTCAATAGTAGATAGGGACAGAGTGTTTTTTTTTATTTTTTATGAAATATTAGTTCATTGTCAAAACTCTGGCGTGGAATGATAATTTCCGAATTAAATTAAAACCCCCTGATCTACGTTTTATTTTGATTAAAAATTCCTCGTGCCCATACACAAATTTACTAGAAAAGTACCACGCGTTCTTTAACCCCCGAGAACATAAACCCCCTTTCCGGGAATTTCTTGGTTGATGAAACTCCTGATTAAATTAAACCCCCTGATCAACTTAATAATCTGATAAAGGTAGTACACACTAAATCTGTTTACACAATAGCTGACCAGTGCAGACTTTTTATCCCAAGCGTTGTACCGACTAAATGAGAGATCGTAGCTCAAATCCGAGGATAAAATCGAAAGACAAAATTAAATTTCCGACAAGAAAGGTTCAGTCACTTTTTGTCGTATCTCTAACGGTTAAGCCACAAAATGGCCTTAGATTCAAAACTTTGATAAAAACTGGAAAATTCAAAAAAATAGGTCTAATACTATTTCGAATTCCCGCTTATCCCCGAATTTGACCAATACCCCAAAAGGGGGCCTGGGGTGTGTCATTAACCCCCGCTAACATTAACCCCCCCCGGGATTTCCTAGTATGACCAGATAACCTCCTGAGTACATTAAACCCCCTGTGTTAACCCCTCCGGGAAATTTCCTGGCATGACTTCATGTCCGAAATTTACCAATAACCAAATCTCTTAACCCCCCCCATGGGAAGTTCCTGGTAAGACCAGACAACCCCCTGGTGTCTTATCCCCCGGTAACGTTAACCCCCCCCTAGGCAATTTCCTGGCATGACCTCATGTCCGAATTTTACCAATAACCAAATCTCTTAACCCCCCCCTGACAAGTTCCTGGTAAGACCAGACAACCCCCTGGTGTCTTATCCCCCGGTAAACGTTAACCCCCCTATGGCAATTTCCTGGCATGACCTCATGTCCGAATTTTTACCAATAACCAAATCTCTTAACCCCCCCTGGGAAGTTCCTGGTATGACCAGATAACCCCTGACGTCTTATCCCCAGGCAACGTTAACACCCCCCCCCTCCTGGGAATATCCTGGCATGACATCATGTCCGAATTTTACCAATCACCAAATAAATCTTATCCCCGAATTTAAGGCACTTACTTTGGGGCCTGGGGGCGTAGCCCCCAGCGAGCCGAAGGCGAGTCAAACTATACAACCCCTATCTCATCTTCGACTCCTGAACAAGCAAAACTACACAGCTCAATCTGAAGAGCATACTTTTCTTGGGTAACTATTACTGCTGTAAATTTCATTTAAAAATTTAATTAATGTGATCAATACAAATTACCTTATTCAAAACTAGAATAAACATTGAGTCCAAGTCAGACTCGCAAGTGTATGGGGCCCTTAAGTCTACGCTCCAGGCAATCATGATGGCTCTCTCCCAAATATAGAGCTGTGCCGGTGTTTGCCTTGTCCGTGTCCAATAATAAGTTTTTAAAAGGATCTTATGTGCGATTTTATAAGTTCTGTATAGCTGTTTTCAGTCATATTCTAGTAAGTTCTTCAATCAGTTGATTCATCCGCAATTCTTTTAAGAGACTCACGTGGAAAAGACCCACACCACCTAGTTCTTTGTTTTCGAATTTTCTTATTAAGTATTTTTGCTCAACTAACAGCATACACAGATTTAATTTGCACAATCGGCTATACAATAACTAAGCTACGAAATTTGGGGGGGGGGGGGGGTCCAGACAACTGATATTTTCCCGCAGTGGACAGAGAGTAAGGCCCCATTTTGTTCCTTTAAAAGTTTTTAACCCGTTTCTTTGTTGATAACGATCTTTCAGCAGTACATGTCAGTAACACTAAATTATTTAAATGATAATAATCATTTACTAAAAAAGTAATTGAAAATTAGGGGGGTTTGGATTTGGACCCCCTTCGCTAGCTACGTCCTTGCAGCCATATTGAAGACTACATTGATATGGCATTATAGGACTACTGTACTTTGTTCAGTACACAGAAAAATTTCAAATATTTATTTTAAGTGTTTTTAATGTGTATTTGAATTTAAAACAAATGGAGGGTTCTCTAATATATTTTAAGGTTCCTATGTTCCAGCTTTCACTATCGATTGTCTATCTTTGACTGTCCAATATTATACGGAATCTCTTCTGCAGATTTTACGTCATCCAAAGTGACAAAAAATACTTTCTTATTAATATCTGGCGCAAACAACATTCCTTTTTTTCCTTCAGTAATAAGGAATCTTTCTTGTAACAACAGCTTTGATGGCTCTATTATAAATATAATATTATAATAAATAATTATAATTTTTATATTATATTTTTAATTTTTTATAATATTAATATTATAATAATATAATATAATAAATATTAATAAGTAATCCTATAAAAAGATTATGTACCTCGGTCTGACCTCCATGACACGGCAGATAGTTCCTTTATCACACGATATTTATTCCAATTCTAACGTTGACCTCGGCATGTGTTATAAGTTGAAATATGAATGAGGTCAAAGAGATTAGACCATGTTGATTAGTAGGTTACTTTCCTAAAATACCGTTAAAAGGCTCACTCAGATCTTTAGAAAAAAAAACCTTTCACGTTAAGATTGATTCTAGCATGCAGTGGTATTTGCGGGTAAATCTTTAACGAAGCCCTTTTTAGTACTACTTACGTTATAGAATATTGTTGAAGATTTAACAAAAAGTTGCAGATTTATAGATCAAGAAACTTAAAACTTTAATTACACATGAAAACCTAATTGCAACTGGAAAACTAGTTGCCTACGAGATTTTAATCTTTAAGGTAAAATGTTTAGAAACCTACTTAAACCTACAGAACTAGGTAAAAGAAGATTCCTTACGTTATTGCATTATAATTATTGATTTATGGTCGAACATTAAATGTAAATGTATATAGAATAAATACCTACGTTTTTCGGTTCACATCGCGTTGGAAGAAAGTTGTGGAAAGAATGTAATTTACAGACAAGAGATGTTAAACCGAAACTACTGATAACTTATATTGCAAGTAATTTTGTTTTATCAAATTTTATTTTATGTTTCTCTCATTTCTTAGTACCCTGACGTTTTTTGTGCCTATCACTAACTCATGTAGAAATTAAAAGTTTTGTTTCTCCAAAGTAGACTCAAGCCACACCTAAATTGAATTGAATTTAACGGAATGACCTTAATTTTAACGGAAGTGGGTGTTTAACTGAAACACGAAAAAAAATTTAATACGATAATTATTGATTTATGGTTTTTTTCTTCATTATGATTGTTGTATCGTAATATCTAATATTATAATAGCAGTATAAAATGAGAAGCCGATATTATATTTAACAGTATTATGCACCTCACAAAAAGAATAAGGGAAAAAGTCGGTATAGTAAAAGGACGTCAGGATCGATAGATGTACTCAGTCTCAGATAGATTTTGAAGCTGTACCAAACCTAACTCAGACTAGACACCTAATGCTTTATTGGTGTCTAAAATACTAAAACACTAAAACACCGTGTAGAGACTGGTTCTTTAGCTTACTCATACATCCTTACATGCCAGGATTTACAACTTTTGTGGGTTGACACACTTTAACACGTGTATTTGAAATTTTGAAAAGTTAACTTTACCCAGGTGAAACACATTTTGTGCCATTTTTCCTTTTAGTTTTATTTCGTTAACACAGGTGGCCAGCACAGAAAAGAACAACTTGCATGTACTCTTAAGTGAACAGATACACACATTCTTCAGCTGTACAACATTTTAAGTAAACAAACTACATATAATATTGATACATACATATACATAAAACATACATATATTAGTAAACAAACTCATGGCCTTGAGCTTTCGGACAGGCTTCAACGTGCTCAAAACTATTGTATCAGATTTATTTTCAATCTCAGACGTTATGAGCATGTGATCCCATTTTTCAAACAGCTATCGCTTCTGAAACTTCAACAACTTCGCCAACTTCACATTCTTTCAACTCTACATTCAGTTATCAAAAACAAGTCACCTGTTTACCTGTCCGAACATTTCAAATTTATTTCCGATGTAAGTGAGCGACCTACGAGAAGGGGATCCACCTTACTGTCAATTCCTGTTCATCGATCGAACTTCTTCAGTAAGTCGTTCACTGTTCAGGCATGTCGCCTCTGGAACTCTCTTATTATACGTAGTCCTCCTCCGTAGACTAATGGATATAGTCTCGGCACTCTAACTGAGAGATCACGGGTTCGAATCCCGGGGAGGTCCAATCAGGCAAAGACACGAATGATAGAGTACTTTGCAAATAAAAATACCAGTGTAATAATAAATTAGAGTACTTAGCAAAAATAATACCAGTGTAATAAATCAGTGTACATCGAGGCCAGCATAGCTTGAAAGCTGAGGCTTAAAAGAGATAAAAAAAATGATATACGTATTATAGAAGGTCGAGCTCGTTTTGGGGCAAAGGTCAAGGACTTGTTGCTGGCCGGTCTGTAGGGCTGACGGGTGGCGGTGCTCGAGGTGTGCTTGTGGTCGGACTGTGTGTTTGAGAGAATGATTGTAGTAATAAAGAAAAATTCTTTAAAAAATAATCTGTTAATTTAAGTTTTAATTTAACTTTGTTTGAATTTTCTACATATCAAGCTGATAAATTTTATTTTTAATTATTACGTAGTATGTATATATTTTGGTTAAGTTTTAAGCATTTATTTTAATTTAAAATTTGTTATTAGTTAAGATCATTCAATGTACATGTATCTGTATATTTTGTGGGGTTGAGTGGTAGGGAGGGCTAAATAGACCTAACTCCGCCTCTTAAATAAAGGCATATTTCATTTCATAATATTTATTTTACATTTTTGTCAGATACCTACTCGTAATGCCCTGGACTAACAGAAAATTATATCTGGTTCTCAACCTCATTAATTACTTAAAATCTGCTATACGATTTGCTAATATCGAACTCACAAAGTATATATATATATAATAAACCAAACAATGAGTCTTTTTAGTCTCTTTTTGTGTGATAATCTGCAATCAATTTATCCCATAATAGTATAATTTTTCAAACAGATTTACCATCTATACGTAAATATAGTTGACTCGTGTATGCTTACATTTATTTTGTTTAAAACGTTATTGCTTAATGGATGATTTATAAGGATAATAAGATTTATCACACGTTTGCAACCTGCAATATGACAGTTTCATAAGTTAATATCTGCTCTCTTTCTCAGATCTCAAACCATTCAACATTAAGCTTAAGCATATATAAAAAATTACAAATTTAATAAAAACGTATGTTTCAACTAGTAAAAGCTAGAATTAACAATAAATTTAAAACTAATTACATTTTATAACGTTTTTAGTAATACTGATCTTTTAGCGCGTTTAAAAGTAATTCTATTTTATAGTTACATTATACCTAGAGAACGAAGAAGATGTATGTTTTCAAAGTGTCATGTTTTGGCTTTTTTAACATACAACGGTAAAAAATATTTATAATTCTGTTATTAAATCACCTTACTGTTTAAATTAAGAATACACATTTCTTATAATTTCGACTTCTTTATATCTCGTTAGTAAGATTTAATGCTTAAACTAAAATATAAGTAGAATATTTAACTTCTTCGCAATTTGATGACAGCGATGGATGTAGAGAGGAGTAGGAGCACAAGGAAGAAAGGATATATAAGGACATGGAATATAAAAGAAAGGGAGAGATCCAGTGGCCTTTACAGAAACCTGCAAGCAAAGTCCATCGAACGTTGCTGGACACTGTATAACAGGTTTTTAACGCGTAGGTGGGAATGTATAAAAGTGATCAATAAGCCATCAGCTGTATAGAAATCCTTGGCAACATTGTAACGACCTAGAAAAAACGTCCGTTAGCGTCCTTTTTCAATCCATCCAGTGAGCTAAAAGAGTAGTATGATCTTGATACCTCAATCTTGAGGACATATATCTTCTGACACAAAATTTTAAACAATGCAATTTACACCTTCCAATAATATTATCCTCTGCTACGCAATATTTGTTAAACACAATTTATAGGTGTTCCGGATGGAAAAAAATATACACAAGGAGGATTCCTTGTGTATATTTTAACCATCAGCGTCACGTGACTCCAACTCTGCGCCAGCGATAATAATAGTTCAGTTTCCATTACCTATAAACTCCAATGATTTTTATCTTTCTAGTTCACAAATGGATCAGGTTTGTCTAAGAGAGTACCAAATGAGTCAATAGCTATGATCTGATGTGATTAATTATTGTTCTTTTGTTTCTTTTCGACCAATAGTCGACAGTGACCTTGTTAAGTGGCGATAGCGGTTATCGCTTAGATAACCCAGTCAAACAAGAATATCTTCCTGAATGTGTAAATGCTGAGCAATCGTATGAACCCAGTCTGCTTTGCGCAAAAGTGTTTGGCAAAGGTGGATCAAAAGCTATCGTCTAGACTTTCTCCTCTGCAACTTCGTCGAATTCCTAGTCTACGTAAGAGCACATTTAGTAACCGAGATTGCTCATGCTAGACTGATAAGATCCGAAATAATTACTTTCAAAGCCTTCTTCCATTTTAGTCAGTTCATTAGACTATCTTTAAAAACTTTAAATATAAAAATATTCCACTTGATCAGTTGACACAGCCTTTGTTGTATAATCAATCGTTTGATCTAGCTTTCTACGAAGGTCTAAGCGGCCTCAATAAATAATATTTTTAGTTTAATTTTAACAGAGATTTCACAGGACAATTTTTGAATGGACATGTATTATTATTGCGGTGATGTATTATTTTGTGAATTATCCTTGATGTAGCTATGTCAAAATAATAACATATTATCATATAATAATGTGTCTCTTATGTTGCGGTAAGATACTCAAACAGGAAATATAATACGCACAGTTTAAGATTAAAAAGACATATATTTGAAAGGTATTATTTGAGTAGATATTTACCTAACCATGCGATTCTGATTGGTTCAGTATCATTCTTTTTACTTATGATGTTCCTTAAGAAATGTTGAACAACGTAAAAAATCTTTTCATATTTGAGTGTATTATTGGGCTACGTTTAAGATGAAATTTTCATTTTTTGAAAAAAGTTCTACACAACAAATAAATAAATAACAAAACTAAAATAAAATAAATATTTTTCCTTCATAATTCCATATCTAAAACAAAAATGATGCGTTAAGTAATTACATGAGTAATTAGCAAGTCTAGTTACTTTGGACGATATTAATGGTGGAATATCCTTTTTATGCAGGATGTTACATAACGGGTGGCAAATAACTTAGAAACTAATTCAAGACGTCTAAGCAATAAAACTGATTTTGCAGTGACTAAGTTAACGACAATGGAGATCATAAAAACACTATTAGACTTCAAACTTTTCTATTCTTTTATATGTTTCAAGTCATTAGATTAAAAGTATACATCAATAATCATAAAAATAATACATGTATTCGTGCAATATGCATTTGTATTAATTTTATTGATAGTACAAACCGAATCACAGTCCATACAATAAATTATAAATAAATATTTTCAATAGGCAAGCGACCTACTGACCTCATGTACTTTATTCCTCAAGTGCCTGACATTTTATTATAACAATTTTTAAATTATTAGCATTGTTTAAAGTATGTGGAAAGCAATTAAAAAGGTTAGGTCCAAAAAAGGAAAAATGAATTTTGCGAGAAAGAAAGAAAGAAATAAGGGCGGAATTGATCAACCAAGTGAATTTCTTTGTTATTTTTTAGTGTTATAAGCAGGACTGAAGAAGCTATGTTTGTTTAAAACACAAAACCTACTGTGATAATAAGGAGGCTAAATTACAGGGCAATTAGAATTACAGACTCAAAATGGTTCTCAAGATGTTTCTGGGTCTTCCGACACCAACTAGGCTTAGCTTTTATATCTGAATTACCCGCTAATCAGAATAACTTCCTCTGTTCTATATCACGTGGACTTTAAACAAATAATAAAAACTCTTATCAAGGTGTTCGTAGGCAATCTGAAATTGTTACTCTTCATTCTAATTATCATATATTTGTTCTATACTAGCGACAAGTACTTTGTAAAGCTGCCGTTCCCCCCTGGCCCCAGGCCCCGGGGTTTTCGCTCCCTCTGCCCACTCTCTCCGGGCCTGTCTGGGGTCTGGGCAGTAATGACAGTTGTCGTGAGCATTTTCGGAGGGATAGAGTCTTATCACTACCATGTCTTCATATTTTCCATTCACTTATCAAACTGTTCCACCACATAGATTTAGTTCCCTCACTATGGCATGGATACTTTATCCGGCACAAAACTAACTTATACGAGTACTTATTAATCAATAGATTTTAACTAAATGCTTACGAAAACTCGATTTTTTTTCTTTGGACCTAAACTTTTGAATTAATTTATCAGACACAAAATATTCACCTTCTTCCATCAATATTTATAAAACTCGTCTAAGACGGCATCTAGTAGAAAGAGGTTTTTATAGTCTCAATGAGGCTATTGAGGTTATCGATTAATATTAAGTTTATATTAGTCTGATGTTGTTTTACTCTCAAGATGTTTAAGCAGTGAATTGAGAAAATTTGTATATAGTATTCGAATTTGAAGTTACTTTTTTATTTAGAATAGCACAATTTTTATATTAAAATTTGTGAAATAATCAATTGCTAATAAATTTTCATGATCAATTGTGTCAATACAAAATTTGAATTTGAAACAAGCTATAGACTTTAGCGAAGCCTGCTCCGAGCATGTGTAAGTGCGCGTAACTTGTCTTGCATACGGATTCTGCCGACAAATCGACAAAACGTCATGATCCAGTCACCATAATGTACCACGGGAGTATTTAGGAATATTCATTAACTGAAGAAAGATCTGACCCTGATGGAAAACAAGTGGTTTGAGATCTGGCGCATGGACATTGATGGTTTATAGAAATAAACAGTTTTCGAAACTAAAAAGAGGGGCGAGAAGAGTTAACTCAATTCGAATATTGAGTTAAGCTCCATTTCAACTCAGCGTCTGAAACTGCCACTGGTACTGACTGACTCCTGGAGTCTGGAGTTAACGTCTTCTTGAAGAGATCCATAACAACTTTGCAAGGAGTTCATTTTGAACATCTTCATCAGCTATGGATTTCATCAGACAAATATGGCCTCCAGATTCCAGGAGTTAATCTGTACCAGTCTGATTTCAAACGCTGCACTAAGCGGAATGTAGCTTAACTCAATTTTGTATTGAATTAACCTATCCAACCGTAGCTGAGTTTTGTGTTGAAAACTCGGTTGCTCTGCCGTGCTTTGGGATGGTGTCTAAAAACATCGTAGTACACTCAATTGTGAACCTGACGAGTCAATAAGAATACCTCTTCATCTGAACTACACTGGATAGCGGCTCGGTTTTGTAATCTAAGTCTCTGTGGTGTAAAAAACTATACATGGAGTTCGTTTTGAACACCTCCGTCACCAAATGATTATGGATTTCTTCAGACAGACTTGGACTCCAGACTACAAGAGTCAGTCTGGACCAGTGACAGATTATAGATGCTGCGCTAAGCGGAAGGTGAAATAGAACTGACTTAATATCCACATAGAAAGATAGATTTATCTTTCTGTGCAAAGAAAGATCTTTAGTTATACTCTTAAAAATCCTAAGAACTGAATTCATAATGAGCTGAGGATCCGTTACTGATCCGACCGATCATATAAAATTGCCGTTTACGTCTAGTGACTGTTGAAGGAGATAGTTTAAAAAAGTAAAACCTATTCACCAATTTTTTACTCTACCACATATACACATACATGTATGTGCTTATGAAATATAACGGGATGGGACAAAAAAGTGGGACAAACTTATTTTTACCGTGTCTACTAAAACCGTTCTATAATCCATTAGTAAAAGTGAATGTTTTCAATTCTTATCAATGTATGTACCTAAATGAAGCAATCCATTTGGGTTAAGTTATCAGATATAACATCATCAGTAGACTGATAACAAATTTTCCATACTTTTATTACCATTCTTACCTAAGGAGTCCTTGAACACTTACGCACTATATTGCAAACATTTCGTCTAACTCTAAAGTGGTTTGTACTGGTCAGTTACTAGCAACTATAGAGCTTGGGAAGAACAGACAGCACTAGTCAACCGATGTGAATTTTTCTAGAGTAATTTTAAAGAGTAAATTGCCTTAGGTATTTTCTAGTGGTTACACGGAATATGCTAGAATTTTGCCAAATTTCAAGTTTCTAGTATACCAGGAGATACTTTGGGCTTACTTTCTATACTCTCATCAAGTCAGTATCACACGTGATTTAAAAATAAAGGTGTTTTTATCACCTGATGAATACAAGTATGGTAATCTTTTATTCGCCGACTAAGTCAACCAGAGTATTTTATTTTACCCAAAAGATATTCCCAGGGAGGGTAAGGTTACCGGGGGTTAAAAGGACAGGAGATTCTTTCCTTGTGGGAGTTGAGTCCATTATGAGGTTAAGTAGATCAGGCGTATTGGTCAAACACAGGTCGAGTTTACCTGATGATTAACTTAACCGGGTGTTTAATCCTTTACCAGAGTATAAAATCTGCCGAAGGTACAATTATGTCAGAAATCGAACAAATATTTTTATTGGGCGTGAGCTAGTTCTTCTTCACCCTCATTTAAAAATTTCTCATCCACCACTTTTTGACCTAAGGTTTACGTTCATATTATGATTTAATTTCGAGAATATTTGGTCAACCATACTACACGTTCCTTGCTCAAGATTTGATATCTACGGCAATAGTACATGAGAACAAAAGGGGTTCTTTAAAAGTTTTGAACATAAACGACTATTTGCTTAAATGAATTAAAAATTACTCTGCTCATATCTAAAATTGCGACTTCGCTAACCCTTGCAAATCTCGCAGAGGTAAATACATGGTATCGAAATCTATGTTGTCAACGTAGTAGTGAGTTTATATGTAAAAATTCATGTCCACATCATGTCATTCACAAGATATCGTACGGATGGACTACTTTGCTAACACTCAGCCAAAACTGCTGGATAGATATTTATCGCATCGTACTCTGTCTTGACTACTTTAATATGAAATTACATTACTAATTTCGTGTTTATAATGATTATCGTTTTTATAATCGTGCTTCAACTTGGTATGGAGGCAATATTTGTATATAGTTTGGATATGTTCGTTAGCCAATCTTTAATAAAAATCATTTAAAAAAGACGGTCATTCGCATTTGGGCAAAATTTTAATCTCGAGTATATTGTGAAAGATAAATAAAAATTGACATTTTTCATAAAATTATCAATTAACTGTAAGCAACGTTCATGCCTACTTGTTTTTTTATACCTATTGAGGTTGCAAGATAGTGACCGTTTAAAGTTATAGAAGTATACAAACTTCGAACGTTATAATTAAATATCTTTACAAATATACAAATATTGAGGGTTTCTGATCTATCAGTGCTGTCGGAATCAAACATCTACACTAGTAATGCATCGTCAATTTGACATTTCGAGATGGTAGTCTCACGTGAAATCTACCTTTGTTCCGATTGACCTGGAAGGGATATTATTATTTTGTTCGATCAAAACATCCTACTTGACTAGAAGGATTGCTATAGATATTTTTCATTATTAGTTACACAAAAATCAAACATGACGTTGCGAGTACTCCATTCTTCGGTTATGAACATATTTACACAAAATTAACAGCGTTGTATAAAGGTTTAAACACATACAAACATCATAATTAACGAACGTAATGCTGTTTTCCATCTTAATAACAGAAAGGATGTACGCCAAACCCGTAGTGCAAAACGTATTAGCAAGAAATTATGAAAATACAAATAACAAAAAAAACTAATGCATTTAATTATTTATCAATTTGTTAGCTATGTGGTGAGGACAGGGCGATGGAAACCACAGAACAGTATAAGAATTGCGCTAATAACTGATATGTATGACTAGTGTTGTAAAACCACTACCATATTAGAGAACATATCCACTGCAGCCCTTGTTAGGAAAGTTAATCATACATTAATGATCAATAGAATTATTTTATACTCTTATTAAAATAAGGTTGTAGGCCCTAGAGTGTCCTTGAAAAGTCACGGAACGGTCCAATATTTTTTTAAACAATTTTTGAAAAGCATTTGATATATGACCCACAAAAATGTGACTTTTTATGCGATTGTCTGGTTTTTATCTCATCAGGGGGTCAGAAGAAATTCTTAAATTAGAGCATAGCTCGAAATATTGATAAAACGTGCGTTGAAAACCAATCAATATACACTGTACAAACCTTCACTTGCTTCACAAAAATTCTCTGTGCAATACCAAAAGAAAAATAAAGTTTCCTGTTTGTAAGTATTTCATAACCACAACAATGAATAACTTTAATCACTTGTTGGAATTGCTACTGTCAACAATGTCATCAACAACTTTCACTTTGCTAACAAAGCATATACAGGTTAATGACTTTTCAAGAATAATAGAGATAGTATCTCGGAAATCCCATTGTTGTGATCGTTGTCGCCAACACACAAAAACTAATTCATCTCATCAATGAAGAAACTCGCCAAATTCCTCCTGATATGTTAAGAAACTTTAAAACGCAGCCATCGCTATGCTCTAATTTAGGATTTTCCTGACTCCTTGTGGACCGTCCGCCCCCTGATGACATTAAAACCTGAAAATCGCATATAAATATATTTTTATGTGGAATTTTAATATACCAAGTCTAATCGTTTCATAAGAAATGGCTGTTAAACCGTTCCGAGATTTTTCAAGCACACAAAGTAGAAATGACTTAGAGTTCAAATTGTAGGTTTACAAAAAACTAATTTAATTAGATACACCAACAACCTTTATAGATGAACGTGTTTGTACGCTGTTCTAGGTAAGGGAAAATAATCACTCAAGTTACTTGGCATTCTGTAATTTAGAAACAATTTAGTGTATCAGTCCTAAATGTATGGATAAAGATTACACACAAGAGCTTTGACACCTTAAAATGAATTTACTTTCAGAATGGATTTTAGAAAAAAATAATTTGGTGTTAGATAAACTCGATTCCCTCAAATTTGAGGTCGGAGATCCTGAGTTCGTCCTGGATGACAGTTCCGTCTATGAGGAAGACCATGATGTGAGTAGAGTACTGGGGCTTCCCGTCCACCACCTGATCCTCCGACTTGAGGGCGACCACCACATTGTCATCGGTGCCGGGGATGAACTTGAAGCTGCAGAACCCGTGGTCTCCGTGGACATCCCCCACAGTTATGTTCTGTCAGAACAAACACGGTGTTTAGAAAAAAATTTAAAACTGTTGGGTGCATCCATTGAAACAACCCAGGTTTTACCCTTGAAATAATTAATTTTTAGCATAATTTGTATAATAAACTATATTATACAAATTATAAAAGTTTACTTAAATAACCTCTACTGGATTGTATATTACATATCCTTCAAAATTTTAACAAAGATGCTCACAACATATTATATAGCAATCTAAAAAATAAGATAAACCCAATTTGTGAGGAATTAAAAACATTAAATACAGAATAGTAATCAAAATTACAACTGTGTCATGTAAATTTAACATCTGTTTAACAAATGGTCCACATGTGTATAATTATTTAGTTGTTTATTGTTTATTATTTAGTTAGAGTTTACTGTTCACATTGATGATGGTTTACTACCGAAACACGTGTCTGAAATAAAATAATTTTCAAAAATGGTTTTAGTTCACCATTTATTATTCTAATATGTATGTATGTATATATATATATATATATATATATATATATATAAATAGATATATACCTGCCGGTTCTGGCCCACTTTTGGAGACGAACGGAAATTCTATGTAAAATCTCACGTGAACGTGAAACGTAAAAATGTGAGATTTTACATAGAATTTCCGTTCGTCTCTAAAAGTAGGCCAGAACCGGCAGGTATATATCTAATTATATACGAGTGTGTGTGTGTGTGTGTGTGTGTGTGTGTGTGTGTGTGTGTGTGTGTGTGTGTGTGTGTGTGTGTGTGTGTGTGTGTGTGTGTGTGTGTGTGTGTTGTAACAATTCAATAGAGGTGACACATATCATATATTCAATAAAATATATATATAATTTAAAATGGTCACGCATCTGGAATGTAGTACCATGATGCAAACGCGTATTTGATTGGAGATGGTGCTACGGAAAAAATTGGTGTCTTTTTAATAATACTCCAATCACCTTTCTGTGTAGGTCTTTAAACTGTAAGGCTTCACATGAAGTATGAGTTTAGAACGAATACATTATAAACCTTCCAAGGAATTACTTCTTACTAAGGAATCATACTAAATTAGTAGGTTAGGCCTACTTCAAATATTGAAGAATTCCTGAATTCTTCAATATAGTAAGCATGTATTCCCTCCTGAAATAAAATGTAAGGCACAAACCTTGATGTCCTCAAAGTTGGCGTCTGCACTCAAAAGGATGTTGGTGCTTAAATGAGGGTAAGTCTTGCGGTCGAAGGGACCTTCCAGCTTCCTCAGGGGCATGAAGAACCATCGCTGATGGACATCACTCCAGAGAGCGGACTCGTGAACAAGTGACCCTAAAAAGAAGAAATATTTTAGAAGGAGAGGGTTATTATGGCATGTAGGCAGATCAAATACCAAGATCTGGCTAATAGTTAAAATAGTTTCAGATAGATGCACGTACATGTTAAGTTGCTTGAAAATTAAAGTTAACAAAGCTATATAAGCATACCTGGGAACTGGATGCCGACCTGTTTCCTGAGATCATCGTATCTATTTTCCCAGTCCACATGAGTGACGAGTCCCTCAGGATTGATGACCTTGATCCACATCAGGTCCTTGTTAGTGACAACGCCATCCCTAGCCAGTTCATTGCCAGAACTACCCACGTACAATAGGTTATGTCGTTTGGTCGCCCACTCGCTCTTCTGCCCTGTAACAGTTCAGAGTTATATCCACATCAGGTCCTTGCTAGTGACAACGCCATCCCTAGCCAGTTCATAACCAGAACTACCCACGTACAATAGGTTATGTCGTTTGGTCGCCCACTCGCTCTTCTGCCCTGTAACAGTTCAGAGTTATATCCACATCAGGTCCTTGCTAGTGACAACGCCATCCCTAGCCAGTTCATAACCAGAACTACCCACGTACAATAGGTTATGTCGTTTGGTCGCCCACTCGCTCTTCTGCCCTGTAACAAGTTCAGAGTTATATCCACACCAAGTAGGTCCTTGCTAGTGACAACGCCATCCCTAGCCAGTTCGTTGCCAGAACTACCCACGTACAATAGGTTATGTCGTTTGGTCGCCCACTCGCTCTTCTGCCCTGTAACAAGTTCAGAGTTATATCCACACCAAGTAGGTCCTTGCTAGTGACAACGCCATCCCTAGCCAGTTCGTTGCCAGAACTACCCACGTACAATAGGTTATGTCGTTTGGTCGCCCACTCGCTCTTCTAACCTGTAACAGTTCAGAGTTATATCCACATCAGGTCCTTGCTAGTGACAACGCCATCCCTAGCCAGTTCGTTGCCAGAACTACCCACGTACAATAGGTTATGTCGTTTGGTCGCCCAATCGCTCTTCTGCCCTGTAACAGTTCAGAGATATCCACATCTAGTAGGTCGTTGCTAGTGACAACGTCATTCTTGGACACCTTTTTGCTAGAGCTGCTTCGCTTTTATTCTGAACGTATTTAAAGAAAATTCATTGTTATCAGAAAATTGATAACAATTATTATTTAGTCTGATCATCAAAATTTCTATAGTAATATCGATTTGACAGAAGTTATCGCCATTTATATAACATTAAAAGGCAGAAACTGCATCTCCATAACAGTTAGTATTCGAAAGTTTAAAAAGACAGAATTAAAATTTTCGTTCAAGTTCAAAACAATGATGGATAATGATAGTGTAAAGTATTAGTAAAAGATCCACGTACAGTGAAAATAATACGTATTTTGAAACATATCCAATTCCAATTTTATTACTATTTTTTGTGTAGCATCATGCCCCCCCATCATAGTAAAATATTTCTACTTGATCTAAATAATTTCATAACACTTAAATTTAATTTTCAATTAACAATTTACATAGGTAAAGAATGTAAATTTCAACTCGGTACCCATAAGTTTATGTGCCCAAGATTTGTGATGTTTCGAGTTAGAAAAGAAGAATAAATAAAAAATTATTCAGGATTGTAGGCCTTTAATTTGATTAAAAAAATAATTTGAAATATTTTGGTCGTGGCAGTTTTATATTTAAAACAAAATAAAGTTTATAGTGGTAGAGAACGTTTGAAATAATACGGGTATGCGTGGAATTATTTAAAAACACGTATTAAGAAGTATTACATAATTATTTGGTTGTAGTTTCTTATCACAGAAGGGACAGTAAAAAAGTGAAAATACACTACTTTATCTATATTTTATACAGCCATATTGAAACGAATAGAGATAATTACGTTTTTTCACCAAAACTTGTAGGATGCAAAGGCTTGATATATCGTGTCGTGTGTTTACCTTGGTTTTACAATTGTTTTTGAGATTCGAAGATGGGACGCTCTGTTTATCTATAAAACTGTTCTAACAAAATGTATTTTTACAAGGTTCAAATTATTTTTAACACACTCTTTATGGTCGATTTAGTGGGAAATTAAATTCTGCAGTCGCCTGTTTGGCTGCGAGATATTTGAGACGGGTTATCATCTGAAACACCAGTAAAATCTGCTTCCGCGTACAAAATATACCATTGTTTGTAGAGACCGTTCTAAGTTATCTCTCATATATTGGTTAGTGATACACAATATAATCAAGGTCACGCCATTATCTTCTTTCTGTGTAACCTCTGACTTATGTTACAATTGATAACATTAATTGCTTTTTAATTAAATTTTTGTCAAGTTCTAGTTTATTTAGGCAATATTAACTCTGTATTGGTTTCAAAATATATTTTTACCCGATAAATACAGAATTAAACAATGGTAATTTATTGAAACATATCCATACATAACATACTTTAAAAACCATTACCTTTAAGAAATGCCTTATTTTATAACAGTACTCTAGAGTTTTATTTCATATTGCCTTATCTACAATGTAAATAAACACAGATAGATTTAGAACGTTTCTTTTCATTACCGATCTGATAGTTTTAATTCAATCGTGTCGCTGTCCGACTGTCTTTCCATTACATAGGTTACTCTTGGTCTAGCTATTATTTTGAGGGTCATAACCTGTAAATTGGCATCTCTTTGACCTGTTGGTCCAAAGAAGAAGACTGTTCGTTTTGAAGTCAACAAGCTACAGGGGAGTCCATATGTCTGGCGATAACTTTCGATACAAAGGTCCAGAAACTTGTAAATTAGTATATAGCTTCGTCCTGTTAGTCCAAAGAAGAAGACTGTTCGTTTTGAAGACAACAAGTCACAGGGGAGTCCGTCTGTTTGGCGATAACTTTTGTAAGAATAGTTCTAGAGAAAGTTGGTATGTAGGTTCCTTTTCGTTCAAGGAGAACTCTATTGATTATAAAGTCGTCAATGAGCAGTGCGTCCATCTGTCTATATGTCCGTTTGTCCATTCGTGTGATAACTCAAGAGTTTATGCAGACGTGAAATTTGGTTCATAGGTTCCTCTTGGTCCAAAGAAAAAGCATATCGGTGTTTGGGTCAAGAGGACAAAGTGCAGTCCGTCCATCTGTCAGTCAGCTCGTGCGACAGTTCATTAGTTACGTTATGTCGGCTCCTTCGATATTTCAGCATATCGGTTTATTATTTTATGATTCAGCATGAACGAGCGAAAGGGATGGGGCGGAATGATACATTTTCTAATGTATACGCCAGTTGGGCCTATTGCTTATTTTGAATTTTGGGACTAAGGACTGTTAATTTCACGGCGAAATTTCCACCAAGAAATCATAATGCCAAAGCAAAGCTTTATAAGGAAATTCTAAGTGGCGATGTAGACTAAATCGTCTGGTATGAAAGATTTCAGACATGTTAACCTGAGCTAAATGTGCTGATCACTTAAGATAAGCTAGGAGGAGAGTCCGCCTTCTGTCAAATCTAAGGCCTTAAAACCTAAGTACTTTATATATTTTCAACTAAGCTGAAATGTTAACAGTTAAACAAAATTTCTTGGATGGCGTATTGTAACTAACAGAAGGGGATTTGTATATTTTTCACAATTAATTACGTAAATATTACGATGCTTAAAGTAGAAAATGCTGTACTTATATAATATTGTAGATACATTAATATTTAAAATTATATTAAAAGTGTAATCCATAACTAAATAGCATTTTTTGGTGAATTAACAGAAGAAAAACTTGTAAAAATTAACAAAACAGTATTTATATAATAAAATATTGAACCACTATCAGTTACCCACAACTTCGCACGCAATCTCTTGCAAGGTTTTTACACCTGTGAACACTTCTGGTCGAGTGAATTATAATTCTGACACCAATGTTGAGTTTACCTTCTTCTCACGAACAAGAAAATGTTAAAAAAGTGGATATTTATGTTAATATTAATTTACTTTCTTCGTATGTTTTGTTCCATACTTGATTTTTCCTTGTTTTCCGATCAGGAATATATATACGGCCAAATACAAAATAATTGAATCGTAAAAAGTGAGGGCTCTGTGGTGTAATGGTAGCACATTCACCCGGCAAGTGAGAGATCTGGGTTCGAGTCCCGGCGGAGCAAGTACTTTTTTCGATTCAATGTTTCTTGAAATTATATATATATATATATATATATATATATATATATATATATATATATAATATAGATTAGAGATGCCTACATCTGTCAAAGTGAACTAAGATGGGTTTTATATCAGTCTTTAAATGTATAGAAAAAGTTAGATAGTAACATTGTCCGGTATCAAATTCTTACTATCTTATGTTTTAGGGAATTTCGTAAGGTAGGCTAGTACTTACCTTATCGCTGAAATCAGAAACGGCGCCGAAATACATTGTTGTTATTCCTTACAGAATGTACTCAGTATGTAGTGCAGTTGATTAAACTCTTTTAAAATATATTTCGAAACTTTAGAGAACAATATGGGATTTTCCGCCTCTTTAAAGACAATTGGGTGTAGCCCAGAGGGGTTTTATAAATAAGAATAGGTCTACATTCAGGGACCATAAGAATGTCCATGTAAAAGTTTAGTACAATCGGTTGAATAGTTTACGTGTGAAAGCAAAATAAACAAACAACACTTTATCATTTATAACATTATTAGTGTGTACTCGTATAAACCGCTGTAAATCTAAGGAAAATGTCATTGTGGACATGGAGGGTAGCTTGCAGTTAACTGTTACGCAATGGTTGCTATGGGTAACAGTATTACTAACCTTTAACAGTTTTACCGTTCCCAGCTCCAAGGTAGATCCAAGGAATAGCCTTCTTCGTCTCCAAGTCCAGCTCGTAGACGAGGCCAGTCCTGTCGTCGAATGTCAACAATCTACCGTCGTATACTATGAGGTCCGACAGCTCCATGCCACGACCCTCGTACCCGAAATGTGTAGTGAATTTTACAGGCTCGCCCTCATCCCACTCGAATACGACTTCGCCCGCTTTTCCCGCTTTCGGACGCCACTCCAGGTACCCGGTCTTGAACTGGCTCGCCCAAGTTCCGTTGGACACCTTGGATGTGACGTCAGCGTCGTTGATGAGGCCGATGCGGTACCTGATGCCATTCTCGGTGGCTTCAGGTGGAGTCAGCGGGTACTTGGAGTTATACTCGTACAGAGTTTTATGTACGTGGACCACTGGCATCGGAGGCTGTTCGACAGGAGGTCCTATGACCATTTCCTCCGCTGGAGCCCCATGCGACGGTGATAAAGTTAGAAGGAAGAACACAAACATCGGTGACAGTACAGTCTCTCTGCGGATCGGAGCCATGGTAGCGAGAGAGGCTCTCTAGAGACTCACGGTGATATCGACAGAACAGCTTTTATCTTCAAACAAACCTCGTTAATGGTTCCTAATGAACGTGTTTCAAGCTGGAGGTTATCTTCTTTTGGCAATGTAACAATACCAAACAAGATATGTTGTTTCAGGAAGTTAATTAGATTATTTTTACTGCCGAGGTCAACCGATAATGTTTCAACCTATTATGTATTCTTCTCTTTTGATATAAAACTGATCTGAAAACACTTAAATATTGACAAGTAGGTAAAATGTATTTTTGAATCCAAATTAATCTTTTTGCATTACAATTTTATAGTTCTTTAGTTACTTGTTGATTATAACTAATGTTAAAGTCTGCAATTATTTTTGATTTGATTTATTTCCATAATTTATACAGCGTAAATAAAATACATAAAAAGTATATTTATAGGAAATTATCCCCGCATGGACATCAGACTGTGTGTGGGGAAACGAGTTCCTCAGTCTGCACTACCAATAACACTCAACAATCTTAAATCAATATAAGGGAATGAACTGACATTAATAAAAACATATTCATTAACAAATGGAAAAAAGAAGATTTAACCTCTAAAATAAACCATACAAGGCCAGAGCATGGAATACCTGAGTAAATTTAGTTAATAAAAAATCAAAAATTTGAAAGGAATATAACTTATGTAGGAAATAAAATTTGAAGACAAAAAAGTAATGTAAAAATCTTACATAAGAAAGAGCAATCGGTAAGAATTTAATTAAAAATTAACCAATATAAGTAGGGACAGACTTGGATCACATTCTTTATGACCCCAATCCAAATATATTAAATATGAATAAACAAATTAGGGATCAAACCTGATTTAACCGTTACTTTCATATTTTTAGGATTATTACTGCTTAAGAAACGCATAGAATCTAGTATGCCTTGTTTTTATGCGGTAAAGGAGAGGATCGAGTTTAAATATATACATAAATAAGAAAGCAATAATATGATTAGCACCGGTACCCATAAAATAGAACCCTGTTAAATTCCCCCGACTTCCACAAGTGTGATATATGTATAGATGATCATAGTCCACACTTTGGTGCTGATCTTAATATTCCAGGTAATGAATTTCATTTGGCTCTTTCATAGAACTTTAATGGTCCGTAGGTTTCGCTAAGAAGTGAGGAGATTAGGTTAGGTTAACCCAGACTCACCAAGAGATCCACGCTTTGAGAAAACTAAATCCTACATCAAATGAAAGTTCACAATGAAATCATTGTACTTTTGAGACGAAGCTAACTTTAAGGATTGATTATCCTTTCTTTGGCCACCTTTTAACACAGGACCTGAACTCAAGTGTCCTTCGATTGCTTCTATGTCACCGACCATCTGTCTCCTCCTGAAAAGCAACACCCATCGCGACGCTTGAGTGGTAGTCTATGTGACGTTACTGGAAACGTTTAATCGAACAGTTGAAATGAACATGGTCTATACCCGTGATTGTAGGGAAAAAGTTGTATTTCTATCTTTTTCTTAAATTACTTTTAGGACTTTGGTAGGCTACCGTAGGTAGCCACCATTGAGGATGACTTATATAAGTGTTAAACCTGCCAATGATCCAATCAAAAAAGCTGATGACCAGTGATATATCATGCATTAAGTAGCAGAAGTACGTTCTTGAAAGCAGTATTCATCGTTAAACCGAAAAACGTGCAACAATACTACACCGGATATCATAAATACTTGCTACAAATAGTAAAGGACTAGAACTCTCCAGAGGGTTCACTTCTGGCTGGTCCATACCTTCCACTTGAACCCACAATGTGTACAGCAAAAACCGATGTGTCAAGATATATATGTGTCAAATGTCGAGATACTTGGGCACAATGGTAATTCGGTAGGTCTAATTTACTGCGGGAGGTGACTGTTGGGTAGGGTTTGTTCCCTAAGAGTCCAAGGTACTTGCCAGCCTAGACATAAGGGTGGTGCCAGTCCCTGCCTGCTTTGACTGGAGAGGCTAGTCCAGAGCTGGCATTCCCTTCTTCCAAGGAAACATGACGTTAAATTAGTGCTTTAAAATATTCTTAGTGAATGTCGACAGAAGATGGCTCCTACCCCCAACCGTACCCATACCGAATATCCTGTCACTCCAGAAGCAGCGTAAAGATCCTTATAGGACTAGTTGCAATTTTGTAAGTTTAATGTTCTAAGAGAACATAACAGTCATAAAAAGAAGAAGGAAAGAATTTCATCAAATGGCTTAGTAAAAAAGCCATTGTTACCAAATGATATTAAGAAACAAAAGATTTTTGATTACACCAACACAAGTTATTTAAAAGGAGAAAACTCCGAAGTTAGGTAAGATCATTGTTAAAACCTTTTATCGTATTACTGGCTTTGTATTTTGATTTCCAGGTAAATTGGAAATATTATGAATTATACAGTTTTTACATTTATAATTAATTTATTGTTTAACCTGAAATCTTAGTTCTTCGACGTGCACGGTCGGTGACATATTTAATATCTAAGCCGGTTCACATCACGTCTAAACATTGCTTACACAGTTAAATTCTTGAAAATATTCACCCTCTCTGTCAATAGAGAGTAATCTTCAGGTAAAAGAATTGAAACCGAAACTGTCAATAATAACAGTCGCATGTACAGGCGAGTTTAAGGGGAGGAGCTTTCTCATGATTGGCTCATAAGTATTTTACTTCATACTAATATATTCGAACTGAAAAATACATATTTGAATTTTAAAGAGAAATTATGACATTTTAAATAAGCTCCTGACGGTCGGAATAAACAATATAGCAATTTAAACAAATTGCGTTTTCGTTTAAATTTTACAAAATCGTAATATCACATTTATATGGTTACGATATTATATTGTTTTGTTGACGATTTTTATTCTTTTATAATTATAGGAAGGAGAACTTACACTGCAGCAGTGTCAATTTCACAACGGTAGAGACGATACGATAACATTATGGATATACGTTATATTTGACATTGACCTTCATTCGCATCTGGTGTTTTACGAGATCATTATTTCACATTAGAGGGGAGGTAGAGGTCAAATAGGTTTGTGCAAAAATTTGGCATGGCGCGATAACACTAAATATACAACAATACTAAATAAATTTAAGAGCTACGTATTTTGTATTTGAATGTTTAGGTTTAAGGAAGAAATGGATTAATTTATGATGAAATAATTAATATTATATTCTAAATAATGCTGAACAAATATGAATATGATGACCAAACACTGATATTGCTATGAATCAAGTTTGTAGATAAGGAAATTTAGAATGAACGGTTTTGTGAGGAGAGTCTTAAGAATAAAAATCGTAACCTTATCTAAAAAATTTTAAAATGTTTTGAATCGATACTGCCAAACCAAAACAAGTTAGTTACCTGTTTTAGTCCGGTCTTAGTCAATCAGTTTTTTAGTCATTTTCGGTTGTGAGATCCTGATAGTCAAGGCATATTTTTGATATACCGTATCTTCTTAGAGGTTAATGTACACACTACTGATAATGGTCGAATACCAAAACACGTTTCTGTAAATAAAATAATTAAAAAAGGGTTATAGTTAACCATTCATTATATTAATGTAAAGATCACCTTGTAATGTGGAGTTAATAACATAACCGTATACAAAAAATATTGTTAATGACATTACATTTCAGTACATTAGACCAACATGATAAAACATGTTTGATTACACATGTTTATTTTACAATTTTCTAGTTGTTAATAATTTATTTTTACTTTTAATTCTGGCCTTAATTAAATTCAGATTTTGACGATTTTATAATTTATTTAAAGACTAAAAGTAAACAAAATAATATATTACCTTGGCGATACTAAAATCATTTTAGAAATTTCGAATCTTTACTTTCAATTTACTTCTTTGTGTTATGTTTCCTAATTTGCACATTGTTAATGTATCATTTGAACAAATTTGTACTCGTATTATATCCAAATTTATATATTCAGAGATTTCACTGTATAATGTAATCTGACTTTTGCTTGTGAAGAAATTGTCTAAATAGGTTTAGCCTGTTCTTATTAAGTAATTTTTCTTATTTAGTGTTCTTATTATGTGTAAATTTCACTTCTTTCTTCTTCATTTGTTATTTATTAATTATCTTCGTACCTGACGAATAGGACTCATGTATACATTGTTATACATCTTGTAACATATACCCATGGCAAATCTCTGCAATCCTATCATTCTTCCAAACCTTCCATCGTCAATAATAAAAATTAAACAAAGAACTGTGTTCTTAGTTCTTAGGTTTGCTCAGCCAGTGTCATCACTAACATCAAAGGCACACACAGTTGACATCGACATTGCTTACACAATTACTTCTTGACATGCTTAGGCCACTCTGTACAGAGCTATTCAGTCAACAGATTCTTAACCGAAAAACTCATTCATCAAGAAGTTAATTAATTGTTTGTGTAAGCAATGTTTTGACGTTGTGTGAACAGAAAGACTTTGGTGCTATTTAAGTCTGTGTTGTGAGTTCTATGAATGTATTTATATCATGTGTTGTGATCGTGAAAATCCCAATCCTCCAATGGTCTACTTTTAATTTATAAATGTATTATTGTTTCTGAAATTGAAGAACAAGACAATATCAGAACGTTTAATTCTATAAAAGCATATTCACACGACACCTTGCTGTAGTTTGTTAATAATCTTAGTTTGTTAGTTTATAATCTTACTAGCGGGCCCGGCGCGCTTTGCTGCGCATTTCAATAATTTTTTGCAAAAGTTGCCCGCGGCTTCGCACGCAATTTCCCGTTGAAAACAGTACACTATATTCACTTATTCTTTTTCTATCACATTCTAAACATTGCTGAGATAATTGATAGTCGTTCCATCGTGAGCCTCTTGGGCGTATTATGAAGGTATGTACCATATTCCTGCCTCTATCTAGCTGTTACCCACGGCTTCGCACGCAAATCTTAAGAACCGAAGTCCTTATATTACTTAGTAAATTTTTTTTTACTATAATAAATTTTAGATTAAATTAGTTATATCTCCGATGCCACGATTGAGCTTGCTTTGTTGTCTCGATCGAGAGAATATGTACACACGGAGTTTTGAGAACCATACTTCTGTCAAAAAAAACAACTAAGGTTGATTTTATAACATTCTTTATATTTGTAGCCAACGTAAGATAGTAATTATGATATCTGCATTGCTCTTCTGATCAAGCATGAGCATGGTTTATATTAAATAAATATTGCAGTTAAAGGTGAATTTTTACGTCAAATTTGAATTGTATTATCTGGATAGTAAAGTCTATGTTTAACAGTGATTGCAGAAACAGTTTAAACAAAATTTGTCGTTTCTCTTAAGCTTACTCTATGCTTTAAAACTATAAGTGTAATATATGTTTACAAAGAACAGCTGATTAAAAATTTGAAAAGACGTTAACATATGTTTGCTGCAATGCATTTCTTATGGGTATTTCTGTAACCAGTGGGGCGGAATCCTGAATCGGGAAAGGGATGGGCATAGCTTATAAACCTTCTCCGTGGAAAAATACATATACGTACAAATTTTCATCATGATCGGTCCAATAGTTCACGATTCCATAAAGGACAAACATACAAACATTCATTTTTATATATATAGATGAACTTTTTATAAGGCTAACATTCTCTTTAGCACATTTATCTTCTAACATGTCCATATCCCAAAACCGTGTAATAAGTGAGGATATATAAAGCCATAACATATCACACAAATTCCATGTAACACTACAATACAAATAAATCTAATTAAAGATAGTAAGTTTAGTTGTTTTTTTATTAACTGAGCGAACCATATCCCTCGAGGACTGGAAAGATCTCATTGTGTACAGACTGTCTATCCACACGATATTTCTGGAATTAACTATTACAGGCTTGAAATTTTCTATAAATCATCATTTTTGTATAGGCATCATCGATTTTGATGATTATGCATGCCATTCCATGGGATTTCTCTGAGAATTAACGAATATTTTTACATTGATCTTATTGGTAACAATGATGGCAATTACAAAATAGCAGAGTAAATATACTTTTAAACATAGAAAGTTTGACATTTTAACGTGTGGCTCACATGTACTATAATGAATGAGCTATATACCTTGCCACTTGCTGTGAGGGGTTTTCAAAGTATTTCTTTTAATTTTTCAGCAACATGGATGGAAAGAAGGAGAAACTGATGAAAATTGGATTTAAAAAGAATGATAAGAAACGTTCTTTTATCTGAGTACCGACTCATTGTGCAGTATGTGGGAAAGTCGGATGACATCCTACTCCTATCATTTTTTTATTTATTCATTACCTGTTGGGAACTAGTAGATTTAAGCAATAGTAAACTTATTTGGGCATTTTCTCACAACAAGGATAGCATATATATTCAAGCTGTTACGAGGAGAACACCTGAGTTCAAAGTATGCCTGTGAGTATGAATGTTGAGTTTAGCTCCAGTTCACCTTCGTCTTAGTGCAGTGTCTGGAATCTGACGTTGGCACAGAATTGATTCCTGGAATATCGAGTCATGTTCGACTGAAGATCTGCGAAAAAGACGGCGACAAAGAAGCTCAAAATTAACCCTTTACATTGTTTTACACCAGAGAAACCTACACTGCACAAGAGGCATTCTCATAGTCTCATCAGGTGCACAATTGTGCAAGTCTGTGACAGCATTGCATTAAGAGGAAGATGAACTGGAGCTAAAATCAACATTCATACGGAATCAAACCTTCCCACCATAGCCACGTTGTGTCTGCAAATACAGAGAGCCCTTTTCCAGCTCTTTTTTTCGGCTGGTATTAGTAAGTAGTAATTATATACCACCATGATCAATGATATTCTTAAGTGAGCAATTGGTTTTTCAAACCTAACTGTATTGAATAATTGCTGTAGCTGCCGGCATGGAGCATACTCTGGGAAATTAAGTATCGGGTCTTTTCTGGCTTCAGGTCGGCATAACATGACCACCGCTAGGCAAATCGACAAGATAAGTTTCGTCGGCTACGTTAGGTAATGGACTGTCTCGGATGTCAGAAGCGGGCAGGGGTATCCACTATCAGTGTCGGTGTTAGTGCCATACCTGTAGGTCGCGGTTCGCTAAGGTAAGTTGGGAACTCTACACAAGTTTGTACAGTTATAGTCAAGGACTAATATAGAGTTGCTTTGCAGGTCACCTTCTTGGTACGGGGGAGAGGGTAGTTGAACATGTAAAGCAGAGAGGATTATATTTGCGATATGACAACGTACTGTTGTTTGTGTACTAGTATCTATGGGAAAAAAGGCAAATAATAAAATCTTTAACTAAACAAGGTAGCAGTACACCACACCACTTGCAAAATGCAAAATTTCAAATTTATAACTTACTTCATTCTCGAGATGTCCTTTGGATAGACAGACAGTTACACAAAAATGAAGTTGATACAAACAATTATACATCAAGGACATCATTCTTGTAAAAATGAAGTTTTATGCAAAATTTGAAATCTACATGTGAAATCATTCTACATTAACATTTATGTTCATTAAATTGATTTTTGTGTACGTTTGTACGTATTAAAAGTCTTACCAAGTCACTATAATATTATGTTTATGTGTATGTGTTGAGATAGTTAAAACACACATAACCTCTTATGAGTGTATTGAGTTTGTTTACACATTTTTGTTATTCTGCTATTTTCTCATGTTTACCCATAAGACCAATGTAAAGATGTTCGCTTACGCTCACCCAAATCTCATAGAGTGTTTTTTTCTTATCTCTTTAAAGCCTCAGCTCTCGGCTATGCTGGGGTGTTTTAATACACTGTGGCTGCTATTCCTGTATGATTTGAACCCGTGATCTTTCAGTTTGAGAGCCGTGACTATATCCACTAGTCTACGGAGGAGGACTATCTCATGGAGTAACTGAACCATCATCGAACTCATTGTTCCTTAGGTCAGTTTGTTTTGAGATATCGAGTGGTCAGACAGAGAGAGATAAAATTAAATTTTTCCAGTCCAACGTAATGTTGATACAAATGTGAGTTGAAGCTGGGCAGTGACGTACAGGTGTATAATACGAAAAGAAGAGACAACTAGAGATCTCAGTCTTACAGAAAGATGGCTTATTAACAACTTCCATCTCAGGTTGGTGTCAGGTTAGACAGAGAGTGCCTATGGCCAAGCGGTCTAAGATGTTGGACTTTGAGTCTGAGTTGAGATAGCGAAAGTTCGAATCCTGTCTGTGACCCTTGCACTTTTTATCAGTACCATCGGCCTTGAGAACGGGCAGAATAAGGCATAAAAGGGGATCGGTTTCTCCTTAAAAAAATGAAAAGAAGTGATCAACAGACTCCCGGAATGCATCACAGAATTGGCAACAAAGAAATGTTTCAAAGCCCGGTTAAGAGATTTTTTAGTACAGAATGTGTTTTATTTCGATGATGAGTTCACAACAAATCGCTGGGAACAATTAAACATTTTTGTCGTCTGTAGCCGAAATAAATGAAATTTTAATGTTGACGATTGTAAAAAAGAGTGGTGCAAATTCATGTAACTTGAGTCAAAGTGAATGTTTTCTACTTAATACATTATTGTGTTAATATAAGTTATATGACTGACGAATGCTATACAGCTTTACAAATTTTCTAATGTAATAAAAAAATTTGAATTTGTATTCGAGGGTTGGAATTTGGGGTGAAAATCTCTGCCTTTACGTTAGTATTGAAAATGATAATGATCGGACTACTGGGTGTCTAAATTTCTGTCTGCCAAAAGTGACTCTGGTTATATTTTGCTTATGGATAGCTAACCATGTTAGCAACAAGAACATCACATAATATACAAATTAGTAAACACAATATAATGTGAATTATATGAATCTTACATTTCCAAAACGTTGAAAATACCTAAAACCTAATTTAACAGGAGAAAAACATCAAATCCATGAAAAACAAAGATGTGTCTTGGTCTGAAAAGTTTGTAACGTATTTGTTACCACAATGTAAGACGATATTTACAAATACCCTACCATTATAATTATATTGATTAAAAATAAATGTCCAAAATGCTGTGATATGTGCAAGTCAAAAAGTCAACCGTTCAGCTCGTAATAAATCACACTTTTGAATTCGCTCAGTTAGACCTACCTCTAATGGAAAAAAGACAGTAGAACATAAAACACAAGTAAATACAAAGAAAAACTTGTTGAAAAACTTATTCTCCAACGTTAGATACTGGGTTTTCATTCTCTGGAGTTTCCAATAGCATTGCTTGACAGTATTCACAAGCTTCTGGCAGGAGATAGGCATTATCTTTCTGATATATGTCTTTTTCTTCTCAGGGAAGACTAAATCGAGTGAGGTTTTAAGCCAAAACAATATCCCTGAATTCATAAATAGTGATTTAATTTATTCAACCATCATTCCATTTAACCAAGTCACTATTTCCTTTAGCCACTTGGACTGTGGCAAACTCTGATGCTGTTAGAAGTAGCTGCGTAGAAGACGATTTGCCAAAAAGCCTGAACGACCTTTTGGCGAAACTCCTGAAGTTGACTGCCAAAAAGCCTGAAGTCGTAAAATTCCTCTAAAATCATGCAGATGAAGGTATATTTGTTGGCCGTACTGCTGCAATGTCTTTTAGAGTGTATGCTTTGCAAACTTTCTTGGGCGAAATCTCTATCACAGCTTAAAAAAGTGTGGCCCTTTACCGGGAATGTATGGACAACTTCAGAAAACAATTGTTACCTATAAGAACAAGGTACATTGCTAAACAAACTAATTTTTATTCTGCTCTCCATGATCTGCTCTCCGACCAGCAGATAAGTTTTTTCCTCCCATGCAGATTTGGCCTGGTCATATATTGGTATAAGCAAGAAAAAGTTTTCTGTCCATATATACCACGTACAACTAGTTCCAGTTACACTGTCATGTATACCAAAGTGATAGCAAGCAACTTGTTGTGAGTAGTACATTTCGCAATGGGTAAGTTGGAGGATGTATATTTGCAGCTGTATCCTTTGTTTGAAGTTTATTTTTGATTATGGAAGGATTGTGAAGGAAACAGGATTTTTCCGGACATTTGCCATCGTTTAGTGAAACAAAAAATTAGTAACACTACGTTTCGAGATCTGCAATCTGATCTCTTCTTCAGGTAAATAACTAACCTGATACGTAATTACAAACTAGGTTAAAATAAACAAAACATACGACTGAGTCGTAGGTGGTTGGTAGGTGAATGCAGACTTATTGTGACCTGTATTCTGTAGTTCAGTTTTAATGATTAGTGTTGTGCATAGTTTTTTATTAAGTGCATGTTTTAGAGTTAGTGAAGTTGACACACATCATGGTGGTGATGTAGTGCTTGTTGTACTTTTGCTGATACTTCCCCAGTCTTAGTTTAAATGTTCAGAGAGTCACAAGTTGTGCAAGAGTCAACTTTTGGTGCCTGAAAACTTAGGTTAAACTTAATATAAATATTTCATTATGTGGTAAATGGGGTTTTCCTACGGTATTTGGGAGCATACTTAACCAACAATGCTTTGCACATTCTACTTACATTAAGGCCTGGAAAAGTATATTTTTAGTTCCCCCCCCCCACAATAATGGCTTTCGCCGGTCGGAAAGCTTTATATGTGCTCTATTATTTTATTTGTCCAATCTACGCTCAGACCATTTCGTATTGGACCTCCTCTTTTATCTGTACCTGACATTTCACCTTTGAGAACTTGTTCTCCAAGTAGCTGAACTCTTCTTAGTGTCAAATAAAAAGTCTTGCAAGAAATGTTGAGACAAACTCTTACCTCGGTACCTCCTGGTTTATTGGGTGTAATAGGCCAATTAGTTCTGCATTCTACTTTAACTTGGGTGAGTGCATTTACCATATCTTCTTATTATTATCAATTGAGGTTGAAATAACCGAAACAATTATTGTTGCTGATTGTTGTAGACACCCAATTGATATATGCTTCAAAAAATTGTTTACGATATCGCAAACCTACAGTTTTGTAATAAAATCCAAATTTGCATGTCGACTGGGACAAAAAATTAAATTGTACCTATAAACGTAAGATTTTTGTGAAACATTTAACGAAAATGGTGAAAGGACGTGTGAACAATGAGATATGATTAATAAAATAATTTGTTTACGGTTACAATATTATTTGTCACTTAACCGGACCTTAGTAACCACAGTAAATAACATATTAATAACATCCAGACACCTGTAATGTATTTAGGCATCTATCGTATTGTAATTAGCTGGTACGCAGGTTTAAAAATTTAAAAGCTCACCTCAGATGGTGGTGTTTTACTGTTAGTACTTTTTTTTAATTTTCGGTAATTTATAGTCATGATCAGAGCTTCTTGATTTCTTTAATTTGCCTTTTTCCAAGTTTTCGGAACCATCTTTTTGTTTGTTTCAATCTGCCTAGAAAGGATTACGATCAACCAAAACAAAACAATTAATACTTATGTAGCAATACAATATATGTGAATATAAACTATAACCTCAAACTTGCACATCAGTTCTTACAACATTCTGACTTGCACTACAACTTCTAGTTTAAATCTTTACCACTAGGGGCAGCAGCAGCAGGTGGGCAGTCTGATTTAACGTTATAAAACTTGGAATTTACAATGTTTTGTAAACGCACGATTCATATTTAATTTATTAGTAACTTATCAAAACATGTGATAAGGTTACTATGTTAGATTGGTAGGTGTCATACAAGCTTAAATGTAATGTCATCTTCATATCAAGGGGCTTCACTGTGCTCTCTGAGAGTACTAATTGGAAATGGGAAGGATGTAACACAATAGTTGCATAATAGTTCAAAGGTGTCTTATTGCTCCACTTTCTCGTTTGTTTGTTAAGTATAAATATTTGACTTATTTTAAACTAACTTTTCGAAGTTCTAGTGTTTTCAGATTTCGGACAAAGTCCAGAACTGAAAACAGTGCCATAAATGTGATTTAACGATTTACATAATAAACACTCGTATGCCCTTAGGGAACATCTTGTCCTCTGAAATGCATTGTATGTTAGTTATTCGATAGTGCAATTTTTATTTGTTAGAATGGTTTCTCAGATGCAAATAAACTCAGTAAAGAAAAAGTAGAAGACACTCTTGCAGAATTTTTGTAACACCGAAGCCGTCAGATACGCGAAGAAAATGATTCAGTGTAAAAGTCTCACCACAATAGAAGAGTCCAGCTGTTAATACCCTCGTCAGCTTGCTTAGTGAATTACAGCAACAAGAAACTTATCGTTGGCTTCTGTTATGGGCTTATTTCATAAAAATCCAAACTGGGATGATAATATTAGCTAATATCTTTCAAGAGATTTGTCTTGGGGTTTAGTTTCATAAGTTTATTAAAAGTAGGAAGAATAAGTTTTTTTTTTAATTCTTAAAACTAAAGCCTTAACTTTTTGGAAAGAATTGTTTGTAAATAGTTATAGATCTGTCACAATGTATGATATAAACTATGCTACGTGCAGAATTTGTGAACGTATGTGGACTTTATCTGGAGGGCGGATAGTTTTCACTGAATTTACAGTATTTTATAGCTGGTTTAGATCAAATGAGATGATACAAATAGTACAACGTACGTCTGTCTTGTAAGTGGTTTTTCAATAAAAGATTCAAATATGGCGATTGTTTGCATTTGTGTAATAGAGATCAATATAAATCAAAAGTAAAATTACTTTTCAGTAATTTAAAACGATTTTTATTACTATTATGTTTTTATATGTCTCTTAGGGTTAAAAATTACGACCACTTCAAATTTAGGAAGAGGGTAGTCATATCTCAGTAATTAAGTATCATAGAACATATTGTAGATATACTTGTAAGAGTATCTATGTGTTTGTGCATTTAGGGTGTACCGTATTTTATATACATTTTTAAGCGTAACGCCTTCAATGCTATGATACTCACAGCGCCTTGAAAAACTGTGTGTAATGCCTACAACACTTTATGAGGGCGCTAACAGATTAAATACTATATTATGATTCAGTGGGATTTAGATTTGATTTCAGCTTTGTTGTCCCTCGTTAGTTTAATATAATTTTGAGAATTTGTTAGAATATGTGTAAAAACTCGATATTTCTTGATAATAACATTGATAACGGATTGCTTGGTTATTGAGATCAACTAGAGGGTTATAATGTTTTAGTTTTCAATGGTAACTATAAAGATTTCTAGAGAAGTTTAATTGATTTTTATTTACTTTTGAAATGTTATTGAACCTTTCTCTGTTGTACGATTGTTAAGACAAATAGAATGTTATTCTAATTGCAATAAATCGAAAATTATAAACATATTGTTTTATTATTTTTTATTGAGTATTGAAATAATCCAAAATCTTTAAGCGGGCTAAAATACGCTGTATTTCCTTTCGTATATTGTAGGCACACTATATAAATGATCACTGTTTCCCATTCAACATATCTGAACTCTAAATTGACTAAAAAATAAGTGAATCTATACAGTAATGATAATTATTACAAACCTCTGTCGACTTACAGTGTTAAAATGGACATTACTTTTAAGTTTTGAAAATAAAACCGGTGTTATCGGTGAACAACTTGGCCCACGCCACACTTTGTGGTTGTCACTCTGTCTTTGTTAAGACGTTTTACATTCTACGGAAGTAAAGTTTTTCTTGTTTTACAAGAGTGGGAGTCTGGTATTGTTTCCATCTTATCTTATCTACCAATGCCTCCGCTTATCAGTGCTTAATGCAATAGCACTCCTTCCGTAAACACGACGAAAGATAAACATCCCTCTACATATTTATCAAGTAACGGAATAACATTCTTGAGGGTTTGAGTACACATTTCTGAGATAGCAAACAAACATTAGAATGTATACAAACCAACCTCTGGTAAGTCAATTCGGATCCAAAAATTACTTTAAATTAATTTTTTTAAGGTCTCAATGGAGAAAGTGGGTAGCCGCTTTTACGCTATTATACTTACGTACATTGATAAGGAAGAGCCAAAGGGCAAGGTGATTTCATTGGTTGTGGATCTGTTGCACTGCAGTCATTGCCTGTTACAGTTTTACAAAATCATCTTGTATAGTTGAGTACATCATAGCCTTGTGCGTCATTACTGCCTAATATAATATAATTTGAATGTTTTGCTAGAGGTTCGTAGAACAAAAGAACTATATATATATATAAAACCATATATATTCATATATAAGGGTTTCATATGTATATATATATATATATATATATATATATATATATATATATATATGAAAAATCCTCATTTGCATTCTGAACAGCATTTAAGCCACAAGAATTCGTAACTATCCACAGTGTTATGCCTACAACGAAAGGATTGTTTTGATTTTTCAGTTACAATATACACTTAAACTCAAAATACTGGTCTAATTTTTATTGGATTTTATTGTTATAAGTACTTGTTTTCATAATAAGCCCAATGGTATCTTATATTCTAGTAACTAATCCGAGTGAAATGGGTTAGTAAGAGTAAACATTACTGTTTAGTTATTTGACTGAACAAGAATCACCGAAAGAATATCATCATGTCAGCTGTCAGTGCATTTATGCAGTTAGACGTTAATTTATCATGAACTACTTTAATGCAAGTTCACCAATAATTGAACTTTGTGATTGACTGCACTGAACATTACTTTGTGACTGCACTCTCAATTTTGTTTCGTTAAGTCCAGGAAGATTCTTTAAAAAATAGGCTACAATTGATGATTCAAAATTTATATATGGTGATTTTCCTTTACAGCATGATCTACTAATTTAGATTTTTCAACGTTTTATTTTTAATAATTATAAATATGTTCTTATAGTCTCATTTCCACAGGTCTTTATGTTTGTCCGATATAATCCTTTCTGCATTCACAGTCCATTTTATAAATTACATTAATGGTTTATTGTTGTATATTTTTAGCTTTAATTTTTTGAAGTAATTTTTGAGATCGTTTTATAAGTCAAACACAGTACGGATGTTAAATTTAATCAAACTCAACTTGTCTGTATTTAAAACAGTATAGACTGTATACTAAAAAAAGCTATACCAGTAAAAGCTATACTAATAAAAGGTATAATAATAAAAAGCCATATAACTCGTATTTTAGTTTATAAACTTTGGAACTCTTAATAGTTATGTTCTCATAGCTAAATGTTGATATCTTCGTTGTCAACCTTTGTCGTTAAGTCAGAAACTCCTCAATACCGGCACTGTAAGGGTTTTTGAGAAGACAATTTTGCTTAATCCCTTTCCAAAAGCACCCCGCTCCGGTAATGAATTGTAAAGCCTGACTCCATTATAAACGAACAGATTTTCTAAAAACGTGGTCTCTCTCTCTCTCTCACCCTCTCTCCCTCTCTCTCACTCTGCATGAAAACCGTCTGATTTTATTGAATACGGTTCTTAAATCCTTTTTTGTAATGTAAAGAGATATTTTGTTTTTGTATTTTCATGGCCTCAAACAGCGATGCCACATGACAGATATGGGTAGACAATCCCATAGTAGGCAGCAAGCAAATCTTTTCTCTCAACCAGAGAAGAAAGGTGCCTCAGAACGAAAATTCCAGAACTGACTTTTATACAAACTTGTTCGACGTGGGCTCCAAACTTTAGATGCTTGTCGAGAACAATTACAAGGAACTTTCTCTCGACAATAGGCGTCACTTCTTGATTTTCAACAATAAAAGATATGGAACCACGATTTTTTTAATGGGTAATGCAAAACTTAATCGCTTGTGTCTTCTCTCCATTCAACAAAGGAGAAGATTCTCATGAAACCATTGAAGTAGGAAACTTGTCTCCTCGTATACATTAATTTCTAAGTCAGGTTGATTTTTGGCCGATACACGTAAAGAGGTTTTACCTGCACATAAATACACCCCGCTGTTGAAATGCTATTTGGCAAATCATTTATAAATATCAGGAAAAATAGTGGTCCAAGTACCCAGCCTTGAGGAACTCCTATGACAACCTCAGACTGTAAGGAATTAGCCAACCTCAGACAACCCACATTGTCATGGAAGGGAAGACAGATTTCAGATAGTTTATTTAATCCTCGGCTATGTTAAACAACTAAAACTAAGCCTATGCTAGTAGTCTGTGTAATCATGGTTTGACTCGAATACAGCATTCTTAACATTTGCCATCGAATCATACATCGATATTATACACTCATACAGACAGTAACTCTATTGCATTGTGCTGCAGTTTGTAGAATACTATAAGTGTAGCAGCAGAGTGTAAATTATAGCAATAAAAAGATGCATGCACAGATAACTATAATAATACTTAACTGGTTTTCATATTATATTGGCTGTCATATGAGAATTATTAATCTGTTAAATATTGCAAATGAAAACAATGCGTTGGTCAATTTATTAATTAAAATTAAAAACCGTTAATACATCAATTTCAAAAATAAATAAGTGTCAGTAATATTTAAAATTTTCTTGTAAACTATAAATTTTAACAATATCTAAAAGGTAGTACACGGCTAAAAGTTTAGCTAGCAGTCTGACATTAGGTGCAAAACAAGTCCACACTAATAATTGGACTGATACACTTAAAGTTGAGTGTCCACTACTGTATCAGTTCTGCTATCAACAGCTGATAAGAGTCGGGTCAGATAGTATCCTGGTCGTAGTATTATATTTGGCTCTCATATGAGAATTATTAATTTATTAAATATTGGAAATGAAAACAGTGCAGTGGACAATGTATTAATTAAAATTAAAAACCGCCAATAAATCAATTTCAAAAATAAATAAATGTCAGTAATATTAAAAAATTTCTTGTAAAAAATATATTTAAAAATTATTTAAAAAGTAGTAAATAGGTTAGATAGCTGTCTGATATTAGGTACAAAAATTAGTCAACACTAAGAAGTGAACTGATGAATGTCCACTACTCTATCAGTTGTGCTATCACTAGCTGATAAGAGTCAGGACAGACTCTCAGTCCTCTCAGTTCAAACATGATACATTTCCATTGAACCAGTGATCTCTCAATATATAATATTACAGTAAGCTATACTACAATTATAATTTTGCCTAATTAAGTCTTTTTTGAAACGTGTTAACAATGTGCCTTTACAGTGTACAGTACATACAGTGATAATTACTGGACTTCAAAACGTAACCAAGCTGGTAGGCCTAGGTTATCACCTATTATTTACCAATAGTTTAGTCTTAACATAATTTGGTCATTATTTGCACAACTTAACACGTCCTTATTATTTAGTCACGATTATAATAAAAATGGTTTCACACAAATTAAAAAAAGCTTTATGCACAGATAACTTCTTAAATTAAATTTTATGTTAATTATGCCTTTGTAAATAAATAGAAAAAGTAATTAAATCCCACTGTCAAAAAGGCGTAACATTACATCTCAACTTGTTTAATATAAATTTACTGACAGTAGTCTATAGACAAAAATAAGATTCACCAATTAGCACCTTCCATTCCATTGAAAACCACTTTTATAACACAGTATCACAAGTAACACAGACCATTATGCCTTCTGAATATATACAACTAAGAAACGTTGTGTTAACGTTTTATGTTTTATTATATTTTGTATCTTTTTGACAACGACAATGCGACGAATTATAAAAGGAATATCTAATAAATCGTTTATATATATATATATATATATATATATATATATATATATGTATATATTTATTTATTTATTCGTGTGTATATGTATATATTTTTGCTTTACAATTGCAAGGCAACAGTGGTTATTTTAGTTAAATTTATGACCAATACTTATAAACTATAACAAATATTACATTTAATTATTATTTAAATCTTTCTGTTTACTTTTTTGTATTTTGTTCAAAGTCAATAATTTCTATTATGTAGTTAGTGAATTGATTTAGGCTATTTATTGATTTTACTTATTTTAATCATTGTATATACACATAACAGTCAATCATATACCTATAAATATATTTGGGCGGGCGAGCAGCCCTTGATAATATTGATTGATGTCATTGATGATAATGATTTTCCAAATGATACAAATTTATTAATTTCTACAGTTTTGCATAGAATAATAGGTTTATAAAAACTATGATGAGTTAATAGCATATTTAAGTTTGATAGTAAACAGTGTAGATATAATTGTTTTAACTGAGTGTCAGCTGAGGGAGTGATTATTGAAGGGTTTGACCTTGTACTGGCTGATAAATTAGGAACCTGAATGACTGTGTCATTGTTTTTGTAAATAAGTGGTTTTCTGCAGTTACATCACATACAACTATGGGTGACGTTTACGGCATTTCGTTTAACTTCACATTCCTAAATACTCACTACAACATTTAGTACTTTAAAGAACGTTTTATAGTGACGTTGACAGTTTTGTTGATGCTCTCAACAGCTATTATAACAATGTATAACTAATAAAAAATGCATTTTAGTAGGAGACATGAATATTATTATTAACCTTTTGATACGTGATGACATAACAAACAGATATTGAATCTGCCTTATTGGTGTTGGACTTGTACAATGTGTGGATAAAGAGACTCGGGTGACGGAGCACAGCATGACCTGTCTGAACCACGTGTTTGTGAGATATTACGACATGTAGTGTGCAGGCCGCCGTGCTGCACACTACTGCAACACCGCCCTCGGGATCTCAGACCACACGACTGCCCGCCATTGACACACCGCTAGCACAGATTACGTACACTGACGAAAAACTGTTTACCAAGTGCCTTATCACCTCTAACTGGAATCCGAGTTGTTATGATGTCAATGAACGTTCCGCTAATTTTTCAAACGTGATTACTAAATTCTTATCATTCACTTAGCAAATAAATTAAAATAAACTCCACAACACGAAAGAAAAAACTTTAACTGTGGATTTCCAGTTGGTTTGATTCGTAAAAGGGGAAAAATAGTAAAATCTTACAAAACAACCTTTTCATCTTGAACTACGGGTTCATTATAATACATTAAGTCAATTATTAGTTCAAATCAATTAAATATTATTTCATGCCGGATAGTTTCATTTGTTAAGTGTATTTTTGTTTTGTTTGTGTCTGTACTTTACCAGACAAAATAAACTACAATTAATTTCTGTAAAAGATAGCGTCTCTAGCCTACGCACAAGCTACTTGCCAATGTAGGCTAATTTCCAATAATTTAAATATCCAGAAATTACAATGTTTTGAATTTATTTTAAACAAATTAGTTTTTTGCACACATTTCATATCTCTATATTCTTCCAAGTGTATACATTTATAATATAGTAATTGGGAATGACTTACTTGCTCGGCACACAAAACCAGAACTGGACGAACTGGATCCGATAATCCTCTTGTTGTTAGTTATCTGGCTGCAGCTAAGTTAAACCTGCTTCAGTGTTTGCAGATCTTACCTCAGATGCTTCCAGCGTGTCATAATAAAACAGAATTTTGGACAGATTCAGCAAGCTGTGGCCACATATGGTCTTACTGAAAACAAAAACTAAAATTTCGTTTTCTATTAGCACAATTAATTTTTTTTGTTACACAATCAGTAATGCAGTGATCAAACCAGACCAGGATGGTCTTCTTCCCCTAAAGAATCTTCCCCTTCCTACATATACTGCTTCTCTCAGGAGAACAATAATTGGTATGTTTTCTCCTTTCTTTAGATTCACACCCAAACTTTCAGAGAAGATCCAGCCACTTACAAAGAACGGGTTCCTTCTGACGTCAACGGCTATCTTTGTTTTCAACGAGATTAAGAAAGAGACCGAAAATGCATCTATGATCCCTATTTAGCCATTTAATGCAGGGACAGATGCTTCTGATACTACAACAGCTGCAACCCTCACTCAAGATGGACGTTCAGTGGCGTTCTTTTCAAGAGCTCTCAATACAAATAAATTGAAGCAAGTCTATGCCATCATAAAGGCTGTCCGGAAGTGGCGGCAATATTTGATCGGGAGGCACTTTAAATTGGTTACAGATCAGAAATCTGTTTCCTTCATGTTGCAATAAAAATTGTCTTGTAAAATAAAGAATGATAAGATCATGAGGTAGCGACTTGAACTTTCATGTTACAGTTATGACATCATTTGTAAGCCTGGCCGAGAAAATGTTGCTGCACGTACTACCTGAATTTTTAGACATATTATTGAAAAAAATTCCGTTCATTGTTAACGATCAATTTTGTGTGCCAAATGCTTTGAGTATGAAATCCAAAATTAGATAAAAATCTTGGTTTGTAAATAGTTAACTAGAAGTTCGTATTTCTATGTCTCTACCACAGCACTGTGGGTCCGACGAGTCTATTCGGTGGACGTCAACCGCTCAGGTATAAAAACAACGCAATTACATACTTCATGTTTTAAAATTAATTTTGTACTTTATAAACAGTGTATCCCATTAAACTCCATTATACAATGCAATTGTGAAGTAAAAGACGATTCAGGAAGCGCATTTTGTAAACTATAAATTCAAGGTAAAATATAGAGAGAGGATGTGTCTTTTAATTATTAAGTTACAGTAATTTACCAGAGCCCCTATAGGTCCGTTAAAAACAATGTTTTTCTTATCTTTGTATATTATCATTCTAGTGGTCACCAATAATTTTGACTTAAGTTGTAACCGTTTTCGGAGGGATAAATAAGAATCATATATTCTTAGAAGGGCTGCCAAACTTGCAATTTTTAGTATTATAGCATTTAAACATATTCCGGGGCCGTGCTCTTAAGCCGCAGCTTAACTGGAAGGCATGGAAGATTTCCAGAATTTTTGTAACCTCCCCCATTAGGGCGTCATAAATACGCTTATGATCATATTAAACTAATAAGATTTTATAGTGATAACAAATTACCAACATTTTAGATTTGATTCGTCAAAATGAGGGCATTACTAGAATACTCAATTGGATCGTAACCCTATGGAAATAATTTAGCTTGGTACCTCTATCTATGTAGAAATCGCTGAATGGGGGGGGGGGTTGTACCAAGAAGGTTAAAATTGTGACATTCAGTCTCTTTGGTTAGTTGTCTGATGATTATATTACTATTATTTCTGCACGAATATTGAGTTTAACTCTATTCTATCTTCCGTTTAGAGCAGAGGGTGAAATATGTCACTGTCACAGTCCTAGCTTCTGTCATGTGGAGCCCACGTATGTCTGAGGAGATAAAAATAGTTTGCGATGAACACGTTCAAAACGATTCTTTGAATCGTTTCGCCATCAAAGCCACATAGGCCCGAAATAGTTCTCTCTAATTTACCCAGAGAACATGAAAACATCTTCTGTTCTGTACTGAACTAATAAGAAAACCTGTATCCAAACAAAGTATCAAACAGATTAGAGATTACAAATAGCCCGATACGAAGGCACCGTATGGTTTTGGGAATTTCATCTAGAATGGACCAACAATAAAAAAAGTCCACAACCGTCGTTTTTTTACCTCAGTTCTTAGTGACCTTTACGCATTAGTTCGGTTTTAATAATTAGAGTTTTGTTTTTATTAAGTACATGTTTTAGAGTTAGCGTACAGGAGTTGACACACAAAATTGTAGTTATTCCTGACTTAAAGTATGCGTTTGCAACGCTCTGTTATGCTTTGTTTATTTTAACCTAGATTGTAGTTGTGTGTTAGGTTAGTTCTCCACCTGAGGAAGAGATCAGATTCCAGATCTCGAAACGTAGAGTCACTCGTTCTTTATATCGCCATACAATGGAAAATATCTTGAAAAAATCTGTTTCCATCGTCAAAAACAGACTTTTAAGTATCTCTATAATACTGGAAGTGGAATACAAGCGACAGAAGACGCTTTGTGACTATAGTAGGCTTCTCAGTCCAATGTGTGTGTACTATGTCTAGATTTTATCCCAAAGGTTATATTAGCAAAACAACCCTTTTGAGAATAAGGGTTGGTTTAGTATTGAGTTCTGTTTAATTTATTATTAGTCCAGAAAATTCCGTGCGAAGCTGCGGTTGACTGCTAATACGAGCATTTATACCTCGTATATATTTTTTCACTTTCAATTTACAAGCTACCAAAAACAAGAACGTAACCAGGAAGACATTTGGGGGAGGGGGGGTCCATACAACTCATATTTGTCCGTAGTGGACAGAGAGTAAGGCCCCATTTTGTTCCCTATTAAAGTCGTTAACCCGTTTCTTTCTTGAGAACAGTACATGTCAGTAATACTGAATTATTTATGTAATAATAATCGTTTACTAGAAAAGTAATTGAACGAATTGAAAACTGGGGGGTCCGGACCCCCTCAGTGGCTACGTCCTTGACGGAAAACAATAAACTATATCCTACTGGTTAATTATTACCTAACCTTAAACCGCCCCCCCTCCTCCAACTAGGTCTAGACTATCATGTTACCCGTACTTGAGAGGGTGAAGGTACCTTTACAAGATTGTACAAAGCCCTTCCGGTATAAAGTGCTGAACGCATTGCCTTGCGGGATTAGCATTATCAGTATCGGGTGTCCGGGGTCCTGCTGGGACTTGATACCACTGTTTCGCGAGGTTCTTTCAGTTACGCATGTAGTTGGTTAGTTTTCTACCGATTCTGATGGTTTATTCGTTTTATTTTTCATGTTTTCTCGTTTTAACTCGTCTACTAAATATGGATAACATTAGAGTGAAGTTACCAGACTAATATTTATTAGTTTTAAATGAGTGTTAAACGTTGTAGCTACTTGTGACCACAGTGCTGTGATAACGCTCGGCCTGGCAGGTGAATTCTCTGTAATAAGCAGGCTATTTTCCAGAAATTCGCAAATTTTTATAAAATGCGTAAAATTGTATTTACTATAAATATTTCTATAAGTGGTATATTTTTTCAATATTAATTTGAGACATAGTACTGATTAAAGTATAAATATTTGAATTTTTCTTATTAAGTTAAATGAATAAAAACCTCTTGTAAAAAGTTGAAAGGATGTGTCTAAAAGTAGTTATGTAAATAAATTTAAAATTCCAAGATAGCCAAAACACGTTAAATTTATTATAAATTTAGAAAATGTGTGGTATTTGAGCTTATTATATTATATAATAATTTTTATTTGTATAAACATATTTCCTCAAACTTTAACCCACACAGTCAGGTACAAATAAGAAAGGAAACAAAATTAAATCTAATCCATGACCATAATAAATACACATAAAATATCAGTTAATAGTACCGTACGACTGTTTGAATTATATACTATTTCTAAGCAAAATAAAACAATTTTAGTAAAAGGAAAGATGATACCACCAAGGCAATGCCTGTTTGACGGATATTTACAATACTTAATTAATAGCTATAATATCGTTAACATCTTAAGGTTCATCTATTAAATATCAAGGCCAATTTACTTTTAACACTATGAAGAGTACGCAAGCAAATTATTAATTGCATTAGAATAAAATTATTCTATTACATTAAATTCGTATTATATTTATTTGTATACGGCAATTGTGGTCTGCCTCACCCTGTATAATATACATTTAATAGTATTCTCCATTCTATTATGTGGATGTTCTACATATTGTGTAACGCATAGTTATGGACATTTTTGCTAGGGGCCACGGAAATTCAAAACAATGTTATCACTCCTGTATTGCAGAGGTTATCAGAACGCACGATAATATTAAATAAACTTTGTCTCTGCCGAGAGACTTCTCTACGACTGTGTGTAGGTGTCTGGTGAAATGACGGTGTGATTGTGCGTCTGCGTCTCTGTTCTCAGATGCTCCCAGAGGTCCCAGCGTTTTCCTTCGCGGAGAAGTCGGCGTCCTACGGTGCTGTGAGTACTAATACTAATCAAGAAAAGGAATTGTCTAAATTAAATAGTATAAATTCAACTAATACTTTACACTTGTTGTAGTTAAGTGTGATTGCACTCTGTTACAACTACGAGTACCAAAGTAATGACAATGATTGTTTATGCTTTAATAACGCTAGCTTGGAAAGGGATTAGTTTATAAAGTTAGCCAATCCTACACTGTAATCTCCTGCTCGTTATTATTTTCAATTTAATTGGAAATATCGCTATACCTTTCTGCATTAATTTGTGGATCGTGCATGAAATTTATACGGATTCAAATGTAAAATTATCTTGAAATTCGGTTTGATGTAATGGAGTCAAAAAATAGTGTACATTTTTTTCAAATTCATAAATATCAATTTATTCATTTAGAATGTTTAGAAGACATAATAACTATATTTTAATATTATAAAATACGTATAGTTTTCCATAATTAAATAAGATCCAATACGTAAAACAAAACATTCATGCCATAAGTATAAATTACGACAATGGCAGAAATATTGGAATATAATGAAGTCAAAATTTAAATTGCAGTGTGAACGTAACCCAATGTCCATCAGTATTAAATTATACAAGGGAAAGATAAGGAACACCCACATCTTGTGTTGGTATGTCCTTAATTTTATTAGAAAATATAACACGGAGAGAACGCAAAATTTTTTAATGTAGTTACATTTTTATCCATAACGAGAAGTAAAAATACAGTCTCGTAGTTTATTGCTATAACCTGAAAACAAGTTAATTGCAAGTCCAAAACATTATTGGAAATATAAAAAGGTAACTAAAGTTAAAAAAATTTCAATACCATTTTATAGTATGCCTAGTATATAACAACTTTTCATTGGCTATAAAAGAATTTTTCCCACTTTTAGCATTGTAAAGTCCGTTTATAAAATGCTGGTTGTTTATTTTGAACTGCTATAAATATGAGATATTACCATTAATATATGAGGTAAGAACCAATTTATTCAATACAAGATCATAATTCACAATTTCCTAAAATCGATAGAGAAATTCAATTTTCCTTAAAAAGCAAGCTGTCGTCAGCTAGTTTTAGTTGATAAAAATGGTAAGACAGTGAAAGAATAGGAAACAAATGTTAAATTTTTCATGTAACGTTTCTTTTACATGACACATTAAAAAATCATCCAACTGTCAGACATCTGTTTCAGCGTTAGGCAACGCAACGAGGTTAAAAGACTGAAAAAGTGGCTTAAGAATTTTATGATTTTTACCTTGAGACAGTAGTTGTTGGCATACACCGTCTTGACAGTGTTATCATTCCTGAATTTTACGACTTTTAGTCTCTTTATCTCGTTAGCTGATCCTGATAAAATGACTACTTACTTGTTTAACACATTGTTTTAAGTGTGAAGTTGCAAAATATGACGTAATAAAGAAGTTGACACTTGTTATTTTTAACTCTTTCATTAATGTGGTAGACGACTAAATAATTTTCCAAGGCGAATTCCTCCATAGACTTCACGACTACTAGGTTTTCTTCTAATGAAGTGCAAATTTGCATTCATGTCCCGGACTTCAAAGATAATCTGTATTTACTCAACTACTACAACTGGAATCGCTCTGTTAATAGTTGGTTCCATAAACAGAGAGATTAAAATATTTCACCGATTAGTGAAGCAAAATTGTAATGCGTCTAAGTAATCTTTATTATTGTTACTCTGTGGTTTTATAAATACAAGACCTACTCTAAACTGACTTCACGTATTGCAAAGTTGGACTTTAAATACACAGAATTAAAATAGTTAAAGCTTATCAATATTAAAAAAAAACCAAGATGGCATACATATATACTGCGTATTGAATACCAAAAACTGAATATAATATGTATGAACATTCTTTTAATTGTGAGGAAGTAGAATAATTAATACATGTCACATAAATCTGATCATAATTACATTATATACATCTTGGGCGATTTAAATAAAACTAAATACTATTCAAGAAGTGATTTTATGTATGTATTCCTGTATTTTACATGGTTAGTACAATAATAGTTTGGTGTTTTTTTCAACACGACAGGAGTACATTGTGGATAGTTCAATTTATGTTTTCCAACTGATTTATTAAAATGATTTAACCTCTTCGTGTACAAATTTAAAATATGCTGTCACCAATTTTTAAATCATGTATTTACTAGAAGTAACCCGCAGCTTCGTATGCAATTCGTAAGTTTTGCACGTGCATGAGGACTTCTGGTTCGAGTAAATTATATTTATGACGCTAATGTTGAGTTCGCCTTGTTGTCACAATCAAGAAAATGTGTAAAAAAGTGTGTATTTATGGCTATTGTAATTTATTCCGGTTTTCGTATATTTTGTGCCATAGTTAATTTTGCCTTGTTTGTACTATCTAAGGTTATAAATATACATATTTAAAATTTATAGTAAACTTTAAATAGTAACTTTGTCTTTCATATCTGCATTACAGTACTGACCAAGCAGATTGAATAGTATTAATTACTTTTTAACTTTACCAGTAAGTACCTATATTATATGAAAATATTTTTATAATGTAACAGCACCCCTAGTACTTTGGTATTATCCAGAGGTGACTCTGTCCCTATCTACTACTTGTCATTATGTGATGTCATTAGATTTATATTAGGATATCAGAAATATGTTACTTTTAGTACTGAAGTTCGCGCACTGATGGCCAGTCGCATTTCCGTTCGGTACTTTCCCGACATCAGATCACGTGCCAGATCGTGACTTGTGGCGAAAAGAGAAAAACATCCCTCGAGATAGTACCTAAATTCAAGCTCAGATCACGTGAGCACTGGTAAATGTTAATTTTAACTTTTCCTATTTATAATACGTGCGTATGTATTTACCAATTATAGCCTAAACAAATGGTAGACAGGGACAGAGTGGCCTTTGAATAACACCAAAGTGCCGTATCTTTCAAATTTTTTGTTTCTCATTACAATATAAAGTAGAATTTTTAAACACAAAGGCCCTGGTTAAAAAAAATAATCTTCTAGGATATCTAATTTTGGAAAAAAATAAAAACGCAATGGTATTCCAACTGTTAAAAAAATACAAAACAAACTATTCACTTAGTATCCCAATAACTGGGTTTGTTTCAACATCATTATCAAATTAAGTACTTAACCTATAGCCTATATAATTTATACAAATTATAATAATTTTCTGTTGAATTGTAATCGTTTTTGTTTATAAAGTATAATAATGTTAATCGGTTATATTGTAACCCAACATAACAATGGGTTGCACATTGTAATGTTTGCCAAGGTAACAATGAATCAACCATTGCATATCGGTAAGGAAGTCTGATAAGGCAGTACACCTCCCTCCCCTCCCCCCGTAAAAAATGCTCGTGGACACAACCTTATCCATTTCCTCTTTATCACCCGTTTAATATAACCACTTATGTAAGTCATTTTGTCTCTTTAACTAATTTGTTTACATACCGATAGTGTATAAGTTCCACCATGTCGATTTTGTGCCTCGTTTCACGTTAAAACGTTTTCGTTACGGATACTTTTTTGTATTTATTATTGTCTTATATACTGATTTTCTAGGCGATCCGCACAGCACTATATATTTGATACTGAACAATAAAATCTCAATTTTTCATGGAGAACCAAACGGTTCGTTATTTATTACAATTATAAATAAAGGATCAATCACAATTTTGTGTATGAACGATTATAACAAAAATTGTTGGTTGATCTATACAATAACTGCTACAAGAAAAAAAATTGCTTTTAAGATCATTAAAAAAAAAACACTTTTCGAACAAAAGCTTATTTCAGACTAATAAAAGTGGTCTAAAATAAGAATACTTTAGTGTGTCACCCTGCAATGCATTTTCTGTCTTATTTTTCGCATGTGTTGCTTTAATTAAACATTAATTTATTAGCCTATTTTACATTATTCTCTACGAAATTAAATTCTCTAAAAGTTTTGGCTAAGACATTTGCGTGTTTAATACCCATTTAATGAAGTTAATGAACTTAAAATATAAACAAAGCATGATTTTCGAGACCGAATTTTGTATGTTTTGCCTGATCTCTCAGATATGGGTGGTCTAACAGGTCTGGGACGTATTTTATAAAATTGTTCAGTTATTTTTAAATCAAATCTAATAGATTTAACAACTATATTCTCGCCATAAAAACATTAGTTTCGCTTTATTTCCGCCCTCTCCTATAAAATCTTTCGCTAGCCGTAGCACGCTCACAAAGCGTTTTCGGACATTTGTTTGAAGAAAATTTTCATTCTTTTAATCAGAGGAAACCAACTGAGAATTTTTTCGTTTTATTATATATAAATATATTCACAAGTACTTTTTGTGATTCAATGTTTATTGAAATTAAATTAAATTAAACTATTGCCACTTATAAAAATTTAATGAATATAGATAAAAAGTCATTTGACAGGTATTTGGTCTTCCGATCATATGTTAGTTTGGTTATTTAAACAAATATATGAAAAAAAGCCAAATACAAAATAATTGAATCGTAAAAAGTAAGGGCTCTGTGGTGTAATAGTAGCACATTCACCCGGCAAGTGAGAGATCCGGGTTCGAGTCCCAGCGGAGCAAGTACTTTTTGTTTTTCAATGCTTATTGAAATTAAATTTTATATAAATATATATATATATATATATATCCATTAATAATGTAATCAAGAACAACTCCAGTGTGCGCATAGGCAATACAGCCCATGCAGGCACATTGCCCAAGGACAATGCTTTTTTGTATGGTGCGTCTTCTTCCTTTTTCTTCGTTTCAAGTTACTTTCTGCAATTTCAAAAATTATTTTTAATTATAAGGTTAAGATTTCAATATTGTACTCATTCAGCGTTGTCTTTCTTCATTTGCTCTTACTTGTTTAGAGAGCGATGTACATATCTCTTTAAGTTATCGGTTTAATTTACCAGTTTATGTTGTATATAACAAGTTACATATATATATATATATATATATATATATATATATATATATATATATATATATATAATACATTTCTGTTAAATTTTGGACAGTAAATTTTACATTCGATACAGCTGGAAAATTTAAAACATTGGGTATACTCTATAATTAATATTATTAAATTTATTCCAATTTTTAAAAAGGACGATCCTTATGTCGCAAGTAACTGTCATCCAATTTCCATTCTTCCGGTCCTCAGCAAAATTTTCGAAAAAGCCTTCCTTCGACGATTAGAAGATTTCTTCAATCGCTTTGAAGTTATTTGTCATGAACTCACTGGCTCACTGATTCTGTTGTCGATGGTTTGGAGAGGCGGGAACATGTGCTTAGCATATTTCTCGACCTCTCAAAAGTCTTTGACTGTGTTCATCATGAAATACTGTTGCACCAGTTATGGTCAAGCGGTGTTCGTGGTTTGTCTCACAAATAGCTCTCGTCATACCTAAATGATAGAGAGCAGTGTGTGCAGATCGCGAATACCCTCTCAGGCAAAGCTAAAATGCCCTATGGAGTCCCACAGGGATCGATTCTAGGGCCTGTCCTATTTCTCGTCTACGTCAACAGATTGAGTTCACCAATCCATAATGGAAAGATGATTCAGTATGCTGACGATACGACACTCTGCATTAGATCAAAAATCAAACCAGATCTTGAAGTCAAAGCCTTTGAAGAACTCAACTCATGCATTGATCATTTTTTCAATATCAATTTGAAAACAAATTGTTTAAAAACAAGCGTGATCAATTTCTGTTTTCGGCAACATGAAGACGAAATCCGACCAATTGTGATGGTGGATGAAACCATAATAGAAGAAGAAGAATCCATAAAGTTTCTTGGGATGCACCTTGATCGAGGGCTGACATGGGACGATCACATTGAGAGTGTCTGTTCAAAGGTTGCTTCTGGCATTTATGTCTTACGCAGCAAAATTCTGTTCATTGGGCATTCTGAAGACAGCTTACTTTGGCCTAATACATCCACATTTAGCTTATGGTCTAAGATTGTGGGGTGGCTGTTCTAGATACAAATTTAATAGAGTGTTTAGAATGCAAAAGAAAGCTGTCAGAATCATTTACAAATTAAATCAAAGAGAGTCGTGTAAAGTAGCCTTCGGGGAGCTTGGATTACTGACTTTGCCTAGCCTCTACATTCTCGACGTCGTGCTGTACTGCCGATTCAAGTGCGTCTCACTTCGGGGTAGCGACGTACACCCATACGGAACTAGAGGCCGGGATAACTTTCGTATGGCACAGCACAGAACTACTGTTTTTGAACGCTTGCCATCTCAGGTTGGTGTAAGGTTAATCAATAGGCTCCCCGAAGAGATCAAACGCGTCAATAACCACAAACAATTTAAATCTCAATTAAAACACTTCTTAGTGCCTAAAGCATTTTACTCAGTTGACGAGTTTGCGATGGGTCGCTGGGATAGTCTTCACTAACATAAAAAAAAAATTCCAACTCCCCTTCTGATATCCAAGAAAATTTGGCCACTATCGAGGAAGCGGCGACAGGTGGCACGTACCCAAAAAGTAATTTTTATTTTAAATTAACTTATCTATTATTTTTACTCAGAATTAAAATTGTGCTAGTTATTAGATTAGGACTTTTATTTCTATATGACGCTTGCAATACAATTATTGTTAATTGTTTCCTGCAATAAAGAATATTATTATTATTATTATTAATATAATAGGAAAGTAGATGTTCAGATCCGCCAGAGTATGTACTGTGTTTATTTTTTAATGTAACATAATATGCTACCCACATTACTTATAATTGGCATCATGATTACTTGATTTCCTTTCTATTGTTTCTCTATTTTCTCATCTTAACTACATGGAATTGCAATATACAACTACCATGGGGTTCTCAAGATTTAGAAATGATTTAGAATTTAGAGTAATTGATCTTATTAACAATAACGTGTTGTTTGTACAAACGAAATTATATATACTTAAGGTTGGCATTTGTTGCGTTGTTAACCCTCTGAGCTACAGTCTGCCACCGACCAAGAGTCAAATTTACTGGACTGTCAAATTATCGCCTAAACCAAGGGTAAGATAGTGCATAAAATTAGTATAATAAAAAATAGTACTAGGAGAATAAAGTAAGTGCTCTGTTTTATAACGGCCAGTGAGAGTTCCTTAGGATTTCTAAACTTAGAATAAAATACTTTATTGTTCATAGACATTTTACAATGCTTCGAACATTGTCATAATGTAGGTTGCAGTAAATACTATTTCTTAACAAACTACTAAAATTATGAGAGGCTAAAAATAGTTAAAATGCAGATATATTGGCAAATTCCCCATTCATAAGAAAGGATTTAAAAGGACGAATGTCAGGGCAATTCTTTATGATGTCAGGCAAGAAATTAATATGTTTGGTCCCTGGAAGAGCTTTAATCTATGTTTACGAATTATGCAACTGTATTTGTTTCTTGTATTATACTGGTAGAAATATTCTTTTTCATTATTAAAAAAAAAAAAAAAAAAAAAAAAAAAATAGAAATACATTATAGAAAAGGAGAGATCAAAGTTACGATTCCCTCTCGATTAAAATGTCTTCTGCAATCGCCTAAGGTCGCAAATAATCTTAAGCGTCCTTTTTTCAAGCACGACATCTCTCGCCAAACAGGATATTCAAAAGCCGACCCCACAACGGACTCCCTAGCGAAGAACATGGTCAATTTGTCCAAAAATATATATTTGAACGTTTATTTGTTTAAGAAACTAGATAGATAGTGAAGGCAAGAATGCCTTGGCAAGGCTAACGCACACTTGATCAATTTGAGAGTTCCACTTAAAAGCGAACGTTTACTTGTCACTATTTATAGACGATTAGAGAGAGAAAGCGAGCCAACTGCAGTTAATTCGAGGTCGCCAAAGGACGCTTGCCACTTAATTGCTACTAAAAATGAGGTTCAAGGTCTAGATGGTGGAGATAACCTTCTATGGTTACGGTACAGGTTATACGCATACGTTAAGTTTGAGGGCTAAAAGACAGGAAGAAGCTTATAATCTGAGAGACGATCTTCACACCGTTGAAAATGTTGGCACCGTGGTTTAATTAATATTGTATAATTTCCATGAAATTTCGTATTTGCTCCGATGAAAGGCAAGCTGGACGCGGACGCAAGTCCAATCTCAGTAAAGACGCTAAAATAAACTTAATATCTAGATTTTGCCAAAATATCACTTCGGAAATGGGAAGTAGCATCCAAACCGGGGACAGCTGACCGTTTCTCATCACTCATACATCAAATCTTGCGGAGCGCTCTCGGGGTGACCCAGAAATAACTGTGAAAGGCGTACATGTAGTATTATGTTTCACCTGTAAGATCTCGCTTGGCGTGTGAAAGTCACTTTACAACTTTTAATATTCATCTTATCTGTCCAACGATTTCAAAACCACAATTATATTTTACTTTTAGTGTAAAAATACTGTTTATATAAAAATAAGAGCGTATAAGTTTTATGTGATTCCTATGTATAATAATTTACAAGCTATTACTGCGAGAGTCCCTGTGTGGTTCTAAACTTGTCTTACTAAATCAGTATTTCATAATAGTTCGCAACCTTTTCAATATCTCTTAAACTGTAGTCTAAGCAAATAAAAAATCTCATTGGTTCTAACTTAGTACACCCTTTAGGTACCAGACTAATTTTGGAATCGTGATCGAGAGTGGAACGGAGGATTTTAGAGGTTTTATCAAAATAATACCCTTTTCAGCAATCGTTATAACTATAAAGTCATACATTTATTGTGTATGTTTCAAATGTTTAACTCTGTTTTTCCATTGTGCAAAAATGTTTGTATTCTAGATACTCTGAATATAATAAAAATACACATTTGATTTTCGATTACAAATTTTCCAGGGCCGAATTTCAAAGAAGTACTTACTTACAAACAAAACACTAAACTAACACTCTGTTTTAATAAATCTACCAGTTTGTATCACCTCCAAAAATAAAAATATTGAAGAGTTTTAATGTTTTTAAATATTGACGTCCGTCCTTCATGGCAGAATGTTATCTCTGCTGCTAATTGTACGGATCATATAAAGCGTTTATATTTAGCGTAAATTGATATAAAAACTATTAAAAATATAAAATGATACTTATTACGTATTTTTTTATAGTGACAGAGTTTAATTATTTCAGCAGAATAATATGTACATACAATATACATACAATTTTGAACGAAGATTATTTTTATTTGTATCTTTATTTGGTAAGATAAAATTTCACAAATGAACATTTTTGCGACTCAGACTACCCATATAAACATATCTATATCGTCCGCAAACTTAACATTTTTTTATATCACAATACTAATTTGGTAAGGTAATGTTGAAAGCAATACATATATTTTCTTAATTTCTTTATAAAAATAGAACACTCCGTTTTCAAGAAAACTTAATACATAATATCAACCAAATACAAACCAATATATAGAAGTGATTCGCCGCAGAAAATACTTAGAACTACTAAGTTGTCATCAAACGAACCTTAGTGCAATGTACAGCAGTGACAATAAGGCTGGTAGGCCACGGTCACGCGCCCGACCCTTCAGTGGTTGAGATCTGCCTGCATTAGGTGGTGGGGGAGAGATTGTAGGTGACAGCACTGCATTGTAGGGATTGTAGGGATATAGACTGCATTGTACAGCAGTGACAATAAGGCTGGTAAGCCACGGTCATGCTACCGATCCATCATTGGTTGGTATCTGTGCGCAGTATGTGCGGGGGGTGAGTTGGTAGGTGGTAAGTGACAGCACTGCACTCACAATTTATATAGACTGCATTGTACAGCAATAACAGTAAGGCTGGGAGGCCACAGTCACGTTCCCGACCCTTCAGTGGTTGAGATCTGCCTGTATTAGGTGGTGGGGGGGGGGAGATTGTAAGTGACAGCACTGCACTCACAATTTATATAGACTGTATAGTACTGCAGTGACAATAAAGCTGGTAGGCCATGGCACGCTCCCGATCCTTCAATAGTTGGGATCTGTGTGCAGTACGTGGAGGGGGAGAGATGGTAGGTGGTAAGTGACAGCACTGCACTCACAAGTGATATAGACTGTATAGTACTGCAGTGACAATAAAGCTGGTAGGCCATGGCACGCTCCCGATCCTTCAATAGTTGGGATCTGTGTGCAGTACGTGGAGGGGGAGAGATGGTAGGTGGTAAGTGACAGCACTGCACTCACAAGTGATATAGACTGTATAGTACTGCAGTGACAATAAAGCTGGTAGGCCATGGCACGCTCCCGATCCTTCAATAGTTGGGATCTGTGTGCAGTACGTGGAGGGGGAGAGATGGTAGGTGGTAAGTGACAGCACTGCACTCACAAGTGATATAGACTGTATAGTACTGCAGTGACAATAAAGCTGGTAGGCCATGGTCACACTCCCGATCCTTCAATGGTTTTGATCTGTGTGCAGTACGTGGAGGGGGAGAGATGGTAGGTGGTAAGTGACAGCACTGCACTCACAAGTGATATAGACTGTATAGTACTGCAGTGACAATAAAGCTGGTAGGCCATGGCACGCTCCCGATCCTTCAATAGTTGGGATCTGTGTGCAGTACGTGGAGGGGGAGAGATGGTAGGTGGTAAGTGACAGCACTGCACTCACAAGTGATATAGACTGTATAGTACTGCAGTGACAATAAAGCTGGTAGACCATGGTCACACTCCCGATCCTTCAATGGTTGGGATCTGTGTGCAGTACGTGGAGGGGGAGAGATGGTAGGTGGTAGGTGACAGCACTGCACTCACAAGTGATATAGACTGTATAGTACTGCAGTGACAATAAAGCTGGTAGGCCATGGTCACACTCCCGATCCTTCAATGGTTGGGATCTGTGTGCAGTACGTGGAGGGGGAGAGATGGTAGGTGGTAGGTGACAGCACTGCATTCACAAGCAACTTGTTGGTTCAGCGCGCTCCACGGACACTCGGGCAGTAGCCTCTACTCTCCAGGCAGCCTGCGGTGTCGACGCCTCTTTATCACAGTTCAAGTCACCTTTCAGTGATAACAAGGTACGTACTATCTCACCGGGATTGTAATGAAGTTGCCGATAGTCGATTCACCATCATATGTACATTCCAATTACTGCATTTAAGTCATTAATTAGTTCTTCATAATCGTGTACTCATTATAATAACATGGATTAAAATTATTATTGTACTAGACGTATTACAAACCTGATGTGTGGCAAATAAACTGCTGAGTAATGCAGTTATTTCTGATGAATGAATACTGTATAAACTTTACATATTTTTGATGATAGTTTCTTGCGATGACTGTAATATTAATATGAATATACGAAATCACTTCACAGTATTAACAAATAATTCAGCGAAACGTTCAGGCTTGCAGTAATATATATTTGACTACAGTAACAATTGTAGTGAACAAACATTATAACGTCCACGTACAGTGTTTAATTAGAGTCAAAATAATTATAGACTATAATTGCTGATTATACTTGTTGCGGTGTTATAACAAAAAATGAATCTTATTGGTCTGTCCGATTTAGATAGATACTGTTGCACAGCTTTTATCTTTACTCACGGAACAAAAAAAAATTATTTACAGACACGTTCTTGCTGTATTTAAATTGAATTATTATAACCGTATAATTTTATTCAATGAATTGAAATCTTTTACTGTGCAAAATAATAATATTTTTGTCATCTTAAAACTCATTTGATATTTTCTAGACTTTTTGTAAGGATGGTATAAACCGCGAGTAACCATTTCTGATATTTATTTTTAATATATAACCTTATTAAATTAGTTGTATTAAGTTTCACACAAATTTGCATAATGAACTGTATAAAATATACTAAGAGGGTTAAAATGATTATATGTTATTCTAAGAGACAATACTATTTCCCAGTGCTAAAATAGATCTATATATTTATGTTTTTGATAAATAGTTTCGTATCAGGATGCTGCATTTAATACTTAGGCTGAATTATTGAACGCTTATATTCATACATGATTATGTCTTATTTACTACTCAGCTGACTCAGTCTTAAATTAAATAGCATCACCAACGACACTAGCAGTGACTGTTATTATTTTATTAAATAAAGCCTACATTATGATATATCTGACCATGTGTTTACTTACGTGTGATTCAATTTCATTATATTATACTAGCAGTTACCCGCCGCGCAGTTTGCACGGACATTTCTACTCATAAACAGGGAAATAGTGGCATTTCATCCCTTTAAAATAACATTGTACGCATTCTAGAGTTATGTGATAATCACTGAAAAATATTCCAGTCTTCTGACCCATTTAAGTTTTATGTTTAAAGAGCAGATTTTGGGACCCTTAAATCGGGGTGTGAAACAGTTTTTAATAAATACCTTGAGATAATTCGAATTTCTCTCTACTTCAGTAACAATTAAACTATTTTAGGCCAGCATGGATAATGCTAAATTCGAAGTTCTTAGGTTTTCAGTCACTGCACCCACGATGTAATGAATAATGGGGTCTACTTCCTTTTGAAAAGAAAGTAGATTTTGAGTTGATTATTTGTTGTAATGTGTACAAATACACAGGTCTAAAACTGTGTAAATATGGCAATTGTAGTTTATTCCGGTGTGTGGTATTTCATGGTGTATTATGATATAGTTGAGTTTGTCTTAATGGTCTACTTCAGTCAAAAACCAACTAAGATGTGTTTTACAACTGTCTTTAAATCTATATCAATAGTTATACAGTACTTTGTCTTTTATATCTGCATAACACTAATGATCAAGCACTGCGTACTTAATATTTGATAAAATTTACAGTTCAAAGTGTACTTTTACTAAAATTCCATATTTTATTGCCTGGACAACCTCGTGCTCATCAGTGATTAGAGATGATGTAAAATAAGAAGCGCTGTTACTTATAAGCTTATTCTAACTTTTAATACCAACGTGAAGAAATTGAAATTGTCACAAACGAATTAAACATATGGTTGTATTGTCACATTACAATGTTTACAAAGAATACTTGATTACAAAACACAACTGCTATATGCTGATTAAGGCAAAAAGCGAGTTTTCAAGCCAACAGACACCGTTAGAGTTTTATATAACAGTATAGATATTACTGGGTTAGAACAATTAGAATACGCCCGGTGTGTTTTGAAAAATTTAATTTAATAACGTATTGCTCGTGTGTGAGTGCACATCTGTACAGGTTGGGTCGATAACTTTCAAAAGGGGTGGTGATTATATTTGGTGGGGGGGGGGGGGAGATTGCTCTGGCGTGACGACATCTGTCTCTAAACGTTGGACCTCATCAGTCACAGTCACGTACAGTTCGAGGACTTTAGCTGCGAGCATGACCTTGAGTGTGTGATGATTGGCAGGAGGGGTGGCGGGGTAGCATTATGCGCTGCGTCCCGAAAACATTTCCTGTGACTCATGGGTAAAACCCTCCTTTCATGAATCGTATTGGCCCAAATAACTCACCACACTCGCTAAAATCAGTCTGTTTTGTGACAGTGCTGATTGTGGTAGAATTAAATAATAAGAGAAAACCAAATACTAGAACTTTTGTTGTTTAACGTGATTTTGAAAATAACGTATTTGTTAATACTAATCTGCAAATCGAAATCGTGAGTTTAAAGTCGTTAAAGAGATTGTTGCGCCTTTACCTCAGCGGCTAGCACGTAAACGCAACCCGCCACACAGATATAGCGTTTATTTGTTGAAATGGTAGTATTAGGGCCCTACGAGCACAGCTAAATTCCTCCAACTGTAAGTTGGCTGGATTGCGTAATCCCAGTGTCACGTGAGAAAAGTGAACAATGCAATATCGATGAACCACTTTATCAGCGATTTGGCGAGCCGCACTTGTTACATCGTCTGATATTACTCTGCGATATTTATCACCTTGTTTGGTATACTTACAAAACATCCTGGCTGCTTTGTAGACATATTAATATGAATGCGAAAGTGAATATACATAATGTAACAGACTTGTTATGCTGGCCAACTCTACAATAAGGTAAATAGCATGTTAAATGTAAATCATAAATAAATACAGGGCAAGTTTTTGTTTAGTTTATTACACATTCTGTAACGTACATGTTACACAATTCTTACCGATCCACTGACAGGACCCCATAGCGGGTTGAATTTGGATCTTAAATGAACACTTTTCTATCCCTGTATACTTTTAGTACGATTTAGTTGGAAAATATGATTTCGTGTTCGATTTAATTTCGAAAAATAACCGATGTCCTTTTTTTCTGGGATTAGTATATGCTCAATTATTTAGACCTTCACTGTAACCTAAAGGTACGGTCCTGACCAAGAGGTCACAGTTTCTAAACCCTGGAAGGTGAATAAAATTTGTTTAATGGTTTTTACCGTTTCGCCTAGAATACGTTTAGTATAATCAATTAGAAAATGGCATTTACAGAAATGACTCTTCAAAAATTGCAATTAAAAAAATAATTACTTTGGCATCAGAAATAGTAGAATATTAAATTGTTAGATTTTGTATTTTCTCATTTTCCAGCCATTAATAAGTATATGTTTATAATCTTCATCTTAGTTTTAAATAGTTTGGGAAACAAAGCCATGTTGCATTCAATTAGAACACAACGTAAGCTTATCGTTAAATTGAGAATTTCTGCAGAGTGCAGAATTGATTGTCAGCTATCTTGCGAATCGAGATTGAAATACAGGTATATTGAAATTACCACTTTCGGTTTTTCAGTTTTTCCATCACGTTGGTTGACGCTGATGCTACATTTCAAGTTGCGTTCTGAAAATTTCGTCAAAACTACAAGTATTAATAGAAGTTTGGCACAGTAAGGTCGCAAACTTGTGTTAAGTAAAACATTGTTTTTAAGGAATTAAAAGCAAGGTAACTCCTATGATACAGTAGCTATAGATATTATGACGTAGATCGTATAGCTGGCACCATCTTAATTTAAACAGTTTTATTTGTTAGACTAATACCTGCATTTAGTGCGGACATTTAAACATTTGAAATATTCGATGTTGAGATATCGAATATCGAATCGAGATACTTCTCAGAACCGAATAATAATCGAATACGAGTGTTCGGTAAATATTACACTTGGCAGATTCCTTCCCTGTAAACTGATTGCAAAGTGCAGCCCATGAACCGCCCCGAGGCTTCACACCACCCTCCCCCCCCACACACACAAAAACAATAATTTGTACTGATTGTGGTGAAAAACCTGTCCATTTAGCAAAGGCTTAAAATTATAAGTAATTTCTCCTCGCTCCTCCCCCTCATTATCTATACTCCGTCTCTTGCACCAATTAAGCGTCTTGAAATGCCTTCTCAATAACAGATGCAACGTGATGTTAGTACTTCACCGATATAATCTGCTTACATTATCCACTTCTATTATGTAACACCTCAAGTGAGTTAATTAAATTGTATTTAAATACTGCTAACATTTATTAATATCACCTTTATATATAAAAAATCCCATGTCGCGATGTCGTTTACGCTAAATCCCCGAAACCACTGAACCTAAAGATAGGATAGTTTTGATCTAGATTATTAAACGTACTTTTTATTGCGAATTTAAGGTTTTTCATTATTAAAGGGTTGAATTCAATTATACATAGTTTTAAGACAGTATAACCATTTGTTTAATTAATATAAGCGCAATTTGTTTAGTCTTACAGTAAGCAGTAACATTACTTCTTGCATCAACCTTTTCTGCATCCGCTGTTTAGTATAGAATAAGAAAATATCCAGATAAGAAAAATTAAAAATTGTAAGAAAAATATACTTTTTGACCGAAGAAGTCTTTTTTAAGTTTATAAGACAATATTTCCTTAATAGAGGTTATATGTTTACTTATGTTTGAAATATATCGTAGAGTTCCATCACATTACATCATTGCTTACACTGAGTAGGCTACATCCTTCAATTTTGAAAATTGCGTGTGAAACCGCGGTTTGTTTATATAAAAGACAAAGTTACCATCTAACGTACTTAAAGACTGTTATAAAACCCATCTTAGTCCTCCATTAACAAATCTCAAGTCCAGACATGTCCGTTTGTGGTTCAGATTTAGGCAATCCATATCGTACGCTCGTGCGTTGGTAAAACCATCTAATTTATTTATATTAGCAAAAGACATTTCACCAAAAATATTGTGCACCAAATAACGCTTAATTAAATTTAAATTAATATTGTGTATTTATTCTTACTATCTTCGAACTGTTATTTAGCATTTTCAGGTAATGAAGTCAAATCCTTTAGACTGTTTGGTTGATTTTCTGTACGAAAAAACACCAACAGTACTTCCATTAAAACGCTGTTGGCGAATATTTTCTGGATAGGTTCTTAGGAAACAATTACTAGATCTACAAATAAAGAGAACCTCAAAATATGTCCAATCACATAAGAGATTTTCTAAAAAGACACTTGGTATCTATGGAGATAAATAAGAATGAAAATATTATATAATGTTTAATTTTTATTTGGTTTCCATGGATTTGTATAAGTTGCTGCTAAAACAAGGCTTTTTTGCGGTCTAGAACAAGACCAATGTTAAACCGCTGACTGCTTCGCTGATCAAGGAGCCTTAGAAGCCAAATGTCACAGAAATTTTCACTTACTGTACCCCACCATAATCATTGTTCTTAAGTTTTAGCCAAAATCACTGAAATCTCAGAAATCATATCAATAATATCCTCCATGCCTGTTATTTGTAGAGGCGTGTAGTTTAGACATAAAGCCCCAATTTCAACTGTAAAAAACACTGACAAAGCACTGCATACTTAATATTTATTTTGCTAAGATGTACGGTTAAAAGTATATTTTTACTAAAACTTTTAATTTTCTCATCTGGATGTTTAGTTACTATGTTCTGAACAGTGGTTGAAGAAAATGTGAAATAAGATGTGTAGTTACTAACAAGATTATAAATGTAAACAAATTGAAAACTGTGGTTAAATGAATTAAAAAATATGGTTGTACTATTATAAAGCTATGTTTACACAGAACAGTTGAATACATTTAACAGGCTCATTCAATCTATACTATTATATAACAAATCTTTTTCTATTCACCCCATATGTTTCCATGAACTTTTACGATATTTTAATAGTTATTCTGCTATACTGGGCGCATACAAATCCAACAAAGATAATTATAAACAAAGATTAAATATTAATATTAAACAAAGATAATTATAATAGTGACAGTCAGTCTTGAGTAATAAATGGTGTAGCTAACCTTTGTTATATTTATATAGACTGTGACAGTTGCATAAGTTAACTCACGTTCATAAAGTTATTATCAGTATGTATGCTAAATGTGAATGAGCTGAGTTTTCAAGTGCTAGTACCGAATTGTAAGAATTTATCAGCAGCATTAAACGATATATTACCCATGAAACCATTAAACGATTTATTACCCATGAAACCATTAAACGATTTATTGTGCGATATCATTACCATGAAGACTGACTACGGTAGGTTAAATCTCATGATACTCTTGTGTGCAAATGTAACTTAAAATATCAATAGTAGTTATACCTTTGGAAGTAGTAGTTTTGTTATATTACGGCAATAATTCTCTTCTCTAGAAATCTTCCAACGAAATTTAGCTCAGTATGTTTTATTCATAGTGAAAGAAATATAACCTATTTGTACTGAAGTCTATTCATATAAATTATTATTCACTTTACAACTGGTCGTGCATCATGACATTTCCAAAACCTGCTGATAGCTCAAATTAAAATTGTATTAAATGATTATTCCAGGTAATAATTTTCGTAATGGATTCATGCGTTCTATATTTTTAGTAAGAGTAAGTATTTGAAGAACATTATTTAAATGATTTCCTTGTCAAACTATCTGCATCCAGCTTTTGTATCCACTTCCAGTACCAGTCAGGATCTTATCGTGCGGTTTGCCGTAAAAAGGTTGAGTTACGCTCTGTCACACGGGTCCTGTGGTCAGGATCCGATACCGATGACATAAGGATCCAACAGCACAGTGGTCTGGGAACCACACGTGGTGCCGGTTTGGTCACGGGATACAAGTGCCTCGTGGTTTTGAGGAACACTTGGATCATGTGTTAGAATTTTTAATCGTGGTTTGTGCATGCGCGTGGGCTCCATATGATGAATGATGCTCGTGACTGGTATGCAGTCGGCCTTTTATTATGATGATGCTCGTGGCTTAGGCATGCTAGATGGCCTTACATGGTTAATTATGTTCGTAATTTGGCATGAAAGATGACCTTATATGATAAATTATGCTAGTGATAGGCATACAAGTTGGCCTTACATGGTTAATTATGTTCGTAATTTGGCGTGAAAGATGACCCTATATGATAAATTATGCTAGTCATAGGCATACAAGTTGGCCTTACATGGTTAATTATGTTCGTAATTTGGCGTGAAAGATGACCTTATATGATAAATTATGCTAGTCATAGGCATACAAGTTGGCCTTACATGGTTAATTATGTTCGTAATTTGGCGTGAAAGATGACCTTATATGATAAATTATGCTAGTGATAGGCATACAAGTTGGCCTTACACGGTTAATTATGTTTGTAATTTGGCGTGAAAGATGACCTTATATGATAAATTATGCTAGTGATAGGCATACAAGCTAGCCATACATGGTTTATTATGTTCGTAATTTGGCGTGAAAGATGACCTTATATGATAAATTATGCTAGTGATAGGCATGCAAGCTGGCCTTACACGGTTAATTATGTTCGTAATTTGGCGTGAAAGATGACCTTATATGATAAATTATGCTAGTGATAGGCATATAAGTTGGCCTTACATGGTTAATTATGTTCGTAATTTGGCGTGAAAGATGACCTTATAATATGATAAATTATGCTAGTGATAGGCATGCAAGCTGGCCTTACACGGTTAATTATATTCGTAATTTGGCGTGAAAGATGACCTTATATGATAAATTAGGCTAGTGATAGGCATGCAAGCTGGCCTTACACGGTTAATTATATTCGTAATTTGGCGTGAAAGATGACCCTATATGATAAATTATGCTAGTGATAGGCATACAAGTTGGCCTTACATGGTTAATTATGTTCGTAATTTGGCGTGAAAGATGACCTTATATGATAAATTATGCTAGTGATAGGCATGCAAGCTGGCCTTACATGGTTTATTATGTTCGTAATTTGGCGTGAAAGATGACCTTATATGATAAATTATGCTAGTGATAGGCATGCAAGCTGGCCTTACACGGTTAATTATATTCGTAATTTGGCGTGAAAGATGACCCTATATGATAAATTATGCTAGTGATAGGCATACAAGTTGGCCTTACATGGTTAATTATGTTCGTAATTTGGCGTGAAAAATGACCTTATATGATAAATTATGCTAGTGATAGGCATACAAGTTGGCCTTACATGGTTAATTATGTTCGTAATTTGGCGTGAAAGATGACCCTATATGATAAATTATGCTAGTGATAGGCATACAAGTTGGCCTTACATGGTTAATTATGTTCGTAATTTTGGCGTGAAAGATGACCTTATATGATAAATGGTGCTAGTGACTTAAGCATACAAGTTGGCCTTACATGGTTTATTATGTTCGTGACTTTGGCATGCAGGATGGCATTATATGATTAGCGGCTACACATGTAGAATGCACTATTCAATTTTAATACAAGTTCATTGCTGGTATCATTTGCTGGTATTCATAGTCTTAAGCAATTTGCTATTTATTTACTCTTGAATTTGAAAGTAATGCTAGTGAAGACCCTGATTTTCTGCCATGTCAATTACTGTAGCGAAGTTATAAATGACATGACGGTTGAGCTTTCGGACAGATTACAACGTGCTCAGAATATTGTGTTCGCTTCATCTTCAACCTTAGACGATATGACCATGTAACACCCTTCACCAATCAGTTACATCTTTTAAAGTTGAATCTACTCTGTCAGTTCCACATTCTTAGCATGTTACATTCTATTTTGTATAACGATTATTCCCCCTTTCTATCTGTCTGAACGCTTTTCTTTCATTTCTGAAACAAGCAATTGGAATACTCGACGTGGAGCCTCTCTGTTATCTATTCCTGTTCATAGATCCTCTATTTACAGTAAATCATTCACAGTCTCTGCTTGTCGACTCTGGAATAATCTCCCGGATCATATCAGAGGTATTCGTAGTCGGGGGCGGTTTCGGGGGGTGCTTAGGGACCATCTGTTTTGGGCCTCGTCGGGTTGACGATATCGTGGCATAGGGTATGGGACGATGGCTTTGTATGAATGGTGATGGGTGAATGTCTGTTAATTTCCTTGTAATGTTTATTCTATTTATTTATTTTTAGTTTCATAGAGAACCTTTATTTCATTTTATCACTTTATATAAATAGAGATTATTTTTTTGAATGTAAAATAGTAATGTAAACTGTATTGTGGCTCTTGTTTTACAGTAATAGTATAGTTTATTAATTTATGGTATGGTAAGAGAGGACTTAAGAGTCCTAACCTCGCCAATTGAATATGTTTTACGTTGTATTCAATAAAGACATTTTTCATTTCATTTCATTTCATTGCTGTGAAATGGTATAGAACCACCATAGTAGTTATATAGTGGTTCTTAAAAACTTTGAATGGAGTTATTTTATTTTATTCTATTTGCTAAAATATAATTAGGCCTATATTTAAGAATTTATATGCAACAGAACTATTAATATTGTCTTTATAGAGGATCACAAAACTCTAATGAGTCACTACATAACATTATTTGGGTTCGTTTACCCAAACGCACTTTTTAAAATTTAAAATCACCCAGCAAGTGGGAGTGTATGATGCCATTATTTGTTTTAAGAAAAAAATAACATAAGATATGAGGTTTCACTGCATATGGAAAGTGTTACTTGAGTAAATTACGTAAAAAAGTTTGAAGTATCTAACATGTTGAGGATGAATAAGCTAGCAAGGCCATCCAAGATATCGAAAAGAAATGTCGACAAAAGGTAGTTTGTCAAGGCAATGCAATTGGAGGATAGATATGAAAAAATCCTGATAAACCATCTTATAGAGCTGGTATACACTAAAGTATAAAAATCGTTAACATTTTTTTATGTATCTAAGAAGAAGAATTTTTAATATTGTGTTGGATGTGGCATGTTGTTGACTAATGGGGTTTTCATTAAGATGAATTTTTCGCAAAAGAACATTTTTCTCAGGACCTATAAGTATCTAAGCAATTTTTTTATTTTGTGTGTAGATTTGAGGAGCATAAATTAATAAATAGGTTTTCATGGAAACATTATTTTAAGCTATCACAGTTTGAAGACATGTGTATTTATTTTAAAAACGGAAAATCCTCATGATAAAACTTAGATAAATCTATAAATAAAAGAAGTTAAAAATTTACCTTGCACAGTTCACGAGGGAAATGGACTTAATTTTCAAATTATCATTGATTTAGATAGGGTCCCTGACTCCCCATACTAGAGGTCACGTGATATGTATTAGTTAAATAAATATAATCCGAATAAAACTTTCCTCTTAGATTTTTTTAATGACCAACGATGTTTTTAAACTATTACGTCTAAATTTGTCCCAACAACACTATCTACGACATCCTTGCCAGGAGGACACCCACCGTTCGTATCTTATATCAGTGAACAAAGACTTGCAGATGGTGTTGGTGATGGTTTCGTAACCAAATGTCATGGCTTTACAAAAAAATAGATATAAAAAAAGTTGGAGTGAAATACAGAAAATTGGTGTAATTACTGTACTCAATAATCTATTTTTATGGTAACATTAAAACTTAGTGTTCTGTCCTTGACTTGCCATGACTTGGAAATCTCCAATAACGAAACCGTGTCTGCCTCGTTAAACAAGGGTCTAAGTGATGATATCATGTTGTGCGTTAAACGAAGTGTTGTCGTAACATCAATAGACCTTGATATTACATCTCGGACCCTCCTCAATGTACATCACTAATGGTTTTGTGGTGCACTTCAGTTCCGTCTAAAACTGTTTGGCGTTTTATATCCTGGAATAAAACAGAAATATCATCCGGATGTAATCGACTTCGAAATGGTATTTAATATTCCGTAGTTCTAAGAGAATACAAATTCTTAATGTTGTCTCCGTGTTTAAGTTGGCTATTACAAGGGAATCTTATCCATTACAGAACTGCATATAAAATGTTTGTTGTTTATGGATAACATTAACAATGCATTACACTAAAATTTTATAGACAATAGGGTTTGGTATAAATATAAAATCAAATTGTTTATCTCATCCTATACAATTCATACACTGGCCATACTTTGGCATGAGAAAGTTCCCACATATGTCGATCCTCTGCGTGGGAGCTGAGTTCATGAAATTGAAATGTCAAATAGTACAAATAATAAGATACAATTTGTGTGCATTTGGCACCTACAGATGTTTCAGAAGAAATATTGTGGATGCCGATAATGACGCAAATAACATTATATACATAGTGATTTAATTTACAAACATGTTAGCATTAGCAATGATGTTGAACACGTAACTGTGCAATGTGTAATCTACATATATTATAAATAATAATGTGGGATAAATACTATGTAACAAGACTCCTGTTTACTAAATTGACCACTTTTCCACTCGATACATCAATACCTAACTTGGAGAATCAAATAGGGGAGAACAATTTCTAGGACTTTTTTCATACAAAGTTAGGGAGAGGTTGTAATTTTATTCATAAAAACTGAACTTTGATACATCAAATATTTGAAAAGTGCTCCAGAAACGTTTTGTAGCAAAATTTATTTGCTAGTTTAAGCACAAAAAGTTCCTTACCTATTAAAGGAAGTTTTCAACAAAATAAAACGAAGATTAAAATTGATATTAAGTACAACTCTCCTAAAATATGAATGGACTTTCCTAGATTTAAACGAGTATAATACATGAAAAACAATACTCTGAAAATTTACTTTCATTCTCTTCTCATACAGTGCTTTCAAAAAACACAATTATTTAAATTTATTTTAAAACGTTAATCATGAAAAATGTTATTTTGTCCGCTTTATCCCCATTTTATACAGGGACGCACTATTCGGCGACCGGCACGTTGCTACATAAGTTAAGTAAATGAAGTTGCTACATCGATCTATCGATTACAATATTGCATCATCGTTTCACTCACTGGTTCAACGATTAAACAAGTATCCGAATCGATAATCCTAGGAGACGTGCATCCGACTCAATGGAATGACCCAGAGTACAGATGGCACAAGAGATCTGCGAGGAGGGGCCGGGCGGGCGGGAGAGAGGGGCGTCTTTTCCAAGAACATGGGCTTCCCCTTGAAAGCCCATCATTCGGTATTCTCGTGAGCCAAGATGCGAGAACTGGAATATTTACCAATTTATGCAGTTATGTCGTGTTATATTTAAAAAAGGTGTTCCTATAGTTCAGTTCTTTTACATCAATCACAGAACAACAGCGCGTAGGTGAGGTCAATGTTTCGTGGATGGCTAGTACAACCTGTGCCGCGCGCGCTATTCCTTTGGCATATCTGTACCTTTGCGGCTCTCAAAGATAAAAAGAGTCATTATGAAGAAAATTGTTGTAATAATTAAACAATCATTTCAAACCATTAATTATAATTAGCTTTCAATCTAAGTGGTACATTTATTCAAGATTACAAAATATTTTGAATGCTGATCTCTCCTTTTAATCCTCTTTTTTTAGAATGTGAACGATTTTGCTTTATCTTTTGGATCTCAATTACCATATGATGGGAAAAAACAAAAACCATAATGGGTCGGTCACCGGATCGATAACCAGTTTCGTAAGTTCATTTACTGCACGACTCTTTACCTTGGTGCCCGCATACATGGTCCTCTTTCTCGACCAAATGTCACTATCATTTAAGCCTAAGGACATTCTAACGTCCTTTATTGTAGCTGTATGTTTACCAGTTCTACATTACGTTTTTCATCGGTTATTTATTTATATGCATCTTTCGATTTTATCCTCTCAACATTACATTCAGTAGATATGTCTACAATTGACTCGTGACCTTAAGAGTATTCTGAGTAGTTCCTCAAGATGTTAAGAGACATCGAGTACGCAGTACTTTATGACGATGACCCAACGTGACGTCAAGTTGATGTTATCAATGAAACAAGCTTACCCGGCAATGAGCCAAACCCCTTACACCGAGGTACGAGAAGCGGCATTGAACTAATCTGTGACCCTGTCCTGCTTTTCTACTATTGCTTCTACGTTTCTTCACCCACGGATTCTATAATATGAAAAATCTAAACCGAACGAACTCCACCATCATTTCTCTTCCTTCTAGATATATCAGTGAATCATGTATCACTTTTTCAGAGAAGTAGATACATAGGACGCTTGTTCTAATTCCATCGTGTAGATATGACTCATATTTGGCTTAACCTTTCAGGATAATTTTTACATGTGATTAAAGTCAATTAAATACTTTTTACTGTCATGGCAATTCTTTATAACGCCAAGTGAGTTAAAACAAATATTTTCAAATCTTGCACTATGTGTGAAGGTCAACTGCAAAAAACGTTGGGTAAATTTCTAAAGTAGTATTTCAAAATGAGCTTAAATGAGTTTAAAGTGTTTTAAAACAATCTATTTTTCAGAAGAAAATACCAGTAAATGGCAACCAATATAAACAACACAAGAACGCCAAGAAAGTTCAAGATACACACAAAAAAATGTGATTTGAAACACTATAATTTCAGAAGTTATAAACTGAAAACTGTACTTTACTGCTACTTGATAGTTCAGGAGGTTCCCTTCTTCCATTATTTTAGCAATGGACTTACATGAATTAGTAATGCATGAACTTCAGCTAAATGTGTAGTATGTTCTAAATTTGGTTGTCACCCAGTCTTAACATATTGCCAAATTAGCATACACATTATTTCGCAGTATGAGTGCTGCGAACGTGTGTTCATTTTATTATACTCAACGTTCCCACACTAATGTTAATTAACTGTCGAATTATGTAACAATGAAGACACTGCCTGTACAAGTTGGAAACTATAAGAGAATTTGTATTTATGTAAAACAGCGGAAAAAAAATAAAATACTTAAGCAATATCCATGTAACATACCTTGCATCAGGCTGATAGCTCTATTTCAGCAAGATGCATTACGGTAGCAAGTGTTCGTAATAATTAAGTACTCCTAATTATGAACTTCGACTTTATAGTTCCTCTACATTGGTCTAAAATTGTTCAAATATTACTAAAATCGTGGGAACTATCCAATCATAACACGGAATGTTGCATAGCAGTTGTGGGCGAAGCCGAGGGTATGTGCTAGTTACACATAAGATAAACCTTAAAGAAAACTAAGAATGATGTCTCATTAACATTTATTTCCAATCTCATTAACACTCAACAATATTAGAGCTTTACGACTTGGATGTTTTCTCCACTCCATTCGTCTGGTGCAATTAGCGTACAGGAATTGATCTGCAGTTAAATTTGCAGTATGTTCTGCATTCATTTGACTACTAATGCAATGAAGAATCTTGGAGCATTGGAAAAAATTTTAAACGAAGCATTGGTAAATAAATACAAAATTTCCAATATTAATTTTATTATTGCAAGGATTTTCGGAATCAATGATTCCATTATCAGGCAACTTCACAAATGAAAACAATGCTAATGTAATGCCAAATTTACACAAAAATATTTTGGAATAAGGTCACTTGAACGTTGAGTTAATGCTTATGTTAATTTTATTGTCAAATTATGCGTAAATTAAGGGAGGCCGGGTCACAAAGTGAATTTTAATGCGTGTAAAGCATTGCATGGGAAATATTACAAACAAGACTAATCTGCCAGATGTATCAGGCAACGACGTACTCTCCGTGCTTGTCCACAAGAAACGTGATTAACTCTAATTAGAAAAATACACCTTGTTTCCGTAATGCTTTGTTTGCAGTGAATTACATAAACATGTTTTTAAGTTTTACATTATTTCGGAGTTAATTCGTCCTTAAATGTCTTTTTTATACAATCTCCAACGATTTTATTAACATATTCCGCTGCACGTATTTTTATTTCAGCCTGCATAGTATTTATTATTTAATCCAGCACAAGCTTCAATGTTTTAGGTACTGAAGACTCCATTTTCTCCAGTCACGCAAAATTTAAAATGTGCTTTTTTTAGCATATGATATTACAATTAAAAATCTAAAACTAATATCCAATTCACTAGATTACTTCTTTATTGACTTTCGGGTTCAGACTCAGATACGTTTTAGCTGTATAAAATTGTAATTGGCAGTAAGTTACAAAACATCTAAGTAAAGTTTCTAAAGCTCTTTTTAAATAGTTTTAAAATGTGTCAATGACGTCAAGGTCTAGGAGGTAAGAATTATATTTCGCAGTTATTAAAATGTGATAGACGCTATAAAATGTTCTTAGAATATTTGTAAATAACATTAGTTTAACATGCTAATATTGTTCAATGTCAGACGGTCACTATTATCCAATTTACAATTCTTGTACTTGATCGAAACTATTATTCATTCTTTTCTTAGTAACTTTCATTAAATTCATATATTTAAGACATCTTCAGTTCACACCAAAAACATTTTAAATAAATATTTGATTTCAATCGGGAGTATTAAAAAAAACCCTTTATAATAAACACTTGGTTATTTTTTTTAAATTTTTTGATACAAAACCTCATGTATAATATAAGATGTATTTGCCAGTTACATATGTACAGATTTGGTGAAAATCGGTTAGTACTAAAATCTGTCAGTACTACTGTGGTTTAAAATGTTTCCCCATACACGCACTCAAAAAGTTAGAAAATCGACATTTTCATAGAAAACCCTGAATTTTATATTATTACAATGCGTTTTACTATTACGTGTACAGGGAAAAATGCTTATACTACTCACTGGCGAACGATCAGAAAGGTAAACAGGTACTAAGCAAAGACATGTTGACATCTGCTTACTCCAAGTACACAGCAGTAAAGTGACTCTAGGCTTAGTGATTGATGGTTAGTGGCTTATCTTGGCTCTTATTGAGGTTTGGATACCTTCTGTTTGATTACTCTCGGGCATTTGCGATAAGACCCTCTAGAATTGAATCCTGTTACACGATAGACACTATGTCGAGCGATATTTTCTTTTCCTTTGTTCTGTGGAGTAAGGCTGCACCTGTGCAGTGTACTGATCAGCCGAGAGCTCTAGTCGATAAGATAAGATAGGAAAGTTACCCTACTTCTGTTCTTGTACAACAAGCTCAATTGTACCTCAAAACGTGATTGATAACAATAATAGTGTAATGATTTCTTATATAAGACTTTGCAAAATGTTGTGTTGGCTAGCAACATATACCCGTTTGTCTTCAGTTTTCTGTGTGGCTCGGCTGCGTTTACACTGGCAAAGTAAGTTGCGCGAATAAAGTTACGCGAGTTACCACTACTACGGTCGCATAATGCCAAGAAGTATGAGTAATGTTTTATCTCGAACACTGTCGCTAGACCTTGTGACGGCTGATGACGCTGGTTGTTGTGGGATTCGCGGTACAGATCTGTTCATACTGGACAGTTCCAGCACTGCTCTCCAGTTATAGGTGTGCCAGTTCGCTCGGGAACTGGAACCGTTCCAGGCTCGGAACTAGTTCCGCGAGAAGTCCCAGTTTCATGCGTTCCGTTCCGACTGTGCTTGTCAACTTATTTCAGTTTCTGTCATATTTCGTTCTGGTACAGTATAATACTAAGTTCCGATATTTGAATTTTAAACACAGTCTCTCTGTTCAAATGGCTTTTGTGCATCTATATACACAGTCCCATAACAATTCAACTTTGTGAAAGCTTAAATTCCCAAATATCAATTAGAATTCTAAATCCACTCATAAAAACTACTGTCAGTATAGGTGGTCAAAGTAAACTAACCAATTTAATCAATGACAATTTTATTCGAACTAATACAATAAGAAATATTTCTGAAGTGAATTAAAATTCACATATTTTAAAATCAGGATATCAAAAGCAATGAATGAAACTGAAACAAAATTGTATATTTAGAAGATTACCTTACAACAGTACAACAAATAGATATGCTAAAAGAATGTCCATTATTTAAATACTATAACTTTGCTACTCAATTACTACTGTTGATTCCAAATTAAAACCGTTAGTTTTAAATTAAGACATATTTTTACTGGCCTTAAACTATAGTTGTGCGAAAATGAAATTTGGTAAAGTTCATTCCTTAAGTCCAAGAATACTGAAAGTTGCATATGTATTACTTGTTAACGTATAAATTAATAATAATTTGAATTTACCAATAAAAATAATTAAGTACCGTAATTACAACAAATTGTGTTAACTCACAAATACTAAAAAGAAACAAAAAATTTAGTTAGTAGTTTAAAGTTACACTTAATTTGAATCTTAGTAACATAAAATCGCATAAATAAAACCCTTATTTATATTTAGCACCACTAAAGAAACGTCACTGACCAAGGTGTTGTTCAATCAAGATACTTTACAGACTGATAGGAGAAATTACACAACAAATTAATAACCTCCTTCTAAACAGTCTGGTTCAGCGATTGTACATGAAAATATTGTGATTACCTAAAATCCAGAGCGGAACTGGAACATTTACTATAGTCGTTCCGAACGCCAGGAACCATTTGGCAAGTCTGGTAGGCAACTGTTCCGACGGAATATGGATTCCCGAAGAAGTGAACTGTTCCAAGTCCGTTCCGGTTCCGGAACGTTCAGATGGAATTGTTCCAGTTCTTTTGGCACGTCTCTATCTCCAGTTCTCGTGTACAACTGCCCGGCACTGGTTGCGTTAACACTCGCCAGAGCTCTCGTGCTCGTTTAGACGAGAAAATTTTACTGTTGGACACAAAACTTGCTCAACTTCTTGCCAGTGTAAACACAAAGTTAGGACATTTTGTTTATACCCTGTTCAGTACTCATCAAAATGAAGATACGGGAATAGTTCTTCTGTGTGTTTTGTGTTTATTGCATTCCAGCTTCGGACTATTATTGCCAAATCACTCTTTTATGCAAGTTAGTAAAGGATACGATACCACTTATATATTGTTTTAAAAATGTATTGTCAAGATAGTTTGTGGAAGGTCAGGAAAAAAAATGGCTTTGAAAAATTTCAAAATGCAGAAAGTGTATTTACTTTAAAGTAAAACAAGTATTTCTTCTTAGTGAAAATATAATTTCCGATCTAATATGTGATCTATAAATCACCCAAAAGGATTAGATTATATGAAATCGTTTTTAAATATTTGCTTTTAAAAATATTGTATAAGTGTGATATCATTTTTTGTGTTTTGGCATATTAAATATATTTAGGATTTTAGGATTTAGGATTTAGGACTTCTTCCAACAAGTCGCACGTAGCGTTATTATTAGAAATTATTGACACATCAAAATATGTAAATATTGTAAAATAAAATTTACAATTATTATATAAATTCAAATTCGATATTTTTTGTAGATATTTTCAATTTTATTAAATATATTTAATCCATAAACCTTTATTATGGAACAACTGCTCTAAATGAAATTTGTATTCCAAAAAATATCAAGTGCTTTTTAGTATGCGTGTATTCTTGTGGTCTATTTTCCTTCTGTACACAGTCAAATAATCTTTCAAAAAACCTTTGGAATTGGGAAACAAAACAGAATCAACAAAATTTGTTAACATCAAATTTAATTCAGAAGTCACTACTAAATGTATTTATGCGATCAAACTAATTTTCAGTTTTAGAACATCTTGCTGCAAAATAATTCTTGGTGTAGTTTATTCAAAAATCAATAAAAAAGTTATTTTAATATAGATTAAAACATAAATAACATAACTTTTACGAACTTCTATAGTAAATAAACAATGGTAAGAAATCTATATCGCTCTACAATTATGATCAATAAAAGTTGAATAGAGTGAAGAGAACTATAATGATTAATATTAAATAAAATTGAATTAAAAAACGCACGTTAGATAAAACACCTACCTAATATATCCTATAGCTTTTGAAGAATACATTGAATATACAGAGTTATTAACCGTTTTCAATAGTATCAGTCAGTTTTACGCCAACAGAATTATGTTTACTTGCAATCCATTACATTGTTTAAATTTCTAATAATTTGTTTTAATAATGTAATGATATAAAATAATCGTTCAGTACTGGTGTTTTATCAATTGTTTAAGGCTAGGTGTGGAATAAAAATTTTAAATTATCCTATTTCTTAATAAATTGTATCCAAGACTTGTTACGTCTACATTAAATTAGAACCAGCACGTAACACAAAACTGATAATAATAAATAGATAATCATAGTTTATCCGTTTCATCCAGAACCAAACGAAACTGAAACGAAAATTAAATATGGTTCTGTACCTACTTTTTTATGGTGCAAATATGCACATAACCACAAAGAGAAAACACTGGACGTCTTTTCAAGTTGGATGACGTATGCAAAATGTATGCAAGCAATCTCGCGCTTGTTATTGACAAACAAACGAACAAGTGACGTTTGTTTATCAGAATCACGAGATAAGTCTTTTTGTCCGCGGTCATATTGTTACAAGTTAACCACTATAATAATATCATGAATATGGCCATGACCACTTGGGCAATACCGTCGTTATCGTGGTAAACAAAGGCGGTAATCAAAACAATATCAGCTGATTCGACAGCTGACTATGATGTCATCGTCAAGGTCAAGTTCAAGGAACAGTGATGTTGCGATGTTATGTCGCGTTGCCCGAGAAAATACTGCAATGTCAAAGTTCTTGTTTTGAAAAAGTATACAGATCATCTAGGGATTGAGGGAGAGGAGTTGGTAAATGTGTTCGAAAATTATAGCTTTAGATCTATCATTCCTTAACGTTGAAATATGAAATCCTTTTAAATTTCTAAGGATACAATTAGCGACCAATATCGGTCTATTTATAGGCATGTCTGCTTATAAATGCACAAGCCTGGAGTATATACATATATATATATATATATATATATATATATATATATATATATATATATATATATATATATATATATAAATAATGTTTAAATTCCGATAAATGAACTTTGCAGAGTTTTTAACTATCAATATATGATTTAATACATAGGCTATGAGATTAATATATATTAATATGTGTGTTTGCATGGGTAGTTAAAACTTTTCAGAAATTCACAATATAATTCCTGACAGTACGATTCTACTTTATGGCCAACGATTAAAAAAACGAATAGTTAATTAATACTAGTTACGTCTTTGGTCCTATTCTCGAGGGTATTATATCCCCTCCTCCCTGCACCAACTGTCCTAATAATATATGTTCGCGTTCATTTTTCATTCACGTCGCATCCAGGATAGTGGATTTGTTTCTTGGATGTTAATAATAAAGCTTTCCATTATTTTAAGGTTAGCTTACGTCAGTGTTATTTATAGAGAAGAAGAAAACAACTAATTAAACTGCACTAACGTAGTTACGGTTATGGCTTAGCTTCATTTCACTTTCCGCTTAGTGCAGTCTGAAGTATGGCACTGGTTCAGGCACTAATGGAACCTTGAGTTCACGCCTGATTGAAGAGGTAAATAAAAAGTCGGTGACGAAGACGTTCTAAACGAATTCTTTACATCGTTTCGACATCAGAAATACCTAGGCTATAAATCAGCTCAATCTGGTTGCCCAGCAGCTATCCAGTGTAGTCTAAGTGAAGAAGTATTCTCATTGTCACATCAGGTACACAACTGAGTATACTACGATGTACAAACACGATCCAAAGCATGGCGGAGCATCCGAGTTTTCTACACATAACGCAGCTAGGGTGGAAAGGGTTGATTCTATGCGAATACTTAGTTAAGCTTCAATTTATTTCTTTTTTCTTTAGTGCAGTGTCTGAAATCCCAAACTGGTACAGATTGACTCCTGGATAATTTTGAATGTAGACTCTAAATTCCAGGAGTCCACCTTTTTACCCGTGTCAGATTTCAGACGTTGCTTTAAAGGGAAGGTGAATTGTGGAGCTTAACGCAATATTTGTTCTTAAACCACGATACAAGTTTTGTATTTTGGTACTATTCCTGTCTTATCAAATACCAGCTGTGATCAGAATGTACGATGCGAAAAAACCATGTGCGGCGCCATCTTTTTGACGGTTTTGTCATGAAATAATACTTCAAAACAGTCATATGTAGCTTTCACAAATTGAGGTGAACGTGGATATCTAGTAAGAAACATTATTATTGTTATTAATGTACGCATGAGGTGGCGGTAGCCCAAAAAGTCCCTATTTGCAGCTGATAAAGAATCACCTAAGCACTTACCGTTATATTGGTAAGGCTGCAGCTCTGTAACCGAGAGATCACATGTTCCATTCTCGGTAAGGACAATAGAAGTTTACAAGTTTGGGCTTGGACCTTTTTTCTAATAAAGAATATTTATTGCAGCCAATTAAAGTTGGCGAAAGAACCTTCTTAACAATATCAAGAAGCCTGCAAATTTTTCCATAACAAAAAAGAAACCTATCTGTTATGCGAAGTGTGGCGCGCGACGCGTAAACTAAAGAACGGAATGGAATGTGGACTCTGAAAGGGAAGGGCTCTAGGATTGCATTATTGCAATCAGACAAAGAAAGTACCGTTCAATGGCCTAGTGCCACGATTGCAGTGGGTACATTAGCCACGCATGGTCTAGTATAAGGCGAGCCCATGTGATTGCACTTCACCTAGTAATTTAAATCCTTACTCTAATTAATTACGTTCGGTGGGAGTTAACTGCACGTTAAAACTAAGAAATGAATAATTTACAGGATTTTAAGATTGGAATAATTTGTTCTACGCAATACGTAATAAATTGATTTTTTCATTAGACAGACAGATAAGCAAAAGCGTTTGTGTGTGTGTGTGTGTGTGTGTGTGTGTGTGTGTGTGTGTGTGTGTGTGTGTGTGTGTGTGTGTGTGCGTGTGTGACCGTTAAACGTTATGTGATTGTCACACGTGCACTCAGTTGTTGTTCTTTATTTTTGTTCTCTTAGGACAAGAAGCTTATAAATTGCACTTAGTCCTGTAAGGACCTATGCGCTGCTTCCGGAGTGATAGGATATTCAGGATGGGTAAGGTTAGGGAGTAGGGGCCGCCTCCTATCGAGATCCATGAGGAAGAATTAGGGCACTACATCTCAAAGTCATCCCGGAAGAAGGGAGGCCAGCTGTGAACCAGCCTCTCCAGTCAAAGTAGGCAGGGGGTGGCACACCCTTGATGAGGTTAACAAGAGCCTCTGAGGTAAGGGAACAAACCCCACCAACTCCAACAGCCATCCTCCACAGTAGACTAGACCTATCGAATTGCCCATGAACCCCAGAATCTCAACATTTGCGGTTAGTGATGTGCCGCTACTGGACATCCATAAGGTTGCCCACATTGAAGTGGCACATCGGTTTTTGCTGTGCCCAGTGGTGGGTTCAACTGGTAGGTAGATATAAACCAGCCAGAAGTGATCCCTGCTGGGTAATACGCTCAGTTAGTCAGGTGATATAATCAAAAGGAAAAGGTATCTCGTTAGTAAGCTGATTAGTGTTTAAGGTGACCTTGTCGCCGCAGAAAAACTCATGACCTTAATGATACTGAGCTAGTGTGATACATTTTTCATGAGTGTTACAATTTTCTAGAACAGTTGTGTTATGGCAATGCCGATACATATATGATAATATAATTAGATGGTACAATAAATTAATGAAACATGTGGAATTAGAGGTGAGTAAAAGGGCATAAACTATTATAACATTGTTCATGCATATTGTCAACTAATAGATCTCCTAGAGATAACAACATTGAGTTAGTAGAGCAAATATACTATTAACTAGAAAAAAGGACTATAACAAGAATAAACTATGACAAAGTATAACAATAAATAATTTACAAAAATTCAGCTTCGTCCCCATCAACACACCTGTACAGGCGGATATACATTATTGGCAGTTCCACTTTCTAACCTGAAGACGGCCCTCCACAGAAAAGCAGAAATATTTCAATACTTTAATTTTGTTTTGTAAAGTTTCTACGCGTTGCGAAGTAGAAAACTACTTATAACATTTACTACTTATTACATCAGCCACGTAAGCCTAAAGTCCAAGAATTCTTTGAGTTTTGGACTTGATAGATGAGTACAAACTGATAAATTGATTGTTGCAAAGACGGATTATTCATTAATGTTACATGTTTTCAATCAATATCATCAAGAACTTAAAACAAGAGGGTTTACAAACTACTTAGTGTCGAAATTATGTAATGTGTGTTTAAATGTCCACTCTCTCAACAACATTAAGATATTTTAGAGAAAAAAGATTAACAAATGTGAACTATCGCGAAATGAACTAAAACTCCGGAATATATGAATTTTAATATACTTTGGGTTTATACTAGTGGATGAATATATATTAAATGGATACTGAATGATAATGATGCATCCAAAGACAGAGCTGCATGAATACATATGTTGTCTCGTGAGTTACAGAATGAATGGCTTCATACTCTCCGGAAGGCTGAGGGTCCAAATCCCTCTATATTCTACATTGTGTTCATTTGAAAACTTAAAACTCGTATTAAAAGACTTAGAGCCCAAGTATAAAAAAATCTATAGACGGGAGTGTATAGTACTAATTGGGGGAACAAAAGAAATTTTTAAAATGGGGGTTGTCACCCCCATGTCCCCCAGTATCCAAAGCCAAAATTTTGAAATGGCAAGTAATACATTGAAAATAGGTTATTTTTTTGCTTGAACAACAATGGCTACCAATTAGAACATTTGATTTGAAATTTACAAAGGATTTACAACAGTATTCAGTGAGTAATTTTGTTGTTATTAGCAGTAGTACAGTAGTTTGTATACTAATAATTGCTGTGTAAGAAATTACATTATTGGCTGCTGATACCAAACGGATTGGCCGATTTCAATTTTTTTTTTTACCAAAATACAGCATTTTTATGAGCTTCAGTTTGAGGTGTCACAAGGTATTAGTTGCCATTTCAAAATTTGGCTTTGGGTACGGGGGTTATGGAGTTGAGCACTCCCATTTTGAAAATAAGCTTTTTGTTACCTTAATTAATACTATACACTCCCGTTTACAGAATTTTGATACTTGGGCTATAAGTATTTTAATACGAGTTTGAAGTTTTCAAATCATAATCTGTATGTCATTAATAGAGAAAGACCCGAGATAACCTCTCATTCCTTTGGAACTACGAAATAAGAATATACATGAAATTTGAAAGGCTACATTTAGATGTGTATTACGTTACGTTTGCTGAGTACTAACGTTGCTACAGAATTCGTGATGGCAGAGACAAACGTTGCGATTTTGCACGAGTCAGCAATTGCGGTGTTACCTGATTCAGGTTAATCTGTTGTGCAGTAACAGCTGTTCAATAGAACAAGGTAGATGTGTGCCAAGCCGCGTGGTGTTACAAGCTTCACTAAGGCTGCATGCAACTTTTCACATTTATCGCTCATTTCGATCTCTAGAAGTCCTGCGGACAGAATATCATACGAAACAGAAGTTGACACGAAATGATCATAGCACTCTATCCTGTCGATGTGAAAATTAAGTTTCACACAAAATTTAAAAACATTAAACACAATATTTCCTGGCATATTGCCACATGATACATTCAGATTTTCGTTCATTACACTGGGTTTCATATCAGTGCCTGCTATCCAAAATAATTATTTAAATTGACCAACCAAGTCACAAAATAACGATGTCTGTGTTAGCATAGTTAGGCATAGTTATATTTGTTATGCGTATGAATATCGTATGTATGTGTTTTGAGTTTGTTTAGTAATTAATCTGTTCCAGTGGCGTGTATAAAAAATTATTTTGGAGGAGCCGACTCACTGGGAGGTTTAGGAAGTATGAAATACTCTCCAAAAATTGAGACTCAGGAATCTTCCCAATTTTAAACTTTAAGACATCAAAAATGTTTTCTATCTGAACACAAACAACTGGGTGTAATTTTAATGTAGCCTATGCCCTTCAAAATTTCCTGGGGGGGGGGGTTACTTGGGTCCTGGGCCCCCCTCATATTCAACCATTATTTATTTTTATATTTACTCGTTGCCCATAGTTACCTATATAATCAATGTAAAAATATGAACGCTCAGCCAAATCCAATGGTGATATGCACCATCATCAAACTAAGTGCCATATATACATTACGCTTTATGCCCAATTTCAAGTCTATATCTCAGTTCGTTTTCGAGATATCGTGCGGACTGACAAACAGATAGACAGACAGACATCCAGATAGATAGACATACAGACAGATAGACAGGCAGGCAGATAGACAGGCAGGCAGATATACAGAGGGACATATACAGGTGTGTATTATGTCTGGAAACACCCAAATATATCCTTTAATAATTTAAATATAAATTTGAAACCTCTTACAATCGTGATAGAGATTGGGCATCTACTTTTTGGAACAATGTTTTGTTATGTCACACCAACGGGGGACGTCCTGCCGAGGGTATCGTGAATATTCTTAATGGAAGCCTATACCTTGTGATACTTAATTTTTAAAGGTAATAGCTTACTGAATTGAATGCCACAAACCGCATCTCAAAGGAATTATTCTATCAGAAAATAGAGCATTTTTAGTATTGAAAATTTACTGATGTTCAACAATGTAATTTAACATGGTTCTTGCCACAAAATGTGTTACAAACTAATTTTTTAGCATTTTTTTTTAAATGTTCAATTAAATAAAACAAAAATTTCATTTTAAGCTGGTTCTCTTAGCACAAATTTGCCAGTTTTTTATTACAGTACAATTATGGAAATACTTATGTTATTGATTTCTTATTACAAATAAAAAATAATGTATGCTTTTAGAAAAGTCTTACAACAAACGTTTTACCTGCATTTGGTGTCCAAAGCAATTGTTCGAACTGTGTTCCTTCTACGGTCTGACAATGAGCCAATCTTGTGTAAAATGATTCGACAGAGTTGCCTAACATTTCATTCAGTTATCAAAGCAATCTCCTCTATAATCCTGTTTCTTAGGTCTTCCAAATTATGAGGCTTTCTTCTATAAACATTGGATTTTAAATGACCCCATAGGAAATAATCGATTGGTGACAAATCCGGAGATCTTGGAGGCCATTCGATTTCTCCTCTTCGGCCAATCCATTTATGAGGAAACCTTAAATCCAAATACTCTCCTACCTGTCTCCCATAATGGGGTGGAGCACCATCCTGCTGAAACCATACATTATCAAAGTATTCTCCTGATTGCAATTTGAATAGCTGGGATTATTTCATTTGGAGCATATTGTAGTAAAGTTCGGCATTTAAATTTCCATTGATGAAAAAGGGTCCAACAATTTTGTTACCTAAAATTCCACACCATACGTTCAGTTTTTTGTGGTTGCTGTGAATGGGACTCAGTAATCCAATGTGGGTTTTTTCACTAGCCCAGTAACGGCAATTGTGCCTGTTAACATTGCCATTTAGGAAAAAAGTTGCCTCATCAGAAAATAGTATGTTGGTCAGAAAATCTCTATTGTCATCACATTTGCGCATCACAAGTTCACAAAACTCAACTCTTCTGTCGTAATCATCCTCACTTAACTGTTGGACTAAATGAACTTTAAATGGTTTGTATTTATTAATTTTCAAAATCTTACTCACAGACATAGGGTGCATATATCATGTTGCTGTGCAGCTTTTCTGAGCGATGTATGTGGGTCTTCAATAAATGTTTGCAAAACATCTAGTGCATGTTCTTCATCTGTTGCAGATTGTATCCTACCCGACTTTGGCCGATTACGTACACTCCCTGTCATTTCAAAACGCTCAATAGTTTTTGATATTGTTGAAACACTTATGGGATTCCTTTCTGGGAAAGTGTCATTAAACAAATTACAAACTTCCCGATAAGATCTTTGACGATCGCCATATCCTCGCATCATCAACAGAGTAATTCGTTTCTCTTTCAGACAATTCCATTAAAATGCCAAATAAAACTGAACTACTGTAATTAGATAACTTGTTGACAGCAATGCTTCAGAGACACTGATTAACTCGACAGGAATGATATGACCTTTGTCCATTTGTAATTCCCAAGCTTAGACCTGTCTAGTGAAAGCTCCATGCTCAACAAACTGAAACCTGTAGACCAGATGATTAATAACACAATAATGTTTCTCATAGGCTATGACCTTTGTCTCTTTAAACCTTCCTGCTGACTGGAAAACACCAAGTACAGATTCATAAGTAATCAGAGAAAGTGACTCATAAGTTTTATTCATTGTAATAAAAACTGGTAAATTTGTACTAATGAAACCAGCTTAAAAATAAATTGTTTTATTTTATTTTAATTGAACATTTAAAAAATGCTAAAAATTAAGTGTAACACATTTTGTGGCAAGAACCATGTTAAAATTACATTGTTTGAACATCAGTAAATTTTCAATACTAAAAATGCTCTATTTTCTGATAGAATAATTCCTTTGAGATGCGGTTTGTGGCATTCAATTCAGTAAGCTATTACCTTTAAAATTATGTATCACAAGGTATAGGCTTCCATTAAGAATATTCACGATACCCTCGGCAGGACGTCCCCCGTTGGTGTGACATAAACAAAACATTGTTCCAAAAAGTAGATGCCCAATCTCTATCACGATTGTAAGAGGTTTCAAATTTATATTTAAATTATTAAAGGATATATTTGGGTGTTTCCAGACATAATATACACCCTGTAGATATATAGACAGATGACAAACAGGCAGACAGGTAGAAATGAATTTTTTCAAGCCCCACAAGTTAAAGGCTTCACTAAAGCTCAGCCCATGAAGCGACGCTGGGTTTTGCTGGGTTTTTGTCCCGAAATTTAATCCTGATGCCAATACTGTAGGTATCTTACCTATCTTAACTATATTATATTCCTTGCCCTTTTTAATCTGTTCATCCTACCATTCTTCGTTCTTTCACATCTAATTGGCGATATAAAAATAAAACAATCTTTGCAGACTTGGTTTGGAAAATGTTGTTTTTTGTTGTTGTCGTATCTATACAGAAAGTTAGCAATCTTTGGATACTTAGGACTGATTTTTATGTTCATCATGAAACTGGCAGACCATCTGATGACAACAGATATTTTGCTTTGAATGCATAAGGTTGCCAAGGACGTGCGTGTTGACAGACAGGCTTTGCTCTTACAGCGCACGTGCCAAGACTGTCACGTTCGTCACACGTTATATCACACAGGCACAAACCTACTGTATAATGAATGTGATGCTATCCTCACGCAATTCTGGAATACAGCATCATCAAACCTCATTCTGTTTTAATGTAATGTCATCTCACATCAAAACTATTTTGAAATGCAAGAATAGTTCAGAGTAATGGTATGGAGAAGTAAATTTTTTGTAATGCGTAATGGTAAAAGAATACGTTCTTGCAAGCCACTGTTTGCAATATTATACAATAAAGGGTGATTCACGAAGATATGCAGAAACTGTAGGCACTCATGCTACGTGTAAAAATAACGAAAACAGTTTATATAAGGATGGGTCCGGAAAGGCTTTGTTAGCAAGTTATGGCTAGCGAAAGATTTTGCCTGGATTTCAACTCACCATGTAAAACGAGGTCTTCCTGAAATTCGGCTAAGGTAGATTAAGGGACGAATTCAATCGTTTCTTATGGTTGTTGACCTTATAAATTGAATAAAAAAGGTCCACGAACAGTGTTACGTAGTTTTTTTTTTATAAAGCTAATAGAAAAACGTAGTAGTGAAAAACAATTATTGTTATTATGGTGTAAAATGTCGATTTAAAGATCGTATAAACACTTGTAAGTATTGTAATAATCCTGGCTCTTACAACAGACTCCCGTAATACAAATAAAACCAATAAATACATCTTATAATTGTAATAAGCATTAAATATTGTTTTTCACAAAAAGTAAACTTTTCATATAAGAGTTTTGTTTGCGCAATTAAATATAAAATGTATTTTTGAGTACCGGATATCTATTTTATTGTATAAAATCCGACATTAATCGGCAGTGTCATATTAAGAGCCATTTCTTGAAAGGCTTTCGATAGTATCAAAATATGTCAATAATTTCTCAGTAGCTAAATTTATAACACAGTATTTTAACGCAATTAGATTGAATGTTAATACACCCGTCCATATTATTTCAAAGTTTTGCTGAAAAGAAAAAGAAATAATATTACTGTATATAGGATGTCCCGTAATTCTCTGGAAAAAAGGTATACCACGTTATTGCTCAGGTCAAGACAAACATATTTCACCACATGAACATGGGTCTCTGATTCTTAGTTTCCCATCTGTCTGTATGGAGTTTTATAACAAATTTAATATCTTAAACAATAGATAATACCAAACTTGGTTCAAATGTTTATGATAACAAGGTCAATTATCGAAAAAAATATCATGAAATTATCTTTAGTATTTACAAAATGGCGGCATTAAATCTTTTAAACTTTGAATATCTTAAAAGAAACCAGCAGTTTTTCTCATGAATTACACTAATAACAGATTTAGATTATATTATCACAAATGTAATGGCACCGAAATTATTTAAATATAATAATAAATATTAATTTAGAGCAATCTTACTGTAACAAGACAATGCCCCCGCTGAGAACCTCAACGGAGGCTAACAATATAAAAACAAAATAAACAGCAGCTCTCAATGTGGGTCATGTTTTTTAAACAATTTTGGCGTCAAGCTATTTGTGATAATATCCTCTAAAAACTGTTATTCTTGTAGTTCAGAAAACCTGCTGGTTTTGAAGATATTCAAAGTTAAAAAGTTTTTATGGTCGCCATTTTGAAAATACTAAAGATAATTTCATGATATTTTTCAGTAACTGATCTTTTTATCATAGATATTTGAGCCAATATTGGTATGATTTCATTTATTAGTTTTTGAGATATTAATTTATTAATAAAAATCCACGCAGACAAACAGATGGGAAACTAAGCATCAGAGACCGATGTTCATAAGGTGAAATATGTTTGTCTTGACCTGAGCAATAACGTGGTATACCTTTGTCCATAGAGTGACGGGACACCCTGTATAATAGGAATAAGTTCTTACATGTAATACGTAGAAGACGCTGCAAGAGGCAATGTAAGAAGCTAGTAATCCAGCATCAGAATTTCCGTGTGCTCGGTAAATAGACGGCCTTAGTTACACAGGCTCCTCCACTCTCCCCAGGCGTTATTGCAGGTCTGTGTAAACACCGCAGTTGTAAATACTGTTTGGATGACTTGTCAGGTACGGAGTAATAATTATGCATTCATCAAGCAACTATTTTTAACACATCTATTCCTTAATCTTAAAGTATATGCTATATAATCATTTAGGAGACAATGATAACTGTACATACTGGCGTTTATGCGTGCGATACTGAATTTACCGTGATGCTCAGAGACATATTTCTTTCCGTGATGAGTCAGTGGTGTAACTAGAGCTAGGCTTTCGGGGGGGGAGGGGGGATGAGTTGAGAGAAGAGCGCAACACGTTGGGGAGAAGGTATGGAATAAATCTGAATTAACTAAATTAAAAATAAATTCAAATAAGCCTAATTCAAAGTAAAACGTTTAACTTCCATATTTAAAACAAGTTGGATTTTTTTATGTGTATCTTTCAAGTGCTTGAGGGGGGGTATATCCCCCCTCATCACCCCATTGGTACGTTACTGGTGATGTTACTCAACAAGAGCGGATAAATTGTGCATTCCGCCAAAGTGTATACATGGAAGGTTCAACAACCCTTTTAAATAATTTTAAATAAACAAATCTTCACGGGGAATATACTACCTTTTGAGTCAAAATATATTGTTGAGTCATAAATTGAATGCCAGCACACCGGAAAAGTAAGTTAGACTTGCTCTCAATTCACATGATGGAGTAATTCCCTTTTCCAGATAACGGACAAAGGACAGCAGTGCACTGTTGTCAAAGTGTATTTATTTAAGCTATTGAATATATTACTAATTTTAAATAACGTATTATTACGACGAATAATTGAAACGATAAGTAGATTGTTAGAACGTATTGTATAGTTATATCAATTATGACTGTATGATAATCGCTACCAGTTTGAATGATGATTTATTCCAGTTTTTATTGAATAATAATACTTGAGTAATGGGCCAACTTCGTCAGTGTGACGTAATAGGGGAAGTTATGAATGTAAACATTATTTACACAAATCCAATATCAAACGGCTTTGTTTCGTCAACAAACACAATATCTAATTTTCCAGGTTAGTTTTGCGATTAAGTTTGAAAGAACATAAACAATTCAACGGTAGTAGGCCTATATAATTCTTAGGATATAGGCTAATCGTAAGCTGTCATGTTCTGTGTTACCAGTTCTAGCAGGGAGACATTTATCCCCGCTAGTAGCCTATTTTGATTTTTAAAGGTATAATGGGGAGAGTTCCATTAATGTAACTCGCAACAGAAATATGTTATATGAAAATTATAAATTTCATAATGTACATATGACATCATATACCTAGCCCTATATGTTTTCGATTGATTATTTGAAAGTTAAGCTAAGAGGAAAATAGTTGCACACCACACAATCCGTTGTGAAGCATTTATAAGTCCCATGTTAACAAGTAAAACTCCTAACTGGAACTGTATATCATTTGAAAAATTAAAAATATTCTCACACTCACAGCTTCAAAGTATGAGTGCTTTATGACATGTACAAGGCTATGGGTTTACCTTTTACAAGCAGTTTCGGGAATATTGATGGCGTTATGAAATTGCATAGCGGAAGTCGGAAGTAAATCATTACAAAATACTTGTGACTAAAATTAGAACCAGTTATTGATTCAACTTTGTCGAACCTGAGCAAAGTTCAATCGACGCTCCGTGTAGGTACCTGACGCGTGGGTGAATGTTGCAAGCTCTGGTATGAGTCACTGGAGGTCACGTCTGGAAAAAGGTGTCGCTCCGTCATGTGATTTGAGGGCTCCATCATTTGGCGGTGGGACTCACTCACTGTCCGTCGCGATATACCCGCATTGTATTTTTGGTCAGCCAGATTCTGATTAAACTAATCATTTCTGGCTCAAAATCAAACATAATTTTGTCAAGAATTCTTTACCGGAAATTGTTTGCTTTTTTATTTTGAAGGGCAAACCGCAACCTCGTTGTATCCATCATATAGATCGGCTTAGTATGATATTCCTTGTAAGTATATATCTAGTATTCTCAATTTCTCAAATTTATGCTTAACAGACAGAAAATATAATGAACTAATAAAAATGTTAACGTTAAAACTTGCTATTAAAACAAAACTCCAACGATGTCAAAAATTCAGTTTGGAATGACTTAAATTTCCTAACAATATTACTGATTGATAGTAACCGTTACGTAACTTATTTAATTTTGCGGATCGTTTCCTGCTCGTCCCTTGAGAAATTTTATTGGTCTGCATTCCTGAAAAAGTAACCTTGGACAGGCTCCCTTGAAGTAAGTCTACAAAACATTGAGCAAGACGTCTTGGATGTGTCTTCATGTCTTGTATTCATGTGCGCATACATCTCCTATATGCAGTCTGCATACTATATGCAACTGACCTTGAAATTGCTCTACGTCATGTTAAAATACATCTACCACGTAGACAAATTAGACTTCTATAAATAGCCAAGTATCATTAACTGATCTTCCCTGACCTTAAATATTGCATGACTCATCAAGCTTCAAATGTGTAGAAAGCCTCTCACTGGCTCAAACTAATAATGATGATCCTTACTTTTCCTTATTTTCAAATTTACTAGACAATCAATGTGAGAAAGTCTAATGTATCAGTGACCTACTTTTTTATCTATACAAAATAACTCATTTGTACATACAGTATAACGTAAAAGAGAATTTTCAACGACTGACCACTGATTCTTGAGTCTTAGTCTGTTCTTGAGAGGTATTGACATATGTTTGTCACTTTTATACAGGCGAATAAAGTTCCGAGAGAACTTGAGCAACTATTGTCACATAATGTGAACAATGGCCTTGTAAATCGCGAGTAATACCGCAAGTACTTGAAACAGCTACATCACTGGTTGTTGCGGGAATCATGTTGTAACATCTGTTCATACACGACAGTGATATCTCGCCAATGTTTAGAATTGAAAATTTCATGTCCGACACTGCTCTCCAAGTTCTTCAACATAAGTTACGACACCACTCCTGGTACGGATCTGTTTATACTAGACAGTTATACTGCCCGACACTGCTCTCCAAGTTCTCCGACATAAGTTACGACACCACTCCCGGTACGGATCTGTTTATACTAGACAGTTATACTGCCCGACACTGCTCTCCAAGTTCTCCGACATAAGTTACGCCACCACTCCTGGTACGGATCTGTTTATACTAGACAGTTATACTGCCCGACACTGCTCTCCAAGTTCTCCGACATAAGTTACGACACCACTCGCGGTACGGATCTGTTTATACTAGACAGTTATACTGCCCGACACTGCTCTCCAAGTTCTCCGACATAAGTTACGACACCACTCGCGGTACGGATCTGTTTATACTAGACAGTTATACTGCCCGACACTGCTCTCCAAGTTCTCTGACACAAGTTACGACACCGCTCGCGGTACGGATCTGTTTATTCTAGACAGTTATACTGCCCGACACTGCTCTCCAAGTTCTCCGACATAAGTTACGACACCACTCGCGGTACGGATCTGTTTATACTAGACAGTTATACTGCCCGACACTGCTCTCCAAGTTCTCCGACATAAGTTACGACACCACTCGCGGTACGGATCTGTTTATACTAGACAGTTATACTGCCCGACACTGCTCTCCAAGTTCTCCGACATAAGTTACGACACCACTCGCGGTACGGATCTGTTTATACTAGACAGTTATACTGCCCGACACTGCTCTCCAAGTTCTCTGACACAAGTTACGACACCGCTCGCGGTACGGATCTGTTTATTCTAGACAGTTATACTGCCCGACACTGCTCTCCAAGTTCTCTGACACAATTTACGACACCGCTCGCGGTACGGATCTGTTTGTACTAGACAGTTATACTGCCCGACACTGCTCTCCAAGTTCTCCGACATAAGTTACGACACCACTCGCGGTACGGATCTGTTTATACTAGACAGTTATACTGCCCGACACTGCTCTCCAAGTTCTCTGACACAAGTTACGACACCGCTCGCGGTGCGGATCTGTTTATTCTAGACAGTTATACTGCCCGACACTGCTCTCCAAGTTCTCTGACACAATTTACGACACCGCTCGCGGTACGGATCTGTTTGTACTAGACAGTTATACTGCCCGACACTGCTCTCCAAGTTCTCTGACACAAGTTACGACACCGCTCGCTGTATGGATCTGTTTATTCTAGACAGTTATACTGCCCGACACTGCTCTCCAAGTTTTCCTCTGACATAAGTTACGACACCGCTCGCGGTACGGATCTGTCGGATCTGTCCGACACTGTTTGTGACAGCGTTCGCGAGAGTACTTGCGTCCGTTTAGACTAGCAAATTTCACTGTCGAACTCAAAACTTGCGCAATTTCTTACCAGTATAAACGTACCTTTAACGCTGTGAAATCGACAAACGACTTGCAGAACAACTAATACTAATTCATCTTTTACCTTTCGACTCGAATGTTTCATAAAACTTTAGATATGAGATATATGAAAGCAATCCAATTTTGTAAGATTTGGTTCGATTTAGTCTACTTCTTTCGGGAATTAATTAGTGCGAAAGATCAAGTAGAGTTACGTTGAGACTTTTGGCGAGTGATGACGCCTACCAATCCCTTATATTTTTGTTTAAAATATCGAAACAGAGTATATGAAGCATAGTTCCGGAAGTCTGTACAGTATTGGTGAATGCGTTATCTGCGTATTATAAAGTCACCGTTTCTGCTGAAGAATGGATTGCAGATCAAATTGAATTTTTAAATTATTTCATTTTCAGAAAAGCATTAAATACATTGTATTATACTTGTAAGTATATCTAACCCTCTAGCATTTCTAATCCAGTGAGAAACATTGTTTGAAAAAAAAAGTTTTTTGAACAAATTTACATTTACATAAATACATCGACATTAGTTCAGCAAAAATTATTCTGATAATGATGAACAAGTTTTCTTTGGTCAATAGTAGGCTTGACTATGGAATATTTTGCTGGGGTGGAGCCTATGAAACAAATCTAAAGCCACTTCTAACTCAACAAAAGAAATTCATAAGGTTGATTAAACGAAAACGAAGAATGGAGAAATCTTTTCCTCTTTTTGTTGATTTAAATATTCTTCCCCTTAAATATATGTTTGTTTATAAAGTTTTAAAAATATTTTATGTCATAAGTGGCAATTTACCAGAATTAAAAAATAGTTACAAAAACAAATTAAGAAAGCAAGAACCAATACCAGTTCCAAAGCCTAACTTAGCATTTTTTCAAATAGTTATTGTTTTTTGGGACCTAAAATGTTTAGTATAATTTCTTCAATTATTAGTTGTGAGAATATAAAGTTATTTTCAAAAACATTAAAGAAGTGGTTATTGGGTTTTGATAAATTAGATTTTCTTCTCTGCATAGATTCCTAGTTAATTAAAGAAAGTAACAGTAAATTTTAGTTTGAATTTATTTAAGTGGATTTTCATTTGCTTAGTAACTGCAGCAGCATACTTTTAATCATTTTTTTTTAGGATCTTATAAAAAAATCAAAGTTTTATTGAAATTTTCTTTGAGCTAAAAAATACTTTTGTAATAAAAGGAACCTCTCCACAGGCACTTGCCTCTAGAGGCCCTAGTTATTTTTGAAAATATTTCTTTTAATTTACGAGTGTTTTTGTTTTAATTTTATTTACAAGAATGTTACATTTTTATTTAAGTTTGCTCATTAAGTTTGTACATTGTGTATACATTTGGTTGTTTAGGTTACTTTATTGATGTATTACATTGTGTATACCAATGTATATAATGTGTTATTGTAATATTTTCAAAAATAAATTCTATTCTATTCTAAAAGTTAAAATAATTTATTAATATTAAAACCTATTCCTTCTGACATCAAAATTTTTAAAACTTTTTTGTTTGCAAATTAAGAAAAACAATTTAGTCGTATATTGATACGAAAAATACATAAAATTATTAGACTTGTAATTGAAAATTTTATATTTAATAGAGTGGAAATTCGTTCTCTAAACCATTGTGAGTGACCTCTGACTTCTGACTGCTTGTACATTGAGAGAGAAAGTTGCCTCTGGGGTTATCAATACTGCATTGTTTAACTGTAGTGGAATGGCTAAGAGAACGAGAAGTTAAATTGATGGGTCATAAATATGACTAACTCAGATCTCCGTAGCTCGTGGTGGAGTAAAATACTGGTTTGTACGAGTGCTGAATAACGTTACTTTGTGATTGTATTAATGTGAGTTTATGGATTATTGAATGGTATGATTTTGTCTTTTTACTGTGTTTGTTAAAATTGGTCTATTGACCTGAAAAACTCGACCATTATCTATAGAGAAATAGGTTTGTAAAAAAGTTTATGTATCTTAAGTTATAATCTACATCTAACAAAATTCTAAAATCATTCTTAATGTCTCCTGAAATCAGTAAATATATACCTATATATTTAAATAACATTAAACCGAGCATTTCCGTTCCCATATCATAACAAAGTTTTTGTATCCTTCTATTAATTTTGTTCAAAACACTTATTATGTGTTCGGGAGCTAAGTAGTACAACTTAATTCCGTAATAAAAGTAACTTTGCTCCAAAGTAAATGATTCTTTTTGTCGAAACTGGAAAATCTTATCGTATTTTTTGAGTTTTAAATAAAATATATCTCAGCTTATTAGTAAGTGCATCAGTGTGTTTACTAAACTTCATATCATAGTCCAAATGTAAACCAAGATGTTTCAGACTGTTAAACAAGTTTTTGGCATTGACATTGATTGTACCCAATTACTTAAACATTCGTTATTATAAAAATATATCTCAGCTTATTAGTAAGTGCATCAATGTGTTTACTAAACTTCATATCATAGTCCAAATGTAAACCAAGATGTTTCAGACTGTTAAACAAGTTTTTGGCATTGACATTGATTGTACCCAATTACTTAAACATTCGTTATTATAAAAATATATCTCAGCTTATTAGTAAGTGCATCAATGTGTTTACTAAACTTCATATCATAGTCCAAATGTAAACCAAGATGTTTCAGACTGTTAAACAAGTTTTTGGCATTGACATTGATTGTACCCAATTACTTAAACATTCGTTATTATAAAAATATATCTCAGCTTATTAGTAAGTGCATCAATGTGTTTACTAAACTTCATATCATAGTCCAAATGTAAACCAAGATGTTTCAGACTGTTAAACAAGTTTTTGGCATTGACATTGATTGTACCCAATTACTTAAACATTCGTTATTATAAAAATATATCTCAGCTTATTAGTAAGTGCATCAATGTGTTTACTAAACTTCATATCATAGTCCAAATGTAAACCAAGATGTTTCAGACTGTTAAACAAGTTTTTGGCATTGACATTGATTGTACCCAATTACTTAAACATTCGTTATTATAAAAATATAATAGCAGTTATTTACGAATATTAACGTTAATTACAACTCTTGGGTTTAAATAATACCTTTAGTTTTCCCCATTCATATTGATACAATTATTAATAATTGTTAAAAGTATTTAACAACTAAATTAAAATCTTCCTGCATACATTTGTTGTACATCGACAAATCTTTATAAGGTCACATATAAAGAATATTATCATCTGCATATTGCAAGATTAAGCTATAAAATTGCATACTAGCTAGATCATTTACATAGATGTTAAATAATGTAGGTGATATTATGCTTCCCTGTATAAGACCACTATTTTGAGTGTAACTATCACTAATGCACTGTCCTTCGACTACCGCTAGTTTTCTATCTTCAAAGTAATTTGAAAAAAACTTTAACAATATATTTCTTATTCTAAATCCTTCAACTTCTGTACCATTGTTTTATAATTAACTAGGTCAATAATCCTTTGACAGGTGTGTTGTCACTGCCATAGCAAATTTTCTCAGCTTTATTTGTATCATTTTTTAGAATTTTCAGTAAATCCATTCATGATTTCTAAGCAATAAATCCGAATTGGGCTGGATTGGTTATGTTGTGCCTAGCAAGATAGTTTTTTTTTATAAATGGGCCTTAGATATAGACATTTTTTCTTGTGTATTATATCAGAGTCTGCAATACTATTAGCAAAGTGAACCAGCACATTCTTTGGGTAACATATATTTTGTTTTACATCATTAGGCCCATTTCTATAGGGATCTACCGAAGAGTTACCATTAAGTTTACTTCCTGACCTATAAATAAATATATCATTATATTAAAAAAAACTTCATGCTCATTTGTTTTCCTTTTAAATAATTCTCGTTTTTTTAAGATATTTTGTTATATCAAACGGTTCCCCTACCATATATCTTCTACTGATGTTTTAAATATGTCTTTAAACCTTCTGATATGACTTGTACTTCACTGTCCTCTTTAATTTGAAAATTCGTTTTAATATTATCTAAAATGGCTTTTTTGAGAGAGAGATAAATTGGTAGAATTGGTATTCCAAGTTTATTTTGTGGTTTTACTATTACCAAAACATTATACTTTTGCTTTGCCTCTCTAAAAAATTAGAGCGGCAAAGATTAACTTTTTAAGAAAAAGTTAGTTTGTTTGTTGCACTTTGAAATATTTCCTTTAGCTTTAAATTATATTTATCCCTTTTTAAATGCTGCCAAATATAAATTTAAGTTCTGAAATATTTGTTATTTCTGCATCGTACCAAACGTTTGCTCATTTCACCCCCTAATTTTTGGTAGTTTTTTTCAAGTGACTGTGTACTTTTTGAAAGGATTCAACAATAAATTGATACATTTTTACTGGGTCTTGAATATCTAGTATAGGCTACCAATTAAAACGTTGTAAACCTGCTTTTACTTTGTATCTGTAACCTCTTGACTAATGTTAACACTTTATGTAATATATTTAAAATTCAACTTCATTACAGTACCTGTCCAAAAATTGTCAGAAATGTTATCTTCTACTGTAAAAGATCTATAAGTAGCTTCCAGACTAGGTTTTTATCTAGCCTAATATTAATAATTTATGGTTCAAATATGTGCATACCTATATATTATACAATTCAACTCTAGTTGGCTCTTCAGTTATTTTTACTATACCACAATTGTATAAAACATTTAAATGCAAGGCATATCCATAACCTTTTTTAAGATAACACAAGTTTATGTCTCCTAATAAAAACAGATTTTCCCTCGTAACTGTTAAAAGTTTCCAAATTAGTATTAAAAGTATTAATATTTTGGGATGGAGACCTATAAATAGAAAGTAAAGTGAAGTGCTTCTATTAAAAGAGGACTTGGATACAATACATTCACAAGCATTAAAGTCATAATTTAAATTTAAACTGAGGACTTTCTAATGCTTTCTATAAAAACAGGTATTCCTCCTCCTCTGTTATTCTTTCGGCACTCGTGTATAGTATTGAAGTTTTCAATGTTGTAAAGGCTACATTCTTCATCTTTAATATTGATTTCAGTCAAAACAATAACATCTAAGAATTTCAAAAATAAGTGTATGTTTGTCAAAAATGCATCCTAATATGTCTTAATCCTCTTAATATTTGTACCCACAGTAATTAAATACTTCTTTATCGAATCATGAAGATTGAAAGAACCTAATGCATCCAATACATCCTGCCATTGAGAAAAAGAACGAAAAATTCCATCTAAATTCAAGGTTATATCTTAACAGTAGATTTAGATCTACTGTTAGAAAATTGATCCGTGCGGACTAAATTAGGTTAGAATTGTTGGTGGAATTTGACCTCTTAGCTAGGCTTTTCATGATTTATTTTTTGAAAATCACTGTACTTTTCAATTTTGAACGCTTTACTTGTGTGGTCTTTTTTCATCACGACTCGATTTCAGTTGCTAATGAATTCAGAAATAATTGAGGGTTTGATCACTGTCTATACATAATGGAACACAGCTGTAGTAGCTGCAAATGACATTTTAATGTTAATAGTAATTGTGGATGCTAAACAGTTTGTTTTTATATGTGGACGCGGGATGTCAAGGTAAGTGATCTAATCGAGGATTTTCGTAATTGTGAACTGTGGAGAAGCTAGAAAATAAAGAGGCAAATTTCTTGCGAGCAGGTTTCTCGCAGTGTCTTACGTCATTGTAGCAGGTAACGCTTTCACGCTTCATGAGTATGTAATAAAACCCTTCACAGAGTAGAGGAAAAAGGCAGTAAGAAGAGAACATTCAATTACTGAACATCAATAGCCCGCAGATGTTCCAAAAATGCTTTTGGGAGTTTTCGAGTTTTAGCGAAACCCATGCTTCTGAGCCCTAACAATGTCAAGACATAATTTGTTCTGGCTAGTGCCTGTGTTTATTTGCGTAACTTTTTCGTTCAAGCAAGTGTTCATCAAAAGTTCGTGCACATTTGATAGGCACATGGCTTCGTCTATGCCGTCTTCATCCATTACACCGCTGTCTTTTATCCCTTCCTCTTGAGATTGTACTGTAAATCTAGACAAATGTGGGTCTTAGTGCATATTTATAAATTCAATTTAAACTCTACCAGTGTTTTTTTATCTTTGTCCATGTCCATACCTAACTTCGTATCAGCATTTTCCCTCGTCTGCAATGAATTATTCACTGAATTAACGTCTGTATTAGTATTTTTTATCAATATCACGTATTGTCACGTATATTCTTAATTCTATAATTTTCTTCTCGTGGATTCCACAATGAATTATGCTGTTCATATAACTTAATTAAAAGAAAGGGGTTTGCTCTGTCCCAAAACTGTTCTGTACTCACCTTTATTACTGTAGTACGGTGTACATGCAACAACAACAATAATAATTCCTTATTGCAGTAAAACAATTAGAACAATTGTATTGCAACTGTCCTTTCATAATATGGATTAAAACATCTTTAAACTAAACCTATCTTAAGTTATCATAGGCATAGTCAATTCCATATATTAATGTGTGAACCTAACAATATATTTGTATTTTGCATGTTTTGGATATCAGAAAAGGAGAAATAGAATAATAATAATAATAAAAAAATTCTGGTTTTCATTCCAGCGGCCCATCGTAAACTCATCAACGGAGTAAAATGCCTAAGACAACAAAAAGTGTCTTAACCGATATTTGAATTGTTTGGGTTCAATAATTCGTTTGAGATCTCCAGGAAGCTTATTTATTATCTTGACACCCCCTTGAGACGGTAAGTGTTCGAACATAGTTGTTCTATGCTGTTCAGTTCTGAAGGTGACCCTGCCTCTGGTCTCGTTCTGGTGGAAGTCCCTGCCCTGAACCAGTTCACATTTAAATCGACAGTACAGGGTGACATCTAGTAAATAAAGGCTGGGTAAGGTCGAAAATCAAAACTCCCTAAAGGCACTGAGTTTTATATTTCGAAATTATTCTTACAGCTTTCTTTTGTGTTCTAAATATTCTATCAAATTTGTGTTTTAGAACAGCTACCGCATAGTCTCAAAACGTAGGTCAAGTATGGATATAATATCCCAAAGTAGGCTTTTTTCAGTACATCCAACGAGCAGAATTTTGCTAGATTGCGTAAGACATTTAAATGCCTGAAGCAACCGTTGAACAAAGCCTGTCAATGTAATCTCTCCAGATCAGTCCCCGGTCCAGGTGCAATTCCCAGAAACTTGGTGGGCTCGACTTCATATAGGATACCTTCATCCACCATCACAATTGGTCTGCATTCGTCTTCTTTTTGACGGAAACAACATTTAATTCCGTTAGTTTCAGAACACTTACTTTTCAGATTTATCTTTGAAAAGTGCTCGATACATGTATCAAGATCATATTTCGTATTTGATCTGATGCAGAAGGTCGTATCGTCTCCATATTGAATCACCTCCCCATTTTGAATTGATGAAATCATTGTGTTGACGTAAATGAGAAAAAGTATGGGCCCCAAAATTGAACCCTAGGGAATACCGTACTGCATTTTTACTTTGCCTGACAGGGTGTTCGCGATCTGCACACATTGCTCTCTGCCACTGAGGTATGACGAAAGCCATTTATGCGGCTGACCTCGGACACCACATGTCCATAACTGATGCAACAGTGTCCCATGATGCACACAGTCAAAGGGCTTTGAAAGGTCGAGAAGTGTGCTGAACACTTGTTCTCGCCTCTCCAAGCCATCAACAACACAGTCAATGAGTTTTATTACAGCATATTGTCGATTTGGTTTTTCTGAATCCGTACTCCTCAGGGTTAAGAATTTCTAACCGTTCAAGAAAACCTTCAAGCCTTCTAATGAAAACCTTTTCGAAAATTTTGCTCATGACTGGATGCAAGGATCGTCCTTTGTGAAGATTGAAACCACTCATACTATCTTCTAAACAAAAAGGGATCGCTTAAAACCCCAAATCTCGGCAAGAAACAGACTGCAATGGCTGTGACATAAAGAGCTCCTTAACTGAACTAAACTCAAGTTTGCTCATAGAGCGAACATTTTAGTCGAACAAAATTTGTGGCGCGCTACTCCCACCGGGCCCTACCCAAGCTCAAGGAATGTTCGTCGAGGCGTCCACGTTTACCCAACACCAAACGTTCGCCCGCGAACAATAAAATGTTCGCTTACAATGCTCGTCCAGTGTAGACGCACCTTTACACTCAAACATAGAACGTGTTGCAATACTTGTATTTTTCTGTTCTGAGGAACCAAGATGATCGATCAGTTTTGACAAATCGAGTCAAGAATTACAGTAATCTAACAATATAACTGTAAAAATTGCTATTTTTATAAATAACTGTATTTAAATCCCAATAATACTATTAAAGGGTATGAATCGAGGGAAGAGAAAAAATATCGTTGTTCTACACGAATGTGATGTATGTTAAATTTTTCAACACGGGACATTTATTTTTTCTCTTGCTAATGGCATCAGTTTTTTCTATAATACCTCGTACTGTTCCATGTTTCCTGCCCTGAGAACAGAGAACATATATGTTCTACGTGTAATTTAAAACTACCGTCTACGATGTGTTCGCCTTAAAATTTAATGTTAGTTTTATAGTCGTAGATGTTCTGAGACTATTGATAATCTTCTATGTTGAAAGCTATATTTAATTTTCCAACATATTTTTTGTCGAAACAAATATACTGTGTTTGATAATCTATTTGTAAAGGCAAACTTAACACAATAATGGTACGGCAGAATGAAATGTGAAGATTGCAAATAACTGAAAATCTAGGTTAAATCTATTTGGTCTGCAGTGAATGCACCAAAGCTTCTAAATACCGATTTACATATCAGGTGGGATTTTTACTCCAAATACATAAAATTAATAATTTATCAATCCCGGTCATGGTTTTTCCAATGCAAAAATATTCTCTGGTGAAAAATTTACAGAAGAAAAACTAAGATAACTCTTAAATTGTAACTCAAAACAATCTCTATTTTCAAATACAAATTAGAGTGATTAGTAGTAGCCAAATCCCCAAAAATATTTAACACCAAAGGCAAGTCAAGCACTGTTTGTGACGGGAATCATCTACAGCAGAATAAGCACCCAAATGAAGCAAACTTTGTGATGTGATTAGTAGACCACCTAATTGCAATATTTGTATTATCATTGAAAAAATACATATGAATTTTCTACTGGTTATGCCTTAACACGTTAAATTCAATTTCTTAAATTTCAATTCATTGTTTTCAACAGACAATGTTTCTCTGTTACAGATCGTCGAACCAACAATGGAGGAGAACACTAAGGCTAAGAAATCTATATTTAACCAGGTCAGTATAATGTAATTGCATATAATCACCTCAATTAATGATTAGAAAGTCATTTTAAGATTTCACTTATTATTGATAACACTCTCCAATTTATGAATATTTAAAAGGGTATCCTACGGTTTACAGTAATGCTAATTATTTTTCAATGCACTTGTTATAATGTTACCAAATGTTTATTAATATAATGGTTAATTTCAGGTGCTCTGTAATACAGAACTGCTGTAGTTTTCTTCATAAATATCAATTTCTCCCTAAAATTAATTTTGTCATATTGTTATTAAATTAATATTTCATATGTTCTATCTGGATGAAGTCATTGACGTAGGAAAGCATTTCATTAAGATCTCATAAAGTCATTAGTAGAGTTTGTACAGCATTTTTGTTAATAAACTGTATTTAATCTGCCGTGAGCTACATGAGATAAGACACATCATAGAAGGCTATATGAGATAAGACATTCTTTATAGTAGAGTACATGTGATAAAATACATTTCATAGTAAGCTACATGAGATAAGACATTCTTTATAGTAGAGTACATGTGATAAAATAAATTTCATAGTAAGCTACATGAGATAAGACATTCTTTATAGTAGAGTACATGTGATAAAATACATTTCATAGTAAGCTACATGAGATAAGACATTCTTTATAGTAGACACCATGTGATAAAATATATTTCATGGCAGGGCCGTCCCCAGTATTTAATGCGCCGGGGCAAACAAATCAATGCCTTGGGGGCCCCCACATAAAAATTACATTTCGTCAGTACAGCCATACCAAGTGATAAGGAATTTTTGGAAATTGTTATATGTAAAATAAATACTCAGTTTTTCTGTGTGTAAACAAAATACCAAATATATTATATATGTACATTTAAACGTGTTTTTTGATAATAGACAATAGAATATTGAATAGAACCTATATACATAGATATAAAGAAATTATTACTTTGGCTCTTTGGCATACAATACTTTTGTGGAACCTTAGGGCTGTTAATAATAGTAGTAACAGATATAAACGCAATGCATAACTATTTCAATCTTAATGTCATAACTATTATTTACCTTTGACAGAGATAGTTTTTTATTTTTAAAAAAGAAATCTTCCTGGCCTTTGCACTAGCCAAACTTCTTGATAACGTCTTCTAACACTTCAGCCTTTTAAATTCTTCATTTTCAATAGACAGCATGGCAAGGGATGACAGTCTCTCCTGAGACATTGAAGAACGCAAGTAGGTTTTTATTAATTTAAGCTTACTAAAGCTTCTTTCACAACTGGCAACAGATATGGGAATAGTTAGAAGGATTCGAAGTGCAATCCATAAGTTTGTGTATAGGTCCTTTTTGTCTGTCTTCTTAGTAATCCCCTTTAAAACTTGTAATGGGGTTGCCTTAGCTAGGCTTACTTCATTCACAATAGTTTTTGACATGAAGGAGTTCCTGATAAAGTTCTTTTCCGCTTATGTCAGAGGTTTGCCCAAACGATAGGTGTTTCTGTAAATTTTCACAACATTCCTTCAAATCTTCTGCGTGAGGGAGTTGTTTAAGGTCGTATGAGAACCCCCATTTCAAGTTGTGGTTTGAAAACTGAATCAACCTTTCTTTTAGGGAAGCCTGCATAATGTCCAATAGTGGGTAGAAAAACGTTTCTTTTAAATTCTTCTTTCTGGGGTTGCTTTGTAGTCACTTTTACTTTCATAATCAAAAAGCTTATTTTTTGTTCTTTGGCGTTTTTCTTTAAACAATGGTTTCACGTCAATTTCACTACAAATCACTTTTGGCTTTTGAAACTGGGTCATTTAAACCGTCTTTACGAAAATAATCTATGAACTGTAAAGTTTTTTAGCAGCAGATTGATGTTAAAGCAATATCAGTGCTTTTACCTTGTAAGGTTTTACTTATCAAGTTTACCTCAAACAAAACATCGTGCCAAATAATAAGGCAAACCAGAAATGAAAAGTCTTCCATGTGAATTTGGAGGGACTTAGCTTCAGATGAGATTGCAGGGGTCATTGACAGTTTCACTCAGTTCTACAAGAGCGTCAAGGACGTCTTTGTACTGGTATCGAACGGCAGATACAGAAACTTATTCGAGCCTCCCATCTTGTTTCACAAACCTTTTTCAATGTTAAACCTTTAACATGGTCACTGACAACGCACCAACGTTTTGGAGATGATGCGAAAAATAGTGTAAATCCTTTGAAGGATTCCAAAAAGTTAGAGTAGACTTGACGGATGATCTGGCGTCCATCTGTAACAACCAAGTTGAGGCTGTGGCATCCGCAAGGTGTAAATACAGCTAAAGGATATTCTGAGGATATTCGTGATTGGACCCCTTTTTTAAACTCCTGCCATGTTTTGCGCCATTGTCGTTACCCTTGCCCGCGGCAGTTACTCATGTTCCAAACCACATAAACTCTACCTCTTCTGTTAACAATTGAGTCAATGCATCCCTGTTGAGTCCTCAGTAATCGTGTAGCCTATAAAACTTTCTTCAATAACAATTTCACCATCGATCTCCTCTTCTTCGTGAACATAGCGAATGGTGAGAGATGTTTGTTCCTTATGAACTTACGTCTGGCGTACAATCCAACATAACTGAGAAGTACCGTGACAGCTTTATTTTCTCGATTATATTGTTTTTTCACCTCCTTTGCCAGACAGTTTATCAACTCATTGTTGAATATTGATACTTAACATTTGAACTCATTCACTCTCTTCAATGCATCTTAAATGTTCCATCATAACCGGATCAAAACTCTCCTAGTAACTGGATAAGGCCAAGGAAGTTTCCGTTATTTTTTGGTAAAAAGTTTTGTTGAGTTTTCCAAAGTTGTGTTCTGCTAAGTAAATAATAATAGCAATAATTCTTCTTAGTATGTTTTGCCATCTCTCGGCTTCTTTTTGTATTTGGCCCATGAGCTCAGTATCAATTGCTGCATTTTGGTTGATTCTACGTTCAGCTTCAATCCATTGCTGGGTAAACTTAAAATGCTCAGATGACGTTTCGTGAGATGAACTCGCTCATGAAATTTTTTACAATTATTGAATCCTTGCTTTTTGCCAAAACTTGAGTGTGGATTATTGTCAATAAACGACATGGAAAGCAGAACACTGCATCAGAAGAGCAAGAATAAACTAACACCCGCCTTTTCACTTTCTCGCCATTTTCTGCGTGGCGATATTGAAAAATCATTTTAAAAAATTACGCTTTTCACTGTTTAGTGGATAGTCATCATTACTTTTTTTTTAAATGACGGAGCACCCCCCTTGTTATGATTTTCATCTCTATCTCTGACAGTTAAATTTTGAGGCCAAGTTGACGGGTCACTTGAAAAATTTTTATTTTGGTTGTTTAACAATTTCAACAGTTCCCTTCTTAAGCTTGTCACTGGTTTTTCCTCCTTCAGTATTTCAGCAGTCTCCTCTACCTCAGTTAAAATTAGGTCTTGTTCACATTAATGGTCGAAGTCCCTGGGTATTTGAAGTAGCGAGTAAAGATGAAGTAGGTTGTTGGTAGTGCCCTCAGCTATTGTGAAGAATTTTGTCAACTTGGGTTACTTTACTTAAAAGAGCACTGTGAGCTAATTCACTGTCTTTTGTTAAATTTTCGTCTCTGAGCACCTGATAGTTTTTTAGACATTTTAATAAAATAATCTGAAATAAAATGAAACTTTCTTCAAAAAATTATGCTTGTTTACTTAAAATGAAATTAAAAAATAATGTTTAAATCTGTTGGTTCTACATGTTGCATAGTTTTTATGCCTACGCTACGACATGCAAGCTAGAGTGCACATAGTACCTTGGTCGAAACAACATTTACATTTGTAGTATCACTAGATAAATTATTTGTGAAGTGCCTGATGATGGAATCTTTGATTCAGAAAGGCCTTGCACAAAATAAAAAAAAAATTATATATTGGAAAATGTTGTATTCCTTTATCTAGTGATACTACAATTACTCGTTTTTCCAATGCTCCAAGATTCTACATTCAACATTTACATAATTATTACCAATACATATGACAACCAACACATATTTAACTACCACATGTCTGTAGCTTTTGTATATGTAAGGTACTAATACAATACGAAAGCTCACGTACACATTCGCTTAATTTCACAGCTCAAAGTCTCTACAAACACTAAAACACATGAGAGTAGTTAAGCAACCTAACCTATACGATACGGTGTAGACGCAATGACAGTGACAGTTGGAGTTGCGAGTGCGGTGTTGCCAAATGGTCTAAGTTGGTTTTTGCCGCGCGGTGTTGCCAAACTTAACTTACTAAAAATAAAACAGTATTTTTAAGTATATGGTTCAAACCAAGTTCTTTTTAACAAATATTAAGGCACCGGATTGGGGGTTTGTATTTATATAGTAGAATATCGTTGAAATTTTGTTTTACAAATTTAATATGACTTTGAGTAAGGCACCTCCTAGCCGCGGCGCGGCGCCCCCTTGGCCGCAGCGCCCGGGGCGACCGCCCCGTTCGCCCCTCCCCTTCGGACGGCCCTGTTTCATAGTAAGCAACATGAGACAAGCCATTCTTTATATTAGACTACATGTCATAAAGCATTCCTTGTGGCTTATAGCGGACTACATGTGATTAAGGTACATGTCATAGTCAGTTTCATGCCATAATAATTTTAATAATAACTAATATAAATTTAATTTTCTGTATAAAAACTTAACTATAGTGAAACTGAATATTAATAATATATATTCATAACACTAGATATGTGAAATACATGTGTTCGTAGTAAGCTCTGCACACTTGATAATGGGCTGATAATACACACGTGTCCAGAATTAGGATTGAACAATGAGATTCAGTGATTCTGAAGTAGTCCAAGAGGGCGATAAGAAGGGTATCTCCAAATAATCACAACTTACTAGTAATTAGGAATGATTGGTAATCCATCCAACAAGGATTGCCCAAGAAACCTTTGTTAGCCTGTACTTCTGAGATGTGTGTGGGAAGCCACTGGCAACAGCTTGTATCACAGTACAGACCTGTATCACAATATGTTTGGAAATTCATCTTTGAGTATCTTCTTCTATGGGGCCTATGGCCATGCAATTAACCTTCAAGGGCCTTTTGCGCTCCCCGGAAGGTTCTTTGAGTACCGCATAAGGTTTTGAGATAAGAAGCAAATTATGTATATACAATGTTACCAAATGTTTATTAATATAATGGTTAATTTCAGGTGCTCTGTAATACAGAACTGCTGTAGTTTTTTTCATAAATATCAATTTCTCCCTAAAATTAATTTTGTTTTCTTACCAACATTTGAAATGTTTGTCTGCAGACCAACATTAACTCGTCTATTAAATTAATTAATCAATTTGTTCCAATTAAATCATATGTTTAACTAATGAGTAGTCAGCATCTACATTCTACAATTGTATCTGTCGCCCACTTGAAGGTTTGAATTAGCCACATCCTGATTATTTCAAACAATACTTGTTATAGAAAGTGCATTCATATTTATTGATTCCCATTTAGAAATCGCGTGATTAGGAGGTAAATAAAACATTAGGTAAATATTGGCTGGTTAACCTTAATTAATATTTAAATGTAAAACAACGTTTCTTCCATTTACTTAATCATTGGCTCTCTTTACTCAACAGATAACTTCTCATCCTCTTTATCTATGTGAATATGTCATAGGAATTTAATCATATATGTCCTATATGATCCCCTTCAATTTTGTACTTAATGATAAATACTAAAAAACCTTGAATAACAAAGAAGAACCTTGGCGGTGCATTGTCGCTTTTACCATATCTCCTCATGCCTAATACAAACGTTCTTATCGTCATGGTTTTAATTTTTTAGAAAATGTATTCGAGCGTTTCTGAAATATTTACGTTTCTTTTTAAATTTCTTACGCGTAAGTAAGTATTACTGAAATCTACTACAATTTCATTGTTATAATATGCTATAGTACAATGTCATTACTTTGGTTTATCTTATACTATACACCTTTTTAGGCTTTAAAAGCCACTGTCGACAGAAATAAAATAAAATATTTATTTTTAGTCATTTTTTAACACTGATTAGTAAGGAATAGGGAATAAGTGTAAGAATATTTTAAGAATGTGTATTTTTTTCTCTGATGAATTTCTGTTGCACTATTCCCTTCTGCTTGCACAAAGCTAACAACACTCCTCAATTTACATTTGGCGGGAGAATCACTAGAGGCAGCCATGTTTATGTGACTGCAGTTCAGCTCAAACTAGTCACTTGAACAAGGCAGTAGAGGTGAGACGGTATTTCAGTAACCAGTACATTGTAACGGTTACTTTTCTCCAGTATCTGTAACTGTAACCTAGTACTCTGTATGGTTACAAGATACAGATATTTCCTCGTACTGATTACTTTACTAATCCTGAAGTACTCATATCCTTACTGATACTGAATACTGAAATACTGACTTGAGGCTGACAAATACAATATAAATACTGCGATCGTACAGCCCTAACTGGATTATATTGCTAGTTCACAATGTAAATCACTCACCAACCCCGGTGTGATATTCTTGAATTAGTTATTGAGTAAGAAAACTAAACAGTTTATAATAATACATTGAGTTACAAGACGTGTTTAATTATGTAAACTGTGATTGTATAGTTTATGTTTTTACTTTAAATGAGTGCTTATTTAATTCTTTCATGATACAAAAATGTGTTAATGTTCAAAAAATTTCCCAAATAAAATTAAAATTACTTATAAAATAGAATTTTATTGTCATAACCTTAAAGAATATCCAATGAAACAAACCATTGCATTCTATTCAAAGAATCCGAGGTTCAATTTATCGCATAATTTATTAATTACATCTCAAAAAGTATAAACTTAATAATAATAATAATAAATTATGTTTTTACATTTTTTACATATTGGGTTGTACTTTTGAATACTATTAGTTACATCAAAGCATTTAAAAAAAAATATGGTTGCCTGTAAAGTCGGTTTTACGGGCGAAGATTTTACGTGACAACGTCTTTTTCTCGGTAGAATATTTATTGATATGAATATTATTAAATTGCACAATAGGAACAAGGGATTGAATGAAAATAAGAATTGCACAAATTTTAACTATAGAAATATATTTTGTTTACTAAAACATTGTACATAATTTGAAATTAAATTCAAATTTGTTATTGTAAATGGTAAAGTTGAATAAAACATTTACTAAAATTGGAATTTGAAATTCTTGCTAAACACAGTTAAATTCTAACTCCGCGCGTGGTGATTGGTCGGTTTTAGTTCGTTTGTTTGGTCGCACTGTTATGACAGGTTAGAGGTTATAATTTGTTATTTTAAATGTTTGACTAGCAATACGCGCTGTTTCTTCTCAATCGACTGAATTACGATTGATTGCAGAGTGATTTAAACTAATAATTTACTTAACACTATCAACATTTGTCAATAGTATGACATAACCTATAAACTCAGTTTCTCAACTTTTGTGTCAATCTAACAATTAATCAATCAATCATAGTTTACGATAATGAAATATCAGTGTACAATTATTTACCTTTATTGTTGTAGTTGTTGTAAATGACGAATCTAAGCACTCCACATTTTCACGAATAAACATAGTTATCTGCTTTATCCCGTGCGGCGGACCCACAGTTATCTGCTTTATCCCGTGCGGATCCCGTGCGGCGGACCCACTGGACGGGCATCGTAACGTTACCGGGCGTTACACTTTTTCATGAGTGACTCCGAGCCGCAACCTAATTTAAGACGTTGTCACGTCAAAAACTGTGTGTTTATTAGGGCAAATACTCAGTAGGCTATTTTAAGGGTTACAAATACGTATATACAGTCTTCTAGTATTTAAAACGTTACAAATATTAAATATTTATTTAGAGTATCTAATATTTTAAACGTGAACAGTACGGAAATACTGATTTCAATTATCCAGTATTTTAACCAGTATTTGCACTCAGTATCGCCGAGTAACTGTATCAGAAGTAACGGGTACATGTATGTACTGATTGAGCCGTACTAGGCATTGAGAAATGTAGCGGGGAAGATGCGCGATCTACTACTGCGCACATCGCGGACCTGCCACATGTCTGGATGTTGTGGCGTGGGGTCGGAGTGTGAAAATAACGGCCCTTATAAAGACCATAATATAATATCCATAAAGACTGGATATTACATGTAATAGCAAGATTAATTACCTTGGCTGTAACATAGGTACTGCTCTGCTGCCTGGCCAACGCTGCTCTCTTAAGTTCAGGCATGAGCCTGGGGTTCACAGCTGTCGCTCTTCCGTACATGGTGCAACCTGACAGCATTCTTCCCATTGACGAGATCCAGGGCTCTTGGATTGGTGAGTCTCTAATACATTTCTGCTCTGTATCTAATTTAACTTTGTCAGAAACGTTACGATTTGCTTATTAGTGAATAATATCTTGTATCAGTTTTGCACTAAAGATCATATCACTCAGAACTAGCTGTATGTTGAATGTACTTTCTGGAGGTTCAATTCTGGCTGGTTTACACTTCCAGTCGAACATACACTATGTGTACAGGTAACACTCGATGTATCACTCACATCTAGGCAACCCCATGGATGTCCAGGAGCGATATATCACTAACCGCAATCGTCGAGATATTGGGGTAAAAGAGTTGATCAATAGGTCTAGTGTACTGTAAAGGATGACTGTTGAGGTGGATGGAACTCCCTCAGTGTTGCAGGCTGTTATTAGCCTAAACATGAGGGGTTTCGTCATCTTCTTGTCTTTAGCGAACAAAGAAATAAAAAAAGAATTTTACCTTCTGATTTTAATGGATTGACTATGATTGGAAGTATATATGATTGCAATGTATTGAGATATTGTGATTAAATAAAATAATATCAAATTGTTACACTTGGAAGAAATAAACAACCATTAAATATATCCACCTAAAAAAGTTATTCACAGTTGCAAGGATGGATTTAATGTTTTTCTTTGCAACTTGAGTATTTCTCTTTGTCTACATGCTACAGTAGAGTTAAGCTATATGTCAGGACATACCTCTACATTTCCTAGTTTTTACACACCTCTCAATCAATACTTTAGCTACATATTTATTATAGTACTGCGGCTGGCTAGATAAACTCAACTAGAGGTTCTCTTGACAGGCAACAGTGAACACTCAAGGATTAATCATTATTCAGAATGAATGCTATGTACCTCTGACATCCTCACTCTGCAGAATATGCCAATTGAATATTGATATACCATGTCAAAGTGAAGTCTATCCTGAAGCAGCACAACACGTAATTCAAATTAACCACTTCAGTGTATTAACCCCTACTGACAACATACTTTATCAATATTCAATTAGTTTTGACACATAGCACGGAAAAAAGGTGGCAGTGGAACATGACATACAACCTCAATGTAATTAGCGCCTGACTTTGCAGTAGGCGCCTAACACAGTACACTGTGTTATAGCTTACACAGCATGGACGTAGGCAGCATGTAGCATACAGCACATTTTTGTGACAGTTGTGTTTTAATTGTATCGTACATAGCTGACACAATTAGAATAATGAATAATACTGTTCAAATAACTATTTAAAAAGAAAACATATGTTATAACTGTGAAGTAACATATTTTATTCACAAGGTAATTAAATACAGCGTATGTGTTTTTTTTTTTATTCACAAGGTAATTAAATACAGCGTATGTGTTTTTTTTTATTCACAAGGTAATTAAATACAGCGTATGTGTTTCATTCAATATTGTACACAACTGGCATGCATGGATTTCATCCTCCTAAAATTGCATAAAAAACAATCTGAAGGAGTTCAGTTTAAAAGCTATTTTAAATGTGCCGCTATATATTCTCTGATTATAAGTATCTACAACGTTTTGATATAGATTGACATTTCTAAGTTAAACTGTAGTTATGTATTAGTTAGTTATCCTCTTGTGGAAAAGGATGATGTTGCAGACCTTCAAATATATTGCTACTGAAGTTTTATAACAATATTTACACAGAACAGTTGATTACATTTAACAGGCTCTTTCAATCTATAGGTACCATTATATGAAATAGTTAATAATATTTGTTTGCTGTAATGCAACTCTAAAGACTAAGGTGGGGGGTTTTCGCAACTTTAGAAACCAGTGGGTCGTAGCCCGGAGGGACTTCTGAGATGAGAATACGCATATACGTTAACCAGGGACACTAAGAATGTCACGTAAAATTTCAATACAATCGGTCCAGAATTTGTTTTCGTGATTGAGTAACGCACAGACAGAAATCATTCGATTTTGAATCATCAATAGGTTACTTGAACCATATCAAACAGCCCCCTAAAGGGAGGGAATCTTGTTTGAGTTGTCTGTTTGTCACCTATACGTATCGGTCTACCCTTATAATATAACAGTATAGATCAATGTTGAAAATGGAGGTCCATCTTTACCAAACACAAAAGATTTATTAAATCAAGAAGATGGACCAATACAAAATTCAATATTACTTTCACGAAGGTTACAAAAATAACATTCAAAATTTATATAGTACTAGCAGTTGCCCGCGGCTTCGCACGCAATTTCCCGTTGAAAACAGTACACTATATTCACTTATTCTTTTTCTATCCCATTCTAAACATTGCTGAGATAATTGATAGTCGTTCCTTCATGAGCCTCTTGGGCGCATTATGAAGGTATGTACCATATTCCTGCCTCTATCTTTCGTGGTTTTTGCTAGGTGTTGATAAGTTATTCAGAAAAATTAATATATATATATATATATATATATATATATATATATATATATATATATATATATATAGTATATATATGGATGAATCTCGGTAACCTAATTAGGTTATAAAGAATCAAATTCGGTTTGTTAAAATTAATTTTCTGTCTAAGATATTTCCAGTATTATTTAGGAGTGTGCCTTCAAGAAAATGTATCAAAGAAACCCCATTTCGATCATAAAGTGTCTTCTTTCGGCTCTTTTCATTTACCTTCGATGTAACCAAATTCGATTACCTTATGTGCAAACATTCACGGATTTGTACAATGAGGTTGTTTTCATAATAGCGTTTAATAGTATTTTCATTGTATTAGATAGTTTATTGATCATTGGTGCAATCTGAATTTAAAATTAGGCAATGACGTCTTCTATGCAATATATATATATAGAAGATAATTCCAGTAATGATTAAATTTTATTTACACACTACGCCACAAAGGACAAATTAATATTAAAATCATATGTTTAGGCTAACTATTATTAAAAATCAAACTTACTTTTGTATTTATTTACTTTTGTGATGTTTGACGAAGATAGCCTTGCTATCGAAAGGCCTCGTAAAAATAAAAGTTTTAAATATTGGTTTATGTGTTTAAATGTAATTAAGTATAGATAAATGTTTTCAAGAAAGATATACTGACTGAACATAAATAATTTTTCTTAGGATACCATTATTGTTCTTGCGGCGAGTGCCGCTACAGATTTGAATTTTTGGCGCGCGTAATCCTTCTGTAGCCGCGAACGCGATAGCCAGCTGCGCCGACCTCTAGCCCTGAGCTCAAACAAAAGGAGCCTCCTACCATCCGGAATTCTTCTGGACAGGTTCTGGTAGGATGGTTCCTGCTAGGTGATCAGGCTGAGACCGGAGGTTGTGCGGAGAGTCGTTGTGCAGCTATCGAGCAGAGTGGACCGGGAGAAGTTAGCGTATGTGGTCTAGAATCTAGTATTATATTGTTAGGGAACCTTTCGGAAACCATATCCAAATTATTAGTATTCTTTAATCATCAAAGCTGGTTAGGTTTTGGATAGAGGGAATCTAGTGGCGGATCCACGGTTATTATTCCTCTGGAATGTGCCCTCTTCCGGTCGCGACGACACGAGGTTGCATTCTGAACATATTCATGTGACATATTCACTATAAAAGAATTATTATCTGCAAATTTAAAGGTATTTTTACCATGAATTCTAGTTTTGTAATACACTTTTTTTACCAAATGATCAGTTTGTAGTAATAAAATAAAGCGGATTCAACGAACCTAAAGTAACCCTGCCGTAGCCAGCCTGGCCTCGATAGCGACACCAGTGGGGTGCTTGCTGAGCGGACATCTGGTGGACAGGTTCGGGCGGCGTGCAGGACTCCTGGTCATCGTCGTGCCGATGGTGATTGGCTGGCTGCTGATCGGCGTGAGTCCCTCGCTGACCCGCGTGTACCTGGGCCGCATCAGCACGGGGGTGGGCACAGGCCTCTGCAGCATCCCTGCCACAGTGTACACTGCTGAGGTCGTTGATAGCTCAATACGAGGGCTTCTAGTCACTGGCACGTCGGTATCTATTGCCGTTGGGGTTGTCATCGTTTACATTCTCGGTGCCCTGCTGAAGGTGAGTATTCTAAACTGCCCTGTTTATTTACATGCATTAATATTGGTATTACAACTTGTAATCACATAATTTAAGACTTAAGTACTAATAACATGGAAAGCCCTTTGATTGTGCAGACAACATCTTGGAAGTTATAAGTATTTGAGGTTAGTTCATTATGGTTAAAACAAAAATAGCAGTATTCAGTGAACGCCACATCAATAAGTAAGCAACAATCTTTCAAAGGTTACCAAAACCTTATTTCAAAAGTTAACTAGAAGTATGTCTAAGTTAAAACTGGCTTTATGTATAATTTTCTACATTGTATGCTTGCACAATTTCGATCATCTTTTTACAACACTTTGTCTTAAATGAGGTATATTTGAAATGATGTAGGTTATAGTAATGAGAGGGCCTCCATTTATTTATCAACTAAAATGTGTTTACTTAGTATAATTTAGAATATGGAAACATCTCGAGTTTTAACTTTGACCTTTTTTAAGTGATTTTTACTTGATTGGCTTCACTTAAACTAATGGAAATACTTCAGTTTGGGGCCATAAGTGAACAATTATTAGAAGAATCAGACATTTTTAAGTAAATTTGTTAGAAGACCAAACTGATTTCAAGTATGTTCCAGTCACAATGGCAGTTGGTAGCCCTGATATGTGCAGCGTTCCCAACAGTCACCACAGTACTGGTGTACTTCCTGTTGCCTGAGAGTCCAGTCTGGCTCATCACCAAGAATCGTCCTCAGGAGGCCACCGCCTCGCTTATGCGCATCAACAGAGCTTCTGCACCTGCCCAGGTGCTACATACGTAAACATGTTGTGTAGTAAACAATATACATGGGTTTATCTGTAGATCTGTCGGTATGCATTTGACCTCATTTCATGGGCTCTCATTATTATAGATACTAAAAGAAAATAAACACAAATAAATTGGTATTTTGAAATATTCTATAATAAAAAATCTGTTAAGCCTATAAACACAAGGTAATACCAGATAATGAAAGAGGTTAGACAATATGGTTCAATTCTGGCCCTGGAGGAAAAAAATTACAGTTACAACCAATTGTTTTTCTTGTATGCTTGAGAAATTTTAAATAATTTAAACACGTAGGAATGTATAAGTGATTCTAATTGTTTGCAGACTCTATCTGATAATGTCTGAAATATTTAAAGGTTTCAGGAAAACATATTTCACTTTAAAAGTGTCAAAAACATATTTTAAGAAAATAAATGTTTAGTTAATTTAGAATAAATTATAATAAACAACAAAATACCAAAATATAATCTCAACTTTTCTATAAAATTATAAAAATGTCATAGATAAATGTAATTTTTAATGTATACATAATAAAGGAAACATGCTAATGGGGTCTTATGCAAAAGTTTTTTTATGTATAATAATAAAGTTCAATATTTTTAATTTATTAAAATATTACAAAATAGATATGCACATTATTTTACTATATTCCAAACACGTAAAAATATTGAATCATATTTTGTTTTAAATTTTGAAGGAAATTTTTTTATTTAGGGATTATTTACTCAGAATGGATATATATATATTGCAAAAATATATTATTAATTACATGTGTTTATCTTATTAACTTTGAGTAAAAAAAGCATGGAACTGATTATCTTTTAACTAACACTAGTTTTTAATTTAACCAGGTAAAATTACAGTCCTGTGACATTTCAATATTACAACACATTAATGAAATTTATTAAAGCCACTTGGTAATTTAAAGTTTAAAATGTCATTTAACGATAGTTACTTTAAAAATGCATAAATCAGTGTAAGGTTCAATGATTATATTATTAGATTGAAATGGTAGTACCTAATAAAAAGAACAAAAACCTTATTACTCCTCCAACATTAACAATCCTATAACATTATAAATGGGAAAGTGAATTTGTTTGTTACACGTAAACTATTCAGCCAATTATATTGAAATCTTATATGTACATTCTTAGGGTTCCTGGGATTAATTTTATTTCGAAAATCCTTCTGGATTTTGCCGCACTATCACTTATCTCAGGGATGTTTAGAACCATTGAAACGGAATACGTCCTTGATGTTCCTGTTTTTCAAGAGGAAATTACGTGTGAAGCAGCGGGTAACTGCTAGTAACTTTATAAATACATCTTTTTAAAACATAAACACACAAAAAAAACAAGTAGTTGTTAGCCTAGTCTCCCAGTTACCTTATTATATGATTATATTTTAAATTGTAATGTTCTGAACAAATGTTTAAGTGGTTAAGTGAAAACTAGAATAAGTGATGTGTTTGAACTAAGTTTCTCTGAGAATAAGACTTTATGGTTTTCAGATCTTTTTATTAGAAGAAATAACCTAAAAAAGTTCTCTGCTCTTAACTTTTATAACGGAAAATACATAAAAAGTGCAAATCTGTGAATACTGCTAGAATCATTCCTGATTTGGTTAATCCCTAAAAATCCTGATTTATGAAAAAAATATGGAATAGTAGTATGAGTTTTCAACAGCTCTAAAGTGTTCATCATTAAAAAATAAAAGACACTATGTCACTAATTGATGTACACTAAGAAAAACAACAGCAGACAAGCATTCAAGATACTGGATTTCGACTGTAACTTTCATGTATATTGTTTAAATAACTCTTGGTTAACAGCCAGAATCTTGAAAGAAGCCAGGACATTCATACATACAACATAAAACGTTTTTTAAGGTGCATTCTGACCCAATACTGAATAGCCTCTCATCTCATGAGGAAACTGCAGAAAAATGTGCAGAATCTATCTTTGATGAATCTTTTAAACTGTTGCACAGAAATCTTTCAAGATAAATCAATTAACTCTTTACATTAATCCATTTCTTGATGTTATTGAATTTGGTATAGTACAAAAATAAGTATAAAACATTTAACAAATAACCAATAACTCATCAATTACTTCAAGTCAGTTAAATTATAACATGTGACGAGTAGATGAATTTTATTTATTTCAATCTTATTTACAGCATAGAAAATAAAATAGTAATAATACAGTTTACTGGTAGGTGTATTTGATTATTAAAACTGTTGAAATAGGTGTACCACAAGGATTAGTTCTAGGCCCATTTATCTTTATAATATCCATAAATGATTGTTCTCTTTATATAACATCTAAATCTATTTTTACACAAACGACACAATTTTATTTAATTATAACATACAGTTATATCTGATAATATCCCTGATATTGACAAAGCTTATTTTTACTAATAGATCACAAAAAGCACACCTTTTTTATTAAATAATTGAGCCAGTTATTGTCAATGGGTTTAGTTCAATTAGTAAGCTTAACTAAAATTATATTAACATTTTCCAAATTAGTTATTACACTTTAATTTGTTAAAACTAAATGTTCATTTTTAGTAATTAGTTGTTCATTCTTACAGTTCTTTATTGGAATTAATTTAAAACTAAAAAATTAAATTTCTACCATTATATATAAGATTTTTACTTTGTAAGATTATACTTTAGTTTTCCATAGTTTTAACATAGTATTGTCTTTAGATAAGAGAAGAAATGGAGATTCTAACTGAGCGGGTAAGAAGCAACCAGAAACGTTCTCTTGCACTCACTTCTACACTAAAAGCACTGACCAAGCCTGAGGCTTACAAGCCTCTCATCATCATGAATACCTTCTTCTTCTTCCAACAGTTTACTGGCACTTTTGTTGTCATCTTTTATGCGGTGAGTGCTGCTTTTATAACATTAATTAACTTATTACATATTTTTCTGCTCATAACATTATTTTATATATAACTTAATTCAAATACTCGTAATTAAACACAATATCATGAAAAAAGTCTTATTGACAGCAATGTTCCTAGATTTTTATTCACCATATGTTGGACTATATTATAAAGTACGAGACATCATTGCAAGTCTGGGATGTGGCAAATGTACTGTTGATTAAAGACAGGCCTGAAATATATTGTTTAAACCTTGCCGGAGTATAGAAAATTTCTTGCAATATCACTAGTTGTAAAGTTATCAGTTAAAATTTCTTTACATTATTAATAAATAATAAAGCCAAATGGCCAGGCTTGCAATGATATGTTTTGTAAAAGGTGATTTTTTTTATTGGTGCGGTTTATAAAACTAAATAAAAAAATGAAAAACAACCTGTATTGACATAAAAATGCATTTATTTGAACTACAGTGTCATGACATTAACGTTTAAAAATGATTTCATTTCGTTCGCGTAGAAAGCCCAATCGAAAAGTCCAATTTTCGAATACTCTTTCCAGCAGCTGTGGTTGAATTCCGCCAATAACTCGACGAATGATAGCTTCCAAGTCATTTAAAGTTTGTGGCTTGTCAGCGTATACTTGAGACTTAACATATCCCCACAGAAAGTAGTCTGTTGGCGTGATATCACACGACCGTGGGGGCCAGTTGACACTACCTCTAAATGAGATGATACGTTCACCAAATGTTTCTGCCAAGAGGCCAATTGTGTCGTTTGCCGTGTGGCATGTCGCGCCGTCTTGTTGGAACCAGACATTTTCTAAATCCACTTCAAGTTCGTTTAGCTGAGGAAAGAAAAAGTCCCGTAACATTGCCCGATAGCATTGACCATTTACCGTAACAGTCTGGCCAGCATTGTCTTTAAAAAAATAAGGGCCAATAATACCACCTGCCCAAATGGCGCACCAAACGGTAAGTTTTTGTGGATGAAGAGGCATACCAACAAATTCTTTTGGGTTTTCATCACTCCAAATCCGACAATTCTGTTTGTTGACAAAGCCGCATAACCAGAAATGAGCCTCATCACTGAAAAAAAATCTTGCCTGCGAAAGCTGGGTCACGTGTTATCTTATGTTGAGCCCATTCAACGAAATCAAGACGCTTGCGATAGTATAATCGTTTCAGTTCATTCACCAACCGAATCTTGTATGGATATAGGCGTAGATCCTTCCGTAAAATAAATATTCCATAGAGTTGAGTAGCAGATCGCTAATTGCTGCGCACGATGACAAATCGACACACTTGGATCCTCTTCAACACTATGAGCAACAGCATCAACAGCCTCTTCGGTCCTTATTGTGCGGCGTCTCTGCCGATGCTTGTCAACAAGAGTGTGTGTATTACGAAAATGATTAACCAAAGCTCGTATACCTGACTCTGATGGACGATTATGAGGTCCGTAAATTGGACGAAGAGCTCGGTAAGTTGCCCAAACTGAACTGCGGTTTTCAAAATAAATTTGCACTATTCGCAAACGCTCTTCTTATGTAAGTTTGTTCATGGTTACTATACAATAATACGCACTAGACAATACAAATATCGAAATGACATAAGATAATAAACAAAGATCAGCTTTTTTATTCAAATTTAATTGTTGTGTTTAATAGTGGTGCCAACTTAAAAACCACACCAATAAAAAAATCACCCTTTATTATAACTGAAATCCAATGTTTTGACTGCATGTCGGTGTAGGCTATATTACCTTCTGAATTCTTTGAGCTATTCAAAATCTCTGCATCTCACTGTGCCCCCTTATTCTTTTGGATTTCCTATTACTGAGAGCTTTGAGTTATAGAGAAGCTTTAAATACCTTTTGATTTTTGTCTATATCATGTGAACCTCCAGTGAATTAAAATTCTGACCTTACAAATCATCTAGGCTTCAAAAAGGTTTCTACTTTAGGGGGGGGGAGGGTGTGCTACTGTCTATGGGGGGACAAAAATTAAGGGTTTTTAGCGCCTTCTGAACTATGAAACTTTTAGACTCTTCAGTTACAAAGAATTTATGAGTTTAATGGCTCTCTGGGGGTTTCTTGGTCCATGTTTCTCTGTGGCTGAAGCCGTTATGAATCATCTCTGGAACCTCTGGGTTCAATTAGTTCTGTTTGAATTTAGATTCCACTGAACCTCAAAATTACCTCAACTAAGTCTCCTTCAGTATCAAAATCTCCCACATATCTGGGATTTTCATGACACCTAGCCTTACATTCTACACTCCCTCTTTGACATTTTGTTTACTTAAAATACATTTATATGTTGGTACCTCCTTTACCACTCTTTGACTTCATTTGTATTCTAAGGCCAATACAGTTTTTGAACTTTGAAGCCAAGAGGAAAAGTGAGCCAAGTGCTTAGGGGATCTATTGAGCATAGATCCAATAATTACTGTCCAAGTTGAGACAGTAATCATCAAGGAGCTGAGAACTAATTCGTAATGTATAACCACACAACCTGGATTTATTGAAATTGATACAGGAATTCAATAAAGAAATTGACTGTCAGCTGCGCTTGTTTTGGTGGAGGTGGAAATGGGAGGGTATCAAAAGGGTTCAAAATATGAAATAATAATTTTATCTTCAGATCATATTTTTCTTAGATTGACATAAGCTTACTTATAACTGACCCTCAGACATGTAAGTAAATTTTTAAACCAGTATCAGATAACAATGTACAGATAATTAAATTGGTAATTTTCAATCTCTTTGTCTACTTTTCTGACAGTTATATTATTATTTATGTGATCGATCTTAAGTGTATCAAGCTAGGAAGAATATAATCAGTGAAAAATATTATTTAATATTTTTAACCCTTTTACTACCCTACCATTTCAACCTCCACCAAAACTTGTGCAGCTGATGATCAACTTTCTTAGGAAAAATTTCTGTATTGATTTTAAGAAAAGTCGGATTGTGTGCTTATAATTTCTTGATTACTGTCATGGATTGGCTCTTGGCTTCTATACTATAAATCTTACCCCATTATAATTACCCCATCTCACTTGAATTATAATTGATAGAAAACAATGTTCCCTCTGAAAATGATGAAATACATTTAGTAAGATTTCTCTGTCAACAAGACACAATGACAAGCATGGAAAAGGAGAAACTTGCTAATACAATTAAGAGAGATTTTATGTTTACCTAAGTGAGAATCACTTTATTAAAATTGGCTGAGCATTAGCCAAGCCTATCACTCGAGAGGCTGGAAAAATTTTCATTTTTGTCTGTCTGTCTAGATGCATGATATCTCGAAAACAAACTGATCTATAGACTTAAAATTGCATAAAGCTTCAACGCTAAGTTCAATGATTGTGCATGTCACTCCATGGAATTTCGCTGAGCGTTAGCAAATATTTTGATAATGGTCTTGTGGGTAACCATTATGGCACCAACAAATTTAAGATTAAATACATTTCTGAACCATCTCGGTACACTCATAAGATATATTAACACATGTAGTTTAATTGTTGCAATACTACATTATTTATGTTGACTGGGTGTGTAGTGTAGACCTCTATTATTGACAATGACACTGATATCAAGCCTAATTTAATGAACAAAAACGTGAATGAATCATATGGGAAGAAGGTCTTGAGAAAAATTTCATCTGTAGTCTATAAATTTGTTGTGAAACTTCATTTCTACATGGACAAGAATGAGTTCTGTGATGTTAAATGTCCAACAATGGAATATGGATGAATGTCATTGAATTCTATCATGCAGTAGGCTGACACAATTTCTCTTTTGTTCACAGGGGGAATGTAAAAGTTTCTTTGGTATGATTGTCTGTCATTCTATGTCACTAACGAGATGAGCTGTTGACTTGAAATTTTGCATTGGACCTCAGAAAGCCTGTTACACGCTACATGTAGTGTGGTGTACTTCTACCTTGTTTGAAATAAAAGCACTTGCATTGGGTATTAAAATACAAAGCCGTTCTTATGGCATTTCTCTAGCCAGTTTAATTGTTGAGATTAATTTAATTTAATTTGTTTTGCAGGTAGATGTGGTGAAGGAGGCAGGAATTACTGTCGACCCGTTCCTAGTTACGATTCTGATCGGAGTGACTCGCCTGGTATTCACGTTCCTGGCAGCCTACCTGTCGAAGCAGTTCGGAAGGAGGCCTCCCTCTATCGTTTCAGGAGCAGGCATGGCGGTCTCTCTGCTCACCCTGGCTACCTATCTGTACTTGCATCCTACCCCCTTGGAAGTGGCTCCTCTTCCACTTATTACCAACAACACAACGAATCTCCTCAACACTACAGCCTCCCCAACCACTACCAACACCACCCTTATCACTTCCAATGAATCTGTTTCTTACCTTCCCCTCACAATGCTGATGCTTTATATCCTTACCAGCTCCATTGGATTCCTTACCCTCCCTTGGTCCATGATCGGTGAAGTCTACCCACCACAAGTTAGAGGGGTCAGTGCACAATGCTGAATAGTTGTAAATATTTTAATAGTAAAAACTGATGATAAAATAGAAATTTTACTGGTAGTATTTTTAAATATATAGGGTGCTGCAAGAACGTAGACAGGAAAACATTTTGGGGAGAGTCCAGACAAGTGATATTTTCCTATAGTGGACAGAGAGTAAAGCCCCAATTTGTTCCTTAAAAAGTTCTTGACCCGATTCTTTGTTGAGAGCGATCTTTCAACAGTACATGACAATGATACAAAATTATTTAAATAATAATAATTGTTTACTAAAAAGTAATTGAAAAAGTTTCCGTGGTCAGACCTGCACTAATGTACGGAGCGGTCGTCTGGTGGCCAAAAACGGTGGTAGCTCGTCTGGCTTTGGTGGTATCCAAAGGATGGCCTGCCGTGCTATCACTGGGGCTTTTCCTAGTGCACCAGGTGTGGCTCTGGACTGTTGTCTTAACCTCGCCCCCCTGGACATTGTCATCCGGGCTATGGCCAGAAGGAGTGCCTACTGTCTTCAGCAGATGGGACTCTGGTCGAGCTGCAGCGGTGGGCACTGCAGAATTAGCACTCTGATACAGGAGGATGTTCTGCACATGATCTCTGATCAGATGCCACAAAAATTTTCCTTTGACAAACCCTTTAGGATTATTTTACCCTCAAGGGATGATTGGTCAGAGGGAAGGAAACCTCTTCCACCAGCGGAGCTCGAATGGTTCACAGACGGCTCTAAAACAAAAAGCGGCACAGGCGCTGGAATTCTGGGAGTGAGACCATGTAGGGAGCTGGTGGTCCCTATGGGTTCGTATCCGACAGTCTTTCAAGCGGAGGTCGCAGCTATTATGGAATGTGCTCGTGAGAATCTTCGTCTGCGATATACGAGCTGGATTCTTGATCAAATGCAAACTGGTTTGGGATTGCTATCAGGCCGTTTCCTCCCTTGCCAGAATCAACAATGTAACCATTTGTTGGGTTCCTGGTCATGAGGGGATTCTTGGGAACGAAAGAGCTGATACCCTGGCCAACCAGGGCTCAGCGACAATTATGACGGGCCCTCAACCGTTCTGTGATGTTCCAAGGTGTGAATCCTCTAGGGTTGTCTCAAAATGGATTCGCGCGGAGCATGAGAGAAGGTGGAGGTTGCATCCGGGTTTGAGAGTGAGTAGAATGGTATTACAGTCACCTTCCTCCAGGGTGGCTTCGGACCTTCTCTCATTAAACAGATCAATGTCTTCTAAGGTCATTGGTCTCATTACGGGGCATAGTCACCTGAGGAAGCATCTTCACAGAGTCGGCATCCTTCATGAGGATCCGCTCTGTGGAAGGTGTAATGAGTAGGAGGAGACTGCTGAGCACCTGCTCTTTGATTGCCCTGCAATAGCAAGAGAGTGGTATGCCATCTTTGGTAGTTTGGACAGGGGTGGTGAATTTTCCCAGGAGGACTTGATAGGTTGTTTTCGGCGGTTTGTTGAACTGCTGAAGTTGTAGACTGGTGGGCCTCATAGTGTGTTTCCGGGATGCGCAAAAAGCCCTTGAGGCTTAAGTGCATGGCAGTAGGCCGCCCCAAAGGAAAAAAAAATTGAAAAATTGAAAATTTGCAAGGTCCACACCCCTTGAACTCCCTTGTTAGATATGTCCTTGGGTATCAGTAAAGTAGGCTCTGGAAAATAGTAGGTGTTACTTGTTTGTCCCTCTGTCAATACAATAACAGCTGAATGGATTAAATCATAGGCTTGAAATTTTAACTAATGTCTTTTTCACTCAAAGAAAACTCCAAAGGATTTTGTTTACTATCATCTAGGCTTTCCTCTGTATCACATCAAAAAATTTCCAACACAATTAAAATCCTGAAATATTTCAGTTTTACTGTGGAGAGTCATTTTCAGTTGCCAAACTAACTATACACCAAAGATACAATTTAGTTTAGATACAAAGTTAAATAGCCATGATAAATGTATTGTAAGGAACTAAACAGATTGTGTTCTTATCTGTCTGTTTTTATCTTATCTGGAGTGAGTGAATCCAACTGCTTCCATGCCTTTGGTTTTTAACACTTAAGACTGCTGCATACTGGTCTGAGTTATTAGTATTTATTACAGGTAGTTATTTTATTTTTATTTTTTAGAAACTGAGTATTGTTTTTCTATGTTTATATTAATATACCACTAACTTGAGATATTATTATAACCTAAAACATTTTTTTTTAACATACCAAGTATCTTACTTTATCTTATTTGCAAAGCTAGCAAGCAAGTTTATTTAGCATTCAAACTTTAATTGACTACAGTTTAGCAAGTAGTCTTTTTAACTTTTAACGATGTTTACTATTGCCATATTATCAGAAGACTACACATTTAGTTTGTTTATTACATTTTCAACACAATGAATATGTATTTCAATACATATATACAATATTTAATGTATTTCTATTTTCAAATGGTATTTCAATAAAAACACAAACAAGTCTACTGCTGAGTTAGAAGCTCTTTTCCTTGCTGATGTGCAAAAGAAGTGGTCAGAAGAACTACCAAGTGCTAGGGATCTGCCAGGGAGCACTGTGTAAAAAGAATTATCAGTGCTCTTACCACTCACTGAGGCACATTATGATCCTCACAAAACAGAGTAGATAATGGCGCAGCAAGCAAGTAAAAGAGGCAAAAGCCTAAAGAAGCTCTTTACTTTGCCATTGTATAGAAGAAGAGGTCTGGAGATCCACCATAATGTGATTCTAATCACATTCACCAATAAGTTATTATACTTACAAAACAGAGGAAATGGCAAAAGAGGTGACTGGGATGAGAGGAGTAAGAAGTCTATGATTTATTATACTGTCGTGAAGATTGGTTTGCATTTAACTTATAATTTTAAATTACTCGCTATGCTAATAGTAGGAGACCGTACATATAAAAGTGGCACACTGCAGCTGACATTATGGGATTAATATACAAGTTTTTAATGCAGAAAAAATTCATAAAGTTATTCACAATTAATTGCGTCTTGGACCTTACTTTAAAACTTTTTTGAAAGGTTCTTACTTACTCCTCAATAGCAGAACTAAAACTTGTTCACAACAGTCCTGATGCCTGGGTACTCTTACATAAGATTTGAAGAAGTGAAATCTTAGACTGAGAGCGAGTAATCAATCCCACAATCATAACTCATATGGTACTGATATTTTCCCCTTCATAAATACCTCTCTTGGATATCAACGAATATGTTTTAAAAGAATTGGCCGAATTGGTTCAGTTGTTATCGAGTTTAGTGCTCAACAACACATTTGGCATTTCATTTTTATTTAAAACATACACATTTTCATATTTGACTGATGGACTCAAACATTGTGACATTCTAACACGTGGTATAGAAAGGTTGTGATTGGTCTGATCAGAATAGATAGATTATCATATTCAACAAAACAGGTTGCTACTTATTGCTGTAAAATTTTTTTTTAATATATAAAGATTCAAGTCCTATTTTAACCACCATAGTTAATACAGTTTTTAAATGAACCCTTGATCAAAGTTTATTATTTCCAATGGTTAAAACTATTCCAACATTGTTATATGTAACTGTGTGTTTGGACTGGTTGAGACTATGATCTAATATTTTGGAAGAGCTGATAAAGACAGAACCAACAGCTGGAAGTGGTTGAACATTATTGTCTCGGTCATGTGCGTGTATTTACTAAATTACATTTCCTTATCAGTTTCTTCACTCACCTCAAGTTGTGGCTTATTTTAACTCAGCGAAGAAATCAGAAGCAATCTTTCCTTCCATTAGCATGCCTGTACTCAGACCGGTTTTTCAGACAATTTTACTGGGCCCTGCCAAAATTTATACAGGGGTAAGAGGTGGGGTTAGACGGGACCCGGCCGAATATCTTTTCTGGAGCCTGCCAAAGCTAAGTACGGCCCTGCGTATCAGTGACAGTAATTCTAGATAAAATTAAACAGTTACTGCTAATCAAGTACGATGTTATATAATTAGTTAAGAAGGAATTGGATATAACACGATAACTGATAACAAGAGGTGATTAACTACGTCACATACTCTAGCTGCTGATAATGTGACACTTCAAAACACTCATGTTCCACAGCTACCACTTCAGCCTACTTGAATCATACCTTTATCAGAAGACAGTAGCAATTAAACCACTTTACGGGTATAATTATTTTTAAACCTATGCTATGTAAAAAGTGTCAATCAATTACCAAAAAATTAATAAATATTTTCTATAAAATATGATAGATTTTTCATACTTATATAATGCACAATTATAATACTTACTTTTAACTGTCAAAAATTATACAGTACTACAATGTGCTATATTTATAATGGTTAGAATACATTAATTAGAATTTCAGGGAATTGCTAAATTTGTATTATGATGGTTTATTTCCTCCAAACAAACAAAACTATGAGTTTTCATGTATAATTTAGTAAGATTTATGGTATAGTCCAGAATCTTAGAGCCGATTTGCTTTGTACAAATGCACAACCTGGTTTTTCTTGAAATCGTTAAAGAAAGAAATTGATCGCCAACCGTGCTAGTTTTGTTAGAGGTTAAAATGGGAGAGTATCAAAAGGGTTAAAAATGTGAAAGATAATTTTTTCTCAGATGGTTTTTTTTTTTTTTTTTTTTTTTTTTTGACACACTTAAATCAACCATCAGACACTTAAATAAATGTAAAATGCGCCAGCTAGCTAACCATATGTAGACACTGAAAGTGGCAATGTGGTTGTGCAAAATTGTATTAAAAGCATAACAAATTTAAAACATATGTTTACTTATGCACAACTTATTCATATACTTGTGAAGCAAAATTTATACATTTGTAATTTTATCTTAATAATTCCTTAATATGTCTGTCCAGATTGCAAGTGGCCTTACCACATGTCTGGCATATGGTAGCAGCTTCTTAGTACTAAAGATGTACCCCTACATGAAGGAGGTGTTGCACAAACATGGCGTGTTCTACTTCTTTGGCATAATGGCATGTTTTGGAACACTCTTCGTCATTCTCTTCCTGCCCGAGACTGAGGGCAAGACTCTTCAAGAGATTGAAATGCAGTTCACCAAAAAAGGTACAATTCAGCATAATTTATTTCTACTGCCTTTTTTAGGTTATTATTTTAGATAGTTTCTAGATGGTGGAGATCCATTGTGAAATGTTGCTAGTGATAGTGTAATTAATTATTACCTAACTTACTAGTGCAGTAGTCTATTAATGTTTTTGACAGAAATCAGACTGACCTTACAAAAAGTAATTTAAACACGAAGATTGGCACATTTGTTAGTTTATCCAACTGATTAATACACAAATATTGGCCTGTTATGTTCCATTCAAATAAATAGTCTCTTTTCCACTGTCCAATCTATAAATTCTGTTGAGATTTGGTTCACTACAGAGGTAACAACAAAAGCTCACGTTTAACCAACCATATAAAGCCAAAGCCAAAATTGGAAAACAGACCTAAGTGACCAAGAACTAAACAGGTACATTAACAAATTCATTAATACTATGCAAACTTTAAAGTAAGTTTAAATTATTCAAATCAATCAAAATTATTTTGGCTGGTCAAAAATGTTGAGAAAGACAAGGGTTATGAACCGTCAAGGTGTTGATTTCTACATGCCATATACAAGTTTTTAGATTTACACTATTGTTTTCAAGGTTAAAAACTCTTAGGCTAAGGGTGTGCAATTTGGGTATCAATATCGTAAGTATTAATTAACTCGTCTCCGTATTTTATTTTATATCATTCTTGCACAAACCCATGGATAACAGTGATGGGCAGAATAAGGCAAAAACAAAATATATTTCTAAATAAAGTAATACAATGTGTTTTCTTCATTTGGGTACATTATAAACCTAAAATTATTCTTAGCAAAATGAAAGTAAATAATTAAATAATAACAAATTGCTTTCATATTAAGTTTTGTATGAAAAACAGCCTGAAGATGAGCATCCTCTTTGTAATACAATGATATTACAAGGATGAAACTGGAGAAAAGCAAAACTATAATATATTTTTTAAATTTTAAATTGATAATAAGTTAAATTTAATGAAATTTTACATTTCACACAGTGCCAAAGTATTACTGACAGTAGTAAGTTCAGTTAGCAAGATTTTAAACCAAAACTGGGTGTAACTGATAAACTTAGACTTTGCAAAAATGGTTTTTGTTAAATATCTGTTGTCTTAAAGATGATACATCAAGCAAGGCTGAAATATATCAAGAATTTAACTCTGTTAGTTATGTTTCAAAGTGATAAGAACTGGAAAACTCAAATGTTAATCATTAAACCACCTGCAAAAGTCGAGAGAGTAAGAAGCCATTTAAGTTTTAATTTTATTACAATGTGATAATTGGTCTATATCAGTTATAAGAACACTTTCTGAAGCCTACACTAAACAATAATGTTTCATTTTCCAAAAATGTTCTACAGTTCCAAATGGTTCTTAAGAACCAAAATAATGAGAACATCTCAAGTTACCATTACATACATTAATTTGTGAAGAAGAGAAATGTTTGAGGGATAATCAAGGGATTCTGAATAGAAACTATGGAGAGAACTTATGAAACAACAACATATTTTCATCAGCTTTCGTCTCACATGAAAGTGAAGTAATTAATTCTTGAAAGATTGCTTTTATCACCACGTAACCTTGACTTTATTCAGGACCAACTTTATTCTAGTCATTTAATGAAAAGCTCAATTGAAATAGATTTTGATTTGAATATCAGTAAAGTTGTCATTATCAAATTATCAACAACCAACAACGTAGTGTTAAACATTAATATCATGTTCAGCTGCTCAGAATGAAAAATTAATGTATCGTCAATAAATTCACAGGACGGCAAGCTGTTCTGGCAAAGGAAGAAGTTGCTCTGCACAGCACAAAGAAAGTTACTATAGTGAAGTCTCCGCAACGGTGAATATGATTTGTACGTAGTTACGAGTCTATCTGTACGTACAACTTAGTTGATCTCACTAGATCTCCAAAACCACCTGTCAGTTTTGATATTTTGATTAGTTAGGTATAGCTTGGTTGCCAAAGTGTTCATATATTGTGTTCTTATTTTGTGTACTGTCAGATAACTAAAAAAGGTAAATTAGTTCATTAAATTGTGATCTCTGTATATAGAAACGCTCTTATAAAATGTGACAAGAGCGGTTTAAAATGTTACTCTTTATCTGTATTCTTTTTTGTAAAATTTACAGAAATCAATCTAAACAATTAACATGTTTGCTCATTCAAAGTTTAAAGTTTCTATAAACTAGAACACTTTGTCAAAAACCAATTTGATTAATATCTTGTATCTCTATTTCGATTAGAACTCTTAAAGTTGTGAAACAAACAAAATGACTTGTCAGTAATAAATCTAGTAAACCAAAGGAAAATATGTTTCAGAATCAACACATTTTAATTAATTACATGCCATAACAGTCCATTAATTCTTTTAATTGTATCAGCTTTTTCAAGTAGCGGCTATTCAAAATATGTAGAATCTTGGAGCATTGGAAAAACGGTTTATTGTAGTATCACTAGATAAAGGAATACAACATTTTCCAATATATTTTTTTATTTTTTGCAAGGCCTTTCTGAATCAAAGATTCCATCATCAGGCACTTCACAAATTATCAAATGTTTACATTTTTGTAATAATAATTAATTAATAACATATGGTAAACAACTTGGATGTACCATATAAAATTTTTAATCAGAATTAAATTTTAATTTTTTTATAAATTGAGATGAAAATGAAAAATCTGCTGTGGCAAATCACTGTATTGAATCTGGACACACACTCTCTAATAAAAATTTACGATTATTAAAAGAAGTTACAAACACAATACACTTAAATGCTTGGGAAACATTTTACATTAACATAAATCAAAAACTTATCAATAATGAAGACGGACCAATTCAAAATTCAGTTTTACTCTCATGGTATTAAATGGTATTTAAATTTCATTTCTCTTGTTTCCAAATAACTTTTTTTCAAATTTTATTTCTTATTATTTGAAAATTAAATTATCAAGTCTTATTTTGTTTGTTTGGACTGTTTAATTGATGAGGTAATAGAATAAATGTAGATTTTATTCTCTTTTGTCATAAATATCTTTCCAATTACTCAGTGTCAGTCGAAATATCTCAAAAAGGAATGAGCATTAATAACACTTTCCAAGCAAATATTGTTTGGCTCACCAATTAATAAAAATAAGAAACAATCTCCACAGTTAAAACAGAGTTTCCAAGCATTAGTTTTGTATGGACTAATATACTTAGTAACTGAAATGCATATATCAATATCATTGCAATGAAAACACCTTGTAATATTACAGCCTGTAATCATATTAAATCTTATTTTCTTGAGTATACAAAGGAATAATTAATCTAATTTTTATGTAATTAATTTCTACACTATGGGAATTTTAATTCTCAAATTACTATAGAAAATGAATAGGGTGTTTTGAACACTTATAGTCCTAGCAGAGATGTATAGTATACATGTTCAGAGACACATATGAATGCGGGACTCAAAGGGTTATAAGAAGATGCAAAGTATGGAAAAACTATGGTAAAAACGCACCTTGGGCAGTAGTTGCATAATATTCGTATAATTCTGAACAGTATAAAATACAACTTGAAATTGTATGTATATACAGGGGCCGCATTTACAAATTCGGCGCCCCTAGGCCTACAGACCAAAGAGCGCCCCCCCCCAGAGGACTCTGATTACACTGACGTAGAAATCCAGTAAATTTCTTAATTACGTAATTTTGATGAAAGATAATTACAATAGTATATATATATATATATATATATAGAGGAGTGTTTTGAATAAATAAAAGCAATGAACCAATGAATGAGTCAACGTCGCACCTCGGACCTAGTTGACCTTGGCCACCCGCCCCGCCAACACCACCCGCCGCCGCAACTTTTTTTCTTTTGTGTACTTTAAAATTTATGCGCCCCCTAAAATTTTGCGCCCTAGGCCTGGGCCTAGTGGGCCTATAGGGAAATGCGGCACTGTGTATATATGATAAATAAATTATAGTAAACACAGTGTTTTGTAACAATTAAAATATAGTTTTTATTAGTACATTTTTAAGTTATATCTTAGTTTTATAAACTAATATAGAAATAGATTAATGATATATTTCAGTTTTTGTACTACAATAAAAAATTTTTCTAATGTGATGTTTTATATTTCACTACCGTTACCTGTTACTTTTCTCATCATAATTGATGCATGGATCTTGCTCAAATTTGTTGTGGTAATTAAGAATTTATTAATTTTAGACATAAAACAGTACTGTAGATTACCTCTTAGCTGACCACCTATGGGAACAAAGCTTGCTTGGGTCAAGAAAAATGAAAATTACCACTGTACAATATTTATAGACTATAAAATATGATAATGAGGCTAATATTATTCCATCCATTAATAATTTGTTTCGTAGACAAAACAACTAATTTATGTTTCAGTCTGTTCATTTTGTGAATTTAATGTACAAAATACAAGGTGTCTCAAAAAGGTCTTTACAACTTTCGAAATTCATATAAATCTATTCAAAAAAAGTACAGTGATGGTTTTAGTGTTGTTTAAAAAAATATCACACATCAAGTTTAAAAAAAATTTAACTAAAGATGTTCTGTATGGTGTCCGTTGGTTATCCTACAGACACCCATTTGTAGTTGATTTGTTCCCAAACTCGCAGTAACATTGCAGGTGTAACTTGCTCTGCGGCGGCGTAGATTCTTGCTCTAAGTTCCGGTACAGTGGCAAGTAAAGGAGGTACATACACCATATCCTTGATGAAGCCCCAGAAGAAAAAGTCTAGCAGTGTGAGGTCTGGGAACGCGGGGGCTATACAATTCGCATACCACAGCCAGTCCATTGACCTCGAAAGAGGTCATTGATAAATTCCCGGACGTCAGTTAGATAGTATGGTAGTGCACCATCTTGCATGAAGTAGGCTGAACATTTTGTTCTTGGTCATCCTCATTAATCTGTGCTATAAAACACTATCCCATTGATGGTTCTCTCATAGAAAAAGAGGCCGTACATTTTCTTCTTGTTCAAAACAAAAAACACGTTCAATATAGGACTATCACGAGCATGTTGCAATGTATTGTGTGGATTTTGACTGCCACAAATCCAACATGTATGTTTGTTAACCTTGCCACTTAAGTAAAAAGTTGACTCGTTAGAAAAGATTATGTTGTCCAAGAAATGTTCATCATTTCAATTTAAAATATCAGGACAGAAGTTCTTCTGGGCATGTTCCCACAGAAGTTCCCACATACAAACCGTTGTATGTGGGACTTACAGCTCATGAGACGCATGCCAGGTTGATTTTGTAGGGCTGTTGACAAAACTTTGTCTAACTTGCTCAATGACCATCAGATGTTCCTGGAGACTTGATGATTTCTTATGATTTACTGAGCACCCCATTTTACAAAACATTTATGCAACTCATAAATTGTAGGCATACAGGGGGATCTTTAGCGTTCTTGGTACTATAAATATTACACTAAGCTGTTGTTGCCGGCTTTGATTCTTCAAATAAAACACACGGCTGGCACGTTCTGGTCCAGTAAAGGCAGCCATATTTTATGTAACTGCTCTTGCAGTGGGATTCTGCACTAGTGAACTACGCAAATAAAACCTTGATGTGTTTCCCTTTGAAACAGCACTAAAAGCACTGTACCTTTTTTGAATAAATTTATATAAATTTGCAATGTTGGAAGTCCTTTTTGAAACACCCCATACAATACACGATGCTCATAATAAATGTTCACAACGAACTGTAACAAATACGGAACACAAGAAAAAATATTTCTCAGAACTAAGACAATAGACATCAACTTGCAGTGACTTTTATTATTTGGATGATGTTAATGAATTTGTATGCAATTGAATATCTTTTATTAATGAATAATCAATCCTTTCTACTCAATTATTAGACCACCAGTTGTTCCAGTTCACCAAATGATTAAAACTGAAACAGATTTGACATAAACAGAGAAGAAAGAATTAATATAGTTTCTATGTACATAACTTTGTGCATTAGAATCTGTTTTGCATATCTCAAAGATGAACCAATACAGAAATAACCAGTTGTTTATTAATACACAGGCCAGTTCACCTAAGACAAGATTCTAGATAAAGAAACTCAAAACCGAGCATCCCACGTTTGTGCTAGACATCCCTGAAGACTAAGAAACGAAAAGAATCAAGGAAATGAAGTAGACTACCATTACTAATAGATGGTTTTAGAAGTACGTAGTACGATGAATTTTTGAGTTCAAACAAATATTTTATTTGTACCACACTGTTAGTAATAATACGTTGCTCTGAACACTTTAAATTCAAAATGTAATTTTTAACGGTCTTTATAGGCATTAGAAGAATAATGAGATTCTTATTACGGAATTTGGGACATCCTATAATCAAACCTGAAGAAAAACAGTTGTAGATGAACTTTTGCAGAATTTACATAAGACTGGAAGTAAAAATGTGATAAAATGTGGGTATTGGTTCTTTTCCTACCTAAACCTTCATTTATCATTTTCATAATTTCTTCTCTATTCAACCTTTTAACATCAGTGGTATTTTGAAGTTTTTGTATTCTTTCCTTTCCAAAGATCCAATGCTTTGCATGAGATAATGATTTTGTAGACCTGGTGTGAATGCCCTCTATTGTAACTTTTAGCCTCTAAACAAGGTCAGCTCATCCTTAAAAAAGACCAAAAGGAATATACAGTATACCATAGACTCTCAAACACTGGTGTTTGGCTGATTCGTAAGGCCGAGCCTCAGTAAAAGCAATGGGAAAACTACGAAAAGTAAAAAATACAACTTTAAACTTTGAATAGGTTTTTAGCAAAAGAAATATATAAATTTACATAATAATTGGTATACTGGCTGATATGAAATTCCCTCAATAATTGTTAAAGAGTGTAAGGAATATCTTGTGAAGCCAATAATGAATTTGATTAATCAATCATTAGGAACCAGTGTTTCTCCAGACAAGCTTAAATGTTTAAAGTGAAACCAAGTTATAAAAAAGGGAGGAAAACTGTAGTCAAAACTATTATCCGATTTAATTTTTACATGAACACCTAGAAAAATAGTTTGATTACTGAATATCAATATAGCTTTAGAACAAGTTACTTGACTGACACTGCATTTACCAACCTTGCAGAGGAAGTCTACAATGCTTTAGATGGATCCCAGTCTACAGTGGCAGTGCCAAAAGGTGGTGTATCTGGAGTTCCATGAGAGGCAGTTTTAGGACCATTACTATTTACTGTGTATAAGAATGACCTACCACAAGACATAAATAAGAAATTAGTTTCATATGCTGATGGCTCCACAGCAATAATACATGTGATGAGACTATTAGTAGAACCAACTATAGTTAGGTTAGAATAGTGGTTTAGAATTAATGAGATGATTCTGAATACTATAAAAACAAATATTGTTCATTTTAAAAACAGACAGCACAAAAATAATTGATTACAGTTACCGTAGGTTATGAAAAAAATGAATAGTTGCACAGGTATAAATACTATTAACCCTTCAAGTGTCCATCATCAATATCTTTGACAACTCTGACTTCAATAAATGTCATCATCAAACATTTTAATGATAAACATTCATGTATTAAAACTCATTTTGCCGACGCTAATAACCATCAAATCGCATTATAACCTATACCGTTCGTTTTTCTTTATGGTTAGTGGGTCTTTCGATTTCTCGTACTCTGTACCAAACATTAGTCTACATCATTTTCATCAGCTGTTCTTTCCAGCGAAATGCGTTTGCATTGTTTGATGTTGCTCAGATAAGAACGTGTAAATGTCACTGTTCACAATTTATTTTGTTCTTGATTTCAATTCGTTTTTATGTGGTTACAAGTTGTTAGAAATGATATTATGGCATGTAAATATTTTATGTTTTTCATAAAAGATAATCACTATTTTGGGTTTCCTCTATATTATGTAAACATTATGAATTGCTATAAATACTTACAGCAATGTATATATCTATGTTCATGACAAAATAATGCAACAAGTAGGTTTTCTAAATGTTGTATTGCTATTATATGTAGTATAATATAGAAAGTAAGAACATTGTTATATCAATGTGTTATATAACTACGGCAAGTAAGAAAAAATTTCAAATGTGCACTTATTCATAAAAATAAAAAAATAAATTATTTATATTAACAGTTCAACATTATACATTTCTGTCTACATTTACTACAATTTGGCTAGTCCGAATTTTAAATGTATTTCAAATAAGTTTTATTGCAAATATTGATTTTATTTTAATTTTTTGTTTAAATTTTTTTTTATTTCTAAACTAAAAAATAGTTTTTTTTAACTTCATAGTTACAGAGTGAGAAAACAGTTATTTGCAGAAAAAAGTGGTATATAACGCTTTATATTTGTTACAATTGAGATTTTATACAAATTTTACAAGGACAAATTGCAAAACCTCGTAAAACGGTTATGCATTTTACAAAATATAATGGACGCTCGGAGGGTTATTAGTTTGCTAGTAGGATTTCGTGAAAAGTGCTTTCTGAGATTACATTATTTTCTACTTAAAGTCTAAAAGTTACTGGGATGTAACATTGTCAGCCAGAATAATGTCTCCATTCTCATTTATAAGAAAACAAGAAATGTAATGTAACAACACTCCACTGGTATCACTCTTCATTGTTCATAAATCTCTTAATATGTGAATTAGTCAAGCAGTGGTCTTCAAAATTACAATAATATTGTAACATTATTAGTGCTGTGCACCCCAAAAACTATGTATTGCCCCTCTACAATCAGCAAATCCATGGAAACTAATGAAGATGAATTATAAAATATGTTTTGTCTTACAATTTATTTTTATTTGGAAAGGATACAACTGTCTTCGAAAATATTTCTGCTTTGCGAAGAAGTTTCCATTTTCATCTAGAAATAATGTGCTGAGCATCTAGAAGAGAAGATAAAAGTAGCTTTCTTAATCTTTTTAATCTAGACTTTGATATTTGTACAATTGTATTTGCACCATCACAATTTTATAAATATCATAACATATGGACAGATTGGTGAAAATGATTGGGTTGGAGTGAGGTTGGGCGGTTCATGAAAATTTTCATCAATCATGTGATCGATCAGATTGAAAGGTTAAGTGACAGGTTGGAACGTGTCAGAGAGCAAAGAAGAAGGAAAGTTCAATGCGTAGTGTTCCCAAGGAACAGGGACGTAAGAGAGTGCTTGAAATGGAAGCTGAATCAGAATAAGGACTGATTGTACATATTTTCTGCAACCAAGTAATTAATTTATTTTTCCTGGTAATTCGATTTAGTTTTTATATTTTTATTTTTATTATAAGCAGTGAATTTGTAAATAAAAAAATGTATAGAAAAATAAACGTGTTGTGTTTTTTGTATAAAATGAAGGCATATTTTTAATTTACAAAAGTTAAGTAAGCATAATAAGAAATGTATTATTATAAGCCAAAAGGAAATATATTTAAAATACATTTTCAGTGTTGCTTTAAATATGTATAATGTTAAAAAGCTTGTATGGTATTATGTTCATTTTATAAACCAATAATTAAAAACTGTTACTTTTTTAGAAAAACTTTTAAGTATTGGAAAGAAGCAACTAAAATATTTAAAATTGTAGTAAAAATACTTCAAACAGTCATGGTATGATTATACAACCTACAATATATAAGGGGGGGCTCAGGGCGACCAACCTCCCTCAACATTTTGAAATACATACATTTAAATTTTCCCCAGTAGTTTGTTTTAAGCTAGAACACATTTATGAGGTCTTTAAGTTAAAAAATTTCCAATGACATTAATATTTTTGGACGGTACTTTATACTTCCCAAATTATACAGTGAGTCAGGCCCACCCCGAAATAATTTTCTACATACACCACTGACTTGTACTGAACAACTAGAATGAGCTTCTTATACTGATGACATATGTAAAAACATAAGGTATATCATGTATTTGTTTTATGTTTTATGATGACTGTGTTAATTTTGTTACATCAAGACTCTGGAAATTGTAAATATAAAATTAGAAAATTAGGTATTCACATGGAGTTTTTATTTCAATAGTGCAACTAATTAATACTAATCGGATCAAATTGTAATATTACACATATTTGATAGTAGATCAATGTTCAACAATAGAATACATTTAAAACATCAAATTAATATAATTATTGTATGAGTATTTAATTGGTTTGACAAATCTGTCAGTTTATTGAAGTAATGTTTGTCAGTAAATTGTTTTGCTAAAAGAAAAAAAGACAGTGATACATCACTTTTTTCAAAAATTAGATTTATGAATACAATACATGGATGAAAACTATTTGTTACAATTTGTAAAAGAGCCTTACACACAAAAGAGATGTTTGTTAAATACAAAGATTTTGAAAACTGTGAAAAAATTTCTAACATTTATGCCCAACTAAAAATTATCATTTGGAATAAATTTTAATATATCGTATTTTTGAAGGAGGCTTAAAATAGCCTACATGTAGCATTTTTAATCTTAACTGTGAAATAAATACATGACCATGTCTCAATATTGAAAAGTTTATTCAATATTAATTAAAACTCACACCATTCTTAGTCGTTAATCTTTCTTGTAACAATGAAACTTTAATACTCACTTACTTAAACAATCCACGTGCGAGATGGGTGGTAGAAACTTCCATAACCAAAGAGCTATTAGGTAAACATGATTAAATGGTCAGGTGCCCCACTTCAGAGGTTGATAAACTTAGTAATCATGGATTTGGAGCCCTTGATCGGCTTTACTGAATCATTTATTAAGCACGAAATGTCTGGTATCGGTACAATAAACGCTCAGCTTCTGTAGGAGTCACTTGAAAGAGTGAGTATATTTGGATAACATCTTATACAACTGTACTGTAAAATTCTTTTGCTCTTAATAATTTAACCTATGATAAAATTTCTTCTATTGTTGACTTATCATCCATTGTAACATTTTTATGTTCTATTCTAACATTAATAGTAGTTTTCACTACTTAGATGTGACTTAAGTTCAAAAGCAATGTAGAGTTAAATACTACAAAATATTTTCCTGTCCATTAATAGAACAAAAACTGCTTTCACTGCTCAACAGTAGAGGAGACGACGAGATGGCAGGAAACACAAGTACTGTGGAGCAGGGTGGCTTAGCTACCAGCAGATCTTCAGCAAACCGAGGCCACAGGCCGAGGTACAAGTGTGTGTACGGTGGCCTCAGGCTACCTCACGTCATCAGAGCTTAACCAACACCTAAGGTGAGCAATCAGGGTTATAACGTATTTGTTCCTGTAGTAATAACATTGTGTGTTGTTTTCTTGTAAGCATTACAATACTTATACAAATTAAAAAAAATATTTATTGGATATATATTAAAGTTGATAAATATTCTTCACTTCTAATGAAGTATTTGCTAACATTCACATTTTATTTTAAGTATTAAGTCACAATATGTGGTGGATCTAGTGGGGCAAGGCGGAAAGATGCCTTCCCCCCAATATTCTCATACTTTCTTAATTCATTATTAGAAATTACTGTTTATATTAAATTATTTTTTATTAACATATTAATAAATGGAAAGGCAGTCAGTGACTACTTCTTATAACTGGCTGTGAATATTTATCTTGTAAAGGTACGTTTCCTAATTACTAATTGGTTATTTTTTTACATTTTAACATAATGTGAGACACTAAATTCTTTAGCATAAAAATATTTTATATAAATTTTATACATATTTTTGTAATATGTTTTACATTTCACATATTACAATGATCAATGACTTCTAAATATTGAAGTAATAAATATTTACACATTTTCATTATTATCATTTATATTACTTCTTTGTTTGATGAAAGGATTGTGAAAGAAACAGGATTTTCCCGGACATTTGCTATTGTTCAGTGAAACAAAAAACTTATATTACTTGCTATAATTTGGTCAGTATCATTATCACTGCAATCTTACATTTCCGAAATAATTACTTCATTTTCATTGTTATTATATTCTAAAAATGAAATTATGGGTTTATGATAACTAAAATAAGAAATAAAAATTGGGAATAAAATCTTGGTAAATATCTTTTAAACACAGCATCTATTGTTTTTTCCATACCTATGTTCTTTCCTATGTTTTTATCGTTTGACATTGTTAATTTTAATTTATCTTTTAAAAAGTCAATTAATGGTTTTGACATTTCTTCAGCAAAATGTGTATTAAAGTCAGTTTTTACATAATTTATTTTTTAAGCGAATGTAAGGTAAGGCCTAATGTAACTGAGTAAAGGTTATAATTATAATCAACAGAAAGACTAATTTTCTTTCAGGATTAAATTACACGTAAATGTTTGTAAATGAAACTTTGTACTGGTGGGTTCAGTAAAGGTTTTTAGTTAGCTGTTTTACGTATTCCTGTATTGTACAGGTTTGTGGGACGGAACAATGAACTGGTCATTGGGTAGTAGGGAGAATTATAGACACATAAAAGCACTTAAATCAAATGTACAGAAAATCAACACTTTACACAATATTGGATACAAACTATATGATAAATTCACAACAGAACTTATAAAGTTGTTGCCTACTAAGTCTTTCAAGAGACTTCTGTATAAAAACAATCAATTGACATCAGAGACACATAAACTACAAAACTTAATAATATAGTGTAATCTAGGTGAATAGGTATTTTTGTTGTCCCATCATATGCATAGTTGAGTGTACTGTGATGTTTTTAACATGATCTCTAAGCACGGTAGAGCATCCGAGTTTTCTGCACATAACATACCTAGCTATAATGGGAAGGGTTGATTCAATGTGAATGTTGAGTTCAGCTTCAGTTCACCTTCCTCTTAGCAGAAACATCTTATTGCACTCAATTGAGTACCTGATGGGCAACAAGAATACCTTTTCACCTATATTGCTCTATATTTCTCCAGCTTTATTTGGATCTCTCCAGACAACCATGATTCCAGATTCCGGGAGTCAAGTCTACGAGAATTACCCGGAGAGTGTGGAAAACCTCAGGAAGAAAGTGGGTCTGGGAGCACTCCCACACTTCTTTTATGTTTTTTTGTGCAGAAATAATTTCCTGTGCAAATTTAAAGTGCTTAATTTTTCAGAGAGAAGTATCAAAACGCTTTTCTGGTGTGGTCCGCTTCAAACCATGTACTGTATATACACATATTTAAGAAAGCAATACTACAATACTCTTTCTCTTAATGACACTGATTAAGATTAAGAACAAAAGGAAAGCAATAGAAATATACAATAATAATTGTATAAAATACTTTTGTTAGGACTATATTATATTATCACACTGATAAATTAATATAGGTAGGCTACCCAGGATATAGCACAGTCACTGTATTATTTCATGCACTCCTAATAAAAAGCAAACCTTCAACAAAACTTGAGAATATTAATATTATAAATTAAGTGATTTTATTTCAATTTTCTTTGTATATTTTGTAAAGAAAATGTAACTTACATCTTTAAGCAAAAATACAATATGTTCAAATTGAGCTATGTATATTAAAAAAAGTTATATAACGTTTATTTAAAGAGATATTTTGCACTTAATTGTAGAAATAATTTCTCTACTAAGATATAAAATTGCACTTAACTGTAATGTGATGTACAGACAAAAGTTACATAAAAAGTGTAAAAATATTTTAAAAGAAAATTCTTTTTTTCTAATGCAGTTGAGACCACTTTGCCTGGCACAGATACAGTCGGAAAGCTCTAATCTGAAATGGACTCATCGACTGACAACTATTCAAGAAAGGCTACTTTAATACAGGTAAATTATTACTTTAATATATAAAATATACATTATATATATATATATATATATATATATATATATATATATATATATATCATTTACTGTTAAAAATACATACAATATCAATAGATTAACATTTTTTATCCAGTTAAATTTTGAAGATTACAGTGGAAAAGTCATTTCTTAAATGATATCAAAGAACCTGCTTTTACATTTATTGAGTGAAAAATTATGTCTACAATAGTGAGTCCACAGTAATTGAAATAGAGAAGTTACCATAAAATATGTTTACTTCTACATACTTGTATATTTCCCAAAACATAAAAAAGTTCCCTCAAATGTAAACTCACCAACTGACAAAATTTGAAACAGAAATCTCGGTGGACTGTACCACTTTCCCATGTATCGTAAATATAAAAATTTGCATGAGAGGGTTTTTATGTGCTCAGGACACATCAATTGTAATATTTTATCTTTGACTGTATAGCCAATTATAACTATCTTGCAATGATAAATAAGGTGGGTGTATGCCAAACTAACATGCCAAACCCATGTTACGTAACAGACTTTGCTGAGGTTAGATGCATATTAAAATTTCAAGTCTATTACTTATTTCATTGCCATGTAGTACCATGTCACAAGCTAAAATGTTATATGATTGTACTTAGTTTGTTTAATAATTGGTTTATTTTGCTATTTTCTTATTGTCATCATGATTACTCATAAGATCAATGTAAAAAATGTTTGTAAATGCTCTACCAAATCCCATGGAATGACATGTACCATCATTACGCTCCTCTGAGCAGTTGTTCTAGCTGAGTAATCAGCGTAAAAACGATACAAATCTATAAAAACGATGAAAAGTGTAAAATTTCCATTATTATACAAGTAATGCGAAGAATAACCATCCTAGAACTCAATATTGTTTATATAGATATGAAGCTTATGCAGAATTAAAGTCTATAGATCAGTTTGTTCATGAGACATCATCCTTACAGACAGATAGACAGAAATTAAATAGTTTCAGCCGCTCCAGTGATAGCTTCGCTAACGCTCAGCCAAAAAGTTCCAGAATCTAATTAATATGAAACAGGAGGTGGTAAGAGCATGGCAGAAGGTTCTCACTTAGGGTGCTGAAATATCTATATACAGCCCTGTTTTATTTGTAGTAGAGTTTAGAGAGTAATACAAAATCTACATATCTCACCAGGAAAGTTCTGCAATACAAATCCCACACAAGACGAAGTTCAGTAAGGAAATTACCACACTATCTCAGTAATCTCTGTTTTCCTTCTGGTCTTGCATTTATTAAAATTCACGTGAGACCTAGGAAAACGTTACTATTATCTGATATTACAAAAATTAACCATGAAATAGACTTTAACATGATGAAAAGTAATCCTGTATACCATGATTGTGTAGATAGCAGTGACTGTGCTGGCCAACACAGGGATGTTCCTAAGTGGAATGGTGTTGGGGTTCCCTTCAGTCATTCTGGGGCCACTTGTTGAATCAGACAGTCCAGGATATCATGCTAGCATTGAAGAGGGATCCTGGATCTGTAAGTACACTTTGAAGTTGTAAACATTTTGAATGTCGTTATTTTAACCTGTCCATTAATTTACCCATTTACCTTCATTTGTTTCTAAATATTGAATCAGATCTTCTATTCACAACAACAAGTGGAATGTAATATCACAGTATCCCGTTCTCCCAGTTATCAGTTAGAGCACTAACTTGGGCATACCTTTAGTGGAATATGTTGGAACTCTCTCTTGCAATAGTAATAAATTAGTTATGTGATTAAAATATTTTATTTTAACTTGCATGCACAGATTTTAGACATCTGCTGGTCGTAAACACCCTTGTGAAAGAGTTTTTACTAATCTGAAACCACAAAATACGCCTGTTTGAAAGTTTCCTATCTCCAATTTTTTAAAAAATTATAATGAAAAGCACAAGCAGCTAATCAAAGTTATATAAGTAAATTTAAGTATAAATTAGGTTGATTTAGAACAAATTGGGTATAACAACTAAACTGTGATTTGTATAAATCATGCATAGCCTTTTCCACTCATTACAATATGTTTTGATGGTGGCCTTGACATTTGAGTCTTGTCCAATCAAATTTCATGGAATCCAGATCCAGAATTCAGATAATACTAATTTATTTCGTAAATTAATAAATTCTGTTAATTGTATATCTTATTCCTCAAACAGTATACAATATTACTTATAGAATAAAGTAATGTACATTGCAAAAGTATGAAATAGACTACCGTATAGTAAATTACATTATGGGAATTCCATCTTTGCTATCAACAAGTCAGAAATTGTTCATCAAAGTAATATTACTTTTCCATCAGAACATTTCTTTAAAATATTTTTTAGAGGAAATTAGATTTTTAGAATGTGGTATGTCCAATGTAAGTTTCATTTAATAATAAACACCAGAGAGTGAAACCTCCTTTTCAGAAAGTGACAGACTATAGGAGTCCAGAGTATATTGCGTTGCATAGTAGGACATCTGTGGAAATCTCCAACAGTTCTCAGATTACTTGTGTTACCCCCAACATACATAATGGCCTTATTACAAATACAGAATAAAAAATCAGAAGTCCGAGATAACTAAAATTCCTTTACAAGAAATCAAAGGTAATCAACCTGTTATGATTCTAAGTGCTCTCTTCTGTTCCAAGAAGACTTGGAATACATCAGGGGATCCACCTCACAGATAATTCTATAAGGCATTATAGATTTAAAATATTCATGGTAAACCATTATTAGAACCTCTCTGTCCAGTAGGGATACAGAATATTATATACAAAATCATCCTTTTTATAGAAAAAGTGTGAGTTATAGCATGATAGTTCTTTGGAAATACTCTTGAGTTTTGTGTTACTATTGTAATTGATAGCACTACATTAATTGTTTGGCACTGACTACCACGTGCTCTAGCATGGAGTGGAGAAGGATCAGTTGTAAAGCGATACTGACTCCTTCAGTATCCTGCAGTTTATCATATGTTTTATTTATTTAACTAAATTAAACCTTAAAAATTAATTTTACACCTACAATTGATTTTGTTAACCCAAACATTTAGTTCTTTGAGTTTTGATTAATAGAGACTGTAGTGTAATCAATTTTTAAGAGACCTTACAATTAAAAACAGCTTTCAAACTTTTTTAGATTATAGCTATTCAATTTAAACAAATTAAAATTAAATCTTGACTATTAAAGGTCTATAAATATAGAGAAACAGTGAAAAGTCCTTATAATTTTTCAATACTTTAAAATGGTTTTCATTTTAATTTTGTTATATCTCCTATGGTTTTTTGAGGAGTATAAATAATGATAACTATAATCTTTCAACTTAGGATGGTGACTATTTAAACAATTTGTCATAAGTTTAGTATCCATTCTAAACTGATTAACATTTTCGGATGGCAGCCATTGGAATGTGCACAGAAATTGTATGTTTGTCATTACACAATATATACCATACAATTTATTTCTTTAAATGGTTTAAACATCTTTTAGTTGTACCTTTTTTTATCTTAAAGTTCCAAGACAATGCACATTCAAATTTATGAAAAGTTATAAAATTATATGTTTTCTATTCATAGTGAAATTAAAGTGTTTTAGAATTCTTGAGTCATACATATGTATTCCAGATTAAGCATTCCAAACACATCCTTTAAGAGGTCACTGACATATGGCCTTGTGTAACAAGCCGTGCCAGAATGAGAAGATGGGAGTTTCCCATCACGACTATAATTAACTAACCTCAGAGATATTCAATTCTTAAATCTCTTTAGACATTATATGCCATCGGATCTTAAAAACACTCAAAAACTTTTCAACACAGTTATATAACGTAATGTTAAATCACAATGGTTAGATGTTTAGTCACAGTTTTAGACAGTAATTAATGGTTTTAGAAATTAAATTATGTGGATGTCCTTGAAACATCTCATGCAGAGTATTTTGTAATACTCATTATATTTTGTAAAGTTTATTTGCTGATAAAAGGTTTAAAAAAATTAATTCTTTTATCACTAATATAAGTACCAATAACAGTTAAGCCTTTAATGCTGCTCTTTTCGGTAATGATGGTCAATTTACTTGTATAGAAAATCAGTGAATTAAATGTCAATACATCATCCACTTACCTTTATTATTTATACACTAGACAATTAAGTGAATCTAATTTATTTAAATAAAATATTCACAGTTAGATTATTGGAATCAGCTATGCCTTGCACTTAATGAAAAAACAAAACATTTTATAATATTGTCAAGTATTATTTTAAAATGAGATACAATATTTTAATTTATACAGACCTACATTCAGCAGGTTTGAAATTAAAATATACAAATGGAACTAACAAATTGAAATATTTCCTTGAAGAAGCATTGGGAACAGGTGGGAATTTGTTGTAATTAACTGGTTCCATGTACTGTCTTTATCATCTAAATCTTCTTCACTAGGAAACAGTATTGCTACTGGAAGTTAATACGGACACAAAAGGTGGAATGGTTTAATACATGTCGTCCTCCCCAAAATGCTGTTAAGTCCTGCTCTTTGACTTTCTCCTTTCACTATGTATAGTATCTCCTTCCCTGTAACTGTACCTTCCTCTGACTCAATATCTTTGCCTTATAGCCAGTGTTGCTTCCATTTCCTCACCTGTGGGTTGTCTACTGGGAGGTCCCTTAGTGGACAAACTGGGTCGACGCACTGGTCTACAGGTACTCAACCTGCCGAACATCGCAGGGTGGGTGCTGCTTTCTCTGGTCCCTTTCCCCTTCCAGTCCGTCTACCCTCTCATAGCCGGGAGGATGCTGACAGGGTTCGCCGCAGGTCTGGCTACAGCTGCTGCTGCCACCTACACTGCCGAAGTCATCACTCCTCGGCTACGTACTCTACTTGTGACTGTGTCTCCTGTTATGATGGGCATCGGGATATTTACAATCTATCTACTTGCTGATCTTTTCCAGGTAACCTTTTTTTTAAATAGCAAAACAATATTAAATGTTTGCGGAACAGATTTCTAAATTATTGGTGTTTAGTTTCTATAAAATTTAAAGTACTTTTTCAATGTGTTCACAAGTATACTTGGAGGATATAGAAGTTGTTAAAGTTAATCTCTTCAGTACCATGCCCAGTTACAAATTAAATCCTGGTTTATACAACCATTGTTTGATTTCAGGATCAATGGACAATAGCAGCAACCATAGGCACAACCATTAGTATCATATCTATCGTATTCACCCCATTTCTCCCCGAGAGTCCATTATGGCTGCTAACAAGAAACAACCCTGAGAGTGCTCTTAAGTCTCTGATGATTTTGAGAGGAACAGTCTCCCCCCACAGTGTGGAAGCAGAGTTCAAACAAATGGTGGACAGCTTATCGTCAAGGAACTCCAAAATTACTTGGGCAACTGTAATTCAAGACATCAAAAAACCCGAAGCTTACAAACCACTGATAATCATGAACATGTTTTTCCTCATTCAGCAGCTGTCTGGGGTCACAGTGGTCATTGTTTATGGAGTAAGTATGTCACCATTAGCGGTTACTTAGTTCTAACAATTTTAAATCATATCACTTTACACATTATTCATCTGCTCCAGGTAAAATTCGCAAAAGACGCAGAGCTATCAGAGGACGCCTACACTGTGGCCCTGTTTATTGGTGTGGTCCGTGTAATCTCTACTTTCCTCACAACCTGGCTCTGCAACCGCTGGGGACGCAGGAAGCCTGCTGTAGCCATGGGTGTCGGAGTGACTCTCTCCTTACTGGTCCTCACTGGCTACTTAGCCCTCCGGCACAGTTACCCAAAGACTATCCCCTCAACTCCATGGGTCTCCATCATCTGCATACTCGTCAACATCCTCACCAGCTCCATCGTCTTCTCCACCATGCTGTGGTCCATGCTGGGTGAGGTCTTCCCCACCAATGTGAGAGGGGTAAGAATAATAGTTTTATTTCTCTCAAATTAAGTGGATTTAAAAAAAAAACACGCTAGTTAACTCTAAGCCTTGCATCTGGGCTCTGTTCTCAACATGGGGCTAAAGTCAAAACTTCATTATAAATAGGAATTCGTCTCAAATCCTAATGTTTTATTGCAAAAACTTGATGAAAATATGATTATCTGTTAATGCTAATGGTTTATAATTTATATTCAAAATTGAGTTTCTTATGTATACTAAATATAAATTCAAGCAATTGTTTTCACACATTATTGTGTTCATAACAATCCATTAGTATTGAAACACTCAAATCTAAGTTTCTGAATGAAAAATTTATAGATTTGTGATAAGTTTATATTTATAACACAGTTTTCAACTCTACCTGTATATTAACTGGGATAACATGTATGGCTTCTTAATAGAAGATTTTCAATGTTTTAACACAAATTTAAGCTGTTGATATTAAACACTTTTGTTCATGATTTTTTAATATAATGGTTCATTAACGATTATAATCTCATCTTTACTATCAATATTGTATCATGTATTACAGTTACTACGGTATCAACAAGGATGGGTTCATGAGTTACAAAGCAAAAAGAATAAAAAAGATTATGATGCTGAAATATTCTTCCTCTATGAATATAAATAATTAAAATGTAATACTCGAAAAAATGTTCTAAATTTTGATGTAGATAATACAGATAAAAGATGTTAAAAAAAGAATCCACCAATTTGAAGTAAACAGAATAAACTCGATTATCATTCTGTATACCAGTATTGTGAACCCTGACATGTGACTTTGCACTTGTTTCTTCCTTGTAGTTCTCAAACCAGTTTCGCTGGGTTTATCCAGTGACCTATACTACACATTTATTGTGCAGTTCATGGAAGTGTCATTCTGTCCATAGATGTTATTTGAATCTCAAATAAGGAGGAAAACCAAATTAAGAGTTGACTTTTCCTGACCAAAAACAGGTTTTTTTTATTTATGGGGTTAATATAGGCAACTAAAAGTCTTTGAATATTTATTATATTTAACCCTCTCTACCACATAATAAGTTTTGGGACCTTCTAGTCAACAAATTACGATTTAGTATAATATTGCTTTATGTACGTATGTGTATTAGGATGTAAATAAGTATGTCTGATTTTCACCAAAAGAGTACGGTTTTTAAATAATCTAATATAGTTTAATTCTTACGTTTTATATTTTTACTCTAAAAACCTTGTTAATAGAAACAAAAAATAACATTTAATGTTTTATTTAATTATTACCATTCATGGTAAATTATAAATTGCTTAACATATTGACAGAAACTGCACATTTAAATAATTTTTCATTGAAAGGCACTAAAATATTGCACTTTCATTTGGATATAATGGAATTAAAATGTGGTTTTGTCCTATAGATAGATATATTACAGTACAATGCTACAAATTAATTTGTGTTATAAGTACCTCTGGAGAATGTTTTAATTTCAATAAATTTCATGATAATTTACCAAATTTAATTATGGAACAGTTTTTATATTCAGTAGTTTTAATTAAATATTTACAATTAACAAGTCATTAAAAAAATAATATTACAAAACCCACATGTTTATGGTGATTAAAATATTTTATTTTTTTGAATGAAGATGCAATTAAAACCATGAGAACCCAAAATTTTCAACCTAGGCTTTTGAAATTCTCAAATAGTGTGGAAACGGTGAAATAAATATCTATATTGAAAGGGTAAAATAGTGTGCTGTACTTCAACATTGTTTACTTTATTTATAGTTATTCTGTAGCTTTCACTGTTTCTTTTGTCTGCATTCTGATACGTAAGTTGAAACAATACCAATTTCAAAGATTCAAAACCTGACACAATGGTGTCTGTCTAACTTGTGTATATTAATAAAAGCATTTCTGGTTTAATTTGATGAGGCAATTTTTTTACAGGTATCCAGTGGACTGACCTCATGTTTTGGGTACATCATCAGTTTTCTGTCGATAAAGTTCTACCCCATTGTAGTGACAGTGGTAGGCAACATTGCAGTCTTTAGTTTCTTTGGCATTTCAGCCCTACTTGGTACAGTTTACTTGGCGATATTCCTTCCCGAAACACGCGGCAAGTCTCTACAGGATATTGAAAATTATTTTAAAGGTAATTTTTATTAAATATTTTAATTTTTAAAAGTAAAAGATATTTGATGCATCTATTCAATAATTTTAACTCTCTCATAAATTCGTAAATACTTGTTGGTAGATTGAAAACTATTCTGAGGTCAAAAATCAAACAACACATTTTGTTCTTCAAAAAAATGTTAAACAGTAGCTTATAATCAAGGTGAGGAAATGCCAATAATCAATCTTGATCTTTAAAGGTTATTTAATTTTATTATTGTTATCATAATTCAAATTTGCATCAAGACACCTTTTGAATTTAGGGACCATGATTATTAACTTGGTTATTTGTTTTGTGAACATCTTAGTGTTTAAATAATGTAAAGACAAAATAAGGCAAGGTAATGCACTCTGAACTTAGTTTTGTTTATTTATTTCAAATCTGAATAAAGGTATAGAATTAATTATTTTATATTTTATTGTAAAACTATTTTACAACAATGTATCACATCTTAGGCTTTATTTGACAGAAAAATTTAGTTACTGTACTGGTATTACACAGGTTCACAAGGAGAAATAAATTTATAATAACTGAACATATCAAGTAACTAGACAAAAACTATGCATCACTGAATATTTAATGTGATATACAAAAAAAGTTTCTACATTAATTTAATTTATTCATAAACAAACAAGCAAGTACAGTCTATGATGCACCAATGATGCGCAAAATTGCCTTAGAGAAACGGCCTTGAGTTTTATCCATAACAACATATTAAAATTTAAATGCTTCTAAATTCCTTATATTTTGTTGTGGACTTACAGGAAATACCTAGTTAAGATTTAATTACTCTTATACAGGGCGTTTCTGAGCTTTTCAATTTTGTACTTTTCAATATTTAAATGATTAAGTAAAAATATGTTCATACGTAAAAAAAAATATCAAACAAATATTTTGACAAAGTTTAAAAGTGTTGTATGTGTGTATTCATTCTATCTTTTGAGACAATTCCCATGATTCTATGATAAAAATAAGGATATAAATGTGTTTGATAATTGTGTTTTAATTTAATCACATTATTATTTTATTTACAAGGTATAAATTAAAAAAATAATGTTATTTGTTACAGGTGATAAAAAGGCCAAAGTACCTGTTTAGCCAACGATATGAATTACAAGTTACCTCTATGTGCTCACTTTCAAAATCTGTGATATTCTTCTGTGTTCCTCATCTTAAGATCTTAAGATAAATGTTAATTTTGAATCTTCTGACTTATTTATTTCAAACCAAAGTATATATATTATGTATATAAATAAATATATATATATATTATATATATATAATTTCAATAAACATTGAATCACAAAAAGTAATTGCTCCGCCAGGAAAGTACTTTTTATAAACAGATAAAAAGCTTTCCTGCTGGATGAGTGTGCTATATGTGAGTGTGTGTGTGTGTGTGTGTGTGTGTGTGTGTGTGTGTGTGTCATTCCAACATTAAATTTGATGCTAAGTTATTTCTCCAAAACAATATTTTGCCAATAAATTCAAGGACAGATGTAACATTACAACCTGTAATTAAAATAGTAGCTTATCAAGTGTTGTAGAGAAAATGTATTTATTTCTTCAGTGATTCCAAACTCTTCCTGCTACCAAGCAATTTGCTACCTTAAAATATGTATGGAGTAGATTGTTATCAATAGAAATTAGTTACATCATCAAATCCTGTCTTTAAGAGCCAGCTGTAGTGAAATGACCTTGAATTTTACTCCTTTACTGTAGGTGATAAAATCATGGTTGATGTCTCATTTCATTAGTATAATTAGTACATATCCAAATACATTTTCTTTCATGTAAAGTGTGAACATTTTGAAAATTAAATCAATAAAATACATATCTAAAAAACTATTCAAATTTGGAAAAATCTAAAAAAGTTTTGCAATTATGCATTTGGATATGTAAATGAAATATCTCCCATACTTGTTTAAACATCAATAGGGGCATAGAAGTGTTTGATATTTAACATTTTCTTATGGGACTAAAATCAAGATGGCCGCTAGTACAGCCGCTCTTAATTCTGAATCCAGATGATAATGTTTGTTACACTCCCTTGTTCTCCAATGAATAAATGTGATTTTATCTTGACACGTTGCAAATTGTGAATTATAAATAAATTTTATACTAATTGGCTGTGTTTTGCTACTGAAGTATTTTTAAAGTTTTTTATGTGTACTATAATATTTTCAATTGGCTAAGTGTTGACTCAAGCTGAAAAATTCATTTCTGTGTGTCTGTACGTCTATATCTCTGTACAATATCTTGAAAACGAACCTATAGACTTAGGATTTCGCTGGGCATTAGTATATATTTTTACATTGGTCTTATGGTTAACCATGATGGCAATGAGTAAATAGCAGATAAATAAATTACTTATAAACAAGCTGAGTATGATCATACAAGAGTTTAACATTTTGACATACAAACACATGTGGATGCCTCAATAAACTTTGCCTGAATGCCGGATCTCTAAAAAATTCTTTTGTGCAACATATAACGGAAAATTCTCATTTCCACAGACTATTCCACATCATCATATCATATATGAAGGCAACTTTTATTCCTCTGCTAAAAAAAGCTATGATACTATACTATTAAAACTAGTTTTCATAGCTTGTCTTCGTTATGTTTCGAAAGTATTGATTTTGTTATTCACTATCAAAACTCAAATAAGCTCCATTAAAAAAAATTTTAACTTTGAAGTAATTCTATTATATATAAAAGGGAAACCTAATAGACCTTGTTCTGCTACTTGTAAGTAGCTGTAATATGGTAGAGGATTACAAAAATGGTTTACAGTAGAACCCCTCATATCCGGCCACCACGGGACCGAGCCCCTGGCCGGATAACGATTCGGCCGGATAAACCAACCTACAGTACACAACACTTGACGAAACAAAAACAATTGTACTGTACTGTACTAACCGCACTGGAAATAATCAACAAAACTGTTTACAGGCTCAACTGAGGACAACACAGGAAAATGTAAACAAATAGAAACACCAAAATAACGCAAGAGTCGTGGGAGACTAGTGCGTGCAACTGCGCGTCTGCAAGCCGTGGTAAATAAATTTCGATATTGGCTTCCGGAAGGTAGCCGGATAAAACCGAGGTGCGGTAAAACCGAGGCCGGATATGAGGGGTTCTACTGTATGTGACATGTTCAAGTTTGTGTGAACTAAAACGGCTTTTAATACAATCTTAAAAGTTTTAAGCTTTTAATAATTTAAAACGGGTTGGGGAGGGGGAGTTAATCACCACCTTCCTATGGTGTTGTATTCACCTCACTTGTAAATGTACAATTTTATGATAACTAATTATACTTATAAAGAGATTTGTTTGTTTTTTTATTGTATAATGAACTTTTAACTTCACTTTGTGGGAAGGTGAAGAATACAATAGAGCAATTACTGCACTTATTCGTAATCAACATTTCCAGGTCATCTAAAGGAATTATTTTCTTCAAACCTTTGATATACTCATATAAGTAAGTATCTTTAAGTTTACTTGTAGTAATAAAACCATTATTATTATTAATTAGCGGAAAGATAGCAAAGCCTTTTCATTTCTCAGGTAATAACTAACAAATTTAATTAATTTTATCTATAAATATAAACAATACAAGACCATTAACTTTTAGCGGTATATTTTCTGCAACAAACCAAATAATTCTTATTAGCGTTACAGAAGCTAAGGAAAACATATTAACGGTAATTAAATATTTAAGAGCTGATAGTATTAAGTAATTTAACTGTATTGCATGCATAGATTTTGAATCAATATAATGTTTAAGGTAATGTTTTTGTTATTGCACTGCAGATTTTGTTGTTGGCAATAGATTCACTGCTAATCTGATTCTTGAAAAAGATAACAAAATAATAATAAGATTTAAAATTAGGCAATAATAATAAATTTATGATACTTTATTATACATTTATTATATTTAGGATTCAAGTCTGTAACAGCTTTGGGAAGTAAGAGAAAAGTAAACAGGAGCTTAACTCAATATTCACATGGAATCAACCCTTCCCACCATAGCTACTTCCTCAGTACATTTTCACGCCACTTTCTGGTTTTGAAATTTGTGATTATTTTGGTTTTGAAAAATGCACATTTATTTTGAAACCTAGAAGTTTACAAGTTTATATTTCAGCAGAGCCCCTTCAAATGAAACCCAGATAAAATTTATATTATATCCAACATGTAAATATATTGGAGCTCCATAGACCATTTTTAAGACTTCATAACAGTGTTTGGCAAAGTTATGTAAAGCAATGCCTGAAGTAACTCTAGAACAGATAATTTCCATATGTTTATTTTATATTTACTCTTAATATTGTGATACACGTCAAGAAAGCTAATGGAGTCAGATTCTTTTATTAAATCATTATCCTCTATAACAGAAGGTGGACTGTCATTCCTGTATTGCCTAAATTTTTAAATAACTAAATTCAAAATTTTAGATTTTAATTTTTAAAATTTTAAAATTATTTTACTAGTTATTTTCTAGATTATACATGAATAATTTTATTTATTTTTAGTTTTAAGTAAATGGTTAAATTGTTAAAAACTATTAACAAATTAAAAATGTTTGTTAATAATATTGCTTACACAATTTAATGTTTTAAACATAAAAATTGTTATTGGTTTTCTATCTCTCGATTATCTGAATGCAAGAATTGATACAAAAATGAAAGATTTATTTCCAGCCATGATTAGTTTTAGCTCCAACACAGTCATGTCATCCACATATTGAATTATTTCTTTTTTGATGGATTAATGCATGTTGGTGATTTACATAACAACACTGGTCCAAGAATTGATCACTGAGGAACACCATGAGTTAGATGTATTAGTTTTCTTTGAGAAGACATTAGACATTTGAACAAATTGGTTTCTGTCCTTGAAGTAGGATGAAACCAGTTTGTGTGGTAGCTGCTGAATGTCTTGTGCTAAACAATGCGCAGTTTGGAAAGATTAAACAATGTGTTAAGCACCTTAATCAAGTCTCCCCAACCCATAAATAACAGTGCCCACAAATCTGTTACTGAATCAGTTCTAAATTGTTCAAACCCAGACTTGAAAATCCACTCAGATAATTTTTTAAGATTTGCAGGAATGTTTTCTCAAAGATTTTATTTAAGACTAACAATATTGAAATTGGGTGATAGATGCTAGCTAAAAAACATTCTTATCATAGAAAGATGTGATTTTTGGCAATTTAAAAACTAGACAGGAGAGTTTTTAGCTGAGCGTTTAAGAGATGAAACATTTTATTTTTGTTGTCCATCCCCACAGTATCTCGAGAATGAACTTATATACAGATTTGGAATTTTATAGGAAGTTCCATCTCTATATGAGGAACATTGAGTTTGAAGTTATTACATGTAACTGTGATTTGAAATATTTATATTTTGATTAGCTATCACTAAGTGTTCTGGCAAAATTCCTCTTCTGTCTGTCTATCAGTCTGTCTCTGTTTTCTAATCAATATCTCAAGAACAAATTGAGCTACAGATTTTAAATTTGGCATGAAATGTCATTTATACATAGAAAATAATAAGTTAGATGAAGGGATGAAGGTGTATGTCTACCCATAGGATATGATTGAGTGATGTCACTCATTTTTTTTCTGTCTACCAAGGAGCACGAAAATGTCTTTTCTGTCTGACTGTCTGTCTGTCCATTGGACATTTCAAGAATGAAATAAACTATAGAATTAAAATTATGCATGCAACTTCAGCAAAGACCTTTGTGTGGTGTAAGCCTTCCTTGGAAAATAGACAGGAGAATTTTCTTCTCAAATGAAGAATCGATCAATTTTATGGATGAAGTCAGAATGTTAGCATTTGATCACCTACACTGAGAATACATCGGTGTCACAAGATTTGTTTAAATTGAATCTGTATAATATGCACCACTTCTCCTTCCCATGAGACAAGGTCATGTTTTTTTTATACTGGTTGCAAGGGAATGGTGATAATTTTCCACTTATGATAGATCATTTGGTGGCTACTAGTCTATTTAAGTAAAGAATCATTTAACACTTGTTCTCATGAAAATAAATTGATAATGACTGTAGATACAATACAGGTGGTAGCGAGAAGCAGAGAGAGAACTACAGGGTAATTTATATTACTCCTTGTTTGTTATTACGGTAGATCAGTTCCACACACACTTTCAAATAAAACATAAACAAATTTACATCCCACAGAACACAGTTTTAAATTATATATGTCTGTTGAGTCATATTTAAGTAAAAGAACATCAGTTTTCTACAGTAATGGCTGAGTTTTAGTGAAGCCTATCATTTGAGAGGCTGGAAAAATGTAATTTCTGTCAGTCTGTATATCCATCAGCATGATATCTTGAAAATGTAATGAGTTACACGCTTAAAATTTTGCATGAAGCTTTATGAACATTTTTATTCATGGAGTAAATAAAGGATAGAGTGGAAAGTCATATTAAAAGTCCGTGACAAAATTTGATTTCAGGTACTCTTGTGCTGTAGTACCTTTCCTAGCTCACCTGAACTTTTTTGTACACTGTTATGAAACCTGATTTAAAGAACAAAATAATAGACTAGAATGTGTTTTATGCCCAACCACAAAATTTGGCCAGCGTAATTTCTTTCCTGTATGATTGTCTGTATGTCTATTTGTGTGCAGGATATCTAGAGAATAAAACGAGCTGTATAGATTTAAAATTTTGCATGCAACCTTAGCAAAGCCTGTTATGTGATACATCATGTGGTGTACTCTTACCTTGTACTACATAAATAAACTACAACATATTACTTACATACACTGACCAGAGATACAGAGAGAAGTAAACACACTTTGATGCTAAACAATTTCCAGTTTATGGGTTATTCAATCACCATGATTACAGCAACTTATAGTCTATGCGTAGTGAGTAACCAACATGTATTAGCGAATAACATTATAAAATCACTTATGTAACAATGATATAATTGTTAAGTCTCTGTGAAGATGAAAGATTATCTGTGTCCTTCAAGCACACCTCAGGGCTGTACCTAGGATGATTTTCACCCAGAGTAAACTTATGAAACTTTAACAACTATTATAAAAAGGAGCGATAAATATGAGTGAGGACAATGTTTCATAAAACACCACAAGGAACTATATGACTCAACTCCAGGCTTGTTATAACACTTCATATTATATTATATAATAAGTATTTTAAATATTCCTTACTATACTTTTTCTATATTTCTTTATTTATCTTAATATTGTTATATTATTAATCTAAACTGATGTAAATTAATTACTGTTGATTATGAGAAAAAATAATTCTTCTATTTATCTTCACATTATTTATTTATTTCAAAGGCATAACCTTTTCAAAGTACAAATAAAAAAATCAGATCAACTGGAATATAATAAATTACAGCTAAATATATTATATATAAATAAGTTAAGTATGAAAATAAAAATATAATATAAATATATACAAATGTTCTAGGATAGGATAAACAAATTATTGAGAATTAAATACACAAGTAACAACTGCAAGCGTAATAAGGTAAACTAATACAGAAAACGTGATAATACACTACTCAGAAGTTAATAATGATTAATATGTGAATATAAACATAACTAGCAGTTACCCACGACTTCACTCGCAATTTTATAGGTTTTGCACCAGGAGCACTTCTGGTTCAAATGAATTATATATCCAACACCAATGTTAGGTTTGACACCATACTTCTTATGATCAAGAAAATAGGTTAAAGAGTGCATATTTATGGTTATTGTAATTTACTTTATGTTTGCATTTTTTTGTTCCATAGCTGATTTTTTCACTTTCCTAATAATATACAGGTTTAATAACAGTTTTTAAATATAAAGTAAAAGTTAAACTATATTATCTCATACCTGCACTGCTAGCAGTTACTCTCCTTTGCACGCAATTTAGTGGGTGTTGCACGTGTATGACCACTGCTGGTTCTAGTGAATTATATTTCTGAAGTCAATGTTGAGCTTCCTTCTTGCCATGATCAAGAAAATATACCAAAAAGTTTATATTTATGGCCATTGTAGTTTACTTTGTTCTTATTAAGTTTTGATCCATACTTGATTTTGCTTTGTTTCCCAAACAAGAAAATATATCTATCACAGATCAGAGAAGACTACTTCTGTCAAAAGTAAACTAAGATGGGTTTTATGTATATATATATATATAATATATATATATATATATATATATATATTATATATATATTATATATATATATATTATATATATATATATATATATATATATATATTATAACATATGGGTACATTTTATATATATATATATATATATATTATATTTAAATTTATAGTAAAAGTTAAATAGTAACATTATATTTTAGATCTAATACTTAATATTTGATAAAAATGTACAGTTAAAAGTATATTAACAATGACACTACACGTTTTGTTCTTTATAAACTGAAAAATATTGTTAATATTTTAGAATTCTGACCATGTTATATTTTAGGGCATTTTGTGAGGTAGATAAATACTTTCCAAATCTCTGAAATCTAAAACTGTGTTAAAAATATTTGTTATTCCTTAGAGAATGTGCTTACTATAAATGTAAACAAATTGAAAACAATAAACAATGTTTACACAGAACTGTTGATTACCTTATACATGCTCTTGTAATTAATATTTCACAACTTTAGATACCAAAATGGGACTTTTCACTACTTTAAATTCCAGTGGGGCTTAGCCCAGAGGGACTTTTGAAATAAGAATAGACCTATATTCATCCCAGGGACCATAAGAATGTCAATGTAAATTTCAGTATCGGTTGAATAGTTTACATGTGAAAGCAAAACAAACAAACAAAGGCACTTTAGCATTTATAATATTACAAGTAGATAAGCAATAAAGAAGATGTACTTAGTTGGCAAGTCTAGATGAGTGAAGTGCCTAGGGAGGGTTGTCCAGAAATGCCCTGGTTGTCTGAGATTGTGCAGTGGAGCAGGGTCCTCACGAAAAGACTAGGTCCTGATATGGTCCCACTTTGAGGAATTAGCCGTGTCAAAGAAATGTTGAGCTTGCGCCTTGATGAAGTCAAGCATTGAGAGCTTTCACTCTATAAATGTAAACAAATTGAAAATATTGGTTAAATTAACTAAACCTATGATTGTGCTGTCATAATACAATGTTTACTCACAACAGTTTATTATATTTAACAGGCTTTATCAATATTACACAACTTTAGAGACTTTTTTTTGCTGCTTTAGGGACCAGTGGGGCGTAGTCCGGAGGGATTTTGGAAAAAGATTAGGCCTATATTCATTCCAGGGGCCCTAAGAATGTCCATTTAAAATTTCATATAATAGGTTAAACAGTTTGTGCCTGAAAGCAAAACAAACATAAAAGGACACATAATATTATTAGGATTGTAGATGTAATATAAAATAAAAATTGATGATACAATAAATTATACAGCGTACAAAAAATACATTTGTAACATAAGAATCATCATTAAACTTGAAACAAGAAAATAATAAAAAACTTTTTAGGAAATAATTACTAAGTAATAAATAAAAAAAGGTATGAAAAGTTACTGAAAATAAAAATAGAAACGTTATCAGTTTTGTGATTTATATTTTAGAAGTAATATTGATAATAATACGAATTAAAAAGTAGTACAATACTGCAATGTTAATAAAAAATATTATCTTAGGAACAAAACATATAAATGAAAACAATTTGTAACAATATATTCAAATGCCAATTAATCTGAAAACAATCAGAACTTTACACTTCATTAAAAGAAATAAGTCATTTTCTATATTTATTACATATCCAAGATGGTGGCTAAAATTGTAAACTTTTTCAAAATAAAGTATTTACTATTTAAATTGATTGTTGTTGGTTTGGTTTCAAATTTTTAAGTAATATAGGAACAAGTAGAAAAGAACATTTGTTGTAAAACTACTTCAGCATTATTTATTTTTAGTACTGTATATTAATAAATAAAATGGTGTTTATAGAATAGACATAAAAATTTAATTACATGCGTTCAATTTATTTATTTTATAAATACATAAACATGAGGAAGAAAGTAGCATTAAAATACTTTGCCAGGTCTATTTGATAATAGTGGTTTCCATTTACATTTTAATCACTATTCATTCATTCTGTATAGCCTCTAGATATAAATTCAATCAATGTAATAGATTACTTGTAGCAGTTATTTCAAAATTTCTAACCGGCACATGTATAAATATTGCAAATTTTTATGCTTTAATAAATTTTTAATAGATTTACTACTGAATTTTTAAAGTTAATTTAATAATAATTTAAAATTAGTAACAAGATAATCTAAATATGTATCCTATTGTTTAATACAATTTTTGTACTATTGATTAGAATTATACAGAAAAATATCTTTCTTAATGGAGTAATGATGTTGAATTTAATTTTTTTGTTGGTGTTCGAAATAAAATAAATAAAATAATCAGAGATATAGTTTCTGAACTAAGAATCCACAAAATGTGCCTGAACTATTATCATGATAGACTACTATGTTTAATAGAAAGATTTACTAAGCAACAAATTAAATTAAAATCAACATTTGTATGTTACAATAACTATCACAAGGTATTAGAGAGAGACAATGGAAACGTAAAAAATCATCAAGCTGTACCATAATGAGATACAGCCCTGACTTCTCGTAGCATACAATTACGTTATATAATCCTGCTGGGAAATCCCACATTATTGACAGTTTTCTGAGGAAACAGCGCAGCGCTAACAAACTTGGCCAGAGCACACTTGCTTCTTGCAACAGAGCAGTCCAGGATGGGCTTTTTGTACTCATTTTCCTGGGCAGCTAAGTAGTACAACCACTCAGAACTCCCTCCAGTCTACATCCTTACACCTACTAGGTAAGATGATTTAACAACATCATATCAGTTTTAATCAGTACATTAATTTGTTTTCAAATATTGTTACATTTTAGTATAAAAAAATAATACAACTTTTCATTTCATAATAAAAAATAAATAATATATCAATATATATTTTCATATAATTGCTTAATTAATTGAAATCTATTACGCAAGTATACATTATATCCCATGAACTTTGTACTAATTAGTCATTTTCCATATTTACCGAAAATATATATTGAAAAATAACGCATAACAGGCGTATTATTTTATAATAACTCAATAGCATTGTAATAATTTTCTGCAGTATTTGGCAAAAACATCATTGATATTTGAAAAAAATCTGCAATTGTCAACTCACAAATAAAATTGATTGATTTTAGAATCAACAAAATGAGAGGTTACTGGAATATTGATGGTTCTGACTGTATATTCCAAAAAGTTCAGTTAAGAGTATTTCAGCAGTTTAACGAATTACTTATCCTGTTTGAATGTTTTATTTTTAACATAAACAATACTTGTAACTTGTGTTTAAAAAATCTAAATAATATTTCTTAATCTAGGCTTGATAAAATATGAAATTTAAAACTAAATAAAACTATAGTGGATCCTTTAGTATTAATTATTTTATAACAGGTTGAATGTGGGGTTTAGTTCATAACAGTGTTTGAACCCACCTTACATTAACATAATTGTCTTAATAATCATTAAAAAATCTTGTAAACATTAGTGATCTTCCAAATAACAATTTTTTTACATTAAAATAGGGATTAGTAACAACTTCTCTTCTAAAGGAGGAAAATGGAATGAAATTGATGTAATTGCATAAAAATAGTGGGTAGTTTACATTTTGTGGTCAAAGACCATATGCAAATTTGTGTAAATATTGGTAATGTAAAGAATAAGCAACAATTTCGTATCCATCCATAATACTATATAGAAAACAAATAATTTATTTTACAAAACTGAAAAAATCTAAGGGATTTGTTCAGGACTAAATCCACTGTTTTGCATTCAATGTAGATGGATAGTTTATATTTGGCACCACATAAACTGTGTGCATAACTTTATAAAAAGCTACTTACAAATAATTTGGTATTCTTCACTTTTGCAGGAGGGTGTATTGAGCCCAACGCAAAGGATTTACAATGAAATAATAGATAATAAAATAATAAAATATATAATATAATATTTGATTGAAAATAACAAAAGTTGATAATATTTATATATATATATATATATATATATATATATATATATATATATATATACGTTAATAAATATTATCAACTTTTGTTATTTTCAATCAAATATGTTTTTACAAATTTCAGCAGGAGTGTACTTTACGTATTGCATACCCTAAAACAGACACTCATTATTAATATCGGTGTGATATTTATAATAACCTTTAATTTGATGTAACAGTAATATTTAGCTAAAAAAATTCAAATACTTTTAAGAACAAAAAAAACTCTCTATAATATTACATATAAATAAGCTTTATCACTTTAATGGTATTATGATGTATCAGTGATATTAAAAGAAATATTTTAAAAAAATCAGTAAACATTCCAAGAAGGAAAACTAATTGACATCATCACAATGAATGTAATTCCTTTAGGATCAACATTCTCTTTGGTCTCTTCTGAAATTATTGCTGGTTTAGTGCTATACTTCAGAAAAAAAACACAGCTGTTGTAAAATATAAAATGATGGTAATTAACACCATAAAAAACCACATTAAAAAAACTATTAATTCTATTTTGTTTTACTCCGTCATAGTGTTTTACACAAAATTCTTACATAGTTTTATTGATCGACTAAGTATCACAGTATGCAATGTGACTAAAATAAAAATTCCTTATTGCTCAAAATGTTTGATATAATATTATTTTACAGTATGCAAACAGATCCATTATCGATCACATGAATATACAGTGTGAGTTAAAAGTATGGATACGCTCTGTTTAGTTTTTGATGGATAAAGCTGCCATTTTGTATTGGGTTGAGATAGAAAGCTCTAGTTTCCACTATTATACTTTTATCAAGACTTTGAAATATATAATTTCAAATGAGGTGTCATTTAATGGGTCTTTACATTTAAAAATTTTGGGCTGCTCCCCAAAATCCCATTTTGGTGAAATGGGCAAAGTTGTAACAGTAACTAAAAAGTTCACTTCTCTTTCCTAAAAAGTTGTCCCGAGTTCCATCCCTTCATCTTTATCCATCAAGACTAAACAGAGTGTATCCATTATTTTAACTCACACTTTATAAGTGATTATATAAAATAAGTTGCATGCATTGGCTGAGTTAATAAAATTGTAAACATCAACACAAAACATTACAAATGAATTAATATAGAGTAGAAATTCTATTACTAAATAGTTAGTCCATTACAAATTTTAAACCCCCACCCATTTTGGAGAAGAGTAGGTTGTTTTGAAATCATCCAAAAAGTCCTCAGATGATATTACATGTCCTCAAAGGAAATTTGAAAATCCTCAACCATCAGGTGGGGAGAGGATCGATATACAGTATTTATAATTTTGTTGACATTAGTTACTGTGCTACAGAAACATTGATAATGTTTTATGACACATTTTTAATGTAAACTATGATTCTTGCTATTTTCTTCGTTGTTTGTTGCACTGATTTGAAACCCTTATTCACAGGCTACCTGTCACCCTACAAGAACAAATTGAGATGGGGACTTCCAGTGATGAGTACTCAAGAAAGTCAACTATTATACAGGTACGATAATATAATTTTTTAATTGGCAAACTAAACAAATCTTTTGTGTGTGCATTTTACAAAAATAGCTTTTTTTAAAATGAGCAACATTAATTTTTCAATCAATTGCATATTTAAAAAAAAATAACAAAATTCAAATTTCTTTAAGGCTGCGCTCTTCCACTCTGGTGAACGCTGATGCAAGGGTTTTGAATCTGCCTCATTGTAGGCTCATTTTTTGAGCTATTTATTACAAACATATTGATGTCATTTAAGTAACTAAATATTTGTATATGTGCATTAGTTTTTGAAATTTCAATTTCGATTCAACTTAAGTTGCACATCAGGTGGAAAGTTTTTAAAAGAAGGGTATTTTCAACGTGTCATAAAATAAAAACGTGAATTTTTATTAAAGAATTAAATACAGACATTCGTAGATTGGAATATAGTAAGAGTAACACTGCAAACGGTTTATTAAAAAGTTCTGAAGTTAAGGTACAATAAGGCAGACACGAAAGGTCTGCAAACGCTATTCAACGCTCTGTCAGGTGGCGCGCGTGGCTGCTACAGCCGGAAACTGTAGGTAACTCTCCCACCACTACCTGCTGGATTAGTCCTCCTCCGTAGACTAATGGTTATAGTCTCGGCTCTCTAACTGAGAGATCACGGGTTCGAATCCCGGGGAGGTCCAATCAGGCAAAGACATGAATGATAGAGTACTTTGCAAAATACCAGTGTAATAATAAATTAGAGTACTTTGCAAAAATAAAATACCAGTGTAATAAATCAGTGTACATCGAAGCCAGCATAGCTTGAAAGCTGAGGCTTAAAAGAGATAAAAAAAAAAATACCTGTTGGATATTTCCCCTCACCCGCTTTCACTAGGTTATAACGTGTGGCCTTTCAGTGTTGGTGTGCCTTCAATTGTGTTGATTTATAATATCTATTCATACATTAATAATCAAGTTCCTATCTTGAACAAATGAAAAATTGTAGTCAATATTTTATTTTTAAATAATAATGTATTATGAACAAGTATGTATAAAGTATGAACTACAATATTTTTATTTATTCGTCATCCGATCAGTGTGAAAGGATAGGATCGCATAGGATCACAGGCGCCACTGAGCTCACGGGCGGCGGTGTCAAAGGACCGCGCCGCGCCGGGTCTTTCCAACGGCCATGGACGAAACACTACTTACGTGGCGCGCCCATGCTATGAATGATCGTGTCGTGTGGGAGCTCTCACATACATCTTCATATCACCGAAATAGTGTTGGCGACCTCTTTCCGTAACAATAAATTCGTAACGTGTAACAACTACCTCTACCTCCTGGGGAATAATAAATTATTGATTAATGTCAATATTTTCAAAATATAAGTGACATACCTCATTATGAGGTATTTTGTTTAGTACAATATTAAAGTCTAACTATATTAGTTTTTATTTGACTTAATGTATGATTGCTTCATTGGATTGTTAAACAAATCTCATTACATGAGCAGCTATTACCCATTACAAAATAAAGGAATTAAAATTTTAACATTTTAAATTAAAATTCAATTTTTAACTTTTTACCACAAATGCATATTGCCAGAACTAGTTGACCCAAGATACCCTCGAGGGCTTCCTGTGAGAGACAGACTAGATGTTTTATAACTACAATGTTATGTTAGTATAATGCAATAGACGTGACAAGAGCAGCTGATATAGTAATTCATTTAATTCACATATTGTATACCTATATTATCCCTTACAGTCATGGAGACTAGTGGTATGTTAAAAAACAAACTACACAATTAAATATGACAGATAGGTCCGTATGTGTTATTAGTTTCAAAGCAACATTAATATTTTTGCGTAATGAGGATAATAGAAATTGTATTTTTATAACTAAAATGAGTTGTTTCCAAAATTTGAAGAAAGATGTTAGGGACGTAAGAGGGATGTAAGTTCCGATCCCTTCCACAGAAACTACTCATTGCCCTCCCTACAACCAATTTTGCCAGCGCTCCAAGCGGATTTTTGAAACATCGTACTGCGATTTCTGGCCTGTGGTAGAGCGCACCCTTAAGATTAAAATACTTAATCGTCTACTCTGAGTAAAAACTTAAAAATAAGCACATAATTATTCTTTGTTGATAGTAAAAATTTGAGTACTAGATATTAACGAAGTATATCATTTTATTTAAATGACTCCTTAGTAAAAATTGAATAGAGTATTAAAAGTAAGGAAACAAGAGCAAAAAATATGTTTCGACACTCAATATTTACCAATCTACTTGTTTATTCTTAAATTTTTACCATCTCAGCCTAAACTTTCCCATAATCCCCTCTATTAAGCATAGGCTATTAAATATTTATTGTAAAAACCTCACTCTGAGTACACGTGCTGAAGCAAAAATTCCAACTATCTCAAAGATGACAAAGAAGTAAAAAAATACTCCCTTATGTTTAGGTTTGAAAAAAACATTAACATCAAAGGATACTCACTCCCATATCCCCCATAATCAACCAGACCTATCGACCATCTCGACATTTGAGGTTAGTGATAAGTTGTTCCTGAACATCCAAGTTGAACCCAGAGTAGTCACACATCAATTTGTGCTATATCTGATATATAGTCAACTAGACGATACAAACCAAATAGAGGTGCTTCCAAGGTTACTTTAGTATTTTTACCCCATCTATTTGTTCCTTTTGTTAATTCTAGAGTTGCAACTGTTGCAATATAAGTGTTAGAATGTTGCACAAGTCACTCTCTTGTAACCAATACTTGAAATTATTGTAACCCAACTTTATCATAAAATAAAAAAAAGATTGAGAAATATAATAATATGTCTAAGAATAAATAATCATTATAGGTCTCCGAAGAAACACCACTGTAAATCTCATTTATAACAAATGTCTGCCTACAGATAGCAGTGACTGTGCTGGCCAACACAGGGATGTTCCTAAGTGGAATGGTGTTGGGGTTCCCGTCAGTCATTCTGGGACCACTGGTTGAATCAGACGGTCCAGGATATCATGCTAGCATTGAAGAGGGATCCTGGATCTGTAAGTGTCCTCAATATTGCAATTTAAATTTGTGATGTAGTTTATTTCTATATTTCCATATACACACACACCCGAATATGAAGTCAAAACAAATATAGGAACTCCATACTTTATGCAATCATTAATGGATCCTATACTAGAGTACTAAGCCAAGTTGAACACAATGATTAGGAGTTGTAATCTTTGAGTAATTCCAAAGCTATTAGAAAATAAAATCTTGCTCTATATAAGACACTATTTTTAGTGAGGGCCTTTCAATTTTTCTGTACTAATAAAAATAAAATTTGTAACACATTTATCTTCTGATTCTATAAACATTCTCTTTATTTCTCCACACGCTGGGACTACTTTTACCAAGTACTTGTAATGTCTTAAAATAGATCTGAAAATGATATTCAAAGAAACTTCCTTGCTCTTAAAACCAGTTAACGTCTTTACTTCTTAAATTCTCTTTTTTATTCTATGCTTCCCACCAAGATGATATTTGAGGTACCAACAAAGTTGGAAACCACTTGCAGCAAAGTAGAGGGTATATGGCAATAGGTCTGAAACTTTCAAGCTATGTGATCTGAAACCTGGGTTTGATTGTGAGAAACGTTCACTCCCTAATCGTTGTGATCCTCCGTAAGGAGTTTGAAGATCCATCAGTAGTACAACTCCATAATGTTGTTTTCTTATTTAATAAAAATAAAAATATGTAAAATAAAGGTAGTTATTTAAATTTTCTTATAAATTCACAACTGATTCTGTGAGTTGAGTAATCATGTTTAACCTGCTGGCAAATTATGTATTGGGGATAAAAAAGGGTTTAAGGTAGGAACTGAAAAGACTCTCTCTTGTTTAGCCTTCTTCATTACTCTTTCATAATACTTTTGGCCAGAAAATATCAGGCAACTTTAAATATACCATACTCAGCAACGCAAATAGTAGATAGAAACAGCTACAAGTATAAACAATGTGAATGTTGAGTTTAGCTCCAGTTCACCTTCTGCTTAGTGCAGCATCTGCAATCTGGCGTCCGTCTGAAGAGGTCCAAATAGTTGGTGACGAACGAACTCTTTGCATCATTTCAACATCAGTCACACATAGACTACAAAATAGAGTGTAATCTAGGTGAAGAGGTGTTCTCATTGTCTCATCAAGTGCACAATTGAGTACACTATATTGTTTTAGACATGATCCCAAAGCACGGTGGAGCAACCGAGTCTTCTACACATATTGTAGCTATGGGTAGGGTTGGTGGGTAGTTAAGCGTTAGAGTTCAGATGCTTTCACCAAGCGTAAGGTGAATTGGAGCTAAACACAACATTCACATTCAACTAACAGTTCAAACCACAGCTACTTATGTATATAAATAAATTATTTTTTTTCTTTCTAACAGTTAGGACATAATTTTAAAATGTTGTGTATTATATGAAGTAAAAATTTGTAGAACTGTTTTTATACTTTGCTACCAAAAAAGTTACACGTATTCTTGTATATTTTTCTGTATTGAACCATAATTGAAAAAGGCATAAAAAAGTAAAAAGAAATATTTAAATAATATTTAATTAGGCCAAAACTGAAAGCCAAACAGATTTAGACAAAAAATGATTAATCTTATTTATGTTTGTAAATTAAAGTTTTGTGAGAGGCACAAAGTTATATCTGGTATGGCACAGTGCTACGGTATAATGTGTGTAAATTGGTATAAATTACATTCTTTTTTAAGAGAGAAACATTACAAGAAAACTTAATTTAATTTAAAATAGTTAAGAAATAGCGATTCAGATTTTCGTTCACAACAATTCTGATTTTATTGAATTTGTTATAAGTGTTTCTTTTGCAATGTATATGTGAAGAAATCGTAAAAACGGTTTTTGCGTAAAAAGCTATAAATGCTATTCCAAAATGCCATTTGATAAGTCTATTCAAAATATGGTTGGGTTAAACTCATCATAAAAATTATACGATGCATGGAGCTCTAGAGCCCTAACACAGGGCTGTTACAATGGTAAGGCATGGGCTTTTAGAGCCCCATGCTAGGTTTTATGAAAAAGTCTAAATGAATGGTTGAAATAGTATGTATTAAGTTATGCATGTTTAGATCCTGTATCTAGAACATTCTAAAAGTAAGCTTTTAAACTTTATTATTGGCTTAATTTAAATAACGGCAAATAAGGTGATAGTCAGAATTAAAACTATTGTATTTCAGAATAATACAATATGCTGTAAATACTACTCATGTCTCCCCATCTTACATTATTATGTTTATAAATGCTCTTTATAATCCATCAGCACCACATATGTTTCATTTTCTTCTACTCCTTTCATCCATTTCACCACTGTAATTGAACTGTACTTCCAGTAATTCAATAAAATTCTCTTTACTCTGTAATAATGATATAGGCCTCCACCTGCTAATAGTTGTAAGATTACATCCATCTGTTCTGCCCCACAGCCAGTGTTGCTGCTATAGCGTCACCTGTGGGCTGCCTGATGGGAGGCCCTCTGGTGGACAAGTTGGGTCGCCGCAGAGGTCTGCAAGTGCTCAACCTGCCCAACATCGCAGGCTGGGTACTACTCTCTCTTGTTCCCTACCCCTTCCAGTCTGTCTACCCTCTAATAGCCGGAAGGATGCTGACAGGGTTCGCCGCAGGCCTGGCTACAGCTGCTGCTGCCACCTACACTGCTGAAGTTGTCACTTCTCGTCTGCGCACACTTCTCGTTACTGTGTCTCCTGTCATGATGGGCATCGGAATATTCACTGTCTACTTAATGGCAGATCTGTTTCAGGTAAACTTACAACAGAACATACAAAAAGTGTAATCTGTATGTTTGTGGTTCACCCATAGTTTTTTTGTAATGAACAAAATTATAAGCTTATCAAGCCATAAAGATAGAATAAATAAATATGAAAAATATTCATATTCAATAGGATTTGAATTATGGTATAGAAATGTTAGTATGAATACAATATTTCATACTATTGTATAGCTTTTGTAATCAAGTTCTACTGTCTGAAGATAAATGAATTTTTCCTGTATTTACTTTTCTTTTAAAACCAGGTAAAAAAATAATGTAAACAGAACCATAACAAAAAATAAGGTGACATCAGTACATGTACAGTACTATAGATTTGAATCTAATAAGGTCAAAAATAAACTTAATGAAAAATAAAGAAAGATATAGGTAAAATACTAGACATAAAACATTTAAGTTAAAAGTTTGAAGGCGTAAATGTAAAATTAAAAGTTATGTAAAACGTAATAAGGAAGGAATTAACAAAATGATACTTATTCATGTTTAAATAACACTTCATTGATATTATGACAGTTTTTTCTTGCAGAATGATTAGTAATATTATATTATTAATTAAAAAATAATAGTTAAATTTATTATTGATTTTATATAAATATTCTTTCACATACATTTTTTGATGAATAAATATTTATTAAAGCCCTGTTCCACTCTGTTCTTAAAATCTACCACTTGCTTTTTCCTTCTTCAATTCCATTTCACAAGAGTCTAAGTGTATACAAAGGAACATTCAGTGCATGTATGCTGGCATGATGATTGGATCATTTGACATCCTTTGTTTCCATTTTAAATTTTAGAAAAAGAGTCGAATCCCGATGAATTAATGAGCATATCTTAAGATATACTATTGTAACTTGTAAAATTGATGTAACTTATAATTATTTACAAAGCTCATGGTCAGTTGTCTTACCATCCACAAACTGAGCTTACCTAAAATATCTGGATAGCTTAAGCCACTGGCCAAATTCAAAAAACGTTTATATTCAATCACTTTTCAAAACTTAACCAACAGAGTTTGACTAATCAAGCTAATGATGTGAGTAATGGTTTGCCCACATCATTGATCATTTTAAATATTGTATCTATAACTATTAAAAATCGCTCTAATATGATAACACTCTAATTCTTAGGATCAATGGACGATAGCAGCTGGAGTTGGAATGGTTGTCAGTATTGTTTCCATGTTGTTCACACCATTTCTCCCCGAGAGTCCGATGTGGCTTCTGGCCCGGAGTGAACCGGAAAGGGCTGAAGAATCCCTGTTGGTCTTGAGAGGAACGATTTCCCCCAACATGGTGGAGGCAGAGTTCAAGCAGATGGCGGACCATTTAGCTACCAAGAACAGCAAAACCACTTGGGCCAGCACGTTTCAAGATCTACGCAAACCTGAAGCCTACAAACCACTGATCATCATGAATATGTTCTTCCTCTTCCAACAGCTTTCTGGTGTTACAGTGGTCATTGTGTACGGTGTAAGTAATAACTTTGTAGTCAATTCATAAGAAGGCATTTTAGCAACTATTTACAGTTCAAAGGTTTTAGAGAGATCATTGATTAATCAATCACAACCAAGTAATTACTATCTCAAATGTTTATAATTATTAATGAAATGATCTGGACCACATTGGTATTAATCAATTTGAAATGATTAAATTGATAGTTCTAACCGCAATAGTTATGTTTGGGAAGATTATGAAATTAATCCTCTCATACCTAATCCACCTAACCTGAAGTTGACATAAAAAAATATAATTGCATAAATGAACACTTTCACAGAAATACACAAATTAAAAAAACAATTTTGACATTGTCCCTTACAGGCTCCTTGTAATTCACTAAATCATCAACTGGGGCTCTGAGATTCAACAACTTATATGTTTGCGTCTTGTCAGGTATTGTCATATAACCTCCTGATTCTCAGGTGATTATTTTAGTGTGTAGCAAATATGATCCTTTTAATCCACTAAAGCATTGAAGGTTAGAACAATTGATGGTTTCCCAGAAAGTTTTACTTCTGGCTGGTTTATACCTTCCAATTGAACCTACACTAGGTGTGTAACTTAAATTTGGGCAACCCTAAGGATGTCCAGAAGTGGTACATCATTAACCGCAAATGTTGAGTGAGATATTGGGGTGGGAGGGTAGATCGATAGGTCTAGTCTACTGCGGGGGTTGACTGTTGGAGTTGGTGGGACTCCCTAAGTCTTAAAGACTGTTGCTAGCCTAGACATAAGAGTGTGCCATCCCCTGCCCACTTTGACTGGAGAGGCTGGTACAAAGCTGGCCTCCCCTTCTTCCAAGGATATATGATTGAGATTAATTCCAAAAATCCTTCCTCATGAATAGACAGCAGTCCCTATCCCCAATCTTACCCATCTAGAATATACTGTTACTCTGGAAGCAGCGCAAATGTTCTAGGACTAAGTGCAATCTGTCAGCTTCTCGTCCTAAGAGAAGAAAACGGTGAAATGGCTCAAAACATTTTATCTCACCATGATACTAAACCAATCTGTAATTTTTACATCCGTACTAAAATTTACTTATCTGCTACAGGTAAAATTCGCAAAAGACGCAGAGCTATCAGAGGACGCCTACACTGTGGCCCTGTTTATTGGTGTGGTCCGTGTAATCTCTACTTTCCTCACAACCTGGCTCTGCAACCGCTGGGGACGCAGGAAGCCTGCTGTAGCCATGGGTGTCGGAGTGACTCTCTCCTTACTGGTTCTCACTGGCTACTTAGCCCTCCGGCACAGTTACCCAGAGACTATCCCCTCAACTCCATGGGTCTCCATCATCTGCATACTCGTCAACATCCTCACCAGCTCCATCGTCTTCTCCACCATGCTGTGGTCCATGCTGGGTGAGGTTTTCCCCACCAATGTGAGAGGGGTGAGTTTGGTCTATAAAATATAATCCAGGAACATTGAAATTCAATTGGCTGGAGGTATACATTTTTGTTTAAAGCTCAATTTTAATTTATTCAAGCATTCACATATAGTTTATATTGTTGAACAATAACGATTGTCCAGTGAACATGTCATTTGTCAATATGCTTTATAGCAAGTCAATTTAATTGAATAAAATTATAAAAATATAGTAAGTAATGAATATAAGACTAAATCAAATAAAAGTATAATATAGATTTATTCAAGCATTCACATATAGTTCATATTGTTGAACAATAACGATTGTCCAGTGAACATGTCATTTGTCAATATGCTTTATAGCAAGTCAATTAAATTGAATTAAATTATAAAAATATAGTAAGTAATGAATATAAGACTAAATTAATCTTAAGTATAATATAAATTAACACAAACGTTTTACCTCACTCTTGCCCATTTAAAAATTCAGCGATAAAGTAATAATCTGACCAATGAGGTGGTTTTTAGGGATAAATAAAAATCAAAAATCTATTTTCTTAGCTCATTTGCTTGTTAATTACAGTTTTAAAGCTGAATAATATGTTCCTTATTCATATAATTTTATTCAATAAATGTGGTATTGACAATAATCATGTTTGTTAAATAAAAAGATTGTTTTTAAAATGTGGCTATTGGATTTTACAAATGAAAATGTTTCAAATACTGTGTGAATTGATGGTAGTGTTAAAACTTGGCTCTGTATAAAACATTGCCTACATTTTTAATTAACTGAGGGGAGAAAATCTGAAATATAACATAAACAGTTTAAAAAATACCATCTGATGTACAGCTACACAAATCACAAACATCCTATTGAGTATACAAATGACTAACTTACCATATTAATTGTTCTATTATAGCAATTGAGGCTTTTAAAGCCATTTTCTCTCATATCTTGAAATTGTGCTAATTTCAGAAGATGGTTACTGTAAAATCAGTGTAGGCTATCCATGATCAAATTGCTAATTTGATAGAAGATATAAAATTATATTAATTATGAATAAATAGTAAATTTTTTTATACTTTGCTAAAGTATGACTACAGAAATAAAATTAAGTTTAGCATTTTCTGTACATGTTAAAAAGTACACAATACCTATTATTTGGAAAGGTGTTAGTTAAAACTACCAGTTTTTAAAAGAGTACACAGTTTTATTATTTATATTTTTATTGTTCCTTTATATATATATATTTTTATGCAGGTTTGCAGTGGACTGACTTCGTGTGTCGGATACATTATAAGTTTCATGTCTATAAAGTTCTACCCGATCGTAGAGCCGATTGTAGGGAATACTGCAGCCTTCGTCTTCTTTGGGATCTCAGCTCTCGTGGGCACAATCTTCCTAGCCTTGTTTCTTCCAGAAACACATGGAAAAACTTTGCAGGATATTGAAGACTACTTCAGAGGTAAATTAATAACAGACCAAGTTCAACATTAGGCATAACATATACAAGAATCACCTGGTTTCTGTTACAATATATAACGATACCAAATGTCCATAAAATGTTATATAGACTTAAATCTTAGTTACTGTTACTCTTCTTCATGAAATCAGCCATTTTGTAATAATACATACAAAACTAACCAAGTTTTTTTTTCATAGTATTGTGTTGAGTTTGATATGAAAAACTCATTCTGAAAGTTTTATAAATATGTGGAGACAAATTCTTTTCAATATTGAACATGACAATTACCAAATGCTATGGTAAAGTAATTATAATCACATAAATACATCACTATATAGTTATATAAAACTAAAATAATATATAAATATTGAAAGGGAACTAATTTTGTTGTAAGTAAAGCTAAAATATTTATTTTTATTTCAAATTATAGCTAATAAAATGGTGGGGAGAAATTTGAATACTATAAAAACTACTGGATATGAAAAGGTTACAGAGATAAAGAGAAGAGTTAAAATCAGATTTGAAAGAATATGAATCGTACGAATTCTGGAATTTATTTTATGGCATTAATGTTATTTTTGGAGATTTGAAAATAAAAATAAATAATAAAAATTAAAAATTAGCAATACTTGATGAGACAATTATACCTCTTTATCTAGATTACACTATATTTTGTGGTATAGGTGTCTCTGATATTGAAACAATGGAAAGAGTTTGTTTAAGCTTCCTCATTATCAACATTTTTTTGGGATCTCTTCAGATGAACATCAAATTTCAAGAGTCAACTCTCTGGCACAGATTTCAAATGCTACACAACGTGAACTGGACGTATAAACCTAACCATAACTTATTTCTCATTCTTTGTTTAAATATAGACAATGGAATGCTTGAAAGAATCAATAGGATTTCAGACATTTGCCATTGTTATATGTTACAAAATGTATAACACTATGTTTTGAGGATTGAAATCTACCCCTCAAGTTCAAATAGGAGAACATGAACCAAGGCTATCTTGACTTCTGTGCAGTGACAATGCCTGGGTTAATTTTCTTCTGTCTGGACTTCAAGCAGTTTTCAGACATGATTCCTTTCTTTTCTTTTTTTAGTAGCAGTCCATTGCTGCAGGTTGTAGGTTTTCAGTACATGATTGTGTACTAAATTCCTTTACACCTGACAAATAGGATAAATTTCAATCCTTGAAACGTACTGTTATTCATTTTTTTCTCATTTATATTATTTTTATTACCCTGTGCAACAAAACTGTAAAATTTTGGATGATGTTTCAGGGTCAAAGAAATCAAACAAATCATCCAGTGAGGTAACAACACCTTAATAATTACAATCAGCAATGAAAAACAACAATGCAACTGTGATATTCTTTACTTACTTTATAGATCATGTACATAATAAACACTTTTTTATACATTTGTACTCATTTTTACCTATATTTTTTAATTTACGGGATAAAATTTCTATTCTATTGTATCTGGGATTGGTGATAGAAATCTTATATTATGTACTCATAGCTTGCAGCAATCTATTAAATCCTTGGGTGTCATGAGTTTTATTATTTATTTTAGTTAGCATTTGACATGACATAATCGTACGAAACGCGTCATGCTTGTGAGCTTAATGGATTCCTTCAAACTGTGAATACATGATACAAGATTTATGAGATAAATATTTCTAGTGTATAAAATCTTCATGTGTGCTGAAACATAATTTTCCCATATAATTAGTTTACTACAAAAATAAATCACATTATCTATATTGAGATATGAATCTGTCACATGAATAAAGATAATATTTTAGACAAGCAGCCAATTATGAGAGTAGGTTTAAAATTAATCCACACATGTTACTAAGGATTAACAAAATTTAATATCAAGATCAAGAAAAAATTACAATGGAGTACAATTTTTAAGTTTCAAGCATTTTCTAGTAGTTTTTTTCAAAATAGTCATCATTGAGGTAATACATTTTTCACAACATGTAAAAAGTATTTTGATTCTGTCACATAAACATTCTTCTAACGTTTCTCGAATTCAAGACTTGAAATGATAACGATGTTATACTAAAAGGTCAAAGGGCAAGATAATACCTTGTCACCGTGATCCTTACGGTCTATTGTGACTTAATCCTAAATCCTACACAACCAGCCATCTTGAGGCTGTTGATAAACTTCAAGACGTCCCTGGGAGCTAAAAATTCCATCTTATCCAGGAATACCCAGCACAGGTGTCTCCACGTAATCAGGGAAATCACTTCACAGTCCCTGCAGAAGCGATGTATGTCCGATTCAGTGAAACCCATCTTAAAAAGGTGATAGTCAAACAAGTGGGCAATATCTAGTCATCAGACTAAAGAACAATCTGATATCTGGCCTCCTGAGTCCAAGAATAGCTTCTCTGTCTATTGATTTGGAGTCTGTGACAGCATTGTGACCTAGAAGGCTTTTCAATACAGAGAAGTCTTTACAGCCACGCATTTCATGCCAGCTTTTCTGACTAGACTCTTGAGTATCCCAAAATGCAGCCAAAGAAAGATTTTAACTGCTGGGTGTTTCAACAGTTATGTATTATACACTTTGCAACTACAAAATTTTAACATCCAATAATTTACATAAACCTATCAACAGTATCGTCACCATACTTTTGCTTGTGTATTGAACCAAAGCATGTGTATTGAGGGAAAGTTATATTCACATACCACCTAGTGAGCTTCTAAAGGTAATTTTATTCCAAGCGTAATTGTGTCAGATTATGACAAAACGCTGAATATGTTTCCTGCATTTATGTTGGTAGTTAAATGGTTAGCTCATGTTTTAAAATGAACAGAGTGAGGAAACAATTTTAATCACTCAAAGGTAAATTCAACTTGTAAGTGAATTCTTCTAATAATATTTCAATCACTTTAAGTCAAACTCCAATTGTAGGAAAATTCTAATATTAATTTATTTTATTTTTAATAATTAATTTATAAAGTTTGTAATTAAATATTAACTTGTTGACTGAAAATTGACGACATACTGAGTTCATCGCGTCACCACGTGGTGATAAAGCTGGCTGCAACAGGCCGTCGTTCATCCTTGAGTGTGTTCTGCGAATTTACTATTCTTGGCCTTGTTTAGATCAGCTTTCCACCCCTCTCTCCCACGAAATTCCGCCAACCGATCAGAAGCCAGCTCAGCAAGAAATGCTCCCTCACAGTGAAAGTCACTACACCACTCTAAGCTCACTAAACTAGTATTCAAAATGGCTACCACAATCAACTCTCTCGCCGACTGTGAAGTAGCCTACGTGTTATTAGATTTCTTTAGGTAAGAAATACAACCAGCATAAGTTTGTTGTGTATTGTTTTCTGTGTATGAAGAGATAAAGAGCTATACTGGAGTTAAAATGGGAGGTAACACTTGTTGCATGAAAAATGAACTGATGTTCAATGCAAAAAGATTTACAATTTTTCAAGTAATTTTCCACAGATATCGAGAACCATAGTGAATACTACAGTGAACAAAAGTGACTGAGAAACTTCATAAAGTTTGTGCCCAATGGGTACCAAAAGTCTTGATTGTTGAACTCAAAACATCGAGAAGAAATTCCATTCTGGGTAATAATGGGACAAGTTTCTTACCGAGTAGATAACTTTTGACTTCACATCAAAACGGTTTCTTACCAGGTAGATCAATTACAACTGCTTTGATAAGTCTGGTAGAGTTTTTAGCTGATCAACTCGAAGATGGAAACCCTTCCACAGCCATATTCCTTGATTACAGCAAAGCGTTCGACTGCCTTAGCCACGACCACCTGATATCAAAACTAACCACGCTTGGAATACGAGGACAATCCCTGGAATGGTTCTGAAGCTATCTCACAGGACGAAGCCAGATGACAGAAGTGAAATACACCGCCGAAGGAGTTACACGCCAAATATGCTCAGGACTACAAGTCATCACTCGAGGAGTGCCGCAAGGCTCTGTTCTTGGACCAGTCCTCTTTATCCTCTACACGAACGATTTTCCTCAGTACATGGAGGATTTCAGCAGTACACTGATGTATGCTGATGATACTGTGCTTCTGCTCGGGAAAACGAATCAAGACGAGCTAGAGATAGCTGCTTACACGGCTGTTAATATGGCAGTGCAATATTGCCATGGCAAGGACCTTGTTGTAAACGATACAAAAACAAAACAGCTATTCTTTGGAAGACATAAAGATACTGTAGGAGGACTGCCTGAACTGGAGGAAATCAGCACTTCAAAGTATCTCAGAGTGACAATAGATGACTCTCTGACGTGGACACACCACATTGACAACCTCTGTAAAAGGCTTAGCGCAGGACTGTACGTGATCCGCAGGATGAAACATATCAGCGACCTAGGAACAGCTAAAACTGCATACTATGCTCTCTACGAATCACATCTTCGATACGGTATAGCAGTCTGGGGAGGTACCACACTAGGCAACCTGCAACGGGTCCTAATACACCAAAAGAGAGCAATTCGGATCCTTGCAAGCCTACGCACAAGAGAATCATGCAGGCAAGCTTTTCAAGAACTGAAGATTCTCACTGTGGTTAACCTATACATCCTGGAAGCTGTGACCTACGTACACCTGAAATCACCCGATGAAGTGATGACTGGAGCACAGCAACATGACTACAACACTCAGCATGCTGCAAACTACCATCTTCCAGCTCACTGCCTAGCGTCCACGGAGAAGAAGCCAACGTATGTCGGAGCAAAGCTGTGGAACGCCCTCCCACTAGAACTGAAGAGGAGAGACCGGCTGCAGTTTGGACACAAACTAAAACTCTGGCTTCAAGACCATCCATTCTACACAATAAATGAATTTTTAAACAGAACTTTCTAACCTGCTGTAACAAAAGAAAATCTGACGACTGTACTGTTCTCTAAGAATATGTTCAATAAAGAATATTTACCAAAAAGAACATGATAACTTTTTTAATCACACAGTCACTGGAGATTAAACATGGATCTCATGGATCAGTGTAGTGGGGTCACACTTATCACAGGTTTTTCTTCTTAAAAAGGTGCTGTGATCAGTGTTACATGCATAGGTGCCAAAAATTTCTTCAATAGGTATTGCAAAGGTTTTGACCTTGATATGGTAAGCTCTTAAATGTAAATTTTAACTATGGTCAATATTGCATTCTAGGCTTTCGTTTTAGCGCGCTTTTAACTACATTGTCACTAGTGAGTTAACCTACACACATTATTAGAACGGATTGTTTATTATTCTTAGTATTGTGCAATTTTATTAAATATTAGTGTAAATGAAGTTTTGTAGATATCAGTGTAAATATAACTGTAAACAAAAGTGTAAATATATCAGTATTAATACCTGGTTTTACTGGTATTATTATTAATTAGCTTACTGGTATTAGAGCTTGTTGGCGATGTAAGGAACAAAAATAAAAAAGGAAGACCATCCCAATTGCAAGACATTTCCCGACTAAATGGGAAACTTCATCTACCATATCCTCTTGAAGGTAGAAAAGTGAAGAATTGCGTCGTGTGTAGCAGCAGAGCACAAGGCGGCACCAGGAAAAGAGTGAAGTTTTATTGCAAAACTTGTGAAAATGAGCCCGGTCTTCACATCGGTGTTTGTTTTGAAAAGTACCATTCATCTCAGATATTTCAACAACAAGATGACAACTAGCCTGCAGTTAAATTTATATTCAGAACAATAATAAGCAGTTAAATTTTATTTTTTATCATGTTATAATTATTTACTGTCACATTATTAATACTCATTGTAACTCATGTTAGTTTAAAGAAATATAACATTTCCATCGTAATACTTTTCGACTACATTATTATTTACCTTCGGACCTTTAAATCCATTTAACTTTTTAAAAGGCACAGTATCAATGACGCGGCGAAAATAAATCCGAGCTGGTGGGGACGCAACAATGACATGGCTGCTGTGTGCACGCAGGCGCCATAGTGGACAGCACCGCTGCCCATCCGTTCTGAGTGGACAGTACGCGCTAAAATAATACGAGTCTACGAGAAGCCATATTTGGTCAGCACTGCTGCCCATCCGAGCGGAAAGGGTTAAGAAAATGTAATAAATTAATTATTTAATATTAAGTATAAATTATGCAAAAAAATAATTAGTTGAGGTGTTATTGATACAGAATAATTTTAATTTTAATTTAATTTACATTTAGATATAACTGTTTAGTTGTGATATGCAGAAAACACTAATAACCTGTCAAATAACTTGCTGATCATTGTAACTCAGTATATTTCTAAACAAGATTGTACAAATATTCAAACTAATTATATAAATCCTGCTTCAACAAATTATAAAAAAATTGGTTCTTAAAATGCTAAAAAAAAGAAATTTGAGCCTCACTAACAATCCCTAGAATTGGACTGAAAACAACATGAGTGTGCAACATTAAATATTAGATTATTTTCTCAACTATAAGGTATAAATGACCTTGTATTGGTAAGGTTAGTTCCTCATATGATAACAACTCTGTTTTGTTACTATTCTGATAACTTTGATCAATTACCCCCTCAAGAACTGATCATTAGAATAGGATTCAAATCATTGTCCAGCTTCCTTTCCTCTAAGCAATTATGGTAATTGGTTTCTTCAAAATACAACATTAATCATTTGTCTTTAGGCATACAGTATAGATACAATTGACATCGTCAAAATATTTAATATACACGCATAACAATACATTCATATATATATTTAATAGTGTTATATCTTAATAATAAGAAAGGAAAAGACACTCTGCCCATAGTCTATCGCTGAAAATAAGCACACACTAAAGGAATTAGGAATTAGAACTCTCTAACAACCTTTACAGACACTATTTCTGATCCAAATATCATATTTAAGCTTTCAAAATCTCAATAATTATCTGTACAGGCGCAATTGTGTATTTTTCCATTTAACTACTTGTATTTTTCATTTGAGAATGGTCTTTTACAATTCATTGAAATTTGATATAAAGACTTATACCTTAAAGGCCTAATTAAAGAAAAAAATTACAATATTTACTCTTATTATATTCATGAAAATTTTAAATATAAATATCTTAAAATCAACACATATTATAAAAGTGACTGTTATTACACTTTAGATAGAAAATGAAATTAAAAATCCAAAGATACCAAGTTTAAGAAAATTGGTTGTTGAATAAGCGAGGTAATTTGGTTTAAAAAAAAAAAAAAAAAAAAAAAAAAAAACAGAGTGCTAAACAATGTCAAGTGTCATGTGACAGCAGTGCTAATGAGCCACAAAAACCAGCAGTTTTAATTTTTGCTACTTCAATCAACTGATTATAACATTACATCGTTGGTATATGACATTTTGGTTTTGGGATAATATCTGTAAAGTTTGATAGAGTTCTGGGACACCCTGTGTATGTATCACTTTCCCCCTCCACATCGTCCTCCTCAATGACATCAGACGGTATATCAAGCTGCATATCATCAAGGTCACTGTCATGGCCGACACTGCTAACACCACACATTTCCAATTCACTTCATCGCTTGGTTATAGGTCACTGGCAACAAAAAGGCTTGCAATTCGCTATTCAAAATTGTATTTGGCTTCGCCATTGCAACACAAATGGAAATGGAGTACACAGAGTATTATGTGACACTAAGGAAACACACTGCATAATTACGAAAAAAAAGCTATTTAGCTCTTGACTCAAATATAACAATATTAAGTTACTAACAACACACTACGAAAAGGTCAGCATTCTAACTCTAGTGCTGGGGGCAAACTAAGCGTATATTCTTCGAGGAGGGTTCACTTCTAGCTAGTTTATACCTTCCAGTTGAATCCACACTGGTTACAGCATAAAACCAATGTGTCACTTAAATCTGGGCAACCTTATGGATGTCCAGTAGCGGTATATAACTAACTGCAAATGTTGAGATTCTGGGGTGCAAGAGTAATTCGATAGGTTAACTCTACTGCAGGAGATAAGTGTTGGAGTTGGTGGTGTTCGTTTCCTAAAAGTCAAAGGTTCTTGCCAGCCTAGACATAAAGGTGTGCCACTCCCTGCCTGATTTGACTGGAGAGGCTGGTTCAGCGCTGGCTTCTCCTTCTGAGGGGACAAGACTTGAGATTAGTGCCCTATATTCTTCCTTATGGATCTCGACAGGAAGTGGGCCCTACTCCGACCTTACCCATCCAGAATATCCTGTCACTCCGGAAGCAGCGCAAAGGTCCTTGCAGGAATAGGTGCAATTTTATAAGCTTCTTGTCCTAAGAGAACAAAAAAAAGGGTAAATTGCAAATATTACCGAAGTTCTCAGATTGGAGACGGCAGCACCCGAATAGAGTTCAGCACCTGTCCTATCGGAGAAGTTAACAGTGAATGTGTTAAACCACTAAAATCTTAATTATGGGGCTAAAATCACTCTTAATACAATTATTCATTCTAGAGAACTACTTAGTCATAGAATCATTCTTAACAAAAACACAAGAGGTTACATAGAGGAAACATACACTTCCAAATTGAGAACTTTATTTAAGGACTACTTATATACAATAGTTTGTAGGAGAAATTCAATATGTGAGTACAATACTCAGTACGGTACTCAGTTACTCTGCCATACTGGTTTTCTTCCAAGGGTCATCAGAGTAGTTCTCTATGTACATGGTCTTGGATACTCTGAGTCGGATTGCTAGCTGGTCCTCCTCATCCTCATCCCCTTCTTCCTTCACAGAGATCACTTCCACCCGGGATACACTCAGATATTCCGGGTTCATTGGACTTACACCTCGTATCAGGTCGACCTCATCTCCGATCTTTAACTGTCGGAACAACCAGAACAAAATATATTCTTAGTGAACTGCACCTTGTCTTATATAATCACAAAAAACATTTAATGATGATTTAAAACATTTCTTTCTAATAATTTAATAAAAACAACTGCGAGAAAAAATATCTTAAATATACCTTAAATTATTAAGCTTTTAGGTGCTAACTTATCCTTAAAATTACACCCTAAGAGTGCTCAGCCTTTTTTTCATTACATCCCAGAAGTGCCAGAAATGCACAAATTCAGCCAGACTATACCAACAATAAAACATATAGTGTCATAGTGAAAATTATCATATTACAAGGATATGACCAATTCAAAATTCAGTTTTACTCTCATCTCAATTTATAAAAAAAAATTAAAATTAAATTCTGATTAACACGTTTGCTGTGGGCCACTGTCCGGACAGTCCCGTGACCCTCGCCAAAACTGCGAGGCACTGTCCGGACAGTGCCGATACGCACAATGCATTGCTTATTCGTTTCGCTTGTCACGTGCTGCAATCTTGCAGGAATTGTCGGAAACTTTTCAAGCTTGTTCTAGATGAAGTATACTTACTTTCTGATACGTCAGTTTGTCCTGGAAATGCGGACCTACTGTCCCGACAGTGCCAGCGAAACAGCTGAAATTTCACATGTTTATTGCTATTATGAACCATTAGGAAAACAATAAAACACGTGTTCCTAATTTCTTTTCCCTTGTGTTAATGTTTTCGTGAGTAGACGTATCAGCAGCTAGGCTTGTTTACAAATTGGATAGGTTATTACTACGAAATTAAAAGTAAGGTAATCTTTTACCGGTAATGCGATTTTATCTATATGTGTGGTGTCAACATTTTTCTTGTACATAGTATACACATATTTTGCTTTTTTGTATACAGTATGTAGGCTATTGTCTCATTAGTAAATTCATTCAAACGATACTTTTATTTGTTTTATTGTGCGGACAGCACGCGGCGGCGATCTGCACCGCGGGCTCTGTGGGTGTTTTACGCTATGTGCGGGACTACTGTCCGGACAGTAGCGTTGTCTAGCAATGGAACCTGATGCATATCAAAGTCGATTGAAGTATTCTTGATACTTTTGGACATCACACAACACATTTGGTTAGTTATATTTAAATTTTATATAGCCCGTCATATGTTAACATAAATGATGCCATGCCAAAAATGCGGGCCACTGTCCGGACAGTCCCGATGATTACAATCGCATAAGAACGTAATATAATCGAATATCATTATTTTATAGCGCATCAAACCAAAATAACACCAATTCAACGAAAATCGCAAGTTTGAATTTTGCCGCATATCGGGTACATCATTGGCCGCTCTTGCCGCAGCGAACGTGTTAAATATTTGATACTGGCTAACCATACATCCAAATTGTTTACCATATGTTATTATAAAATTAATTATTATTACAAAAATGTAAACATTTGATAATTTGTGAAGTGCCTGATGATGGAATCTTTGATTCAGAAAGGCCTTGCACAAAATAAAAAATTATATATTGGAAAATGTTGTATTCCTTTATCTAGTGATACTACAATAAACAGTTTTTCCAATGCTCCAAGATTCTACATATTACAAGGAGTTGCAAGACATGTAAATTTTTTTAAATGTTAAAGATAATTACATAGAATATGTTTTTGTTTGTAGTCAAAACTTTAGTAAAAGGTAAAACTTAAACTTTAATATTATCTACAACAATTAAATATGATAGAAGTTACTTAGTTTAACAATTACTGAACATTTCACAAACATTTTATTAAATTGGGTAAAATTTGTATAAATGGTCAAATTAATTATCTAAACTCACCAGTAGCATATTAATAATGAAGATAACAATTAATATCCTAACATTTAGCAATTATGGTTTTTTTTTAATTATTGATACTTATTATAAAAAATATTTAGTTTCAACAAACTGTACTTTGAAAGACCAATGCCTCCTAAAATTTAAATCATATTCTAACCATGGCATCATGTAATTAATGACCACCACATTACCAAGATATATTACAGTGAAAACAAACAAATTTCATCATATAATATTTAGTCCTGTCTTGCTTTGCTTTTTACCTCTCTGTCTGTATGTGTTTTTATAAAATATGTTGTACCTTAAAATTGTTTGAGACATCAAGTTGAAACTTTGCAAGTTTAATGATCTTATTACTGTACATCTTAGATAAAAAGTTTCAAAATAATATGTAGATGTTGTGCTGTAATTATTAGTTTACACTGAAGATGGAAAATTATACAATGATACGACTCTTGACCTGAGGTTGTAGTATAGAGTTCCAGACAATGGAACATATCTTGGGTTATTGCCCCAGTCCGTTGTTTAAATAAGAGTTAGGGGAACTCTGTCAATCCAGTTTTGAAGCTCTCTCTTGGCTTAGAGGATTGGATTTGGCTCTTTTACCGGTAGATAACACAAAGTACATATATATTTAATTTTTAAATAATGAGAAAAGCACTAGTGTGCTTGCCGGCTTCTTTAATATTGTATGTATCTAAGGGTACTGACAAAACCAATACGATATATTCCCAAGTGTAGATATTTGTTATGATAAAGACAAACACCATTAAGTTTACCTTAAGCTTGATTTGCAAGTCCATTGTTAATGTACAAACGGACAATCCTTCTTGGTTTGGTCTTTACTTTTAGATGTTAAACCATTGTTATGGTAAGAATGTAACTCATTGAAAAAAATCATGAAACACATTTAAAGCTATTGAGACTATAAATAAAGTTAAATATCCAGTAAGAATCTTACCTGGAAACTCTTTTTGTTGGGCTTCTTCCCATTAACCCTAATATTTCCTTGGTAAAATGCTGTCTCTATCTTGCTAGAACAGAATGAAATTATGTTTAAATACAAAACTAAATAATACTGTAGTTATTTATTTAATTCAAATTGTGCATTACTTGGACTTTAGAACCTAAAATTATAATAATAAGAGAAATTAATTTAATCAAGAATATGAATATATTACGCCTTTTCTGTTATCATATTGATAGTTTATTTATTGTCACATAAATTATATCTAGAAATACATTTTAATTTTAAAATTATTTTAATTGATTATAAATTACTTAACATTGTAGGTAAACCAAAGCCAACAGAAAAAATAGCAAAACCACAAGTTTGATTCATGTAAAAAATCTTTAAAATAATTTAGTAAACAAACTCAATAGAATTAGTTTCTTTTTTTTAGTCAACTACTAAGGCTCTTCACAACTTAGTGGAAGTGATGGAGGACACCTTCAAACAAAAGGAAGCACTAGTCAGCATCTTTATGGATATTGAAGGGACTTTCAACCGAGTAGCATATCAATCCATGGAGGCAGCTCTGGAACAGTTTGGAGTTCTCCCATATACTGTCAAGTGGATAGTAGCCATCCTAAAAAGTAGACAAGTTACAACAAAGTTCGGGGATGAATTGGCCACAATTACCGTCTGGAAAAGATGCCCCCAGGGAGGGGTTCTGTCTCCCCTTTTGTGGGCGAAGATGTGGTTGATCCGCTGCTCCCTGGTTGATCCTGCCAGTAGTCATATGCTTGTCTCAAAGATTAAGCCATGCAAGTCTCAGTACAAGCCACATTAAGGCGAAACCGCAAAAGGCTCATTAAATCAGTTATGGTTCCTTGGATCGTACAATCCATTACTTGGATAACTGTGGTAATTCTAGAGCTAATACATGCAAACAGAATCCCGACCAGAGATGGAAGGGACGCTTTTATTAGATCAAAACCAATCGGGGCACCAGCCCCGCACTTCTTGGTGACTCTGAATAACTTTCAGCTGATCGCACGGTCCTCGTACCGGCGACGCATCTTTCAAATGTCTGACTTATCAACTGTCGATGGTAGATTCTGCGCCTACCATGGTGTAACGGGTAACGGGGAATCAGGGTTCGATTCCGGAGAGGGAGCCTGAGAAACGGCTACCACATCCAAGGAAGGCAGCAGGCGCGCAAATTACCCACTCCCGGCACGGGGAGGTAGTGACGAAAAATAACGATACGGGACTCATCCGAGGCCCCGTAATCGGAATGAGTACACTTTAAATCCTTTAACGAGTACCAATTGGAGGGCAAGTCTGGTGCCAGCAGCCGCGGTAATTCCAGCTCCAATAGCGTATATTAAAGTTGTTGCGGTTAAAAAGCTCGTAGTTGGATCTGTGTCTTACGATGTCGGTTCATCGCTCGCGGTGTTAACTGACATGTCCTGTGGGACGTCCTGCCGGTGGCGGTCCGGGCTCCCGGCGGTGTGTAGGGTCCGCCTGAAGCATCCCGAGGGTTCCGGCCGCCGATTCAATCCTGCCGCGGTGCTCTTGACTGAGTGTCGAGGTGGGCCGGCACGTTTACTTTGAACAAATTAGAGTGCTTAAAGCAGGCTGATTTCTGCCTGAATACTGTGTGCATGGAATAATGGAATAGGACTTCGGTTCTATTTTGTTGGTTTTAAGAATCCGAAGTAATGATTAATAGGGACAGGCGGGGGCATTCGTATTGCGACGTTAGAGGTGAAATTCTTGGATCGTCGCAAGACGTACCTAAGCGAAAGCATTTGCCAAGTATGTCCTCGTTAATCAAGAACGAAAGTTAGAGGTTCGAAGGCGATCAGATACCGCCCTAGTTCTAACCATAAACGATGCCAGCCAGCGATCCGCCGAAGTTCCTCCGATGACTCGGCGGGCAGCTTCCGGGAAACCAAAGCTTTTGGGTTCCGGGGGAAGTATGGTTGCAAAGCTGAAACTTAAAGGAATTGACGGAAGGGCACCACCAGGAGTGGAGCCTGCGGCTTAATTTGACTCAACACGGGAAACCTCACCAGGCCCGGACACCGGAAGGATTGACAGATTGATAGCTCTTTCTTGATTCGGTGGGTGGTGGTGCATGGCCGTTCTTAGTTGGTGGAGCGATTTGTCTGGTTAATTCCGATAACGAACGAGACTCTAGCCTGCTAACTAGGTGTCTCCGGTATCCACAATAGTGCTACCGGCGAATTAAATTCTTCTTAGAGGGACAGGCGGCTTCTAGCCGCACGAGACTGAGCAATAACAGGTCTGTGATGCCCTTAGATGTCCTGGGCCGCACGCGCGCGCTACAATGAAGGAATCAGCGTGTCTTCCCTTGGCCGAAAGGCCCGGGTAACCCGTTGAACCTCCTTCGTGCTAGGGATTGGGGCTTGCAATTGTTCCCCATGAACGAGGAATTCCCAGTAAGACCTCCTTACAAAAGCTGAAAAGAGGGGAATAAGTTTACAATGCTACGCTGATGACTTGGTGCAAATTGGCAAGGAGAAAAATAAAGGCACGCTGGAATGCCTCACTCAAGCAGCCCTAAAATTTATAAGCAACTGGTGTCATGGGGTAGGTCTACGGATTAATCCATAAAAAACAAGTATGATAATTTTTACCAGGAAAAGAAAGTTCCAGCTTGTTCAACCTGTTCTGGAAGGTATCAGGGTAAAACTCTCTGAAGCAGTCAAATCTAGGTGTAATCCTGGATAAAAGACTAACATGGATTCTACATATTGAGAACATGTTATAGAGAGCATCAAAGGCCCTCAGAGCTTGTAAAAGATTTTTTGAACTGAAATGGGAATTGAAACCCAAAATTATTTATTGGATCTACGAAGCCATCATAAAACCAATGATCACATATGCTGCTCTTGTGCGGTGGCCAAAAGTAGAACAAAAAACAGCTGCCAAGAGGCTACAGAGTCTTCAAAGGTTAGTTTGTGTAAGCATTACAGGGGCAATGAGCTTCTGTCCAACTCTGGAACTTGAAGCGGTTCTGGGATACACTCCTCTGGGGCAGGAGGTGATGAAGACAGATGTATTAAGTGCAATGAAGCTTCTGGGTACAAAGGTGACAAAGACTACCTCCTCAGAAGGACAATCCTGAGGAATATCCTGAGGCTGAAATGGAAACCAACGTATCTGAAAGTATGGTTAAGAAATAATGCTTTGAAAAACCATACTTAGTCTCAATTGAAGACAGGGAAAAATGGAGTAAAAAAGAGTAGAGGCCTCTACTCTACTAAAGGAGTCCCGATGTTTGACACAGATGGTTCACACCTTGACTGTAGGGCAGGATTTGGTATATACAGACCAGGAATAATGCTGTGCCTCTGGGAAAACACGCTACGGTCTTCCAAGCAGAAGTCTTAGCAATAGAATCATGCACCAGAAGACTCATACAAAAGAGGCCAGAAGGAGCAGAATAATTAATACTCCCTGATAGCCAGGCTGCACTAAATGCACTTTATGCCTATTCATTTTGAAAGCAATATGTGAATGTAAGAATGTTCTTGTGGAACTGGCAAAGAAGAACAGAGTTACACTCGGTTAGGTGTCGGGCCATGAGGGCATTCATAGAAACGAAAAAGCAGATACTCATATCAAAATAGGTATAGAATCCCTTATGGTAGGGCCTGAGTCAGTCTGTGGGGTAGCTTTCTCCTACAGCAAAGCTCTCGTAAAAAAGAGGATTAGATCCTTGAACTAGAGTAGGATCTCATTACTAAGACAATCTAAAATGTTTATATCTCCTTATTTTAAAGGGTGGGCAGCTTTCCTAGAACAAAGTAAGGAGGATATAAGATTGATATTAGGAATTTGATAGAACAAGGCTCCCTTATAAAACATCTCATGAAGGTGGGTCTAAGTTAGACTGATGAATGCAGACTGCGGAGAATCAGAAGAATCAGTGGAACACATATGGCTTAACTGTCCTGCCATATTTGAAAATTAGGACAAAATTCTTAGGAGCGTATTTTCTGAGCCCCAAGGACGTCAAAGAACAGGAGCCCTTAAATTTCATTGACTTTTGTAAAAGTCTCATATTATGAGAGTTATAATAATGGCTCTAACATTGAACCAAGACATATACCGGTTTAAGGATTGAATTGTTCAAACAAGAGAGTTATATGAAATTAATAAATAGTGAAGTTTGAATTATGGATCATGTACCTACTTCCGTGCCACGTTGAGCGCCTTCTTCATGAGCCCATCCAACCTGAGAGATTGCATGCGGACTGTCACCACCTTTCCTACTTGTGAAACCTCTTCTTCCACATCTGAATCAGAGTCTGAATCATACTCGGGTCTCTGTAGACATATGGCAAAATCAAATTTCTGGGCCAACATGACTGTCCTAATACTATTGTAAAAACATATAAATTAACAAAAATCTTATAAAAATAAAATATAGTTCACTGTTTTCAAAATAATCTAATTTACAGCTTTGAGTGAAAAACCATTATCAGTTTCAATATTTCTACAGCAGCTGTACTTTTCTCAATCTTTTACTTCATATAGCCTAAGTTGCTGAACTGTAATGGTTTCCAATACAAATGGGCTTACTGACTTCTCCAACTGTGTAATACTATTGCTGCCAACAGCGCTGGATTTTATATTGTTCATGGCTGCTTGGATTTCCAAATATTTCATGGATTCTATTTTTACAGGCTACTGACAGAATTAAGTCTTAAAGTCCTGAAGGATAATTAAACAGTGAAGAATATAACTCTGTCAAGAAGAAAGTTAAAGATAATTTTAATTTAACTTATAAACAACTCACTTTTTGAAGACTCTTGGAGCAATTGGAAAATACTTATAAATACTACTAAATGTAAATAGTACAATACTTTTCCAAATTATTTATTTTTTGGACGAGGCCTTTCGAAACCAAAGGTTTCATTATCAGGCGACTCCACAAATAAATATTTACATGATTTTTATTACAATTACAAATACCATATAGTGTAAATATGCAAATACAAAAATTTTGGAAATATTTCAGCCAGTATGAAAAATTAGATACGACTACAGTATAATGTTTTAATAAATTGAGATGAAAGGAGACTAGAATTTTCAGTAGGGCCTTCTTCATTGTTTATGAATTTTTCTTTATTTATGTTTATGTGTAGTGTTTCCCAAGCATTTAAGTTTATCGGTTTTGTTACTTCTTTTATTAATTTTAGATTTTTAATTGATGTTTTGTGTCTTGAATCGATGCAGTGCTTGGCTACAGCAGATTTTTCAACTCTTCCATATATTTTGTATGTGATAAATGCTCCTCAAATCGTGTTTTTATTGTTCCTTTTGTTGGTCCAATATAAATTTTATCACAGTCATCGCATCCAATTTCATAAATTCCCGATTTATTATTATTTGAAATTTTGCCTTTAGGGTTTCCTAATATTTGGGATGGTTTGTTGCTTGTTCTGTAAGTGACAGTTTTATTTGTATGTTTTTTTTTAATTTAGCAATATTTAGTTCGAGAAAGTGCTGTATGTTTTGAAAATAAATTCTTGTTTTGTGTCTTGAGGTAGCCTTAATGTTGTCTTATCTTTTCGAGTTCTTCTAACTCACTTTTTAACTGAGAAAGTAAGTGGAAAGGGTCAATTATGGTGAGTATGTACATGATTATTAAGTTTACAAAGCTCTGTTTGCATTTGCTCCTGAGAATTCTTGAAAAACTTATTTATAATAGTATGATACTAAATAAGAGTAAACTTGAGGAACCTTGTGAAATTTTTTTCAATACTTTATTTAGGTACTTTATTTTTTTAATACATTTATGAATTACGTTAGGGGTGCCATTACATCAAGCTTTGTTATATTTGCTGATGACATCAAAGTATTGGTGTAGATTCGGCCTGTGTTGGAACAGATTCCTTTGCAGGAGTCTCTTAGCAATAACATATTGGCTGTTGGTGCTTTAATAATAACAATGAGCTGAATTCCACAAATACTCATGTAATGGTGTATATATGAGGAAGAAACATACGTAATTTTGACTATTGTATATATTATATGACAAGAGACTGGACAGGGTGGAAAGAGTAAAGTGCTTGGGTATTATTATGACATCTTCTTTTGATCCACAAGAATGTAATTAATTGTAACATTACTGCTAGAGCATAATCTCTTATTGGCTTTATTTACGAATCGACTAGGAATTTTAATACTGCTCAAATTCTTGTAATTCTATACAAGGCTCTGATTCAGTATTGGAGTATGGTTCATATCTGGTCACCCTGCCAAATAGATCATAAAGAATTATTGGTGAAAACACTAACTTAAATCGCTACATGAGAATGCTTGAATCAAGACTAGGATACAGGTACTTTGACACTCCCATCCATGTTTTAAAAGAAGAATTTGCCATCCAGCCTTCATCTTATACACAATATTCTTGAATTGGTCTTCCTGCACAGACTGGTTAATTGCCTCATTGACTGCCCAGACCTAATTTCCAAAATTTATTTTGCAGCTCAAGAGGCACTTACTCAAAGACAATCTTTCAGCAATGTTTTCATTACATTTTTTATGGCTACAATAGTTGCCTTTCGAGGCTTCGTTGCAGTTTAGGTTGAAACTTCTATTGTGACCCTAACAGCTTTTTAAGGAGGAGAGTGAGTGAAAGTGTTGATGGTGCATTGAAAAAATCTGTACCTGCTTATATATTTCACTTTATTCATCTTATAATAGCACCAACACCATTTTTGGTTGTAAAGTAAGTGCATAGTTTAGTGCCATTTATACCGACTCTGGTACTTTAAATTTTTATCTAAAATGTTTAAGGTGTGCATATTTTACAATTGAATGGTTGCATTAACATCTCTCTTGTTAAAAATGTGTTATTGTTTATACATGTTATACTGATGTTATATTTCTGTTATTATATCTGTCATCTTGTTTTTAAATTATTATACTATTACTTTTATGTAAAATTGTGTTTGCGGCTGAGCAAAATAAACGGTTTGTTTGTAGTTCTTTATTATTTATGTGATTATATCATTGCATGTATTATAAATTTTTTTTACTTAAAATATTTTAGAAGTTTAATGCTGTGGATACATTGACACCAATTGATAGTTCTGTTATTCGATATATGAAGTATTGATGGTTATACTAAGTGATAATAACCGGATCCGCTTATAGTTGGCCATATTTTTATATTACTAAAACATGTGGACTACTTGACAAATTAGTAAGTTAAATTATATTTTTGAAATAGATGAACTACCTTATCAATTAAAACAAAAATAGAAATATTGGTTTAGTAAGATTTTAGTAAGACTACAAAATAAAATTACACAATAACATAGCTTAACCAGGTCGCAGTATACTAAGCGGTCACCACAGCCTGCGTTGATGGCCGGAGGCACTTGTCTCAACTCGATAACAACTAATTAATTTGTAGCTCGAAATTTAAGAAAAACATTGTTCATTTAGATCAAAATTCTGCTCATTTCAGTATTATTTTTCATTTACGTTTGCAAAGATGGCGCCGCATCTGATGATGTCATCACGAGGTTGAATCACGGTCACGTGATGCCCGATGTGGATGTAGAACATGGAAATATTGCTCCGCACTTGAACAGTTGTTCCGTTTTTGATGTTCTAGAACTTTGTTATTTCGGTACTTTGGGATTATACCGACCACACCAGTATGAAGAACACAAAAATATAAATGTATAGAGAAACAAACATGATAGAACGAAAAAACAACTCTTTAACTACAAAATTACAAACTTACAACGTTTATCAATATTGATAATGGGGTCAGATTCCGTTATATACCCCCAACGCTTAAACTTTTTTCAATGAACTTAGAACGTAATAAAACGATGTAGTTGAGTAACAGTACTAACATTCTATCAATCAACAAGCATTTCCAGGTATTGTGATCGGTATTGTTGTCGCTGTTATCTTATCTTTCTCGAGAATCCCGATTACGGCAGGCCGCGCGGCAACACATGATTATTTAAGTTTTTTGCACGGTACATAATTGCCTTTCCATTACAATTCAATTTACATTTCTGATCAGCCCCTCTAGAATTTGATATTTTACTGATAGGTACTATCTCGAGCCAAGGGATGTTTTTCTTTTATTTTCTTTCTCCGCTGATGGCCGGAGGCACTCGCATTTTGGGTGGCGGAGTGTGATCAAGAATAAAAACAAGTTTTGTGTGTTTTTTTCAATAGAGTTTAGTTTTCGATTGGTAATGTTTGTTTTTGTTGAATTTTTGTGTTTGGAGAAATGTAGAGGTAAAACACTAAATGTAGAGAGACGCACCAGCTGAACGGGCGGCGAGACTCTGCAATCATGTTATCTACTAGACTGCTCGACTTTGACCTCTGTCTGAGGATGGGTAAGGGTTTGCGATAAGACAATTCCTGTTTTATATTGACGAAATATTGTTCTACGCTAATCTAGTAATCAGTAGAAGCAAAATGTCAAATAACGATTCATGTCTGGGTGTGGTCGGTATAATCCCAAAGTACCGTTATTTCTTATTTCCACCCCGTCAAACCTTATATTGTTTTGTTCTGTAGGACAATTCCCATAAGTTAATAACGCGAAACTCATATTTTGTCACTCCGGCCGTTAATGTGACAATTACCTGTTTTTGTACTTGATAGTTTTAGTCTTTCTAGGATAATCGATAATTTGATACCCTGATTTGATTGCGGTGGTGGCCGCTTAATATACTGCAGCCCCTTACCAATAAAAGAATATTCAAATAAACATCACAAACCTTTTTTGATTTCTTTGTAGATTTGTATCTTCTTTGTTGACTGACTAAGCTAGTGTCATTTAAATTTGAAACAATCCACTTAGGCAAACACACCACTTGTATATCAGAAATATTAAAGAATGTATGTATAAACTTACAAGAATCTAAAGGTATTCGAGAATGATTATTTAATTTTACACCATTATTGAATCCAAGTATACCAGAATCTGTAACACACATAGGCTTATGTCCAAAGTTTTTATAGTCGGTTCGGGTGAACCATAAGATGCTAGAGCGCTGATTGACTTCAGTAATTTTGGTGAAATTACAATTTGTTAGAAGTTTTCTAAACATTGTAACTGAATAAAACTGAAACTAGACCTTACGAACCGTCTGAATATTGTTTATTAGTATTAGCAGTTTACATATACATTGTTTCTTTTCACTCTAACCTTACGCTAAACATGGACAATGTTTACACCGTAATAACATCATAACAAATACATAACCTTAACCAATAAAATAACCTATACATTTTTTTCTTGTAGGTTGCCCATCAACGGAAGACTTGTAGAAGGCAAACATGTTGTAAGCTCCATGAAGTAGTACCTAACTCATGGAGCTTCACTTGCTCCATAATCATTTTTTTAATAATCTCCAGTTTGCTTGCTTTAAAAAATTTGTCATTATGACACATGAAAACTAGAAGAAGTTTCATGTAAAAATGTTTCAATATAGCTACTAATAAGAGAGCAGTGACAGTTTGCAAATTTTACCCAAAAACAGTTTTTTGAGTTCAGCGAGTGAACGACGTAACCAATAATGAACTTGGCCACATTAATTTGTTGGTCTTGTTATTACGCATAAAATTTCCATTTAATCTTTGCTGTATCTCTAATCGTTTCCATGATCTCTTCAACGTGCATAAAATTTGGAAAACTCGGAATATGGCTATTGATTGTTTCGGACAGTCTTACATGAGGAGTTAGTTACCAGATTACTTTTCTGTCTTGTATTACCATGTATGAAAGATTCTAAGTTCTGTTTAATGTAAAGTACATAAATAAGAATGTACAAAGATGGCTCTGTCATAATTTATAACTTCTGAAAGCTGGCTTTATATGATTTTCTGTTTGAAAGGTTACCTATTTAATGTTCTGATAGCTTTTTTGTCAAACAAAATCTTGCGATACCTTACATGATGAACTGTCGCATAGCGCATAGCGAATGCCATGTTATATAATAGAATGAAAATACCATAGTAGGCTAACATGAAAGTTTCTTGTGTCCTAAGCAAAAAGTACAATTCGAGCTAACCTTTTACATAGGGGTTTTACACGTGACTTCCAATTTAAATGACTATCCAATGTAAAACCTAACAATACAGAAAAGAAGGGATACTACAACATAAATCATGAACAAAGATCAAATAGAGGAAACGTCCGAACACGGAACCTTAAGAAGCTCTGGCAATGACCTTTTGGTAAGGTGAGCTATTACTATTTACCACCACTGTTTGCATTCGCCCAGATATATATGATCTAACTAAGTAATTCACTTCAACTCTCTATCTCTAATACTATAAAAGTCTAACTTATCGTACAAAGTGTAAAATGCTAAACAGTAAAAAGCCTTTGTGAGGACTATTAAGTTTGACGCTATTATTGATTTATTTTCAAAACCTTTTAAAACATATTTTACAATAGTTTCAATAGCTGAACGTGTTTTTCTTGGAACGAAACCCATACTGATGTTGGTAAAGTAAATTATTAAAACTAAGATAATCATATAGTTGTAGAATGATACAAGATTCTATGATTTTTAAAAAGTTCAGTACAATAGAAATTGGACGGTAACATTCAGGTAGACTCGGGTCGTCTTTCTTAAAGATAGGAGTGACTTTTATTTGCTTTAAACTATCTGGGAATATACCATTTAGAAGTACAAGGTATTTACATTTTTTATTTAAATATGTAAGAGAATTTACCAAAATATTGCCTGGTGACTTAACCACAAGATTTGAAAAAAAAAAAAACAAATAAGTCCTCGCTTGTAGAGTTGCTACGATTCGAAAAGACAGAACACACAACCTTAGAACCTACCGGATGCCATTTGAAACCGGTTGCTATTATTGGCTTATCAAATTTTAAGAATACGTCTAGGTCAGAGTGAGTTTTATCTCTAAAATTCAAGTCAATATTACCCTGTACGGTTTTACTGATGTTCATACATTGACGATATAATCAACTGACTCAAGAGCGGGTATAATCGGATTAGTCTTACTAAAACCTTGGTAGTGTATTAGCCTTCGAGTTTTGTTTCTCGTATACCATCTTATAATTAATTTATCCATTCTTATCAGCTCAAGTAGGCTATCAGTGCATTTCCATCTAGTATGCAACAAAAGTAACAAATCTCGCATTACTCCCAACTCAGAAGTAAACCAGATGCTGTTACTATTTCCTTTTCATAGGAATGTTCCCTTTTTTCTGGTTTACATTTAATATAGGATACAGCTCAGTGTAAACATCCGTTACCACATTGGCAAAATACACAAAGCACAATTTACATCTAAAACCTTATACAAAGAAGACCAATCCACATGAAATAAAAAATAATTAAAAGTGTTCTAATCTACGATTATTCATTAAGCGTATAGTTTTCAATGGTTCTTCCTGTCTGGTGTTCTTATCAATCCAAAGATTAAATATAATGTTTAGCCAGACACCTGCGTAGTCAGATATGATATCCTGCTATATCAAAGAGACCATTATCGAATGTATTGGTCTCTGTGCTCTCTGTGTCTAAAACATTATATTTTGATTTCCGGCAAGAGTCAATCGTTCATTGGATTTGACAAATTGACTTACATGTAACAACAATTTGACCATGAATAACATAACACTAGTACGGTATATAAAAATAATGATAAGATTAAAATCAAATAACCTAATCGCAGCTTCTTCATATATAGGCCTACTGTTAAAGACAAAAAGAAGCTATACTTACAAGTTTATATGACAAGTTTTTTTTCACATATATGGAGAAACCACCGTGGCACGATAACCTGGCAAAGTAGTCAGCAAGCAGAAAACCCTCTGGAACGATAAAGCTTACCTCTTCACTGCAGAGTCAATCTTCAGTTAGCTCATGTTCATTAATTGTCTTAAACTGGCCCAGTTTGTTACGAAGGGCTCGATTAGTTAAAACATAGATAGATATGACAGAGTCTTGTTTAGTTACTGTGTCCAAGTCACTTAGACTTCCGGATTTTGTGCGGTTAAAAATTTCCCTGCCAAGTTTCATTACCTCGCTTGACTCGGGTGGGGGGGGGGGGGTCGATATTTACCAATAACACGACCTTCAGGCAAAATATTAGGGTGCATAATATTATCTCCTAGATAATATCTAGAATCTTGTCGATATTCCTTCAATTCACTTCCATGTCTCGAATTTGGTGAGAAATATTCACTTGCAGTGGTATCACCATCTTCGTTACTATTGTCTACAGTGTTTGAAAACTGTCATCGCAATTCAAAATCAAATTTTCAGTCTTAATTGTGATGTCCTTGACTCAACCGATTTCCGGTCAATTAATTAAAAATCCGTTGCTTCATAGATAATAGACTTGTTTCCACAGCCCTTGACGAGGAAGAGGAGGACCTAAAATAATTGGCCGTCACTTATCCAAGTTGCATGCGTTTGTGGCGGCAAAGGGCTGACATATTACTCCGAAGGTAAATGAATGACATAAGTGAGATGTGGTACACACATTGTGAATGTGTCTTTAGGCAATATAAAGAAAAATAAAAATAAGTGTTTTACAGTTTCAAAATGGCGAGTTTTAAATTTTCAACATCAAATTTCAAGTTTTCAGACAGTAGCAATACTATATAGAAGTAGCCTTGAATAACCAAAATATAGATCTAGAATGTCCAAAACCAATACACAAGGGTTTGGAAATATACATATAAATATTTTATCCTGTAAAATTTGGTTCCTACATGTTTAGAAAAGAATTTTCTAATAATAAAAACAAAAACATAAAAAATTCCATAACTGTCTGCTGTATTACCTATGGACACTAACAGTATGTGCACAATTTCTCAAATTCTCAAAGAGCTATTAAAATAAAAAAATGACATTATAAAACACATACAGACAAATAGATGAAAAACAAAGCGTTTTCAGACATATATGTTCCAATTCAACTTTCCTATTTTTATGTTTTGAAAAAATCTATAAATTATTAGCCACCTGTTTTTGGACACTTTAAAGATAATATTTTATAGTGCCTAGACATTGTTGTTCTTTAGGATTTGTCATAATATGGATAAAAAGAGATTATAAGAGAAATAATAATTATCAATAAATTGTACTACATTAGGATTGTATATTTTATTCGTTCAGTTCGTTAGTGTTTTATATATAGACAGTTTTAATTTAAGATAAATCGAATTTTTAGGACCTTACACATTCTCGTAATTCTGTTAATGTCTTATCCTTACCTTATTTTACGTTCTCGCCAACTACAGACACACACGCTATCGTATTTTTATTCCTCTTAGAATTCCCTGAAAAACGTATTCTTGTGACCATAAACTTGCTATAGTCATTAAATATTGTCGACCATGAACGATTACGTTTTCATTTCTTTCTTCTTACTTAAAATAATGACCACGTGCACGATTCTTATTAAGCATTATACAATTATTGGAGTTCCCCACCTACTGTAACTACTTCCAGGCATATCTTGTAATCCACTATGAATTATATTACCGTAATGGATTGTATTGCGTCTACCACCCAATTAGAGTACTTTGTTTCTGGTAGAGCAGGCATGGTCAAGAAGTCTATCAAGATGCTGGATGATGGAAAATAATCGATTTATGAGAATTTATCTAAGCGTGTGTGTCACTTACGAAGGGGCTCTGCCGTATCGGCCCGTGTGGAAAAGTGCAATGTGGCTGAGAAGAGTAAGATTAGATATAAATTAACATTAAAAATTAGAAATGTGTAGTGTATTGACGAACATAGCCCTAGAATTGTTGTAAAATCTTGTTAGAAATGGAAAACGTCAAATTATGTGAAAATGGGTAATCAATGAAAGCTGTATGTAAACACTAACAATGAATTTTACACTGACATATACGTATTTTATGTAGCTAACCACAAGAAAACGTGTATTGTGACAATAATTCTATGAATTAAACACCTAAGTTTCAATAAACAGTTCAATTGAGTTAATCTATGGATGGAGTCCAAAGCCGGATTTTGTAAAGCCCTAAAAGGCTTTATGGTTATTACAAAAGTTATTTTAGCATCTTTCATTTAAATTACATGATTGGAATTCACTTCTTACATTTGATTTATCAATGGAAGTTTAGTTGAAACCTATAGAATTTAATCTGTCAACTATCGACTAGTTGATAGTTTGAATTTGCTTGATGTAATATAGTATAATTTTGTTAATTTATATATTTTACGTGTACATATTGTATCTTAATGGTTTTTAATGTCTTTGTTTCATATAATTAAACTATTTAATTTTAGTAGAAACTTAGGACTGATTATTACAAAACGGAATGATTTAGGTAGCTTGGACCTAAATTAAAATATAGGCTAGGTTAATTAACTTTTTCTGTTATTGTTTTTGTTAGAAAATCTGTGACTTGATCTTGATTACTAAGGATAGTAATTTCAGTAATAAATTGTGATAATTTTACTAAAGTGAAATTATTAGCGGATAGTATTAAAATAAATTTCGTCAGATTATATTTTCATTAAAATTTAAATACTTTTATGCAATTTTATCAAAGCCACATAACTTTTCAATTGTCTTTTAGCCAACCAATTAAATGACTTATTTAAACTCACTCAGTTCTTTTCATTTCACTTTCCAGGTTTTCCATAGTTTTCAAAAGAGTACTTCATCTAGCTTATAACGAGCAGCTGATATTAGTTCTAAAAAAATATTACTCTCCAAATGTAGTAATAACAAATATTTCTAATCAATTGCTTACAGAGCACAATAATTTCAGTCTTTGAACGTATTGTTTTACAAATGATTAACACTGATAAGAGCCATTGTGTACAAAAGTAAGTTGTTTTTGTGATTGTCATGATTTAGCGGCCATAGTTAAATATAAAATTTAAACGACGTATACTTATTGGATGTACAGACATACAATCGACACTTGTATAGTTGAAAAGCTGATCAAACAAAGCATTTTGTACTTTTTATAAGGCCTATTGTATGAGTACAGTCTGTCATACGCATGTGGTGGGACAATTGATCATTTTACGTGGCTTTACCAGGAAAATGTCAACATCACCTCTCTGTCTCATCACTGCCGTTCATAACCACGTTTAAAATCTTGAAAACTTACCAGTGTTTATGATTAAGTCTTAATTACAATGAAGAAATTCATGTAAGTAGATCAGGTTATTCTTTGTGACCAACTATTTTTGCATAGTTATCGAAACTAACTAAACTAAATAGTCAAATTTATTAAAAAAACCGATGGTTGAAAATATCGTTTGATCGATAAAACGTGTAAGAAAATGCCATAATAGGGACAATTTCTCTATGGGATCAGGTTGGTTTAAATAAGAAATAGACAAAAATGTTAGCTAACACTGACAATTGAGTATGAGTAACTTAATTGATACGCAGGATAAACTGATAAGGAAACGGGGGGGGGGAGGGGTCAAGATTATTCGTCAATGACCCTTAATTTTGTCCCCGGCACATTATTTATGATATTTGGAGTTAGTTACTTTGTCAGAGGTGTTTTGTAAAACTACAAGCTGTACAATATGTCATCAACACCTGGATTCCGTGCTAAAATCAATCCATTCTATGAAATAAGTTTTCATTTAAGAATTGAAATCTACAGTGTCTTTTTAGCTATTTAATTTGTTTAATGGGCAATTAAGAAAGTTATTTTTTGTCAGATGTAAAAGGTGTGTTGTGCTGTTATGAATGAAAATTCATTTAGGCCTAATCAAAAATTTATCCATTTTCTGTGGACTTTTTTAAACCGCTTTGTTCTGAATAAAAATGTCTACAAGTTTTACTAAAAGTTTTGATCTCTTTCTTGGTGAAATAACAAAGTTATTGCTGCCCAAAGACAAAAAAATGTGTTTTTCAATCTATTTTTGGCATTTGACACTGGTTTTCTAAATATCTACTTAACTTACAGCTGAGTGGTAGTAATGGTGGAAATTAAATTCTATTTCAAACGCTTTTACTCATTTACTAAGCCCTCACTTTTAACTTTAAATTATTCAACATTTTTAATTGCAAAGATATGATTTATTCAGCCATAAGCTTTTCAATATTTCTAGTAAACCGTTCGTATAATTTTCGAGTGTTTAAACAATGTAGTAGAGAGAATATAAAAAAGCTAAATGGCGTATGGATGCTTATTAAATACCTATCTAAAACGAATTATATTCCATAATGTTATAAGGGCGTTTTTTAACGTGTATAGTTTTACAGAAAAAAATTCAGCGTTTGAGGTTTAACATTGCTTTTTTGGGGCTAAAATCAAGATGATCAACAATAAGGCTTAAATAAAGTCAAACAGTCTTATCTACATAATATTCTACGTATAATCAATCAAGAAAAGACATGCAGACTCTATCACTAGCACAATACATGCCTCTCTGGTAAGTGCAGAAGAGATAAAACGCGTAAAAGGGTTTCGATTATACCAACATCACATTTCAATGGAATTTAAACTGTAAGAATTATATTTTCCAAAAAAGTAGTGCATCATTCTTTATTTCAGGCCTGTTGGAATAACGAGTTTGATGTTGTCACAACTACTTGTGACAGTAACCATGGGTTCATCACATAAAAGGCTGGGCGAATTGGTTAATAGTGAGAGAAATCTGCTGGATTCTTTGGAAGCGGAAATAAAACAGCAGGAATCTCACGTTCTATTTTTGGAAAGGTTTGGTAACTTTTTTCAGTTTATAATTTTATCTTAGAACCTGTGCTGTTCATGGTTAGCAATTAACTGAAGTGTAACTACGATTAATGCACGATTTTTGAAATAAATTGTGATACTTAGCAATACTAATACATATTACTATAGTTATAGCGATAATGCCATTACTTCAGTCTTTGAATTTATGAATGTCAAATGCTCTTTGTAATTAAATTGTTCTTAATAGACATATTGTACATGACCATTTTTTTACATGGGCAGAAGGTTGGAAGAGTTGTCAGCTTCGGCACCACCACGTCAAATCGACAAAGAACAGTACTTGAGCAATGCTCTCAACAATCTTGTCCTTATCAGACGATTGATTATTGACTGGTCTACCATCGCCAGGATTGTGCCTGACCTTCTGAGTAAGTGAAATGATTCAGTTGGCAGGGTTACAGTCTATTCATCGAGAGTTGAGAGTGAGGCCCTGCCCACCACTGTCGTGACGTGGTTAAAGGCCGGTTCAAATGCGGTCTACAACAGCGCCAACTGGAGACAACGGACAAACAGCATGGTGCTATTAATAACCCCTTGTGATATTTTAGGACGTCACACTGTCATTGGATTTTCTCTTTCCGATTCGGGAAGGCTCGTTGCACTGTGGGCGGGACATCACTCTCAACACTTGATGAATAAACTAGACAGGCCCGATTAAAATTGTGCCTAGATGTTGTATTTTACTTAGCTATGGCCTCTGGTTGGGTACAACTCCACAAGGAGGTCTATAAAGATCCCTATTTTTATTGTCTGAGTGTATGTATTGTTTTATTTAAAGTATCTGATTTTGTAAATAAATTAACATTATTATTAATTGTTACTGGTAATAAACTATTTCTAGTACGTTTTTCCAAAATTAATGGGAAAATAAATATATCTGTACTACAGAAATAGTTTACCTCAATCCTATGTTTTGTAAATAACACTACATATTCTAAGTCATTTAAAGAAATCGCAGTCAAATACAATTGAAAAATTTGAGTGAAATGTTCAAGCTCAAAGTCAGAAAGGTTCTTATCTGTTTTTGTTAGATTTAGTACAGTGTTGATGAATTTTAAAATTGGCACCATCAAAGTAATAGGCTCCTTCCATTTTTGGTGATATAATCATGATATCACTCGGTGATATCATGATTATTATGATCATGATGATCTAGGTGATATCATGATAATGTACGTGATAGTTAAAACACTTTAATCATGGAATTCCACTTTAATTTTTTTAATCTACTCCGTGAAGATTATATTCTCTATATTATCTGGTTTCTGTAGTAAACATTTATTAACTGTTTACTACGAAGACAATTATTTCAACATTATTGTGATATCCGTTAAATCTTTTATATAATGTTGTCTTCTCAGCTATTCCGTCGGAGGTACCGTGGCCAAAAGAAGAGGACATGAGAGATATTGCCAGACCCCTTGCTCGTCTGCAGCGCACGTATGGACTGAGTACTGAAGACTTGGCTCGAGGCTGGGTACAGGGCAGTCCAGCGGACGTTAATATCACAGGTTACTAACAGCAGCTGTTACTTATTATCAAATTTAACTATTATATACTTGGTAAAATAAGTCAAGACCATTCTAGATTTTTAAGCATACAATGTAGGTACAATGCCACTCTTTGTTATTTTGGAATGCTTTTTAGGCAACTAACACCATAAATCTTCAAGTCGTTAGACTTCCTTAAAGTGGCTCTGCGTTATCGTCAATAGTCAGAACTTGTTGGCAATTTAGAGTTTAACTAAGGTGTATTCAAAAATTTGACCCTGTAACAAACCTCTGCACTCCTTTCCGATATACTCTTAGCTGCTATTTCGCCAAATAATCGTTTTACTTCCTAGGAGTGGATTGTCTTAACGTGGCCCTTTACTACCACCAAGAATACCATCATCTGTTGGCCAGTCAGTGGTTGGACCACGCTCTTGCTAAACTTGACAACAGTGTGACTTCTACCGCGGTCCTCGACCTTGCAGTGCTTTCAAGGTGCTACTTAGGTAATGATAGCTAATTGTAATAATAACACTATAAAGAGGGTTTTATGTTTAATGTGCATAAAAAGGGTATTTGATCAAACATGTTGGACAATACTGCATTATCATCTGTTTAGAGCTAACTACATTTGTGTAATGTATTTTGTATCGTCATAGAATTTATAAATGGAAAATACAAACTTTATAAAAAAGACATGTCTTGAATTTTGAAGTTTTATTCACAATATATGGTATATAATATATTGCAATCTGATATGAAATTCTTGCAACACACTATTTAAACTTTAAACCTCACCTCATTTTATATATTTTTGTTCAAATGGGGTTTCAAAAACCTCAAAGAGTCACAAGTAGAAAGAAATCTATATGTAATATTATTGTTTACAAAAAGCGACTTATTTTATGAGTTTTATTGACTTCAGGTGACACTGCAGGCTCTGTGTCAGCTCTGACTGAACTCTTAACCAATTTTCCGGATCATACTCCCGCTACTCACTTGGATAAGTGGCAAAAGATAACTTCCTCGGACTGTCCACAGCAGAAAGTTACCAGAGAGAAATGGCGGAAACAGGTAACGGGGTGATGTTGTAGTGGTATAGGACTTGTATTAATAAGACAATTCCCCAGAAAAAAGACAAAATCTGATCTCTTGGATCGCTATTAATATTGTGTCGTGCTAGACACGATTGCTACTAATTGTGTATTCTAGATTTAGACTTCTAATATTTCTATATCAATCTATAAACCATAATAGTTGTATAATAATTTTAATAATCTAAGATCTATTGGGGACTCTTTTAATATATTGCAGATAGAGTTTTCTGATGTGTCTGAAGAGGGTATGGACACATTTCACTCATTGTGTCGTGCCGTCACCGGCAGCAGTCTGCAGGCCCAACATGTTCTGTCCTGTCGCTACGTGCACTACAACAAGACGACTCTGAGGCTGAGACCCTTCCGTGCAGAGGAGTTACAGCTGGATCCTCCCGTGCTCTTGTTCCATGACTTGATCAGTGATGCTGAGATTGAGGAGATCTACAGGCTTTCCATCCCGGAGGTAACCTTTACGAGATTAAGCCTTAAATGGACCTGCAAAACAATCTAAACATTCGAACCTACCTTGCACAGTGTTTTATCTAACGATACGAGTTTCTTGTAATTCCCAAACTCGGAGGAACCTTAAAATATATCCAATAGTAGAGAATGAAAAGCTCAAGAAAGAAGTAAAAGAATCGAATAGTTGCACTATCCAATGTATATTTGATTTAATCCTGTTTTAAGCTATGGAGAATTCTCTCCCAATATTCTCTATAAGGAGAGTCTGGCAGTGTTTGTAATTTTGGGCAAGGTTATGGGCTTATAAAGAAATTAGGACCATGCTTTGCCTAAGAATTAATTTTTATTCTCATTAATATTATTTTTAAGGTATCCTCAAGATATAGGAATGGGAGAAATGAGGTAAAATTTTGTTTCGCTGACGACCTTCTCAAAAAACCTCCCTCACGACCTTATTCTTTTGTTTCGGCCTTTCTCTTTTTTCCCTTTTTTTTGAAGTGTAGGTGTTTTTTTTACCAGACGATTGCTATTGTTTAGAACTACAAAACATTAGTAGCTACGTTAATAATTTGATAACTTCTTCACGTGGATAACCAACCTAACAAACAATTAGAACATAGGTTACCACAAACAAATCATACCATATCGTTGTTACCAGTATAAATCAGGAATCACAACAAAATTGTTCAAATCAACTATTTAATGAATCACACAAACTGTTAATTATAAAAGGAACTAAATAATACAGTTCAAAAACGTATCTTCGCAACAACTAACCACTGAGTCATATTTGGGTATATATCAGAAATATAAACTTGAGCCAGTAACGTGATGGTGTTCATGGTATTCTTATGGAGAGCTATATGAACTACACATAACGTAGCTATAGTGGGTAGGGTTGATTCCACGTGAATATGAAGTTAAGATCCAATTCACCTTCCTCTTAGGGCAGCGTCTGGTATTAGACTATGTTACAGATTTGACTCCTGGAATCTGGAGTCAGGTTCGTCTGAAGAGATAAAGAAGGTCGGCGACATAGAAGCCCAAAATGAACTAGCTACATCGTTTCGATATCGGAGACACCTAGACCAAAAGATATAGTGTAATATTGGTGAATATGTATTCTCAATGTCTCACTAGGTGCACAATCTGTAACAGTGTCAGATCCCAAACGAAGCACTAAGAGGAAATTCAATTAGAGCTTTACTCAACGTTCACATATAACTAACTGTTCGGAGTCGTCCACCTCTCCACGAGGATTGTGGGGATTTGTGGGGATTGTGTGGGACAAAAGGTTCATTATTGTGGGTACCAGCATTGTTCTCATAACTGTTCTCATCATATTTTCCTATTCCCATTGCTTTCCTCGTTTGTTTCTCTTTGTATTGCTGGTTTAAAAAAGGAAAAAAATACCAGTTGTACCAATTGTAAGGTCATATAAGGCACTGACAAGCATCCACAATAACGTTTTGAAAAACTACCGATAGACATCTGTTTATAAACGTTCGATCGATCTGATGACGTTATTATATTGACAACAACATTGATTACTCACCAAAAATAAGGGCCACTAGTACAGTACGTAAACAATTTATTAACGCTAAAAGTGAGCTTAAAATTAATATAAACTAACAATCGACTGGTAATGTTACATTAAACTATGAAACATCTCTAGTTACCGAATACGTTGTTAATCATTATACTGTGGCACGAGTAATGTACCGACTAGTAGTAATGAGCGTTCGCCGCAGTCAATCTTAATATGATTTCGGCAATAGAAGAATCAAACTTAGTAAGGCAAATAAAACAACAAAATATCTATGACTCTTTTAGGAACAATTGGGATTTAATTACTGATCCTTATTGACAATTTCTTTTAACATATTGCTATAAAACATTGATCTTACCGTAATATTCTAGTATAATCCATTATATTGTAAGGTTTTTGCAAACTCCTGAAGTAGTTGAATTAGGTTCCGATATTAATGCATTAAAGCGGTGAATCTTGTTTTTCAGCTGCATAAAAGTGAGGTCCTGACAGAAGATGGCTTCTCGTACCCGTCAAAGCGGCGAACGAGTGAGACAACAGTGATAGAGTCTGGAGAATCCATCGTGATGGACAGGGTTACTCGTAGGATGGCCGAAGTAACGAACCTGGATATTTCTACTGCTGAGGAATCTCATATAACCCGTTACGGCCTTGGTGGAGAAAACTTGCCCCATGTCGACTTCTTTGATAATGTAAGAAAAATGTTACTTTTTCAATTTAATCTTGTTTTTAAAACATCTTACTTGACAGGAACATTTGTCTATGGTGTTATTTACTTCCTATTGGGTTAATCACATTATTGAAATGAGTACGGTACTTAACTGAAAAGTTAATTTCACACAACCCTTCGTTGAATAAAGAACAATACGTGTATCTTACCCAGACAATTCAGTAATAAACATTGCATTGATAAACTGTGATTTTAGAATTTTACTAAATTCTAGCAGTTTTATAGAAGATATAAAGTAGATGTTTAGAATGGTCTTAAAAGTTAGTTATATTTTTTAATATGTTTGAGCCTCTTTGACGAATTTCAGCTGAATGTGTCAACAGCTGTTTAATCTAAGATAAATATTAATTATGAAATTGTTTATAAGAGTTCAAAAATATTCTGGGGATTTTTTTTACAAAATTTCTCATTATGAAAACCTTTCTCTTTTTAAAAATATATAAAAATGGAATTTGCCGTATTGGTCCAATCGTTCTTGAATGACCGATAGCAACGCAATTTACGATTCATTTTTATTTCTAAGATATCTTTAAGTGAACTTACACATTTTGTTAAAATTACATTGTAGTAAATTCTACATTATAAAGAACTATATGAACACAGTGAATGATTACTTTGATTTGTTTCAGCATACAGTACTCGCTGGAGACAGAATTGCAACACTAATGATTTACGTAAGTATTTTAGCTGCTATTAAATTGCTCAGTTCTCGTAATGAGTCAATCACTACGGCGCTATCAAAAAATGTATGTAGCTATGAGGAACTGCAATGGTTTACATAAAAATCAAACGTGCAGTTTTCATATCAAAAGGATTCTGTATTTTACTATGCAAACAATTTTTATCATTAAGACAATAGAGATAATACTGATTGTATTTACTCGTATATGCTTATCGACTGTGAAATACAGACTATACGGAAATATTCAACGTAACAGTATATACATGTACATAAATAACTTTACAATCACGCTTTATTTTACGTTTGAATTTTCTTCTACTTATAATAGGGAGCAAGTGGGACAACTAATCGGCAGAACCAAAGTAATCTGAAGTAAGGCTAGGAACTTAAATAGGGAGAGTTGGAGTTACATGGAACTGGGAAGAGTGGTAGGTTGGTTTTCTAAAACTCTTTAACAACCTTTTCAGGTACTATTTTGTGAACTAGAAACAAACCAAGATATCGTATTCCAACTTCCAAAAAATCAATAATTACCCGAACGGCACTTTTAAGAAGACGCCATACTACAAATAAACTTGTAAATATTATTATTTTTACTGTAATTAGGCCTTTAGGTTATAAAGCTATATAGGAAATATCAGGATTTAACAATATATATTTGAAAAAATACAAAATGGCGGATGGTAATTTGTGAGTTGTCAAAGGTGTGAGTATGATGATTTGGTTTGTCTTTGGTCCAGGAATAATAAATGGAAAGGTTGGTGGAGAGTTCTGGGACACCCTGTACACGCAAACGTTATTTTTCATTTGCCGATAGGTAGAGTGCGACTAAAACGTTTCAAATCGAAACAGATCTTTATCTTTGTACCCAATGACTTTTCATAGACTCTTACGTCATCAATGGTGATACATTATTTTTGGTAATAATTGTTTAGTGCAATATTGTTTTACTTTTATTTCTTATAGCACATATGATTTATTACGATGTGGTTTTTTCATTATAGTTGAGTGAGGTGCCGCTGGGAGGCCACACCGTATTTCAAAATTGGGGTTTGTCAGTTCCTCCACAGAAGGGAGCTGCCCTATTTTGGCCAAACCTACATCGTAATGGTTCCGGGGATTTCTCCACGGAGCACGCCGGCTGTCCTGTCATCCAAGGGACTAAGTGGGGTCAGTCCCTTTCTCTTGGGGATTTTACATCTCTATCTAGTTTTATTCACTTGTATTTAAACCCAAAATATTAATGTATTATTAATGTGTTTGTTTTCAGTTCTGAACAAGTGGTTCCACGAAGTGAACAACGATTTAACAACATACTGTGTCGAAGACAAACAAGCCTCGTATAAACACTTTTATATTTAGTACAAAATAATAACCATTAAAAAGTACAAAATTTGTTATATTTTCTAATATTTCAATCACTTCTGCCCTCACTTCGAACTGACTGCAACTTCTACCTACCTTCAAATACGGATATAATATAAAAATTTGTGACTAGAATGCAGTTAAAAACACAACATGGACTTCGCACTTCCCATGTTAAATCTATAAGGATTCAGTAAATTGTATATTTTTCTTTATATTTTAAATCACAAGTTAAAAAAAAATTAAACAGACGTACACATTTCTCTACATTTTAAAACACTATAACATTTTCTAATACTTAAAAGACAACGTATTTTATCAAACAAATATCTTCTATTGTAATAATGGTAATTTTATTCCTATGTTGGTAGTTACAAGCGATTTTATAGGTTTGACTTGGTTCACAGTATGGTTTGTTCTAAAAGGTTCAGATCATTTTCAAATTCATTCAAGTAAGAAGCAATGTTTTGGACATTTATACCACCTTATTAATAATGTAGTATATAACGTTTAGATATTTTTATAGTGCTATAAATGAAACAATTAGTGTCATATTGATGATCTTCCACTTGAAGTTCTCTTAGAGTTGGATGCTAAGATGTATTTTATAACGACTTGGATTATAGATATTAATATTCCAGAATATTATGAATAAAATTATCAATCAGACATCCAAGAAGATGTAAAGTATTTTTTGATTAGTAAGCTCCGAGTGAGTATTCAGTAAAAGTTATTACTAAATTTTTAACTATTAAATATTATCTGGTTTGTCTAAAATAAAAATTACAGTTCTAAATAAAAATAATGGATTTATTTAAAATGGCAGTTTTTATAGTTCCCCTTACACCCCCCTTCTGATGGACATCCGCGGCGTTCTCTCAATGGCCCAACCGTATGCAACTCGAGAAACAATAGCCCTCTCAGATCTGACGTAACTGCAGTACACAAGACACGTTTTGATCAATTCAAGGCAGTGAACCGCCTTCCTAATAATTTAAAGTTACCAGCACTAACTTGCCAAAGGATTACATATTCGTATTTATCCTAACTTTTCACAATCTAATTAAAATTAAAGCCCAATATTTCTTTCCCAAAAATTTAATTTCATTTAAGTTTCAATAAAAAACATCAACCAATGAAGCTTTAAAAACGCTACATAATTAAAATTTGATTTCTTCATGTTCATAGTACAATAAAATAATTTAGTTGCCCCACCTTCTATTTAAAACCTTTCTATGGGATCTCGTAACTAAGATTTAACATGGTCTACCACACATGGCCTCGTTAGATTATAAATAAGCAAAGGTATGCACAAGTTCAATATAGGGTAATTCACGAAGATATGAAGTAACTGTGGGAGCTCATTCTACATGTAAAAATAATTAAACATGTTTATACAAACATGGTTCCGGAAATGCTTCGTTAGCGAGTTACAGCTAGCGAAAGATATCGTCTGGATTTCAGGTCACCATGTACAACGAGGTCGTCCTGTATTTTTGGTAAGGTAGATTAAGTGACAAATTCTATAATTTCTAATGGGTTTTGACCTGATAAATTGAAAAAAAAAAAAAAAAAAAAAAAAAAAAAAAAACAGGTTGCAGAGCTTTATGTTAAGTAGTTTATAAGAAAAAAACAATGGAGTGAAAACCTCATTTTTCGTCTTCGTAAATGTTATTTACATAACTTTTAGTAACCTAAGAATATTCCATTAATAATTATGACTAATGACGATAATATTCTTATCACCACACTCACACATGGTTACATATAATCTTAGTCATTTTGTTAAGAAAATAGTATTTAAATTTGGACAACCCCGAGGATTTGGTGACGACTTTTCCTAGCGACACTCCGTGTAAATTTTGTGGTCAAAAACTTCGTGGCCGTACAGTTTTGTGGGCCAAGTTTTGTTACCATCCACTTATAAGAAAGTTCTTTATTCGGAATATTATGGGGGTAGTTTGCGATGACGGAAAGACCGTGTTCAGGATTAGGAATATGTTTTTCTTAAAAGTCAGTCAGCGATAATCGTCCCAGGCATAATATCAGTACTTAACATCAAAGTGTTATAATAAATTAATACTATCAGCTCTGAAGATTAAGTGTACGCGCCACCCTTCTTTACTTCGGTATAAACTCTTCCACCAACTCAATAAACCTCAACAATAACACCACGTTTCCATATTTTCATTCATTCAAAAAGATAAGCATAAGTGAGTTTGGTTTATGCATGACACATTTTCTCAGATGTTTGGCTTGTTTGAGACTCAGTAACTATGTAGTAATAGTCAGCACTTAAGTCTAGGGCAGGTTATTTTAAATCATATGTTAATTGCAACCGCCATTCCATTACGTAGCCAGTACAGATGATATTGAGCTGTCACATCGACTGGCCTAACAATATTACGAGCTCCTCACGTGTTAGATTTAATGGGGTGATCAACCGAGGCGGAGAGAAAGAGTGGGGGGGACAGAGCCGAGCAGTAGTACCGATAAATCCCGAAAATTCCTGACAAACTCTGTACATGCGGCTAATAGCGACCTCAGTTCGGAACGGTTCTGATTTCTATTATCTTACCAATTAATGAGTCGTTTTATATCCGAATTAATGAGTCGTTTTATATCCGAACATATCTGCAAAACATAGAAATTATATCGAATTAATTATATTAATATTGAACTTTCTTTATAACTCCAAAAAGTTACCCTTATTTATAAAGTCATGGTAAATCTTAACATATAACAACCAGTTTTTCAGCAGTAAAATGTTGGCAATACAAAACACATAAATAACAAGATTTACGACTATCAAACTAAAAACAATGGCCGACCATGGTCGTTTTGATGAGTTGACAGTAGTCACGTGACAAACAGGAAAGTTTCCGATTGGCCGAGAGGGTCACGTGACCTATAGGACGGCTTCGATTGACCGCCAGACGTAAACAAACAAACCCACATGGACAAGGAAAGGAATAATTAGTGAAGTTATTGAAATGGCGTGCGATGGTTTTTGTCACACGCTAAAAAGACCCTAGCTTGCGTATTCAAAACTCAGATCACGCGATGCTTGCCCGCTGCGCAGCGCTTTGCGCTGCTTGCTCTTTTAGAAAAAAAATTAACTCGAGCTTGCAAAGTCCAAGCCCAGATCACGCCATGACTGCTTACACACACAAAACTCAGACAGAACTAACGCAGGTTTCATTACAGGCAAAAGGTAACCGGCGCGCGTTTATGACTGATAAGATAAGACGAGTTTATACTAGAAGTAGTACCTGGACTACTGCCCTACGAAATAATAACACCAAAAAAACAAATAAATACATTGTCAGTCAGGTTTTTTCAAATTTTATTTTTTCAAAAATTTTTTTGGGGGGGGAGTAAACGGCTACGGCGATAATCGGGACTAGTTTTTTCGGTGAAATTACGTGCCGCTGGTCTTAAGATTTACCAAAGTCATTTAATAATGTAACTGAAATGATGCCTAACATCATGGAAACTGAAGGATTTAAAAATGACTGGGATTTTGAATTACCTTTATTTATGGAAGAAAATAGTATAAAAGGCGATACTAGATTAACAAATTTAGAAGTAAGTAAAAAGAATACGAGTAAAGAAACTCTAAAACAATTGTGGTTAGAAAAAATGTCACTATCACATTTAGGTTATGTTTATGTTTATACTGATGGATCCAAAACTGACACGAGCTCCTCACACGGGCTATCTGTAGTTGGCAGGAGGGGCCCCTCCATCCCCACTCTTTCTCTCCGCCTCGGTTGATCACCCCATTATATCTAACACGTGAGGAGCTCGTTAACAATATTGGCTGAAAAATATCAACATTGAGCAAACCTCAAACCTTTGTTCGGGAATTGTCGACAGTTTGTTTATATATTTCGAGATTATACTTGCAGCGTTTAAATGAAGACATTAATTACGTAAGTAGGCTACTTTAGAAAGTTTTCAAGATAATTTCCATATCTTAAAAAGTGAAGTAGTGTTTAGCTACTTCACTTTATATTATCCCACATTATCCTTATTGCACTTATAAATTACACCCCAGTATGTATTAACTGTCTTTTGTCACCGTGGTACCAATACCCTGCAGGCAGAGATGAGTTATAATAAAGTATTGTGACAGTTTCACCTGTCAAAGGATCCTACTGGTAGTTATGTAAGACACCCCGTAATGGTACTATTGTTGCCATGATGGTAGCAATACTCTACAGGCAGAGATGAGTTATAATAAAGTATTGTGACAGTTTCACCTGTCAAAGGATCCTACTGGTAGTTATGTAAGACACCCCGTAATGGTACTATTGTTGCCATGATGGTACCAATACTCTACAGGCAGAGATGAGTTATAATAAAGTATTGTGACAGTTTCACCTGTCAAAGGATCCTACTGGTAGTTATGTAAGACACCCCGTAATGGTACTATTGTTGCCATGATGGTACCAATACTCTGCAGGCAGAGATGAGTTATAATAAAGTATTGTGACAGTTTCACCTGTCAAAGGATCCTACTGGTACTTATGTAAGACACCCCGTAATGGTACTATTGTTGCCATGATGGTACCAATACTCTGCAGTGAGTTATAATAAAGTATTGTGACAGTTTAACCTGTCAAAGGATCCTACTGGTAGTTATGTAATGGTACTATTGTTGCCATGATGGTACCAATAACCTGCAGGCAAAGATGAGTTATAATAAAGTATTGTGACAGTTTCACCTGTCAAAGGATCCTACTGGTAGTTATGTAAGACACCCCGTAATGGTACTATTGTTGCCATGATGGTACCAATAACCTGCAGGCAAAGATGAGTTATAATAAAGTATTGTGACAGTTTCACCTGTCAAAGGATCCTACTGGTAGTTATGTAAGACACCCCGTAATGGTACTATTGTTGCCATGATGGTACCAATACTCTGCAGGCAAAGATGAGTTATAATAAAGTATTGTGACAGTTTCACCTGTCAAAGGATCCTACTGGTAGTTATGTAAGACACCCCGTAATGGTACTATTGTTGCCATGATGGTACCAATACTCTGCAGGCAGAGATGAGTTATAATAAAGTATTGTGACAGTTTCACCTGTCAAAGGATCCTACTGGTAGTTATGTAAGACACCCCGTAATGGTACTATTGTTGCCATGATGGTACCAATACTCTGCAGGCAGAGATGAGTTATAATAAAGTATTGTGACAGTTTCACCTGTCAAAGGATCCTACTGGTAGTTATGTAAGACACCCCGTAATGGTACTATTGTTGCCATGATGGTACCAATACTCTGCAGGCAGAGATGAGTTATAATAAAGTATTGTGACAGTTTCACCTGTCAAAGGATCCTACTGGTAGTTATGTAAGACACCCCGTAATGGTACTATTGTTGCCATGATGGTACCAATACTCTGCAGGCAGAGATGAGTTATAATAAAGTATTGTGACAGTTTCACCTGTCAAAGGATCCTACTGGTAGTTATGTAAGACACCCCGTAATGGTACTATTGTTGCCATGATGGTACCAATACTCTGCAGGCAGAGATGAGTTATAATAAAGTATTGTGACAGTTTCACCTGTCAAAGGATCCTACTGGTAGTTATGTAAGACACCCCGTAATGGTACTATTGTTGCCATGATGGTACCAATACTCTGCAGGCAGAGATGAGTTATAATAAAGTATTGTGACAGTTTCACCTGTCAAAGGATCCTACTGGTAGTTATGTAAGACACCCCGTAATGGTACTATTGTTGCCATGATGGTACCAATACTCTGCAGGCAGAGATGAGTTATAATAAAGTATTGTGACAGTTTCACCTGTCAAAGGATCCTACTGGTAGTTATGTAAGACACCCCGTAATGGTACTATTGTTGCCATGATGGTACCAATACTCTGCAGGCAGAGATGAGTTATAATAAAGTATTGTGACAGTTTAACCTGTCAAAGGATCCTACTGGTAGTTATGTAAGACACCCCGTAATGGTACTATTGTTGCCATGATGGTACCAATACTCTGCAGGCAGAGATGAGTTATAATAAAGTATTGTGACAGTTTCACCTGTCAAAGGATCCTACTGGTAGTTATGTAAGACACCCCGTAATGGTACTATTGTTGCCATGATGGTAGCAATACTCTGCAGGCAGAGATGAGTTATAATAAAGTATTGTGACAGTTTCACCTGTCAAAGGATCCTACTGGTAGTTATGTAAGACACCCCGTAATGGTACTATTGTTGCCATGATGGTACCAATACTCTACAGGCAGAGATGAGTTATAATAAAGTATTGTGACAGTTTCACCTGTCAAAGGATCCTACTGGTAGTTATGTAAGACACCCCGTAATGGTACTATTGTTGCCATGATGGTACCAATACTCTGCAGGCAGAGATGAGTTATAATAAAGTATTGTGACAGTTTAACCTGTCAAAGGATCCTACTGGTAGTTATGTAAGACACCCCGTAATGGTACTATTGTTGCCATGATGGTACCAATACTCTGCAGGCAGAGATGAGTTATAATAAAGTATTGTGACAGTTTCACCTGTCAAAGGATCCTACTGGTAGTTATGTAAGACACCCCGTAATGGTACTATTGTTGCCATGATGGTACCAATACTCTGCAGGCAGAGATGAGTTATAATAAAGTATTGTGACAGTTTCACCTGTCAAAGGATCCTACTGGTAGTTATGTAAGACACCCCGTAATGGTACTATTGTTGCCATGATGGTACCAATACTCTACAGGCAGAGATGAGTTATAATAAAGTATTGTGACAGTTTCACCTGTCAAAGGATCCTACTGGTAGTTATGTAAGACACCCCGTAATGGTACTATTGTTGCCATGATGGTACCAATACTCTACAGGCAGAGATGAGTTATAATAAAGTATTGTGACAGTTTCACCTGTCAAAGGATCCTACTGGTAGTTATGTAAGACACCCCGTAATGGTACTATTGTTGCCATGATGGTACCAATACTCTGCAGGCAGAGATGAGTTATAATAAAGTATTGTGACAGTTTCACCTGTCAAAGGATCCTACTGGTAGTTATGTAAGACACCCCGTAATGGTACTATTGTTGCCATGATGGTACCAATACTCTGCAGGCAGAGATGAGTTATAATAAAGTATTGTGACAGTTTCACCTGTCAAAGGATCCTACTGGTAGTTATGTAAGACACCCCGTAATGGTACTATTGTTGCCATGATGGTACCAATACTCTGCAGGCAGAGATGAGTTATAATAAAGTATTGTGACAGTTTCACCTGTAAAAGGATCCTACTGGTACTTATGTAAGACACCCCGTAATGGTACTATTGTTACAATGATGGTAGCAATACTCTACAGGAAGTTGTGAAGTAACCATGAAATATTATGCTTACAAAAATTAATATTTCGGAAATGGTGTCTGTAATTTAATATATATACAAACTAGCCTAAAGATAATTAAATAAAAATGCACAAAGGTCTTTGAACGTTTTACATGCCTTACCAGATTTCTTTATTCGTTCCCATTTATAGATCTAGATGTTGCGCGATAAAGGCCGAAGTAGTAGGACGATTTTTAGTTCTTAGACTTACTTGGACGGCGCACACAATTTAATTTTTGAAATATTTCGCTATCGAGATATGCAGTGAACAGTCGAACCGAACAGCCAATAATACACATCCGACTGTAGACGAGTGTTGAAATGGGGGTTGGGGGGGGGGGAACTGCATCATGATTGGTTGAAGCTTAACTAATCATTGACCAGTAAGGCCAACATCGATCTCCTTGACTTCTTTATTTAAGGGCTGTCAACTTTTTTTTATTCAATTTATTCTTTCTAGAAGTTATTTTATTTCTAAATCACCTTCAAGAGTTTTCTCATTGTCCTCAGATAATATGAGAATCAGCCTACCACAATATAACTCCACGTCCTTCAACTCCCCTCTACGTAAGTTGTCACTTTCGTGCACAATGGCGCAAGCTCCCTCTTTTGCAAACTCGATATCCGTTCAGGTTTGTTCAACGGTTTTAAGAGTCGCAGATGCTGCCATCACGACTCTAAACAAAACGTACTGTAATGTGTGAATATGAATCAAATAGGGACAGTTAAATTAGAAAAAATACTGCATAGAGTGACAGTTCGTCTTTCTAGAGAAAGCCATTCATTCCCTTAATCATTAAATGTCTTGGGTATTATATGTGTAACCAATTTGTAAACAAAACTACAAAATTGTAGCATTACTACAGAAAACGCATATCAGCACAAACAGCATGGAAATTGTCTTTCATGAGAAATCTTTTAAAATTTGGTTTATTATTTTTTATTTCATCTATTTAAGGAACACATCTATATATATAAATGCGAATGTTTGTTTGTATGTTCCGTTATAACTCTGGAACCAATGCACGAAACATCGTGAAATTTTGTACAGTGATTCTACACGTCCCTGGAAGTAACATAGGCATAATTTTAGAGATTTTAATAGTTTATTTCATTAATTTTTTAATTATAAATTGTTGTTGATGTTGGTGTGTTTTATATTGGATCCGACAGACTGCGCTACGACACGTAATACAAAGCGAACTGATACTTAACAGCTGATAATACTTTCAGCTGAAGTTCATCAAAGAGGCAGAAACATTTGTTTACATTTAAAATTTAAAACATTTTTATTGTAAAGTGCTTGATCAGTAGTGTTTTTAAATTCAGATTGCATCAATGATCAATAAACTATTTAATTCAAAGAAAATTACGAAAAGCGTGCGAAGCCGCTGGAAACAGCTAGTAGTTTATAATCTTCGATTCATTAGTTTCTCTGTCTGTGTTCCAAGTAAATATGAAATAGCCAATGACACGATCCTGCATGAGGCTACACCTATATAGGCACCCATAGGCAATTGGGTATCTAATATCCCTATAATCAGCAGTTATGAACGTTCACATAACGACTAATATAAGGCAAACTTCGATCTTATGGAATTCTTGGATCTCTTCTTCCTTGGTTAAAAAGTTTGTTATCTTTAAAACCGACAACTACTGATTAAATCAGCTGCATCAACTTATTCAGCTTTTAGCCTCAGGTGTACCACAAGGGTCACATTTAGGACCCTCCTCTTTAACATTTTTATTAATGATATTGTTGCCGAATTAATTGTTGGAGTATTGCTGTTTGCTGTTTATAAGCTTTTAAATGAGATATCTTATACTTGGGGCTGCAGTGATCTTCAGCATAACATTAACAGAGTTAATTGGTGGTGTAAGGTAAACAGTAATAAATGTTGCCTTATACCTTTCTATCGTTGTGGAGAGTTTATTTTTCAGAACTATTCCTAGGGATGTGATCACACTATTCGATGCTCTGAAGTTCGTGATCTAGATATTATCTTTGATAATATCAGAGGTACATAGAGGATGTCTGTTCCAGAGCATACAGGAAGCTCAGATTCCTTTACATACTTCTTGCAAATGCACTTAGTATACAGACTTTCACAATGATAGATGTCAGCTTACCTTGGAACATTCTTGAATACTGTTGTTTGGTCTGGTCTCCTCAATGAATATATATTTTGCTTTTGGGGAGGTTACAAAGAAGTCTGCGCTTTGTTGGAATAAAAATTGAGTTCCCTATCTTAAAGACCTTGCTAATCATCATGGACTCATGTTGTTATAGAACAGAAGACGACTTCAGAACGCCACATTTCTGTTCAAGGTTCTTAACTACTGTTTATTGACTTTCCTCATCTCCCCAGTCGGATCGATTTCGTACTGGAACTTGCTCTAAAGACACCTTTGGGCGCAGGCAACATGATAGTAACTATGAGTTCTTTGCTCCTTTGTCTCGTCTCCAACGCCTTGAACTTTCCCTGATTTGGACTTCTTTGAAGAATGAGTGTCATCACTTTTAAGAGGAGGGTTCTCCAGTTTTTGAATTTGCACGTGAGGACTCCTCCCTCATTTTGGTACTTTTGTTTTTGAAGAGACTACTTCTTTTGGCTGGCTATAGATGTATGTTGTGCATGGGAAAACTTTAAAAAACACCTGGTTCCGGTGCAGTATGATAAAAAACCACCAATCGAATCAGTGATATTTCTGATTACCACTTAATATCTGCTAAGCATTACTCATCGTGATTCAGCAACTTCAAAACGTTTGACACGTTCATGTTGGTCTGATAGCCTAATTTGAAGACTGAATTGAACTGTAAAACTATAATTGTCTTTTAGGGGCTGCAAACCCATTTCAACGACCCCCCCCCAATGGATTTTTCCGTCTCTATGGAAATGCTTAATATTTTTATATTTAAGTCATGATGTATACGTGTGCCAAATTTTAACTTTCTGTAATATTGAAAAGTTGGACAATTAATAATAAATGAGTGCTTTGTCTTTTATATAGAAAAATATTAAAATTAATGACTGTATAACCCTACTGGATGAGATGGTTTTTAAACCAGTAGTATATTGCTTCCAGGTATTCAGAAATAACAAGTTTGATCTTGTTACTAATTCTTGATACTGGAATTCTGGGGTTTCCTCATGGAAATCTAATGAAGATGTTTGACCAAGAGCAGTTCATGTTGAACGATTTGCAAGGATTCATTAAACAGCAGGAAATACATGTTCAGTTTTTTGAAAGGTCAGTTTTAAAATAGTAAATTATATCTGTAACGAACCAAACAAAGCCATAATTTACCGATTTACAACTTATTTCAGGTGTTTTTAGAGTAAATCATAATTTTTAAATTATAATTGCAATTTACTCTGTAAAGAAAAGGATAAAGATATTCTTAAGTATTGTACAGAAAGATTAAAGAAACATCAGAGCAACTGATAGATTATAAAATAATTAAACTACAAATATATGGAACATTACCTTTGTTTAAACTGTAATAATTTTTCACTCAAAATTAACGGACGATCAAGCATTTTAGTCTGAAATTGCATTATACAGACTCGACTCATGATATAAGCCTGTCAATAAAACAATCATAATTAAAAATAATTAAATATTGTCACTATAAGCTTTTATAAGCTGTTACCATAAACTAGTTAATTACGACTTGAATGAGTATCCTTAATTTAACCGCTACAGTAATTTCGGAAATCGCCAAGCGCATTTTGTAGTGCGTCACTCAAAACTGCCGCCACCATTACGTCAAAACCGCCAAGGCCAAAATTGAAAACTTGCAAATGTTTAGTAAAATTTCAATTAATCCGGAATATTTCAATAATTGAGATATCTGCATAATTGTTTTATGTTGAAGGCAATTCAGTTCTGCAATAAATTACGTATCCCACTAATATTATAAATGCGAAAGTTTGAATGTTTGGATATTTGGATGTTTGTATGTTTAGATGTTTGGAGGTTTGTCCTCGAATCACACTGAAATTGCTATACGGATTGTGCTGAAATTTGGAACAGGAATAGCTTTTGGTCTGAATTAACATTTAGAGTGCTTTTTACCACCCATAACACATTCATTTCACCAAATAAAGTCGAATTCAAATTGAAAAATTTGTTTGTTTACATTTGAATGTTATGAGAAGATAATTATAATATTTATGACACATAATCCAAAGTTAACTGGCCCTAAACAGCTGTTGGCACTTTCAGCAGAAGTTCATCAGTGGCAGAAACATATGTTTACATTTAAATTTTAGAAAATCTTATAAATAAAAATAATTCGAAAAATGTGTTTCTAAGTGCAAATCTTGATAACGCCTGGACCAATTCGGTTAATTCTACTTGTAAAATGTCCATTGAAATCCGAGGAAGGTTTTTATGAAGAAAAAGTTAAGAAAAGTTACCTGGAATATTTCGGAATTCAAAAAAAATTGTATTTTTTACGTTTCATAATTCAAATTAAACTGGCACTAAACAGCTGTTGCCAGCTATATTTCGACAAAATTTCTGAAACATCTGTATACATTTAAATTTGATCAATAATAAGTAAGTAATAGTAAGTATAAGTATATATTTTCGTTAGAACAACAAGGGAAACTCTACTATGGTACTGGAAATATCTTAGACCTGAAATATATGACAAAGACTGGAAATATACGCTTTTTGACCGAAGTAAGTTTCCGAGACCTGTGTGATCCGAGATTTGTGTTTTCTTGATCGGGATGACAAGGCAGATTCAGCTGTGACGTTATGTATATAATTAATTACAACCAGAAATGCTCCTACAAGTGCCAAACACGATACTGTATAATAATTAAGTTAAACTCTGATACTATTTACCATGAACTTAAATAATATCTATCTGATGTATGCCTACTTACGTTTTAAAAATTTTACAGGACTCCCATCATATTACATCATAATTGCTTTTACTAAGTAATATAAGGATTTCGGTACTAAACATTGCGGGCGAAGCCGCGGGTAACAGCTAGTTATATATAAATAATAAAAAATCAAAATCCTAAAATATTAATTTTTTTATTTCGTATAACATTTTTATTTTTTTAATTAGAAAAAAAATGTTAACATATCTATTAGCGCCAGAGTAATTTCTCCGATTCACGTCGGAAACCGCCGTGCTCAGTTTGTAGTGCGTCACTCAAAACTGCCGCCTCCATTACGTCCGCTAGTTTTCAAAACCGCCAAGGCCAAAATTGAAAACTTGCATAAGTTTAGTAAATTTTTTATCCTTCCATTATTAATGGAGATATCTGCATATGTTTTTATGTTGAAGGCAATTAATTTATGCATTAAAGTACGTATTATAAACATAATAAAACAAACCTTTTGACAAATCGTTTGTAATTTATGAGAGTGTTCAAGCTGCAAAAACAAGCGATCCGCATTATCGCTCAGTTGAAATTCAGAGAGTCGTGTAAGGAAGCCTTAAACAATTTGACTCTGCCCAGTCTCTCCATCTTGGAAACAACTCTGTTTTGTATGTCTAAATGTAGGCTACCATGACGAATGGCCGAGACATACATGCGTATGAGACTAGAGGCAGAGGCAACCACCGAACTAGTAAACATAGAACGGTGGTTTATGAACGCTTGCTTGCCTTCACAGGCAGGTTCAAAAAATTACCAAATTCAATAAAAAAGATCCAACACCCAAGGTGCTAAAAACTAGTTTGAAACGCTTTTTAGTATCACAAACATTTTATAATGTAGACGAAATTTTAGCATATGATTGGGAGACCACCAATTAAAAAGACTGACTGAATTCATCGCCGGGAGTGGGAATAATTGGTGAATGAATGGATGAAGGCAAGTTTTCAAAATTGCATGTTTGAATGAAATTCCTTGTGGTATGTATGACAAAAATTTTAGCAAGTAAAAATTAAAAATTTGACATTTGCCATGCGTTGTATAATCTTCCGGAAATAAAAATCTGATTTGATTTTATATATGCGAGTCTACCACATCGGCTCTCGGCGGTTTTGAGTCGATATACACGAGTCTACCACATCGGCTCTCGGCGGTTTTTGAGTCGATATACGCGAGTCTACCACATCGGCTCTCGGCGGTTTTGAGTCGATATACGCGAGTCTACCACATCGGCTCTCGGCGGTTTTGAGTCGATATACCCGAGTCTACCACATCGGCTCTCGGCGGTTTTGAGTCGATATACGCGAGTCTACCACATCGGCTCTCGGCGGTTTTGAGTCGATATACGCGAGTCTACCACATCGGCTCTCGGCGGTTTTGAGTCGATATACGCGAGTCTACCACATCGGCTCTCGGCGGTTTTGAGTCGATATACGCGAGTCTACCACATCGGCTCTCGGCGGTTTTGAGTCGATATACGCGAGTCTACCACATCGGCTCTCGGCGGTTTTGAGTCGATATACACGAGTCTACCACATCGGCTCTCGGCGGTTTTGAGTCGATATACGCGAGTCTACCACATCGGCTCTCGGCGGTTTTGAGTCGATATACACGAGTCTACCACATCGGCTCTCGGCGGTTTTGAGTCCACATACGTGGGCCGATCACATCGGCTCTTGTCGGTGTAAAAGTTAAGAGTATGTTTTACCCAGTATGGGTATCATAGAAATGTAAGTCATCCATATTTCATAAAAAATAAACGGGTTTTCTGTAGCCCGATACACGACACTCTCAGTAAATGTTACGAAAACTCTTACGAATAAAATACTATTCGTCTATTTTCAACCTTTTATCGAAGCATATCATCAAATATAACAAATTAATTATATCCTAGAATAAAGAAATTAAAAATTAGTAGTAAATAACTAATGATAAAACCATTTAAAAACATATAGAATAAGTTACCAACAAATTTAATCTTGAACTTAGTTCATAGTTTCATACACCATTGACAGTGTTCAATGACAGATGTATTAAAATATAGACATGACTAAGATAAATAGTTACTGACAATTTGCTGGATGTAGCTGAGGGAAGCGTGGCCGTCAGTCCCACATGATGAACACACACGTTGCTCTGCAAATACCTATTGAAAATTTGCTGGATGTAGCTGAGGGAGGTGTGTCCGTTACTGATAATTTGCTACATGCAACTGAGCGACATGTGTGGGTGACAGTCCTACATGATGACCATGGTTATAACACTGAGTTGTAGTTATTATTAATAATCTGCTGCAGGCCGCTGAAGGAGGTTTGTCCGTTACTGATAATTTGCTACATGCAACTGAGCGACATGTGTGGATGACAGTCCTACATGATGACCATGGTTATAACACTGAGTTGTAGTTATTAATAATCTTCTGCTGCAGGCTGCTGAAGGAAGTGTGGGCGTCAGTATCACACGATGTTGACAGGGAACAATATGTGAGACATCCTATCAACAACTATCTTCTGGTCAGGAGGTTGGTTTTTGACTGGTCTAATATCGCTCGGATTGCAACCATTTTTTCAAGTGAGTAATCGATTGTTTTTCTGGCTTATTTACATAACTATATTTCATGAATACAATGGGGATGAAAAATAATTTAATAATTGTGTAAAAATGAATAAATTAAAATATGCATATATTTAAACAATGTTTTTAAGAACAAATAATCTTTAACTGTTTAAAATGCTATCTATAAATCTAATAGTTTGTATTTATATTGATGACAAATTGTAATATATTTGAATCGTATACGAGTAAATAGGTCTAATAACGTATGAATAATTAAATGTTTCATCTAATTTTTCATGTTATAGGCTGCTTATTATACACTAATATTTACAGGATAACTCCAAAATACACGAATTGAGACGGAAAACCCATGCAATTTTGTTTGTTGCAACATAAACGAATTCCAAAAACCACACAATTAATGAAATATTTATTATGTTTTTTTTAAAATTGAACGTTTTGTTTATACTCAGAAATAAAAAAAAAACAACTTTAAATTGCTGTGTTTAGACCATATTAAATAATACAACAATAAACTCTATTTTACTTTTCACAATAATGTAAATGACACTATTCTAAATTAATAAACATCAATAATGTTTCTATTAGTCTCTCTCCGCTGTCAGTGAGGAAACATTTCTACATAATATTTAATTAAATTATTGCTATAAAAGTAAATAACTAAATCTTTATTTTGTTACAAAAATAGTTAATTGATTTAAAATTGTTATTCGCTAAAAAGTTCAAAATCAATAGAGATTATTTGTTAAGGTCCAAACTAAAATCAAATAACGCTTAAAATGACACAGTAGTATTCACAGTAAATACACCCTTATCAGGGCTCCCAATTAAACATCTGGGATATTACGGGTAAACTATAGGTGCCCTTTAGTTTTAGAAAAACGTTGTTTTTTCAAGTTCATTTTATGTGTTAATATGTTTAAGTAGACGTCATACCGTCTTTCAGAACCTTACCCAAACGTAAATTGGCCTTGTCTGGGGGAATTGAGGACAGTTATGAGGAACCTCTTCAGGTTGCAGCAAACCTACCAACTCAAAACGACACATTTGGCACAAGGGCTTGTAGATAGCGACCAGGCAGACGTTGTCGTTACAGGTTAGAAAAACTTATATTACTGTTTTATTACAAGTTTTATATACTTACACAACAGATATGATGTTTATACAATACAACCGACGTAAAACTTACTGACAAAGTTGATAACCACAACTATATTTGAAAACATTTAATTACAAAAAAGAATTAATTTAGTAAATATAATTAATTTATGTTAAAAGTTTTACAAGCATCTTAGGAAATTGAGGGTTGGTATTCAGTACAAATTAGTCTTTCAGGCCCCCAAATATGTATTTACTGAAGCTCCCACCGAAATTAGTATGGCTGTGTATTTTCTTCTTATGGAAAACTTCTCTATCGATTTCACGAAAAAAACGAAGCTTTATTGATTTAATGTGAATGTTGAGTTTAGCTCCAGTTCACCTTCCTCTTAGTGCAGCGTCTGGAACCTCTCAACAGGTGCACAGTTGAATGAGACTTTGAGGAAGATGAACTAGAGCTAAACTCAACATTCACATTGAATAAACCCTGCCCACCATAGCTACCTTATAGGCTATGTTTAAATTATTTAAATCTAAACATAACAAATTTAAAACGTTGACTGGGTTGTGTGAAATAGTGAGTCAGTACGAGCAAGCGGGATCACTCAGTATAGAACTGTTAACAAGATATTATAGATAACCGCTCGTAAAGAAACCTGCGCAGAAGCAAATATCTGAGCAGCTCCACGCAGGAGGGGCCCCCTCCAGTGGTGGGGAGTTAGACGAGCATCTCGACTCTGTTTTATCATCGGTGTGGATCGTGTCTCGCTCTCGCAATTTTTCCACTGCAGCTACTTAACTAATCTCTAACCATGTTATATTTTCGTGTGTAGGCCTATACAAGCGAAAAGTATTAATTGAACAGACTAATATAGTCATAGACGTATCCAGGGAGCTTGCAATTTGGTGTGAGGTTAGCCGCTAAATGGCAGCGGCCAGGTCAGGGGATAGAGCAAGCGGGCGAGTGCCGAGCATTTGAGAGGGCGGAGGAGTATTTACCCCACCCTGCGGGAACTAAAATCGCCCAGTGTCTTTTTGTAACAGGTTTACCTATAACAATATGCATCGATCTATACGAAACCTAGTTTAATATTGAGCTGTGTAACAGGGTTGGATACCTTCCTTATGGCTGTAGCGAGCACCCAGAGCCACGAATTCCAGCTATCCAAAGAATGGTTAGACAGTACACTTGCTAAAGATGACAATACGCTATCTTTCGTTGAAGCACTAGAGCTGAAGATTCTCTCGGATTGCTTTTTAGGTAACTCATACTATTCTAGTTATTATTAATGTATTGCCGGTATTTATTTAAATGATTAAAATTTCGTAAAAAATGTAATCTCTGTTGGGCAAAATCATATCCGATTCGAGGATCATTATTCACTTTGAAATATAAATATTGTATTAAAACTGAAATGCTAGAGTACCATAGTGTTATGTATGTATCGAGAATATCTTGCTCACGAGATGCGGTTAAATAAAAACACTAGAAACCATCTTGAACTCTAAAACATCCAAAACTTAATATATAGTAGTTGTCATTCTGCATTGTTTAGGCCGTAAACAGTTTTTCTTGAATTTGTTTTTTAGGTAACTATACTAATTATGACAATATTTTAATAGGAAATATTGTAGTACAAACAGTCCATTTTACTTAAATATTTTCCAAACTGAGGCTCACTATTCAATTTTGTCTGTAAATACTGAAGTAAAAATTAAGTGCAGGGTACTATAGTGATTTTGAAAAACATACATCTAATCATCTGAATTATTTTGCTGGTATTTTATTAAAAATATCAGCAATTTAAAAAAATTAACGGTCCAAGTATGGATCCTTGGAGAACCTCACAAATTACCGGTTTTAAATCAGTATTGCTCTCATCAACAAACACAACGATATCCAGCATTCTGAAAAATCAAAAGTTTTGTTGACAACAAGGAATGGTGTCCTGAGTCAAAAGGCAGTAGAGAAGATTTAAACTGTACACTTCTCTTGATCAATGAAATTTCGAATATAATTAATTGTTGTTCACAAGAAAACAATATTTTACTGTGATGGTTATGCATGCTTATGCATAATTGTTACACATGCAAAGTAAATTTTGGAACCGTAGCCACTGAGTTATTTAACAGTTCACCAATATTCAGCACTTTTAAAATAACCGAAACACGCTTACTTTTACTTTCTTTTGACCACAGATGAATAGTTATTGATTAAGGTGAATGTTGAGCAGAGCGGTTTTAATTATTCAGCCATTTATTACAGTCAAACATTGAAACAAGTTTATTTTAGTCTAAACTACGAACCTTCTTTAACCATTAATTGAAAATCCGAGGTTAGGTAGGGTAAAACAACCTTCCCATAACATGGATTCAGGACTCATCCAGTATGCCTGTGGAAATGAAAACAGGATTTTAATTAGAATAGTTGTATACATATACACAAACAACTAGACACTAATCGTCTTTTAGATCATTTCCAAATATTGAATATCTTATGAGCGATCTTTACCAGCAGTGAACAAGAAAATACTCCGATTAATTTGTGTATAAAAGAGTAACACTAAAATACATCCACGTATTGTGTAAGCCATGTAGGATGAGGTTTGTTGGTACTCGAGATAGGAGTTGTACATTTGGACAAGGACGGAACCCGCGAGGAGGTCCAAGGGGTCCGGGGACCCCCTAAATGTTCAATTTTTCAATGAATTTTTTAGTAAACGATTATTATTATTTAAATAATTCAGTATTACTGACGTGTACTGCTGACAGATCGTTCTAAACAAAGAAGCGGGACAAGAACCTTTTAAGGAACAAAATAGGGTCTTACTCTCTGTACACTAAGGAAACATATCAGTTGTCTGGACCTGCCCCAAAATTGTTTCCTGGCTACGTTCTTGCATTCGGACTCAAACTTTGGTCCTTAGTTTGGCAATACTATGGTCCCCTATTGTTGCATGATCGTCAAAAAATGAAATTTGGTCACGTATACTCATATTTTCAGGGGAGTCAACAGGTTCAATATATGCTTTGACTCAACTTTTGGAAGATTTTCCGGATTTTATACCTTCGCCTTATCTTCTGGAGACTTGGCAGATGATAGCCGCATTTGATTGTCCAACGCATAAACAGGCTTTTGAGAATATGCAGTCGCTGGTGAGAAGATTTCATTATATTATAATCTAATAACTTAACAAACAATTAGACAAACGGTAGAAAAAATAACTGATATAAATGAGATATATCCTTTCAAAAATCATAGCTATTGTAATTTTCAGTCGGACTGTTCTTTCTAATTAAGTTACAGTAGTCAAATGTTTATTATGGGATAGGTTAACTGTACATAGCTAGATAAACGTTTTATGAAATTTATTTTATCAACATAGTAACAAATATGACTTGTTAAAATTTCTTAGAAAGAAGACGTTATTATAAGCCGAATATTGTTAAATGTGTAAATGCATTTAAACATCGATTGTACGTAAACATGGACATAAAAATCAAATTCGGATGATTCTAATAAAAATTTTTTTCATAGTTGTTAATAACGAAGAAGAACGAAAGAATTGAATGTAGTAACGGAAAGCATATCAACCATTGCGTTGGGGTTTCAGATATGGCTGGCATATAAGTTTATTCGCTCATAATAGTATCAGTGTATTACAAAGATTAATGTGCCAATGTGTTCGTCTGTGTAATAATGTGCGTATTCTATGTTGGCGGTGTTTCTTCAAGTTCAATCGAGATTTAAACTAGCGGTGCATTATGTAGATCACGTTAGTATATGCAGTAACACTCCTATTGGGGCCTATAATTTTCGAAAACTGTGCATCTACGTTGGGTTTAATTCCATGAATTAATACTACAAAAACCTTTCCATTTTGAAATCTCACACTACACACTAGGCCCTATCGAATCCCAATTTTCTTAACTTAGTACGTATAGATAAAATAATGTGTTAGGATGAGAGACTCCTACTTACCATTAGTCTTTTAAAGATCTAATTTTGAAATATTGGTATTCATATTATCATGCTAACATTGGACTTCGCAAAAAAGTAGCAACATTACCACGGAATGAGGCGGTATCTTTGATAAACAGTCATCAGCTTGCTTTCAATGATCGAAATCAATTGAAGTCGACCGTTTCTCCGTGTAAACTCACGAACTGCTAGCCTATATTTATGGGTAACAATTAATAACGTCAGATAGGTTTATATTGCTCAGTTGTTAAGCAAGAGTGCCTTTAATTTAAATTAAAGAATAAACTAAAGAATATATTTAATTTAAACTAAACGTAGATTATTATGTTGCAGCATTCAAAGACGAATAAAAATGATATGGCCAGATTCAACACGTTGTGTCGTGTCGCTTCTGGCAGCAGCTTGCAGCCTCAACATGTCCTGTCCTGCCGCTACGTGCACTACAACAAGACGAGACTAAGGCTGGGGCCTTTCCGTGTGGAGGAATTGCAGCTGGACCCACCCGTGCTTATGTTCCACGATATCATCAGTGACGCTGAGATCCGGGCGGTACAAAGGTGTGCCAGCAGGAGGACAGTGGGTACACTCAAATCTGTGTTTTACTACTTTGTTACGATGGCGTATTTTCTACTCTATTTTGTTTGTGAGTGTTATTTTATTATTACCACAGACAGCTCGTTAAAAAATTTGACTTATAGCCCATTTTACAACTAAAACTTTGATAGGCCACCATTTTGTACTGGATTAAAATGGATACCTCTGGTTTGAGGGATCGTTTTTCTTTTACAGGAATTTTTAAAGTGATAAAATAATATGTCACTCGATGATTTTTAACGCTAAACAAATTTAACTTGATCGTTAAATAATCGTCTTGATCCCTAAAGAACGATTGAGCTTCCAGAGTTACAGGATATTTAGTGTTGGGTATGTGCCGCTGCTTGGAGAGATCACGTGTTATATTCAAAATAATGAAGGACATCGAGTACTTTGTCTCAATCCTGTCACCTCCATAGAAGCTAGTTCTGTTCCAGCCCCTTCCAGTCAAATCAAGAGACAGTAGTCTCTCATGTTTAGGCTTGCACTATGACAGCTTCATTCACATCTTCCCGTTATCTTCCGCAGTAATCTAGCTAGATTAACGATCAACCGTTTCACCCAATATCTCTCGATTTGCAGCTAATGAGTGATGTGCCGCTCCTGAAACTCCAAGAGGTTATCCAGATGTGATATCGGTTGTTGATGTACAAGAACAGAGATAAAGATTTAAACCAGCCAGAAATGAACTCTTCTGAGGTACAGATATGTTCTGTACATGTTTTACATTTTTCGGGAGCAGTGCCATACAAAATGAGCAAGTTGTGGTTTTATATTGCAAATTTGTGCAAAATTGCTAATTTGCAAATTATATTGCAAATGATGACTCAAATTTCCAGATGACGATGAGTCGAGTGCATACTGCAAGTAAGCCGGTCGTGGATACGCACCGGTCCAGCGAGTCGACATGTCTACGCCCTATAGACTGCAGTACGGTGGTCCGCCTGGAGCAGAGGATGGGCGATATGACTAATCTGGACGATACCACTGCTGAAACGAGCCAAGTGATTAGATATGGCGTTGGGGGAGAATACCTGTTTCACCTTGACGAATATGTAAATGTAATCTTGTTTATTTACGCACTGTATGTCTAAGTTTTCAGTCATTAGGGGTTTTTGTATTCCCAAATATCTTAACACTAGACTGAAGAGGGTGGAGAAAAAAGTGCACTGATATGTTACTTGATACTGAGGCAATGCAATTTCCAGATCGTCATATGATGCTCCTTATTTAAATATTAATATTTCAAAGATTTACTAGCAGTTACCCGCGGCTTTGCTCGCAATTCCCTATTAAATGACTGGATGCTATAGGAAAGCCCTTTTTGTACGGTTCGAACACTTCTGAGATAAGTAATGCTCTTTGGTGGAAGATATTACAATCTCCTGACCGATGTCAGAATAATTGGGATTTAGCTTTAAAGTGTATTGTGGGGCCCTGATGTTTATCTATATCTATAAAAATGAATGTTTGTGTGTTTGTCTTTTATGGAATCGCAAAATATTAGACAGAACATTATGATAATTTGTATGTATACGTATTTTTCCACGGAGAAGATTTATAAGCTATGCCCATTGATGTAACTCACCACCAAGCGGCGCTGCAAAAGATAAAAGGTTTCAAAGCGCCTGCGCACTATAAACTGCAATTACGAGATAGTTACGTATATTACATAGCCAAACACTATTTGAAGAAGCTAAGTTATTATGTATATTTCTCTTTAAGATACATTTATGATTAAACTTAAAGTTTGAGTGTTAGACCACTTTATAATAAAGTACATGTACGTGCACAATGGCTATAAACATTAACATATTTTCTTGGTCGTGGCAACAAGGCAAACTCTACATCGGCGTTGTAAATATAATTCAATTAAACCAGAAGTTCACATACACGGGCAAAGCTTACGAAAAGTGTGCGAAGCCGCGGAAAACTGCTAGTTGAAGATAAAGAGAGGCAGATCCCCTTTTAAGCTCAAGCTCGTTGGTACTGATAAAAAGTGAAGCGGTTACAGACATCATTTGAACCTGCAGTCTCTCAAACTTAGATCCAAAGTCTTAGACCACTCGGCCATCGGCAGTTCAGTACGGAGAATGAAACAGTTCTAATTAGCCAAATAAAACAATTCGAATTCCTCTGCAAATTTTTATAATGTTTGATTGAATAGCTCCAATATCAAACATTTCAATAGCACTTGAACTATTTTAGGCTAGTGAGGAGGGATTATATGATTGAAGTCGGTAGTTTTCTTTGTAAAAGCACTTATGATGTGATGCACTTATGATAATTTTGAATATAATGAATATTATGATACAATTTTGAATAGGAAAAAGGAACATTTATATCAGTATTTATGGTTAAGAGGTTAAAAAAATTAACAAAATTGAAGCTGGTAATAATTTTAGGTTTAGTGTATGCAGAACACTTATAGTTGAAGTGAATCATATTTTAGAAGCCATATGAAGTTTGCCTCATTGTCACGAGAAAAAGTGGATATATCAGAACATACCTAGTTGTGAGAAGTCTACTTTAATACAAACGTATATATTTCCGGTCTAAGGTATATACTGTACATTGTTGCTCTGACCAAGAAAATATATTCATAAGTAATCCTAAGAAATATGTTTCAGTAAAAAAAACATCTACTTACGTCTACTACCTTGTAATCTATTTCCGGTTCTTGTAATTTTAGGCGCCGTAATAACGTTTTCTTTGTTACCTCGATCAATAAAATACGTACATACGTAGGTCTAAAAAGTTTAGTTCGGTGTCCACTTTATCCCTTTTATCTAAATAATTTCTATATAAATTGATTCATTAGTCATGTTATAATAGAACAATTTCAATTTGTAATATCATAACAATTTCCTACTTATTTAGTGAGATTTTATTTTTCTTGGACACCGGAAAGCAAAATTATTGATTTGTTCTCAACTACGACTGCTCGTCTTGAAACCCTATTGATGGTTAATCTTCATGATGGATATTTACTCTACCTGCTGAGAACATAATGCACATATGTATCCAATTTCATCTTTCTTTGATATTGGGATGTTAAAAAATAGTTTTTTTTCCAAATACTGAAACCCTGTTTTAACCCTAAATATGTTATGTTTCATCTGCATGAAAATCCTTATGCTTGCTACGCATAACAAAAACAAGGAAGCGCGTGGTTATTATTTTATCCCTCAAACGCTTTGATTTCCATAAAAAAGAGAGAGTTCTTGTCGACATTCGTATTAAGAGTATGAAAATATTAAAATGCTATTCAAGGATTGGAAACAACTTCAAAAACTATACCTGAATATTTTTTTAATATTAGGTTCACAACAATAAGCCCGCATTACCTCATCAATTAACCTTCATTTTCAGGACGGAGAAACACGTTTTTGGTAAGGAAAAGGTCAGTTGTAAAAAGGACGCAGGTAATTTTATGTAAGATATATATTATATTTTGATAGGTAAAACGGCCATTATGGTGAAAAGAGAGGTTATAAATAAAGAAGAAGAGTTATTTTGGGTTATAAATAAAGAAGAAGAGTTATTTTGAAGAGGAAAGTATTCAAGGACACCAGGTAATAATTTTTACTTGTTTTTCAGAATATTTGTTCTGGAGATTGCAGACTAGCAACACTAATGACTTACGTAAGTAAATTGAAGCGAACAGAGTTTCCGTATAGAAAAGTAATAAATAACCTTACTAAACTGTATCGTTTTAGCTCCACGTAATAACGATGTATTTTTATTTAAAGAAAACATTTGTAATCCAATAATTCTATAATAACCGGTTTGAGAAAAAAATTAAACAAATCCCCTATATAAAATAAAAAATGATGAAAATAGATTGGTCGAACAACTTTTGAAAACAGAAATTGGAGTAAATCAGAGCTTATGCTAATAAACTTTTTGAATATAATGGTAGCAATTTACAGCTGTTTTAGACAATCCTAAACTAGTGTAGTAGGTTAATTAGAAGATAAACTACCTTAGAACCACGATGAAAGAAAGGAATAAACTGTTTAGGATGTGAAAATCTAACACAAGAAATTTAAACTATGAATAAAATTATAGTAATTTTCGAAATCACGTTAGTAAAGTTAAGACAAGAAATGAGAGGATGAAGATCACAAAGAACATTTTATTAGAATGGGGTACGATTTGATAAAATAAGGGGTGGTGTAAATAAGCAGTGTACAAATCAGAAATAAAATAAGAAAAAGTATTTTGTAACGTGAAGGGTCTATAGAAAATATATCAGATAACTTTCCTGAACAATTTACAAATGAAGTATTTATATTAATACATGCGTGTTTGATAAGTGTAACATTGAGGTACAAGATAGTAAAACACACGGATTTTATATTACACAACACACACACACACACACACACACACACACACACACACACACACACACACACACACACACACACACATGTATATATATATATATATATGGACAAAAATCGTATTATCCTAGACAAATGGGTGTCACGATAACAATCAATGTGCATATTCTGGAAATCCGTCTGCTTATAAAGGTAGGCCTAAAAATGTTTATTTGTATGTGCGCACACATGCAGTTATTGAAAAGGTTCATGAGGAATGAAAATTTAAAATTAATGTTTGAAAAGTATCTCACCCCAATAGACCTCTAAATTTAATGAATAACCCAAACCTTATTACTTATTAATAACTTAGCGTGTTGTTCTACAGAATTATCTATCCATTAAATAAGAGAATTGTGCTGTGTAGCTGAGTGACGTGCCAAGTGGAGGCCACACCGTGTTCCGCCACTGGGGTCTCTCAGTCCGGCCACAGAAGGGAGCCGCCCTCTTCTGGTTCAACTTGCACAGAAACGGCACAGAGGATGACTCTACTATGCACGCCGGCTGTCCCGTCATCCGGGGCACCAAGTGGGGTCAGTCGCAATTCTTACCTCCCGGCAATGGTGTGAAGTCACAGTATAGTTTATAACGTTTAATCGGGTCAGGGATAGTTTATAAAAATATATAACCCTAAAACACCGGATAGAACAGTCGAGAGGGGTAAAATCCAGGGTTAGAAAGGGAGAGGTAGTTTCCAAGTTCAGCTTAGAACCGAATTAATGTAAAACCAAAAGCCGAAGCAAATACAGCACCGATGATCAACGGATCAACATGTAATATATTGTTGATCATCATCGCAGACTCGGAAACGAAAGGGAATAAAGGGAAGGCGTCAGCATTTGCTTTAGGATGACTGTTCCACTACCTAAACGTCCCCTAATACGACAGTTGTTAGTTCAACTGAAGCTCGAAAACGAGGAACGCTATAGCCAACTTACGCCAAGCGACCCAGCTGACGTCTCCCGCGATGGTGTTGAGCTACTGGAGTATAATTGTAGGTGGAAGAAATAAAAATCATAACATGTCATTAAATAAAAAATATTCTCCTCTCAAAAAATAAAAATGCCTTATTTAAACCCCCTGTAAAAATGACATGTTACAAGTTGACAGATCAAATGGACATTTAGCGAAAGTGCAGGTTAAAATCTTGTAACCTTTGCAGAACTGTTGTCCTTGTACTATACTGGCTCCCATGTTCTGTTTAACGTCATCGCACAGCTCAAGTGGCCCTTTAGTAGGGGCGGAATAAGACTAAAAATATGATTGGTCTTTCCTTTAAAAATTGTCTGCAGGACGGAACAACTTTGAGGGGCTTTTCATCGAAGGAGAATAACTATTTCAATATAAAGTTGGGAAGTGTGGTAAACAGAATAAATATTACCAAACGAGACGAATGAGAAAAAAAATATGCAAGTAAAAAAGATTTTGTTTATTATCTACAACTTTCTTTATGCCAATACAACAAAATCATCCAATCCGACTATAAACTTTTCAACTCATAATTTCAAGCATATTAAACAATTTAAATTTATTTATTTACATTGCATTAAATATAGTATATTTGACATAGAAAAATCCACGACTAAATTCCTTTCTACCGTGCTGTTTAAAAATTTAGTAGTATGTAAACAACAAGCCTCTATTAGAACTCATTTAAGTGTACGTGTAATTGAAGATGTCCACATATTCTCTCGTTTGTAGTTTAACTTGGAGCTTGTTGCTTAAAAACATAAAGCACCGGTAGCGAAACTCCCGATAATGCAGGTTAAATGGTCATGCTCCTTTTTATATTTGATGTATAGTGGCTTGATGGAATGGCTATTTTCTCATTCCACACCCACATGCGTGCAAGCAAATCAGGCCCCTACAAAATGATTTAGTTTAAAATAGGGTAAATGTTACACTAGAACATAAGATTTTTTATGTTTTATTTATTTATTCCAGTTCTGAACCTGTGGTTTCACCACTACAACAGCGACTCCTCATGCCGTAAAGACGAAGACCGATCATCGTATAAATACTTTTATGTTTAGATTAAATCCTTATAATTATTTGGTCGAATAAAAAGTAACAATTTGCTAAAATAAATTTTGTTTTATTTAATTTGCAAATATCGCAAAAGTTGGTACTTTCATCAATGACTACAATCGTACGAATTCAAAGGTGCAGAATATAGTGCAACGAATTGATTTGTAAAATCAATTATATGACTAGTAGAAAATGCTAATTCGGTTCGAGAAAATGTGTGGGCAGATTTCTTTAATAAAAGCTTCATGAAGACAAAATTTACGTTCAAATTTATTAATTGTTAGTATACCAGCTTAAAGTTAGAATATAGGCCTATGAGTCTCAAAAAGCAAAAATATCTGTGCCATTTTTATAATTTGTATTATTTGGGTAAAAAATTACTTGTATTTAACATTTTGAATCATTGACTATTATTTTCAATACCGAGCCTGTGTATTTTAAACTCTGAAATATTATTTGGAAAACGATAAACTGCTATGAATCTAGTTGTAATATACAAAGCAATTACTTAAGAAGAATGTGTGCAGACAAGTTGAACATAGATCAATCCTAACCTGATGTGTATGGTTATAATTCATTAACAATTCTAAATAAAGGTAAATAAAGGTATTTTGTAGTTTATACACATTTTTAATATTTCAATATATTGTATGAAAAGAACGTATTTCTACTATGACCACAATCCAACAATGTAATCTTACAATAAGCTGATTAGAGCACCTACAACTTAAAAAGCTGATTTTCGTGGCTACCTAGCAATGACGTCATTGACAGTTTTGTATTACATTTATTTTCTTAGCTATCGGTTAAAAAAAAAGAATTATTTCCTTCATTTATCAACCAAGTTCCTTAAACTTGGAATCTTTGAATTTTTAATTAAATTGTCTGACTAAAATAAAATAGCTGTACATTTTTATTGTGTTTTTTATTAAGAAATTTAAGTTTAAAGTTTTTAAGACCTGGAAATAAAGCTTGTATTTTTTGTAAATGGTCCTTGAGATTATAAGAGCCAACTATGAGGTATATAAAGGCCTATCTATATAACGAATTTCAACTTATTACATCAAGGTGTTCTCAAATAGAAAATATATAAGTTAGCTCAAAACGATGGGTATTTGGTTAATGTTTTAGTTTTCGAAAGTTAAGTATGATATTTTGGTTTGTATTTTGCCAAAGAATAATAACTAAAAACGTTGGTAGAGAGTTCTGGCTATTACTTACATGTCAAATCCGTAGAAATACACCTTGTGATGGAAACGGTATAATCAGATCCAGTCTGATCTAGTGCTGATGCTCTGAAAGTATTACTGGTAACCCCTCACTAATTTACAAGAAAACAAAAATGTCAAATATTTGTCAGATTTCACCACATCATCGTAGAGATTGGTCAACAAAACCGCTGAGAAATATTGAACTAGGTATAGTAAAATTCTTTATGAACAGTTTCAAACTTGTAAACTCACAAAACCAAATACAAATAGTGCAAACCTTTATGTCTCATTGAAATTTGTAAATAAGGCCCCTCAAAAGAATTCCTTAGTGTAGTACTAGGTCCCGTTAGTGGTACTACTCGACCTAACTGTCGGATTGTGCTGTGAACAAGTGTTTCAGTTTACAAAATTTGATTAGATAAATTATCCTGTAGTAGACAATAATCTTTAGTAAAAGGCGAAAGATTTATTCGTTCTGAAGGCAAACCATAGCCTGACTAGAAGTAGGTTCCCGCTGAACATGAGAGAAGCTGGAAATTGCATCCAAGTCTGAGAATGAACAGAATGGTCCTGCAGTGGCCTTCCCCCAGGATGGCGTCCAATCTTCTCTCCTTAAGTAGGTCCTTGTCATCTTAGGTCTGTTCAGTGAAAATGGTTCCCCGAGGAAACATCTTCACAGAGTTGGCATTTTCCGTGAAAATTCGCTCTGTAGAATTTGTGACGAGCAGGAAGAAAGTGCTCCTTGACTGTCCTGCAATAGCAAGGTAGCGCTACGACATCTTTAGAAGTCTGGAAAAGGGTGGTGAATTTCCTCAAGAGGACCCTATCGGTTGTTTTCGGCGGTTTGCCATCTACTGATACCATAATCTGATACCATAACCTCATGGTATACTTCTGGAGTGCACAAAAGGCCCTTGAGGTTTAAAAGCATTGCTATTTTCTGCCTCTTAAAAAAGAAAAAGAAGAAAAAGGTAATAATCATAAGAGAAACACATTTTCAACATTAGTCATAGTTGATGATTTAAATTGAAATTAAAAATTGAATCATTTTTCGACTGGTGTACTCAATATTATAGCTACCCTATATTTGCAAGAAGAGGCTTGGAGCAAATCAACAGCTTGGAGCTATTCACACAAACTGATGTAAATGCTCTATGAGTGAACCAAATGTGTGAAACAAAATAAAGAATTAAATTTAGTATTCTCGTCCATAACAGGTAGTATTTTTTTCTGAAACATCACTAATTATTAGGTAGTTTTACGATGTTTAAACTTGAGAAAACCAATGCACCGAATATATAAAATTAAAGTGGACAAGAGATAAGGAAACGTTAAGTTTATCTTAAATTTATTAAATCAATCTTAAATGTATTTGGAATGACCAAAAAACTGCTCGGAACCAACTTATATTTTATTAAAAACCAGCCATTATTAATATTGTTACACTGCTCTAACTACATAAAGAACAAAGAAATTGTTTGCCAACCAATCCTCAAACGTAATCTTATCATTCATAACTTAGGTTATAAATGAACAGGTATAAAATTCAACATCTCGATCTCGATTGGTTACAACGATCAAAATATAAATACAGTTCGTCCACCCAACCCAAAATTCCGTGGATTGTTAACAATAAAGTATTTGTGAAATATGTAACTATGCCACAAATGAAGATGATTGTGTAAGTTCATTACGGTTGTTTATGTGAAAAGATATATTATTTCACTCCCAAATATAGTATGTCTGGTGCTTACTTTAATACGCTTTGTTTGGCTTAATATTTTGTTGTAAACACGCGTTAAAACCCTGGAGAGTAATTGGTAGGAATTTTTGTTTAAATGATTGCCGTAGACAATTACAATAATGTAGAGCAAGCGTATAACGGCACCCCCAACCCAACAGAGTAGATTAATCCTCATGATCTGCAAACTCACCAACAAAGTAGTAGGCGCCTTAGCTTCCTCGTAAGCAGTGGTTTCCTATTTTCAAAACGCAAGTCTATGGGCAGCTTGTTGAACAGTTTAGCCCCGACCTCAGATGACAGAGCTTCGCAAGCCTTGGACCTGTGCTGCGCAGATCTAAACGCATCCCGCCCTCTAATATTGTACTAGTGAACGTCACTATCCCTCGTTTGTTAACGACATCAAAGTACGGTTTCGTATATGTAGAGGGACGAGAATGTTAAGGAATCAAGTTCTCTGAAAAAAAAAAACCTGCAGGGTTCTTTATTCTTGTTATTGCAATGATTCGGATTACTTTCTTTTGAAGGACCAACCGTTTAAGAGTTTATTTATATTGCGCATGTTGGCTTTAAAGTTTTGGTGAGTTATTTAAGATTCAATTAGAACCGAAATTGAGTTTGGTAAACTCATTAAACATCGTGATTCATTGTGTGATTGAAATGTTCAGTGACATTGCTGGTGCCAATGCTCACATGGTACAAAGTTGCGACACAACGCATTAAACATCGTGATTCATGGTTTCATTGAAATGTTCAGTGACATTGCTGGTTCCAATGCTCACATGGTACAAAGTTGCGACACAACACATTAAATATCGTGATTCACGGTGTTATTGAAATGTTCAGTGACATTGCTGGTTCCACTGCTCACATGGTACAAAGTTACGACACAACGCATTAAACATCGTGATCCATGGTGTTATTGAAATGTTCAGTGACGTTTATAAAGTGAAAGCATAACTAAAGTAATAACACTTCTTATTTCAACATCTTAAGCAAACCAATTTATTTATTCTGGGTCACAAAGGAATACATAAGACACTAAATGCAATTTTGATAATAGAAAATTATCGAGGGAACATCACATCCATTCCTCACTGATGAGGTATACAATACTGATTGATTTAATTTTTACACTGGACCAAGGAAATAGTATGATATTGCGAACAATGATATGTAATTTGGATTCAAGAACACGTACTTTATTGTATCATGTATCTTATGGATGACAAATGTCATAATGCATAATGTAAATATTAAAAAAAGTAAGTATTATTGATGTTAATTTGAATTTTTTAACAATATAAAACTTAAGGTTGAGTGGTAGAGAGGGCTAGATAGCCGTAACTCCGCCTCTTAAGTAAAGGTATTTCGTTTGATATATATATGGCAATAGCACAGACGCACACAGTTGCATACCAATAAAGGTATAGCTCTGTGAGAACAATATAGAGAATCAGGTCATTTTATAAGAGAAAACTTAACATTTCAAATATATCACTAAGCTTGTCAATATTTTTCTTAAATAAATGGATAATGCGATAACATTAATGAAAACAGACAAAATAGAAGAAAAAAGAAATAAAAAAATCTTAGGTTTGATACAAATTGCAGAAGCAAACTTTAAGAATTTGAGAATAAACTTATTCAATCTCACGAATTTCAACCAGTGCTTGGAGAAATACAGTTCAAAAATGGCAAGAGTCCTGTAAATACATTAAACATTGTAGGATAAGATTAATTTACATTAGATTAAAATTGCAAAATTTGCTCCAATTTTAAAGAAAGATGACCCAGCCTCTATAAATAACTACCGGCCTGTCTCAATTTTGCCAGTATTCAGCAAAATTTTTGAAAAGCTTTTTCTTATAAGAATGCTTCACTTTTTGGACAAATACAATCAGCTCTCTAATGAACAGTCTGGGTCGTTGGTCTTGTCGATATGATTGTAAAGGAGATTGAATGTCGGAACCACACAATGAATGTGTTCCTGGATCTGTCCAAAGCATTCGACTGCGTTGACCACAATATACTGCTCGACAAACTTGAGTCCCACGGCATTCGAGGCGTGCCTTTTAAATGACTTAGCTCATTTCTAAGCCACAGATCCCAAGTTGTCCAGATATCAAATAAATCATCCAAACCAATAGATCTTAGTTATGGAGTCCCTCAGGGGTCTATCCTCAGTCCTGTGCTTTTCCTGCTTTATGTCAACGACATAGAATCATCGCTTTTGCATGGAAGAACAGTGCAGTTTGCAGATGATACGACTCTTATTTTCAATGCAAGATCAAGCGAAGTTTTGGAACAACAGGCTTTTGTTGATATCAACAACTATGTCCAATACTTCAACAGCCTCAACCAAACTCTTCAAAAACCAACGTTTTAAATTTTTCTTTGCGCACTGCGGGCAACCAGTATGGACCTGCAATCTTGATGGCTGACTCCACACTGGACGAAGTCTACTCTTCAAAATTCCTTGGAATGTACCTTGATCGAGAACTGACATGGAATGTGCACATTGATCATGTTTGCGCCAAAATCTGCTCAGGCATCTTTGTTCTGAGGTCTTTAGCAAAATACTGCCCGAGTCAGGTACTGATTACGGCGTATTATGGCTTGATATGCCCTCACCTGGCCTATGGAGTGATCCTTTGGGGAGCTTGCGCTAACACTCAGTTCCAAAGAGTTTTCAGACTCCAAAAAAAGCAATTCGAATCATCACAAAAATCAAATTCAGAGAGTCGTGCAGGCAAGTTTTCAAGAAATTGCAGCTGTTGACTCTGCCGTGTCTCTACATATTGGAAACAACTATGTTTTGTGTGAATAAATGTACCTTAAGCAGAGGCCAAGACATACACATGCATGAGACACGTGGCAGAGCAAACTACCGAACTCTGGTAGACACCGTGGTAGACACAGAACGGTGGTTTATGAACGCCTGCCTTCACAAGTGGGTGTTCAATTCCTCAACAGACTGCCCAATTCAACCAAAAATGCTCCAACGCCAAAGGCGTTTAAGACTCGCCTAAAACGCTTCTTGGTGTCTCAGGCGTTTTATAATGCAGGTGTATTTTTGGCTTTCAACTGGGAGGCCGCCCAATTAGAAGAATGACACCGCTGTTCGAAGTGGGTTGCATTGGCGATGAATAAAAGAGGTGTGATTTTAAACATTGTATGTCTGTATGTGTATTATAGTATGAATGACTGAAATTTTAGGATATAATTATTAATTGATGTTTGCCATACGATGTATTATTGTCTCAGCAATAAAACAGATTTGATTGATTTGAGATACAGAAGATGAAGAAAAAAATACCAGATATAGTCTTGAAGATTATCAATAGCACAATTGATATAGATGATTTACAAAATATTTATGGATGCCGACTGTATAAATATAGATTTAGACCAAAATACGGTTATGTCAAAATTTTAAATTCTAAACATAAAACAACTTTTTTCATGGACACATTAGATTTTAGAAAGCTTGAAACAGATTCTACAACAATAAATTTCATTGGAAACAGATTTGACTACATGACGTGTAATAAATTTTATTCTAAGTAGCTTTGAACAAGATTTTAATAGATATAACTCTTAGTAGATTTGACCAAATTTTCAATACATTTGATTCACAGATTAAAAATCAATATTTTGTTACATGAATTAGATTTTTTGAGGTCATAAAATGATCACAAAATTTACAAATAAAATTGATTTATTTTTTATAAAAATCTATTTTTTCACTCATTCCAATCAATGAGTGGGATGTATTTTTATTTCCAATGAGTACCTATCTACTCATAGATTTGAAAAAAATCAATACATTTGATTCTAAGTAGTTTTTAAACATTTTTAATAGATTTGAAAATTTTAATAGATTTTATTCTAAGCAGATTTGAAAAAATTAATAGATTTGATTCGAAGTGGATCTCACGAAGCTCTCTCACGAAACTAGCTTACGAAACTCTCACGAAGCAGTCTCATAGAAGCAGTTTTGACAATGTTTGTAATATATTGAACATTGGTCGGAAGCAGTTTCTTATTTAGAAGTTAGGTAAATGTCAAAACATACGCAATCTTTAGGTTTATACGTATTTTTCATTTTCGTGCGGATACTTATTATCTTATAGGAAACCAATAATCTATATTTTATAAGAAGCCAACAAAATAACTATTTATCCATGATTTTGTGCCAACCAGTCCTCAAACGTTATCACAACATTCTTAACTGCAAAGTTGTTAAAATACAGGTGTAACAATCAACAAATCAATTGGTTATTACGATCAAAATACGTTGCTTTATTTCATTACTAAGTTCCGTAGATTGTTATCTATAAGTGTTTGTGAAATCTATATTTATTTTTAGTTTCAGGCTAAACATGAAGATAATTGTGTAAGTTCATTAACGTTGTTTATGAAAAAAGATATTCAATTTGATACCTAACTTAAAATGTATGTCTGGTGCTTACTTTATTGCACTTAGTTTTACCCTATCCTTTTTAAAAGGAAACGTGTCATTTTCCTGTGAAATTAAAGTTTGCAAATATGAAAATTATTACTAGTAGTTACACAACAATGAGCAGAAAGTCTGTGCGATGCTGTAATTTATTGGTTAATAACTTAGATTTTATTAGACATGAATAAGTGATTTAGTAAAACGCTGGTTTGACGAAAGGTGGAAAGTTAAAATACAGGGTTATTGTATACAAAAATGAGGAGAAAGTCCGTGCGATGCTGTAATTTATTGGTTAATAAGCTTAGATTTAATTAGGCCTGAATAAGAGATTTAGTAAAACGCTGGTTGGACGAAAGGTGGAAAGTTAAAATACAGGGTTATTGTATACAAAAATGAGGAGAAAGTCCGTGCGATGCTGTAATTTATTGGTTAATAAGCTTAGATTTAATTAGGCCTGAATAAGAGATTTAGTAAAACGCTGGTTGGACGAAAGGTGGAAAGTTAAAATACAGGGTTATTGTATACAAAAATGAGGAGAAAGTCCGTGCGATGCTGTAATTTATTGGTTAATAAGCTTAGATTTAATTAGGCCTGAATAAGAGATTTAGTAAAACGCTGGTTGGACGAAAGGTGGAAAGTTAAAATACAGGGTTATTGTATACAAAAATGAGGAGAAAGTCCGTGCGATGCTGTAATTTATTGGTTAATAAGCTTAGATTTAATTAGGCCTGAATAAGAGATTTAGTAAAACGCTGGTTGGACGAAAGGTGGAAAGTTACAATACAGGGTTATTGTTAAATTGCTCATATTTTTAAAGGTTAAAATGATTTGAATTTGATAAATATTAAAGTATTCAAAATAGTAAAAAATCTTAAGATTTAGAGAACATTTTCATGGACAAAAGTAAAAAAATCGGACTAGCGTGAAATCAAATGTTACTGTACATTGTTTTACATTCGTACAAAGTACTTAAAAAAAACTTGAACATTTTCTAAATTTTGGTATAAAAGTTTAAAATTAACACTGAAGAAGAGTTAAAAATTCTAGTATACTATAAAGGAGATCCTTAAAAGTTAGTGTATATTATGTAAGCTAACACTAAATATCCGATTAAAACAAGAAAGTCCCCATAAAATGCATGGGTACTTTATTAATTAAATAATATAGGGTAATATAACACATGTTCTATATTTTTTTCTATTTATTATTTTTGTTTTTGTATATAAGTTAGCGTTAAACTTACTAGAGTTACTTTGAAACATGGCATTTTTTTTAAAATAAGCCTACTTTGTTTTAATAAACATTATTTGGTATATACATATAACTAAAAAGTTCAAATTCTAATACGGAAATACAACATTAATTATAAATACCGGTTAACATGTATATACCAGTTTTATACAAATTTATTATCAATACAAGCAAGTAAAAGTGTACGATTACAAAATATTTGTTGTTATAATGTTTCTAGTTCTGTTTTCAGATGATCGAACATACCAAGATTTTCAGAAAATCACCAACATATTTCCGCAGGTTTTGTACATACAAAACTTTATATATACATAGCACACAAATAAATCTAAGATTAAATTAAAACAGAAAGTGGACTTTCCAACAACTGTGCTCTGAAGTAAATGAGCAAATGGCAACTCTCTTTAACTTCTATAATGACTATATTGAAATTTACTAACAAAATCAATAACAGTTCATCTTGTTTAAAAAAAGATCTGTTACAAACCAATTAAAATAATAAACCTGGTCCATAAATTATTTTGGTAAATAGTCACATAGCTTAATTTAAAATACATTTTCAATTCTTCACTCAAGAACAGAAACGTTGTTGTCTCTGAATCATTCTCCTGAATCCAAGGTCATATCTATGTATAAATCACAATGTTTAATGTTATATTATCATTATGCTTAAATGTAACACTCATTCAGTCTTTTGATAGTAATTAATTTGTATAGTTGTAATTTTTAAATAGTAGTTCCAAAATTTAAGCTAATTTAATTCAAATAAATTCCATAACTTATAGAAGGGAATTTAATGATAAGGTGTTGTAACGCAAGATATTTTTTGTATAAATCTTATTAACATTAAAATTGTACTTAAGTTTTGAAAATAGTTTTATTCACCTATTACAAACATAAAAAAATTTTATATATGTTATTTATTTAACTGTTTTTAGTTATTTTACTTTTTACATTGGGAGTTTCTAAATATATACAAAACGCTATATTGTATTCATTTTTAAGAAGGAGAAGAGAAGGAGAAAGAAAAAATGTATTTTAACGTCAACATTTATATCGTAAAACATGTAGAATTTACACTACCTCTTAAACTGTACTTTAATAAAAAATTTCACTATTATATTAAAAGACAACGCACTAATCTTCATTTCAGGTGTATTGCACTAACAAGCCTGATCTTATTTCGAATTCTTGAAGCCCGAATCAGCCATAACCATAAACGGTTAATGAAATTATTTGAAAGTGAGCAGCGCCTATTAAATAAATTACAAGAACATATACAGCGGCTGGAAACAGTTTTTAAGCCATTGGAAAGGTTAGTTACATAAAACATTGAAATTAACATTTAATTCTTTTTATGATATGAAGCATATAACTAATTAAAGCACATTAACTAACAAACCTTTGATTGAGTAATATAAACCTACAATTGAGTAATTATATTGACGTATAACTGAAGAAATTAAAAAAAACACAACATAAACCTGTTGTACTTTGAACATACCGCAATGGGATGGAGGGATCTTTGCGGGAGATATAATCAATATCTGTTTAAGCCACAATTCCCTTATGTGGCCATAACAGTTGTTAAAAATATATATTGGTTGATATTATTGTTTCAGTTACAGTTTATATATTTTCATTTGCAGAATTTATCAATAAGGACAATAAAATTTCAGGTTTAGAATTCTTATGAATTAAGAGAGAGAAATCCTCACTGTAATTTATGCATATTTAGCTAACATATTAGTCAGTAGCGCACAAGGACGTAGCCAGTAAGGGGGTTCAAGGGGTCCGAACCTCCAAAATCTTTAGTTAACGATTATTATTATTTCAATAATTCAGTATACTACCTATTATATACAAAAATTAACGGTTCAAGTATAGATCCTTGGAGCACCTCTCAAATTACCGGTTTCCAATCAATATTGCCCTCACCAACAAAGACGTAACGCTATCCATCATTCTGAAAATATATCATAAAACATGAAATAATCTACGTTGAAAAATACATGTTACGTTTCAGTTTTGTTGGCAACAAGTGGTCTTGCAACATCGGGAGGGTTAAAAGGGTTCCGGACCCCCCAAATTTTCAATCTTTTAATTACTTTTTAGTAAACGATTATTATTATTTAAATAATTTAGTATTACTGAAATGTACTGCTGAAAGATCGTTCTCGACAAAGGATCAAGTCAATAACTTTTTAAGGTACAAAATGGGTCCTTACTCTCTGTCCACTGCAGAAACAATATCAGTTGTCTGTATCCCACCCCACCCAAATGTTTTCCTGGCTACGTTCTTAGTGGCGCAATAACTTCGTTTTGAATATTTTTTACCACTCATAAATTTGAAAGAATTGCGTTAAATTTAAGTTTAAGTAAGTTTAAATCAATTTCATCCCAGGCGTCCGTTTGATTCCACTGTGTCTTTCAAAATTACAAATTTCCTCCCTATCACTCTACTCATAAATTTTCATTTGGTATCCCCACTATTAGTACTGTACTTGCAAAGCTGTTTTATCGTCCTGAAAATATCCTTTAATATTAATTGTTGGATGTCGCAAACGTCCGTCAGTGATATGAAATTATATTAATGGATGAGGATCGCTAATGAGTGAAGTTTATATCATTCCAGACACAAAACTACTATATTCAATAAAGTTGAAAAGTTTAGTACTTCGGTGAAGTACAGTTACTGAAAATTGCAGTCTTTGTTATATACTGTAAAACCACAGTCTTTGTGACGCGTAGTTTCATTGAAGAAAAATTACTGTGATGAACATAATGTTTATAAAGGCTCACACTGGCTTAAGATTTTTCCGAATGATTAACAGGTAAAGTGATAACACTTGGTACATCATTAATAAAACTAAAAATCTTCTTTTGAAATTACTAAGTTTTCTGTCATCTCAGGGAATCGGCTCTCCAGAAGTGGTAGGAAAATCTTAGTGATAGCATAGGTTGAGTAGTACATTCAGTTAAAGGGCTCTATTCGAAGAACACACTGCCGCAAATCCGACCTGGAAAGATTTACCCATTACAAAATGGCGCTGGATTACAGTTTCAAACATTTGCAAACTGCTATTGACCGTTGGGGCTCGTGCAGGTTCACAGAAAGTTGCAATGCGTCTAGGTAGTTTTCTTCATTTGTCGTAGCAGCTAGCCTTCCTAATCTATGACAATTGGAAACACGTCTTTTTCCATGAAGCGTTGAACGGTTCTCCCTACTCCTGTTCTAGAAAGTAGTCATAGATGGCAAGCCCCTACGTGTGATCGATCCTCTGTTGTTTCTCAACCAACCATCATGAGAAGAGTTACTCGTTCACTTTCGTCAAGTTACAAGCAATACGGCAAACTCTTTTGAATAATGCACTAAAAAAAATTGGACAGTACTACAGGAAAATTCGAAAACTCCTGTCCGAATAGATTTGCTAATTGGAAAGTCCAAATGAGATGTAAAGATAAGAAATTTCCACACATCACGTAGCTATGGTAGGAAGGGTTGATTAAATTAAACTCTGAGTTGGGCTCCAGTTAACCTTCCCTTTATTGCAGCGTCTGGTATCTTAAGCTGTCTCAGACTTGACTCCTTAAATCCTGAGTCATGTTCGTGAGAAGAAATCCAAAGAAAGTTGACAACGAAGAAGCTCAAAACGAAACATTTACATCGTTTCGACATCAGAGTCACTTATAAATAGGTGAAGATATATTCTCATTGTCTCATAAGGTGCACAATTGAGTGTACTATGATGTGTTAGACACGATCTCTAAGCACGGTGGAGCAACCGAGTTTTCTACATATAACGTAGCTATGGTAGGAGGGGTTGATTCAGTTGAATTTAGAGTTCAGCTCCAGTTCACCTTCCATTTATTTTGCCAGACGCTGCAATGAAGGGAAGGTAAACTGGAGTTTAACTCGAAATTAAACTGAATCAACCCTTCCTACCATAGCTAAGTTACCCCTTGTTGATAACTAACTCCAGGTTGTGGAGCGTTTTGTCTTTGATTTATTAGTACGCTTAGATTGTGAATATTGAACACGCTATATTCACTTAATAGTTTCTGGTAAGCAGAGTTATTGTGATACACAACTACCGTGAAGCACAGTTAATGTGATATACAGCACTGCACGGTTATAGGTTACTGTGAACTATAATTTCTCTGAAAGATATATCAGGAGTATGGAGCTATGTACGTTCACATCGACTAGGAATCCTATAGGTGTCGCTGTGTTTGAGCAGGTGTGACAAGAGCTAGGTCACAGAATGAACATTTTAACGTTACACATTTGTCAATAACAGCTAGAGCTAAACAATAATTTGGTAATGTTGAAAGGCCCTCGACAGGAATCTATTCAAAGGCTCTTAAAACACTACGTAACGTTGGATAAACACATACAACATTTTACTTTTTCTGTTTAAAAAGCTAAGATTAATACTTCAGCCTAAAATCCAATTAGTACTATTTATGACTCTGCTGATAATTGATCTTCTTTTCAAGGTTCAGTGAAAAATATTTTGTATAAATTGGTCACGCTTCATCTTTTGGCTTTATGAGATAATAATATAAAACATTGATACAATAAAATGTATCAGATTCCACATTTACATTTTATAAATGCTATATTTTACAAGAACACTTTAATGTTATACGTAATGAAGTATGATCTGAAAAATATCAGGCTTAACAGTATCTTTTGGTAGTAAAGGATAAATAATCATGTGTATCAGGTGAATATCAAGTATTTGTTATGCTTCACTATTTTAAAGTTATAACTTGTTTTTGTGAGAATAAAAAGGTATTAGTTATATTTTAGTTAATTGTTGGGTTAATTCAATGTGAATGTTGAGTTTAGATCCAGTTCATCTTCTTCTAAGTGAATCCTGGAATCTGAAGTCATGTTCGTCTAAAGAGATCCAAAAAGGGTCGGCGACGAAGAAGCTCAAAGGGAACATTGTTTCGACATCAGGGGCACCTTGAATACGAACTAATATAACCTATAACTAATAGGTTGAACAATTCTCTCTACAGCTAATATAGGAATTGACTGCCTCTCGAAAAAGTAATCATTAAATAAATGGCACGCCTCCTCTTATTATCCTCGACTGTTGTTTCCCCAACCAACCATCAAGAGAAGTATTATTCGTTCACGTCTATCAAGCGACGTAGTTGAAAAGTCACAAGCAATACGAAAAACTACTTTGAATAATGCATAAAAGTTGGACAGCACTACTACAACAGGAAAACCTGAATAATAAGAGTAGACAGGCAAATTGTAAAGTCCAATTGGGACCTATAGATAAGTATTATTAAACAAGGACCAAATTGTTAATCATTGTTGATAAATAACTTCATAATATTTTGAATTACAAAGCTTAATGCAGTGTTAAGTTCGTAGCAGCATTTTTATTCAAATTATTAGAGCGCAAAGATTGTGTGCACTAGAAAAACTTTAAAATGATGTACACTTTGATCTATGTTTACGTTTATATTTTTGTCGAACCCCTTGTGGTTCATCCTCCATTGAATCCTCCTGTAGGTCAAGTAAAAAAGTTTAACTTTCCCAAACTGAGCAAAGAAAAGAATATTAAGTCGTCTATAACATGAACTTCATTGTAACATTTTGAAACTGGGAACCAGCGCACATTTATAGGAATTTGAGTTTGGGTTAGTGGCTTGTTTTCTCGTATAGACACCCTTTAATTTGATGTACTACTCGAGCTAAGCTCTAATTTAAGATACTTGTAGTTACTTCAAAAAGTACATACTTAGGTGTATTAATAATCCAATTTTATTGATAACTCTGTAATTGCTCAGAAATTTCGACTCGGCGCAAGACTTTATGAAGACACTGTACATAGCATAATCACTCTAACTTTAAGGTTTTCTTTCCGATTCATTAGATAAAGAGTCGTAGTATTCATGTCGGGTTAAACAATTGTTTTAAACGTAAAACTATATATTAAATATGATAACCAACATTCTCAGGCAGATGGAAGAGATTTTGGCGGCCGTGCCCCGTCAAATCCTCAGAGAACAATACCTCAGACACCCTCTGAACAACATCGCCCTGATCAAACGATTGGTTATTGACTGGAAAAACATTACTCAGGCTGCTGCCAACATGTCAAGTAAGTGGTGTTATTCATTGTTGGATGAACATATAGACACCTGAATACAATTAAAGTATTACTTATTTAGTAGTTTGTATTTAGCTTATTGCTCAGTATTTAACGCATAATGTTTTGTGTTTAAAACCTTATACCAGTAGGCAAGCACAGAATATATATTATTATTATGAAATTATAATAGTGTAGGTAATTTAACGAACGTCCAAAACACAAAAATTAAAGTAAAAATAACTCTTTATTTAAATTTTAGATGTAAAAATTACCTATTTTTTGAAATTCCGCATTCAGTATCATGTGTTACCTCCTCTGGCTGAGTACTTTAATTAAAGTTGGTTCTGTTTAATTTTAGTTAAGATATGCAATGCAGATTGTAGATAGACGTGTATATGTGTAAACGCAGTCTAGTGTTTATTATGTCTTGTCTCAGTGCCATCTACAGATGTGACGTTGCCTGGTAGGGACGACTTACGAGCAGTGATGAGGAGCTTAGTTAGGCTGCAGCAGGCGTACCAACTGAAAACCGAACATTTGGCTCAGGGCTTCGTGCAGGGTGACCAGGCAGACGTTCACGTCACAGGTATGACAAATGAAGTATTCATTGACATTGTCACTGTCACAGTTTACAACACCAAGGCTATTATATCATTTGGAACACCACCCTTTGCTCCACTCGATAGTCGAAATGTGAAGAGAAGTGATGAAAGTTAACATTAATGTGTTGACATAATTGTAACTTATTATTTTTCTTTCTATATTTCAATTTGGTTACAGATGATGAATTGTTTTGTTTAAGGTGGCTGTATTGTCAGCCATCTCGTTTTAGCCTTAACCTTATGTTAAACTTTAAACATGTTAATTGTTTGTCATAGAGCTACGGGAAATGTATTTTCTTGAAAATATACTGAATAATTGTATTCAAGTACTTTATAGATTATTTTTTATATTTTTACTAATATGGAGAAAAAAAATCTCCGTTTTTAAATTTTTATTGAAATACTAAAAAATATAATAAGGTAGATTGAACAGCGTTTAGATGTGTATTTAACCATATCTTTGAAATGAGTTAAATATCCATTATTCCACATTATTAGAGAGTAGGAAAATCAGTTCACTTAAAACCATCACTTTCGCAGATCTTAGCTGTATTGGGCAGTATCCTATTATCACATAGAGAAATGAAAAATAATTAATAAAAATATAAAATGTATCGTTGTACAGGTATTAACCTATATTCACAACAAAGAGACATATTTTAACCTCAATAAAAACTGCTCTCGTTTTTTATAGAACCTAAGTGGATTTGTCGATCAAATAAAATTACAAGTTACATTAAGAGACTATACTTTTTAAATGGTGTTAAATGTAACGATTTTGAAAAAAATAAACCTTTAAGAAAATCTTAAGACTTAAAACAGTACACAAAATGCATTTTTTGTGTATTTCTTTCTCTTAAGAAAAGAAACTTAAAAATTGCACCCAGTCCTAGAAGGATGCGCTGCTTCCAGAGTGATAGGATATTCTGGATGCATATAGTTGGGAGAAGGGGCCGCATCCTGTCGAGATCAAGGTGGACATTGATCTCAGTCTAGGCAGAAGGGGAGGCTAGCTCCGTACCAGCTTCTTTGGTCAATGCAGGCAGGGGTGGCACGCTCATAAGTCTAGGCTAGCAACTACCTTTAACACATAGGAACCCACCAACAGTGTTCTCTCGCAGTAGAATACACCTATTGATTTAGCTTTGTACACCAGTATCTTGACATTTGCAGTTAGTGATACGCCACTCCTGGACATACTTAGTGTTTTCCAGATTTCAGTAACACATCGGTTTTTGCTGTAGCTAGTGTATGTTTAACTGGAAGCTACAAACCAGCCAATCCTCATAAGGTTTAGTAATATTTTGTACATTGAGATAAGATTTGTTATATACTAAATAACCTTTTTTTAGCAAGCAAAAGAAATTTAAGGAATACAACATTGTCTATAACAGGTAAGGACTGTCTCCTCATAGCGATCCTGTATTGTCAGCTTGAAGAAACATGGTTGGCAAGCCAGTGGTTGAAGCAAGCGCTAGTTAAACATGACAGCACTGTGTATTCCGCCGATCTCCTCGAGATCAATGTGCTCTTGGATTGCTTATCAGGTAACACAGCCAAGACGAATATCCAAATCCAAAAATCTTAAATCAATAAATAAATAATATAAAGACCAAGAAATGGTATAACAATGGTGGCCAATGTAACAAATAACAGCATCAATTCGCAAAACCTGATGTTACCAATTCATGTTTTTAACATTTTATTAACGTTTACAGTTTGTCAATGGCCATGGAATGATTTTAAAAAATAACTGGATTTCAGACATTTGCGAACATTTTGGACATTCTATAAACATTTATGTAGTGAGATGGAGTTATAAAAGCAAAGAATAAGAAATTACAACAATAACAAAAGTCAATACGTTTTACTAAAAACACAATAAAACATAACTTTTCTAAATGTTTATTTCCAAAATTTTTTGTTTGATCTTACTTTGTTTGTACTTTGACTGTTTTACAATTACTTGATCGAATAGTTTTAAATCATTGTTGAAATACTGTAAAACATTTAAGGACATTTGATACTGTGTTCAGAACAATCTTTCATTCAAGTACTTTTAATTAATTTAGAATAATTAAAGAGCGTCTGTTGGCTCTTCACCATAGTGAGATTTGGATATAAACCATCCTATATTCATAATGACGTATGCGTTTCTAACCTCGAATCATATAACGCTTCTAAGCCCACTTAAATGTAAAATAATAATTTAGTTTTCTGAATTCCTTTTAATAACATTTTTGCTGTAAATTAGTTTTCTGGAATCCAGTTGCATAAATGGGGGAGGATTAAACAAGTTATTTATAATGTTTGAGATGTAAACATGTCATTCTTAGCAAACATACTGTATATTGGTGTTAAAATACAAAAACTGTACAATGACTCATATTAATAAGTTAGTGTGGATGTATTAACACGTCACGGTTTCATGCCTTTAATTCAACTTGTACCATCAGAAAATTTCATTTAACCGAAAAATTAATCTTTATTGATAGAATGTCGTATGGGCAGGCTTTTAATTATAAGTAATACACATCACCAGTGGCGTAACTAAGTGGACGGGGATGTAGGGGATAGAATACCCCAATGCACAGAAAATTAAAAATTACTTGTAACACTAATCCGCCTAGCATGAAATACAGCACTTAATGTTTTACTTTCAATAGACGCTATCTAATTTATCTAAATTAAAATTTATTCCATATGCTCTTTTATCAGATTCACTCCCCCTCCCCCCAAAAAACCTAGAGTTACGCCACTGCACCTTATAAATCCTCCGAACATGAAAGTTTAAGTTGAATGCCTCTGACTGTAGGAGATATGCCGGGGTTGGTATATACACTGATGGAGCATTTCCCAGGGTTTGAGTCTTCGCGTCCACTGCTAGACACTTGGAAGGTGATGCATGAAAAGAAAGTAGTAAATTTACGACAGCAAGTAAGTTGGTAATATACAAATTTCTCAATATTCTTCTTTTATACAGAATGTATAATGTAATGATAGAGTAATTCTTTATGCTTGATACATATGCATGAAATATCTTGTTTTATGACACGTTGTTATGTACCTAAAGCAACGAAACGGAAACTTGTTGAGTAAATAATTATTTGGATACTAAGATAAATTATAATTTTTCATAAAATGCATTTTAGTTTGAAAATCCACGTAAGTTATAATACATTAGAGAGAGTAGACCTCTTTGGCTCCTATGAAAAATAACATAAAAAACTTGAAAAATAACTAGTGAAAAACAAGTTTTTTAAAATTACGTTGATATAATATTGTATTATACAAATGGAAGCAAATTTAATAGGTACAATACATTTTTAATAGGTAAATGGTGCAATAATTTGCACTGTAGTTTTCAAAATGGTTCGACATACTGTGGGAACATATAAAATAATGTTGGTTTGCTTTTATTATAATTTTCAAATGAAAGGGCGATTCCTTCTTTACTCTTAGTCTCCCATCCTCATATGCAATTGTGTTGTGGAGGTTCTTATCAATCAGAATAAGGAGAAGAATATAAGATACAGTACAAGGCCAAATGTTACTGATAAAAAGTGCGGTCAAAGTCAGGATTTGGACCTGCGCTCTCTATAACTCAGACTCAAACTCCGACGCCAGTACTCGAAGAGAGAGCAAAGCTGTTAATCTTCAACTGTGTACACTGTAACACAGTGACAGCTTAAATTGGATGCCTCTCTGTGTCTGAAGAGACTGAAACGGCACTGCGTCGAGCTTCACTAGGACGAGCGTCTACTATTTCTTTGCTCGACGCATGGTGGTGGTACTATGCCTTAGCAGCCATATTAAGTGGCGGGTAGCATAGATTTTAAAGGAAAAGTCCGTTTTAACTCCGATGAGTATATCTCAGCCAGAGTAGGACATAAAACTCTTCTACTAAACTTTCCCGGCTAAGACGATCTGATAGACAACGACTTGTCTTTCTCTTCATGGACATAATAGGTTTAAGATACTATTAAATATCTTTAGAAATGATTCGTAAGTGTAAGGATTATATGAAGGTGCTCATTATTCGTATCTACGATATATTATAAAATATAGAATAATGTCATTTATATTCCATAGTATTCAGTAATGGTAGTTTTGCTGTGCTTTTGTGTTAATAAAAATATAATTTTGGATAATTTTGAGGTCTTTTTTAGAAGTTTAAAATAAACTTTCTGCTGATTAGATACATTAAAAAAAAGAACTCGTCAGATCTGCTACCAACTATATAAAGCTTTTTCGAATGTGCTTAATATAGTTTGAAGAGGAATTTAAACAGAAAAACTTTGAATTAAAAATCAGTTTAATTTACTAATAATTTATTAAGTCTAAATGAGTTATTGGCTGTGTCAGCGAATAAGGCTGGAATCTCGTGAGCTGAAAATATTTTGTTTCTGTCTATCTGTCTGTCCAAACGATATCTCAAGAACAAACTGATCTAGACCCTTTTTTATGAAATTTCTATAACAGTCCATCCATGGGATTTGGTTGAATGTCATTGACGCATATCACTCATTAGTGAGCACAATTTCGCCTTTGTGTTTCTGGGGATGTAAGGTTTTTTTTCTACGATTCTAAGTCTGCCTGTCTGTAATAATGATATCTAAAAAATGAAACGTGCCATTGGCGTAGCACTTCGCAAACAACCTCAGCGAAACCTATTCAATAACATTTTAATGTATCAGATTCCTATCTTGTATCAATAATTTCCGTTATAACATTCAATAGTATACAAATACAAAGTTTTAAAAATGAAATGTGTATCTCAATAAGTTACATTAGTTCACAATCAAATTAATTACGTTGCAGTATGAAGTGGATGAGGGAGATCTGGACAGGTTAGAATTGTGTCGTGTCGTCACCGGCAGCAACTTGCAGCCTCAACATGTCCTGTCCTGTCGCTACGTGCACTACAACAAGACGAGACTAAGGCTGGGGCCTTTCCGTGTGGAGGAGTTGCAGCTGGATCCACCCGTGCTCTTGTTCCACAACATCATCAATGACGCTGAGATCCGGGAGGTCCAGAGGTGTGCCCACAGTAGGAAGGTAGGGAGGGATATTCTTGTGTTTTTAGTTTTAGCCTTTGGTATTTGTCGTCTCATGAGGGCTCTAAAACACCAGTAGAATATTTGCGCTTAATAGTTTACATGATAGCAGTTTATGCGAACGGTCAATCTATAGCAGCAGTGATTACTTGCAAGCCTAACTAATAAAAACAAAAGTTTCACAATGCAATAGAGGTGTTGTACATCCTACTTCATACAAATTATTATTCGTGTTAGGTGTTTTATTTTTATCAATATACCCCAGAAGAAGATCGGTTTTGAAGTTGTGAAACGTCAGGGCCAAGCCAGATTTAATTTTTAAATACGAAGACCAGTTATATAGTCCTCCCAAAAGTATTCCTCCTCATATATTAGGCCCTGTCCCTACACACTCCCCGGTAAAACAATTTTATCTAAGAATATGGCTTAAAACGATGCAACAGAGGTAAAACATACAATTAACAGCTAGTTACTTATCGATAATCTGTACAACGATCTTTCCTGCCTCGACCTGATCACTTCGGTTCCTTACCACTGCAGACAGACCAATGCCCTTTGGGTAAATTTGCGTGCTTATCGTTTACTTAATCTCTGATGCTCCTACTGCTGTTTCAGCAGGCATATTGTTGCAAGGAATCAGGTAAGGTTCAAATCAATGACTAGTGGTGGCAGAACGCTATATACTTTATTCCTGCGATTTTATAGCATGCTTTGATCGGTATGTTCGTAACTAAAAAAAATGTAACCAGTATATAGGATGTCTTGAGGTAATTTTGATAGACCTTTATAGCGATTTTTTATCATATTTTTACTTGACTTTATTGTTTTATTCATTACCATGATAATAATACTTAAGAAATGTTTATAAGCACTCTTTTTATAATAGTTTCTCATATTATATATAGAACGAGCGTTTAGCGTTTTATGAATTAAAAGCATGCAGAGTCAATAGTGGACGCTTCTATGTAAAATCAGGATTTAAGGAGGAATTAAAATGTGATACCAGAGGCAACGACTACGATATGACTGAAAAGCGACAAGGGATGAGTGACTGGCGATATGAGCGAAATGGGTTGAAATCTCTGAGCTATTCGGGTGACTACGATACGACTGAAAAGCGACAAGGGATGAGTGACTGGCGATATGAGCGAAATGGGTTGAAATCTCTGAGCTATTCGGGTGACTACGATACGACTGAAAAGCGACAAGGGATGAGTGACTGGCGATATGAGCGAAATGGGTTGAAATCTCTGAGCTATTCGGGTGACTACGATACGACTGAAAAGCGACAAGGGATGAGTGACTGGCGATATGAGCGAAATGGGTTGAAATCTCTGAGCTATTCGGGTGACTACGATACGACTGAAAAGCGACAAGGGATGAGTGACTGGCGATATGAGCGAAATGGGTTGAAATCTCTGAGCTATTCGGGTGACTACGATACGACTGAAAAGCGACAAGGGATGAGTGACTGGCGATATGAGCGAAATGGGTTGAAATCTCTGAGCTATTCGGGTGACTACGATACGACTGAAAAGCGACAAGGGATGAGTGACTGGCGATATGAGCGAAATGGGTTGAAATCTCTGAGCTATTCGGGTGACTACGATACGACTGAAAAGCGACAAGGGATGAGTGACTGGCGATATGAGCGAAATGGGTTGAAATCTCTGAGCTATTCGGGTGACTACGATACGACTGAAAAGCGACAAGGGATGAGTGACTGGCGATATGAGCGAAATGGGTTGAAATCTCTGAGCTATTCGGGTGACTACGATACGACTGAAAAGCGACGAGGGATGAGTGACTGGCGATATGAGCGAAATGGGTTGAAATCTCTGAGCTATTCGGGTGACTACGATACGAATGAAAAGCGACGAGGGATGAGTGACTGGCGATATGAGCGAAATGGGTTGAAATCTCTGAGCTATTCGGGTGACTACGATACGAATGAAAAGCGACCAGGGATGAGTGACTGGCGATATGAGCGAAATGGGTTGAAATCTCTGAGCTATTCGGGTGACTACGATACGAATGAAAAGCGACGAGGGATGAGTGACTGGCGATATGAGTGAAATGGGTTGAAATCTCTGAGCTATTCGGGTGACTACGATACGAACAAGGAAAATGAGCGACACGCCTGTGCACCGCAGTTTTAGCGATGACGTCAGACGAAAAAGTTGTGTAACTAATACCACCTAGCGTAAATTATATTTCTAGTATAAAAAAAACCTACTAGGTGGGGAGTTTACTTTTATTTTAACACTAGAACTCTCAATCTCTTGAAGCATCCTCCAACTAGACCGATCGTGAGGGCGGAATCGTGGGTAATTTCAATGGGAGTGAATAGTTTACTTGCTCATTTCTGTGATTTGAGCGACGAAGAGCAAAAGCTTATAAACTTTTGCGAACACGCAGCTAGAAAGTTAAGTGCCGTCGCTCGTATCGCTAGTGGCTTATCGCTCACATAGCAACCGAGTCCAACGTTGCAAACAGCAGTAAGCGTAAAAGTAAATATTAAAAGTAGACTATGTGAACACTTAAATCTAACGCGTTACCGTACAACAAACGTTCCATGACATCTCATGCGCAATTGTGGACATTTAAACGTACAGCTCTTTTAATTTTCCGTCCCAGTAACAAACACTGGGAAACTTACATTTTATATAAACGTATTCTTTGTTAATTTCAACGCATCTTATAACTTATAATTTCCAATTGTTTGTTTCTTTCGTCAACGCTACTTTCATCCTTTTCCTTTTGCTTAGTGAAATTATGATTTACTCTTTGTGTTCAAAACATAAAAATAAACCTCTTTTCTAACTGTATGCAGCTTAAAACGAGTAACGTCACTGAAGGAAGTGGGTTGTATGTAACATACGACCGTTCCAGCGAGATGGCCGTCATACCGCCTGGAGCCTCCAGTGTCTTCGACAGGCTGGACCAGAGGATGGGCGACATGAGCAACCTGGTCACGTCTACCTCTGAGAGAACTCAAGTAACCAGGTTCGGGGTGGGAGGAGAATGCTTGTTTCACCACGATTTTCGACGTTCTGGATTCGTAATTATTCGTTTTAAGAATTATATTCAATATATTTTTATATATATACTTAATACTTATATATATATATATATATATATATATATATATATATATATATATATATATATATCTGCCGCATGTGAAACTGACTGACTGACTCACTGATATATAGATACAAATTGTAACATAGTTCTAGAAGTGCTAGAAACTTGAAATTTGGCACGCAGGTACCTTTTGCCGTATAACCAACAGGAAAAGTATGAAAACAGGGAATTTTTAATTTTAAACCCCTCAAAAAATTAAAAACAGGTTGAAACTGGTTAAAAATTGGTGTAGTTTTTTGCTTTCGAGCCGTCTAGCGACTAAACCGTTGGTAGTAGCTCAAATCTAATTTTTAATGGATTTTAGAAAATTTTATGATCTACAGAATGGGCACATTATACTTCCCCGCATCTCTACCGGTCCGCCCGAAACATGCTCTCAAATTCGAATATTTTGTCAAATTTTAACGATTTTCGCTTATAGATTTTTGTTTGAGGCTCTGTAGCGTCTAAACCGTAGGTTGTAGCTCGGATCTGATGAAAAATCTGATTTTTTGTGGGGAATGAATTGCTCTACAAAAATGGTCTAGTGACGTTTTACTCTATCTCGATTGGTTTGGCCGCAAAACGCGATCAAGTAAATTTTTTTGAAATTTTCGCCTAAAAATTTACATTTATATAGACCAAAAGACCGAGCCAATTAATCCAGGAGTGTAATACACTACATGGTTTTTATTGAAATCGATAGAGAAATTTCCTCTAACAATGAAATCTACTGTCAGGCACGATAATTTATGATGGAAGTTGTAATGGGATTATTAAAAGGGTTAAATATAAGAAATGATGAATTTTACACACAAAAACAATACCATACGTCACGTAATTAAATCACCGTCAACTAATCCTACATTGGCGACGTTCAGAGCCTCTTTCTCTAGTTGTCTGACGATTATATAACTATTGGTTGTATGTGTGACGGTCAATTTCAAATGTATTAAGGTAGAAAAATCATAAACAGAGAAAACATTATTGATTCATATTTTTAACCTTTCCGTAGGCCTACCCTCCGATTTAGTTATTAAGTGAGAATTAGTGTGGGTAACGATCGAGTTCTTTTTCAGGAACAATTCCTCAATCGACTTCAAAAAATCCTAAACTTACAGGGGTTTAAAATATGGAAATTAAACAATACTAAATTAAGAATACCATGAACATAAAGGAAACGGATTACTGTTCTATAGTACTCTAAGTCAAGTCATATTTTTATGTTACTTGTTATATTCTTTTTAATATGTTTTTCCAAGTCTTGTATTTTGCATGTTTGAATCAAGTTTTCTCCTAAACTAAAAATATGCAATTAAATGTATCCTTTTGTCTGGTTTAAGAAATATTAAAAACATAATAACAGGAATTTAAAACATTCTTACTGATAACTTTTAATATTACAAAATTTTAGAAATAAAATACAAAACTACAGTGATATAAACAGTGTAAACTAAAATAAATACTTAATTTCCTTCAGTCAAATTTTCTACACATACATATCCAAAAAATACAATAAAATATTACGTATGCCTTAGTTTTTACGATAAAAATGAACCCAATTTTATTTAGCTTTAGAAAATTTTTTTACAGATGTAACTGAATGAATTTATTTTGTTTCTTTTAGCACTTACGAAAGAACGGGCAGAGAATAGCGACATTGACAATTTATGTAAGTCATATATTTTAGTCTTTATGCTATATTATTTAAAATTAGAAAATCATACCCAAAGATAAACTATAAAGAAAGTAATATCAAATACAACTTATATAGATTTTAATATACTTAACTGTAGCTGTTAGTTCAGGGATGTTATGTAATTTAATTTAATATGTTTCTTTCTACTTTAGCATTGCAGATTGAGCCCAAATATTCTACCAGCACTTTTCAGTTATTATTACTTGACTAAAGTATCATATATAAAAACTCAAGCATACCCAAACAGCCACTGTTTTTAATTTAACAGATTTAATTTGAGAACGGCTTGTGATAGGTTTACGTTTGGCATAATATAGTTTAGTATAGGGCTGCCCAACCTACGGCCCACGGGCCGAATCCGGCCCGCGAGTCAGTTTTATGTGGCCGCCTTGTTGCCAAAACAACCAAATTTGATTACAAGCATTTGAAATATTAAATAAATACAAATTTTTGAGAAACCAAGCAGTCCAGCCGATTTCACGTAGAACGAGCCGTATTCATTTGGTGGAGTATGAGTGTTGAAAGAAGTAAAGTAGTTGCAGACAGATTTCATTGACTACGGTGGTGGCTGCCGGCTGGCGAATAGACCGCGCGTAAAGCACGGACAGCGCGTGGTGCGGCGACGTAACCAGCGATCACATAAGACCAATAGATGGGAGCACTCCTATTCCTACAGCATTACTAGTGTTGAAGCCAGTGGCGGCCATCTTGAGAACATCTAGAAACGCCAAACGCCGTCCAGAAAAGCTTTAAAATTTGCAGTGCGCGCCGCATAAATAAATCGCCACCTAGCCCACTTAGGATTAAGCCAAAAATGTTCAAATTTGGTGTACGTATATCTCATAAAACACCGATTCCAATGGCGCAAATCAAATTACCAGTTTTGATCTCTATATAATTTTAATGAGCAAAAAACTTTTAAAAGTTTTATACACATTTGAAAATCGTAACATGAAAAAGTCGGTCTGTAAGGAATTTTTTTGTTTTTAGGACAGGCTAGTTTTGTAAGCGGGAAAGTTTGAGATAAAGAGTTGAATTATTTTTTTCATTCGAAACTTTATTTTCTAAGACCAGTCGTTTTCCTGATATTATCGGCAGAATATAGGCGAAAACCTGACCGCATCGCCCGACCTACAAACAGATCGCCTACACTCCAGGCCGCTCTCGGCTCTTAAATTAAAACTCAACATATCGTTAATTTAAAATTCATTTAAATGTAATTAATTATTTTTAATATGTTAAACATTTTTAAACCCTATTTATAAGGCATTCGCTTATCATTTCATGTAAATAGAAACTGTCATTCAGTGCAATTAAATATTAACTAAACTTGAGGCAATATAAGGTACAATAAAGTAAACCACTAGACATAGACTTATTTATTTATCAACGGACAACCATTTTTTATAAGAATAGTGCAAATTAATTAATTCAAGACAGACAGCATAATCGAACAAATTTATAATAAAACATGGTGTGTTAGTTTTTGACTATGCAATAAGTATCAAAAAAATAACAAATCATAAATAACACTAACCAACTCGAAAACTAATATAACTTGAGTATAATAACAAGAACAACAACAAAAACAACGAGATAAAAGAAAAATAATGATAAACATTTAAGAATTAACAAGATTAATTTAGAGCAAATAACAAACAACAAGAAATGATGTAGCAGATCTACTTGGAAAAATCTATACATTTACAAGAAATCAGGTAATTAACAATGTACAATCTCATTTAGCAGTGCAATTTTAGAAACAAATATTAATTCATTAAAAAAGTACAAAACAAATAAGTTAAATTTACCACCAAAGCTATTAGAAAAAATAACGTAAAAAAATAAATAAATTAAGTATCATTGAGCATGATGAAAAGACTATTTCTAAAAAGCTTATAGCTACATGCGAAATAGTCCAGATGCTGGCACACCAAATTACCCAAATGGATAATTCATTATGTTTATAAATAATGAATTTAATGTAATGCAAATTAAAATATGAAAATTAGAAACATAAAATCAGATATAAAGAGTGTTATCCCGTTTCTTACTCAGCCTAGCCATAAAAATTTTTTATGAACACTATAAAAGTAGGCATAAACTAAACAAGACTACAATTTTAAGTGTGTAAATTTTATTTTATGAATTCTTGTAAATAAAGTAAGTTAAAACTCTATTATTTTGCTTTTGTAATACTCGACCACTGCCTAATACGTATGGTATCCTCCACCCAAAAAATGTATAGGCCTAGTTAAGGTTTTTTAAAATAAAGTCTTAAACTATCATTAAAGTAAATAAAAATAATGTTAAACTACGTGGCCTAATACAAAAAATCAAATTAATTGAGACATTTATGGCACTTAGACAACCAAATTAATTGTTAGCACTTAGATCACTATTTACATTAGATAATACGGACATGATCCCTTTTGATTTCAAGTTTTCAAAAATTAATATCTCTAAAAGGAAACAATATTTAATAAAGATTTCTTTTGTGCAATTGTAATTAGACCTATTTTACAAAATGTTCTTAGAATAAAGTTTCTAAACTTAAAAAAATGTGTTTATTAAGATATGTAAAACGTGGGCCTAACGCACTGCTACACACTGCCAGACAGCAGCGAACACTGTCTGAGCGCTCGCCACTAGGGTGAATCATCCCAAGGTCGCCGCCATTGTTGTAACATCGCGCGCCAGAGTCGGCTTCAACGGGCAACCCCACTGCTCCATCTATTGGGTCTTATGTGATCGCTGGACGTAACCCCTTACCCAACTCAAGGTCACCACTCGCCACGTAATTTGTATGTCCTAGTATCCTAGTAGGATTAATTAAAATCAATGTATTCAATTTATTGGTGACTTTTTTATTGTTCCCTCAGAAATTAGAGCAAACATCCAAAGTCTGGGTTTATATTTATTTCTACTAAAAGAACCTAAAAAACATAAAAATATTATAAACCTTTACCTAACAACTAATAAATAATAAGAAATTACAATAATCAGGAAACAAGGGGCCAAATAACCTTAAAAACTCATATTTTGAACAAGATTTCTGGAACAAACCCCGGGCAATATGTTTTGTTTGGGGTTCCAAATCCCCTGTGATGTTGGCCCGCCTGGCAATAAAGGCTTTACAATGTGGCCCTTGGGTAAAACAGGTTGGGCACCCCTGGTTTAGTATATACAAAAACTTACAGGCTTTATTTTTAAAGAGGCATATATTATATTATATTTATCCAATTCACAGATCCCAGTTAAACCGCATAAGCCGTATCACACCCGCATTGCGTATATTCGTACATACTCGTACTTACAAACGCAGAATGGGTATATCATTGCTTCGCTGAGGTTTAATGCAACATTTCACTATCCTATTTCATTCTAAACATGTTCTGCGGACAGATGTTAAACGGACAATCGTACAGAAAGAAAGTAACTCAAATATGATGGATCATAGATCTAATTCTTGCCTTTATAGAAATTAAGTTTTATGCATATGTCTATTTTTTAGTTCTTTTTCGTGATATGTGCGGACAGTCAGTCTAGAGATGAAATCTTTCTTAAGATATCTTACCACATAGTGGGTAAATTGTCATTCTTGTTCATTAAATCCCGTACAATGACATACCATCAACAAACCCCCATCAACGTGTTGGTCAGTTCGTTTAGAGATAAGGTTCGGACAGACAGACAGACAGACAGACTGAAATGATTTTTTTCAGCCAAATGAGTGACAGGCTTCGCTAACGCTTAGCCAGTAATAAGTTTGTTCTCATAATTTCAACTAATATAGCAATAGTCCACCCTGTTAATACCATAACCTTACACAGCCAGCAAGTAGTGTGGACAGTGCCTGGACACTACTAAAAGTCTATTACAGTTGGTGGTGGTAGTAAAGGAAATGTATTACTTCGTCTCTACTTTGTTCACTTAATATACAAGCAACATTTAGGCCTATACGCTGAGTACACGAATACTCGCCAATCAGAGTTTTTGCATAAATTCCCGATCTTCATGGAAAATTTTATAGGTAATTATTTAATTCAGTTAATGTCATTGCATACGTAATTATCATGCATAAATTAAATACAGAAAATAGTTTGAGTATTTTGAGTAAAACATAAATGTTTTAGATACTCCTAAAGATGCCTTTGTTCCTTACGGATATGTCAAAATCATTCAAAGGTAGGCGGCCTACTACCAAACACTGGAGCCTCAAAGAGCCTTTTTCGCGCCATGGAAGTGGGCTATGAAGCCTACCAGTTTAAAATGTATTTCAGCAGTGCCTAAAAACGCAGAAAACAACCGGTAAGGTCTCCTTCCTAGAAAAATTTGCCGCCCTTGTCCAAAGATGTTTCTATAAATCTTCTATTCTTAATGCAAGGCAGCCAAAAGCTGGTGTTCAGCAGTTTCCCCCTGTTCAGTACACAAATTACAGAGCGGATCAACCTATGCTGATTCTGTGCATATGCTTTCTTGAATGTCCACAATCCGTGATTACAAAGTTAAGAGATTCTGACTAGTGTGGCAAGCTCAGGCCTACAAACTGAGAATATGACAACAACATTTACACTAGTTGGTCACATGTAATTTATGTCGTATTTAGATTCAAGTTCTTTATGGTCTTGTACACCATGGTTGCCAATTGAATCAGGAAGAGTCTATAATCTTTTACAGAAAACTGTAGATAATATTTCCGAGTTTATTGTGGTGTTAGTTTTACATATTACTTGTAACAACTTTAGTGAATAGCCTGTTCCTCCTACCACGAGGTGTGCTATATTTCGCGTTAATAGCAAATAACCTACGACTAATCCAAACTGACTAACCATCTTCTGTGTAGCTCAACGACGTGGCACGGGGAGGTCATACCGTGTTCGAGCACTGGGGTCTTTCGTTCCGGCCACAGAAGGGAGCCGCCCTCTTCTGGTTCAACATCCTCCGTAACGGTATGCCAGACCACTCCACGGAACACGGAGACTGCCCTGTTCTTACTGGGAGCAAATGGAGTTAGTTGATTACTAATTAGCTATTCCCATACTGTACTTGTTTACCACTAATTTATAATAGAGTTGAAGGATCCTACATCGGATATATTTTAAGTATTAAATTGCTTAACTTTGGGCCAACGTATCTAAAAAAATTGATAAGATAACAGTTTTAAAAATTTTTACACTATACATATTTACTGTGTATTGTAGATCCTGTACCAAAATAACATGTATATGTTACAAAGTGTTGCTTAAACTTGTTTTAATGTGATATCTTTTTATAACACAGCTTTTTATAATTTTATGATTTTTTTATATACAGAAATACCTTTAAAATGAAATGGATTTAGTACAGAAATGGTATTATATCATGAAGCTTACCCATTACAATATTTTAGTCAATATCCTAATAATTTTATGAAATATAATGTACATAACATAGGAAAACATGTTTTGCGGGACACGGATAAACTCTAAGATTTACAATATAAAAGTGTAATATAAGTAATGAACACTAAATCACTCCAAGTCTGCAGTCCAAGTCTTCCCCTTCTTCCACTTGCAATTACAATCCTTTTGTTCTTCTTCTTTTGTAATTTCTTTGGCTTTAATTTCTGATTTCCGCACACACTCTTCGCCCACTGTTCGCAATGCTGTGCCAGTACTAACCATACAGTCTGTGAACCCTAGTTTGAGTCTATTTAAAATACTCTCATTAAAGAATTTAATACAGCATATAACATTCCAAAATCAAATTATTATGCCTACAAATACATTTTACCACTTAAAAACATATCGAAGGCCTCATTTACATTTTGAGTCTGCCCACGAAGGCATCGTCTATATGTAAACAAACAGCAGACCAGATAGCAATCAATTGTTAGGTCTATATAGTTATTAATATGAATGAGTTACTAATCGATAGAACTGAGCACTATATAAAGTACATTATTCGATCAGTATTCTAGCAGAAATGAAAAATAATTAACTACAACAAAATAAAAATACATGCAACCTTTTGACTCTCATGACCCTTCAACTCCACTTAATATAAATTAGCAATGATACATTAGGGACTGTAATCAAACTCCTATACAAAATAATTGTATTATGTTTTTTACATTGGAAAATTGGAAGTCCTACATAATTTTTCTTTCTGTTTTACTTACATATACTTTTGATTCTTTAATCAAGAATTATTTTTAAGTTCTACAAGTTCTATGGTAGACAACTTGGGATTGCTGAATATTTTCAGTTAGTTCAGTAAATTATGATAAAAAGTTTAAAAAATTCCAAATTTGTCGACACAATGTTACAATCTTATTGTATCGAGAGAAAGTTCCATTAATGTGTTTATGGATTTTTATGGACGTACTATAAAGTTATAAATATTTTGTTGGTAACAATATAACATATATCGTTTTTAAGATGAGTGTTAACATTTTTCAACATAAATTTTTTGAATGAAAAATGTTTTAACAGTTATATATACGATAAAAATGTAATAGCCATTGTTAAAGAAATGGTTGTTATTCTCTCTAAAACTGGTAAAAAGTGAAAGATAGAAAAAATGCACTAAATATTTAAATATAGAAAGTATTTTGAGAATACTTCTTGCATAAAAAGCCAGTGTATACGTGTACAGTATTCAACTAATAAATGATTCTAATTATTAATTAAAGTATCAATAATTCTGAACTGATGCGTGTTTTCGGTAAAGATGTGCTTCATGATAGCATCCGTGCTTGGAGAAACCTAAATTATTATGAAGATACATATAGACTTATGAAGATTGAAGAATATTGATGAACTTATGAATATGAAGATTTTTATCAATGTCACAACCGTATCTAATAGTAATGACTCTTACAAAATTATTATCTAGGAAACATGAATGATTCATACATGATCTTTGAAAATAAAAAGAGTTATAAACATGTAATAAAAATTATATAGTATGACCAATTAAATTATATGTACACAAACGTATGTGTTAAAAGATAAGAAGCTATGTGGCTATGTACATCTATATAGATGTAAGTAATACAAATGTTACTGTGAAGATTAACCAGCAAAATCTTGTTTTCCAGTTCTGAAGAAGTGGTTCCGAGAACTTAACAATGACGTCACTAAATATTGTATGGTTGACCCACAGACGTCGTTTAAGTATTTTTACGTTTAGATTGTATTTTATCATCGTTACGTGTATTAAACAATGTCAAACTGAGTTTGTATTTCTCTAATTTACACTAAGTAATATTTATATATCCATGAATTATTTTACGTCCACTGTAATTTTAAATTGGTTTATTTATTAAAAAGAGGCAAAAATTTAATTATTTTTTTGAAAATGTGTTGTATTTTTTGGTACATATCAGACATATTTAATGTTGTGTTTTAAAAATATGTATTTTTTAAACAAAAAATTACAAGGTATTCGTTTCTCATGTGGAAGAGACCATTGAGATTTACAAACTTTTATAAGTTAGAATCGTTCAAGAATACAAATGCTACACTTTCAACTAGTAAAACATAAAACTAAAAATAATGTTAGTTTAAACAAATTTACTGCTAATTCCTTATTTTCTAATTTTTTTATAACTCCTATGATAATTAAATTCTGCATTGTTTATATTTAGTAAATTTGTTTATATTTATCTAGATAAGCAAAATAAAACGTAACAACATTAAAATGCTAAAAATAAATTGTCGTCCACCTAGAGTAAAATCAAACTGCAGTGCATCACCGAACCACTGGGTAAGGATTTTAATCTAACCACTGTATATTTTGATACTTATTACTTATTATACTTATTACTTCATTCGAAGAATATAGAAATAACGCACGATAGTTTAGGACTATTACAGATTTTTTAGAAGATAATGGATACGAATACAAACCTTATTGGAATATTAATAACCTAAATAGTTGATGACGAAAATTGGAAAATGGCATTTGAATGGAAGTGAAACAATTTATACATGTGCAATTTAAATTTGATCATAATGTGTGAAATTCCCGTTCATTTATTTCTTTGTATGAGAACACCTCATCACAGACAGGTGGTTGACTATTGACAGTTTACCAACATTTCAGCAACAAATGTTCAACACCGTTTAATCTCCTTTACGTTGTCGCTAATAGTAAATTATATCTTTTTGAAAGTTGTATTTACGACATTAATAGTGTTGAGTCTGGATCATTAATAAAGAAATGACGTAAGTAAAATAAAAATATATTGGATTTTTGTTTAAATCAATATGCAGATTTATGTATAGTGTTTCACCTTCCGATAAGTTAAACACCTAAAAGTGTGCCTCAAGATTGTTTAGTTAATTTGAAGTTCTTTGCATCATTTCCTTATGTAAATTCCTTGTTATATACGTTATCAACGTTACAAAATATCCAGTGTCATTGCTTCCTATTAACTATATAATTTTTATTACATCTATGGTAATTATCCCAAAAGAAAATACTTACAGTTAATAAAAAAAGGTAAACCAAGCTATTTTCACACATCTTTAGTTATACTTATTCTTGAGCATAAATCAAGGATTAAAGGATCCTAACTACGGTCTTTTAATCCGGAGGAAGATACATCATGAAAAATTTATAAATGATAATTTTTTCCATTACATTAACACATAAGACATTACTATATTATTCGTTCTCCCTTGCATCTCAAAACACATAATTAATAATATTTTTTGTATCATTAAATTATTATTGGTTATTGTTTCAGAATAAATAAATTATCATTGGGTATTGTTTGGAGGGACAGTCAAAAGGTAAAACGTGTATATTTACTTAAAGTTCCAGATCAAAAAGAATATTATGTTTAGAAGTTAGGGATTTAAATATATATAATAGCTAAGTACTAGTTACTATCTGAAAATGTGTTTTAATGTGATAGAAGGTTACGTTTTCTGAGATCAAGGTTTTATTGAACCCGTTAGTAAAGCGTTGTACCATTTTATATCTGGTGCCAAAAATTGCTATTATGAAAGTATTATTAAAAAAAAAAAACTTTAATTTTGTCATTGGATCATAATTTCCCTGGCGTGAAAAACTTCAAACTGATCGTTTGACTCACTTATAATAATTTTATTACTGTCAGGCAACTAGATGCCACTTTCGGGGTCTGTATATATCGGTATCTGATTTAACTTTTATTTACGAGTATTAGTTGATTTTTTATGTTAAGCTATAGTAAAATATCATTTGAGAAAAATATAACATTATACTCGTACTTTAACCCTTTCAATACCCTCCCATTTCGACCTCGACCAAAACTAGCTACGCTGACTGTCGATTTCTTTCTTAGGAATAATTAATTTATTGACATCAAGAAAAAATCCAATGATTACTCTATATATTATTTCTAATTTCTTGAAATGGACTTCAAGATCTCTCTTGTAGAATTGCCAGAAGTATTAGTTGTAGGATTTAAGTAAGTTTTAATATAAAAATGAACGTAATATATGGGTATGAAGGTTACATTGGTTATTTTACTGAAGAGGGAGGCGGTTTGGGAGAAAACCCGAAGGTTCGTGTTAACTCATTATTTATAATTGATTAACAAAAGGAACTGAAACGAAATTGCTATTACAACTGTGATGTATAAAACTGTTTTGTATTTAAAACAAATGTTTTAGCTGTAAATCACTTTTAATCTCATACATTTTCCTTCAGGTGTTTAGGATTAACAAGTTTTATATTGTCACAAATACTCGTCAGTGAAATCTTAGGCAGACCACATAAAAGACTAATGGAACTGTACGACAGTGATGAGCGCCTGCTGGTTATTCTGGAAACACAAATAAGGCTCCAGGAATCTCATGTTCAGTTTTTGGAAAGGTTGGGTAAATATAACAACAATAATGAATTAGTGTGTTTTTATTTTAAGATTTATTTAGAGTCTTATTTATTTTTATGATTCAACTGTCTACACTTTCGTCGTTCCGACTACATTTAATTTAGTTGCAAAGCACCACAAACTAAAACTTTAGTAGAAACAGAATTTAATATTTTGTTATTTTAGTTGTGAATAGTAATAATACGGAAGTAAATTTATTCTACTATTTAAAAGTCTCCACAAGAGAAGAAGTTAATTATGCTAAGATAAAAAAAATCTAGCCGCTTGTTTATTGCAATATTGCTTGCAACTGATACGAAAGCTGTGGTTCAGAAATGTATTTATTGTGTTAATTATTTAACTAACGGCAACGTCTATTAATTTTACGAAATCGGTATGAATAAATATTATATAATAATTATAGGTATGAACCTAAATAAAAATATGTATAAGAACAATATAGGAAATAATGATAAAGGAGGACTTGAGACTAAATTTAAATATTGAATACAACAATAATAAAGATAAGTCATTAACAGATATAGATATAATATCAGTATAACAAATAAATACATACTGTATAACAGCAAGTAAATAAAACAATAACAGCAAATAAATATAATAATAACAGATACAAATATAATAAACGACGATGTGCACATAATGAGGATACAGAGGGGGAAGAAATCAGGAATGGGATGAAAAGGAATCCTTAACCCAGAGATGGTAAGTTGATTTTTCTGAGGCTTACTTAATTTCATTTACTTGCCTCTAGATGTTGATTTCACATTAATGGGTATACAAATAAAGTTATGACTTGGTAAGACTACTGGACAGCACACAACAAGGCATAAATCTAGTCGTTTGTTTTCATCTCAGGAATGAATTTTATCTTAATAGTATCGCATTGTAAGAAACGTTACAAAATACTCGATCCACAGTAGAACGTCTGAACCACAGACAAGAATATTTGTACTACTTACAATTTTTATAATTATCAAACCTTGCCGGTCCAGATATCGGTGAAACATTGTTACACAACGTTCCAGTTTCTGAGTACTACCGTCTTCAGTAAACAGATGTAAAACTGAAACTGCCAATACAACACGTCTGGTTATTCAAGTATGTGAAAGGGTAGAGATGTAACAAGATTGGCTGTAGTATAACTAATCAACGACCAATGTGATAAATTTGGCTTCTTTATCACAGGATGCCATGACAATTTCGTTATTTTCATTATTTTCCTTACTTTCTTTCTTAAATTAAAATTCCATACTTCATGGTAACATCACTTACAGATTACGATGATAACTTGGAAGCCTTATCTTAAACTGCATGCACATAAATAGAGTAGTTAAGGTTAATATTCCAGAGGGTTAGATAATGAGACGAATAAAATAAATAACAATGTTAATAATGCACATAAATAATTAAAAACTTTTGAAAAAAGGAGAAGCCGATCCCCTTTTATGACTTATTCTGCCCGTCCTTATGGGCCACTGGCCTATGCGAGGATCTTGTCAAACAGGATAGGGGGGGGGAGTCGATACAGTACAAGGTCATGGTACTGATGAAAAGTGCAAGGGTCGCAGACAGGATTTGAACCTGCGCTATCTCTAACTCAGACTCAAAGTCGATCGAACATCTTAGACCGCTTGGCCATCGGCACTCCCAAAAGTAACTAGAGTTTAATAAATTTAAAAAACAATAGAACTCTACCTTTGTTATTTTGTTAGTTGTTTTCCTTATTTCAAGATTATTATTTAGTTATTGAATTGTTTATTTCAATGCTATAGCATAGCGACAAAAACTATTCACAACACCCTAATGGGTATCAAAACAACTCAAACTATAAAAACACAAACCATGTTTTGCTATATATGATTCAATCCTTCCTTAAACATTATTACAATACTTGTAATAGAAGCAAATTAGAATTGTTAGATAACAAATAAATAATCCTATTTATTTGTTATAATCCTTTCTGGGTGTGTTGTTACTTGTTCAGGAGACTAGAGCAGTTTTCAGCGTCTGCGTCTCGCTACGTAGAAAAGGAACAGTACATGAGCAACGCCCTCAACAACCTCGTCCTGCTCAGACGGTTAATTACCGACTGGCCTGCACTCTCCAGGATTGTTCCCAAACTTTCGTGTAAGTGGTCGGTCTTATCACTCATATTGCAGCTGACAACTAGTACAAGTAGGTAATTAATAAACATGCTCTTTTTGTGATTGTGAATTGTTAAAACATTACTATCATATTAATCATTTAAATCTATAATGAAAGTTTTTTTAATATTAATCCAGGCTCATGAAGGCGCAAATACCTTGTTTTTCTCTAATCACGTAAAACTTGACAAATAAATGTGTGTGTCAGTTACGTACACGTTAATCACCTATAACCAACAAATAGAGGCTACATGTTTCTTGTTTGGCTCTGATTAGAAATATTTACAAATCGCCTAATTTTTAGATTTTACAATTAATATATTTGGTGCATAGTTTTCTATATCGTATTTTTGTTAAGACTGGTGGATTCTCTACTAGTTTTATTCTCAATTGTTCGGTTAACAAGAGAACAGTAGTTAAAAAAGGAAAAGAATAACTTATGTATAGTGTATGTTTAGTATATTAGTCTAGAAGAACAGAGCCAATTTACATCCTAAAAGCTATTTAGATATTAAAATCTGCAGATATATTTCCCCAAAGAAAGGAATTGATAATCATTTGGTGGAGGTTAAAAT